>NC_080417.1:5472439-6097439 GCF_029873635.1 Malania oleifera
GACATTTCAGCCATGCCATTGTGGGTAAGGGGCGTTTTGTGTTTGTTGTTGTTGTGTCGTGTAGGTTACTAACTACACAACATGGCCAAAGGGCAATTCATTCAAATGAAAGCTTGTGTTTAACCATGAGAAAGTTAGAGGGCAATGGTATCGGAAAATTAGCCATGGATAGTGGTTAAGGTTGGTTTAGTAGAGGAAAATTGTGATGTGAATCTAGAATGCCTACTTGGGTTACACTTGAATGCATGGTTTTAAATAACAGTAACGGTCCATGTAATGATAATGGTTACGGACGTTATGTAACGAGTAATGGTCACCACATTCGTGAATTCATTTTTTGCATTAGCAAACTTCTTTAAAACATATAGATTCACATGTTTTGATCCCTAAATCCTCATACTAATGCTTCAAATGATTTTTAGTAAATTTTAATCAATTTAAATATAACATATACTACAAGTATTGGTTGTCATGTTGGTTACTTTAGTTGCTAAGGACAAGAAGAAGCGTGCATTTTCCAATTTTCACTACTTTATTTGTTAATAGTGAACTTCAAACTTTGAAATCACCAATATAAAGAAGTATAAAATATAGAATGCCATTTTTTGTACTTTGTCTTTAATGGAATTTTTGTTATCCAAAAAATAAAATATGGATTGTTCATATGTTAAACAAGAACAAAAATGCATACAATAGAATGTATTTTAGTCTCCAAATTAAGTGTAAGAGAAACAAAAAATAAATTAAATAAAATTGAAAGAACTTAGAAGACAAACATATGTACTTTAATGAAAAGAAAAGTTAGGTTATTTTGATGGTAGTTACTGAAAAAATGCATACTAGATCTCAACGAAAATAAACCCAAAAAAAGATTTTTTTTTTTAATAAAGAAAAAATCTCCAACTAAACAAACCAACTTAAAATTGAATTTCTAAGCTTCAATAAAGGGAAAATATTGGGGAAATGCAAACCAAAAAAAAAAAAAGGTCATTCATAGCCAGCCTGCACTCTACCAGCCCATAATTGTTGTTATAGTTGTGAATCAAAGCATTTTCATATCACTTTGTAACGGTCTCGGTAGCCACCGATATCGTTATGTAACGTCCAATAACAGTCGTTATGATTTTTAAAACTATGCTTGAATGTCAAGGACTTGAAAGATCGACAATGATAATGAGTGATGGTACTCAATGTGGAAACTTTGAGCCTTGAGGGCCCGAGGAAGATTTAGTGGGTATTTTGTGATGGGATTTAAGGTTGAATGATCAACTTTGGAATCAACTAATTCATGAGTATATTGGATCTGCTTCAAGAAACTTGGGATGTGAATCTCAAATTTGGAGATTGGTTGTATTTTGCGAGACTTAAAGGGTGTGCAATCATCTTTGGAGTGGAATGTCGAAAATGAGCTTGGATTTCATATGTGATGTGGTAGCCCAAGATTTGTGAGATTATAAAATTTGGAGAGCCTTCAAGACGTGGAGTTATCCTTGAAGCATTGTAATAGGTATCAATGAATGTAGATTGGGGATGTGACACTTCAACGGTAATGGCGATCTAAATGTGATTATTGGCCTTTACTTTGCTCATTTATGGTTCTATGAAGTCGCCATTAACCTATTATTTGCCTAGGTGTGGTTCACCTAATTACTATCAATTAGTTGGTCTCTAGCTAAACCTAGGATCCAAGGAATTGATAGTCCATGGTCTACGTACTAGAGCCAAGTTCGGGAGTACGGTTATACAAAGAAAGTGTCTAGCACCCCCTTTACACACACATCCTTTCAAATGGTATCATGATAAGTTTGGAATATTCAAACATTAATCAAGCATAGATTTTGATTCTTCGTTTTTCAATTAGGTTACTTCCCTTTTAAGTTTTGTTATGCCCTATGTCCATCGGGTATCCTGTTAGGCTTATAGGGCTTCTCTTACCTCAAGAACCCTAGAAGAGCTTTATCACACTACTTATGAGTTCCATCTTTGGAGCAATTAAATTAGGATTTTTTTTCATATAAAAATCATTTGTTGATAAAGTGACCACACTGATCAAAGAGTATAATAGTGAAAATAAGGAAAGCAAGATATAAATTCAATGCTAACCTAAGCAATAAGGAATGTGCAGTAAAAGTACATAAGGATATTTAAATCAATTGCCAAATGTTGGTATATAGCTAAACAAGGGAAGTGCAATAACTAATGAAAATAAAACTTCCACTAACCTAAAAAATTCTAGATTTCATCAATACCTTAAGACAAATAACCTCAAACTCTTTGAGGACGAAGGACAATGCTTTTTACTCAATAGCAAGCAATTTTAGTTTGTTTTGTATTTATCAATTTTTATGATTTTTATGAAATTTAAAATAATGAAAATAAGCAAACTAAGATCTATATCAAGTTACCATAATCTTTGGTCCCATTTCTTTAAGGCTAAATACGTTAAATCAGGTCACATGGCTTCAATCAATTATACTCCAACGGGCTCTTGGTTTTGGAAGACAATTTTAAAGGTATTTCCAGAGGTCTATGAGAATGTTTATGTGAAGGTTAGAGAAGGAAAGACTTTTTTTTGGTTTGATAAGTGGTTGAGCAGTGGTCCCTTTGCGGAGTGTTCTTACACGGTCCAGCATCTTGAGCTTAAGATTCAAGACTATTGGGAGTATGAGAATTGGGATATTGATATGCTGAAAGATTTGGTAGGGGTCCCAAAAACGAATGAGATTTTGTTGTCTATAAAGCACAAATCAAGGCCTGATGTGTTTGTTTGGAAGCCTTCCATAAATGGAAAATTTTTAACTGCCTCGGCTTGGGAAGTGATAAGAATTAAAGGGGAGCAGTACCGGTGGATGGAGTGGGTCTGGCATAATCTACTCCCTAAGAAAGTTTCGATGTGTATGTGGAAAGCCATGTTCCAATGTCTTCTTGTAGATGAGAGAGTGCGGGAGGTGAAAGTTGATATGGTCTCATGTTGCAACTGCTGCGTGGATAAAAAAGAGGAATCTCTCAATCATATTTTGAGTACGGGATCCATCACAAATATGTTTTGGAAGAGAGCAGCGTCTGTCTTGTGAATTCTAAATTTTGATGATGAACCTTGGAGGGTGAAAATTAGCAGATGATTCAGATGTGCTAAAAAATCAACCTAAAAAGGTACGATCATCGGTTTGTTACCTACTATAATTTCTTGGAGACAATGGCTCAAACGTTGTAAAGCCTGCATGGAAGATAAGTATGAGTCAGGGATTGCTGTTGGGTTATCGGTGAAGTTTTGCCTCGCAAAAATTGCAGAAGGCATGAAGGGTTCTCTGTCCTCTATTGATAAGAATTTATTGGAAGAGTTCCAAGTGAAAACGATAACACCGAAAGTTAGAACTCCTCGAAAAGTAGTCTGGGAAAAGCCTCCTATAGGTTGGTTGAAGCTAAAATATAAATGACTCTTGTAGAGGAAATCCGGGTTCTTGTGGTGATATCATCCGCGATCTGCGACTCATCAGGTAATATTAAGGCCGCTTTCTCTGATAAATTCGAGTCAGGTACTAATAATGGAGCGGAGTTGTAGGCTCTAACTAGTGGTGTTCGATTCTGTAAAGAGTTGGGATATCAAAATATTTGTATTGAAAGCAACTCGGAATAGGTGGGTGGATTAAATCACATTTGGAATTTGCTCTTCTTGGTACTTATGGGACTTTTGAGAGTGTTAAAGGAGGAGTTACAAGGCCTTTAGTTCTCTACAAAACACCAATTTAGAGAAGGTAATCAGGTGGTGGATTACTTGACTCGTCAAGGCGAATGAGGCAACACGAGGAAATATTTTGTAGGTGATGAGCTACCAAGTAAAATGAGAGGTCTAATTCATATGGATAAGATGAGTATTCCAAGCCTTCGTATTTAATTGTCATCATTTAGTTCTCCTATGTTTTCCTCGGGTTTTTTTTTTTTGCAGGTATTTGACATCACTTTACAGGTAATTTGTTTTGTTTGTTTTGATTACTTTTGGGCTTGTTTAGTTGGTTTTTGGTACGGGTTTTTTGTTTAGTTGGTTTGTTTCTTTTCCGCCATAAGTGAGGGCGATCAATAAATTTGGGGTTTTCGTTAAAAAAAAAGAGTTACCATAATATAAAGGGGGCTACTACATAAAGTCAAAATACAAGCTTCCTAAATCACAAGATTCTAATCTTACTAAAATAGGAAAGGAAAAAAGAAAGGAAATATAATAAAATCAACTCTTTATTTACAAAAAGAAAACTTTTCTTCTTGATTTTTTTATTTCTTTTATTGCAAGTAGAAAAACTTAATGTTAAAATACACAAGAAAACCCTAAAACCTAAAAATCAACCATGGAATTGTTATAGTAATTTGCTTCAATTTTTAATATTTTTTTCATTTTTTATTTATAAAAAATAAGTGTATAAAAAAAGCCATAATAGTAGAAAATAACACAACAACAACAAAACCAAGCCTTAGTCCCACTAAGTGGGGTTGACTATATGAATCATTTTCCGCCAAATTATGCGATCATGGACCATTTCTTTTGATAGATTCAAGGATATTAAATCCTTACTCATTATCTCCTCCTAAGTTATTTTAGGTCTACTCCTACTCCTACTGCCCCCTCTCCCCCAACAATAACTAATTCCCTCTTTCTCACAGGTGCACTATGTGGCCTATGTTGCAAGTGTCCATACCATCTGAGTCGTCCCTCCCAACAATAACTAATTCCCTTTTTTTATTTTTTTTATTTTTTTTTTATAAAAAATTAGTGTACAAAAAAAGCCATAATAATAGAAAATAACACAACAACAACAAAACCAAGCCTTAGTCCCACTAAGTGGGGTTGACTATATGAATCATTTTCCGCCAAATTATGCGATCATGGACCATTTCTTTTGATAGATTCAAGGATATTAAATCCTTACTCATTATCTCCTCCTAAATTATTTTAGGTCTACTCCTACCCCTACTGCCTCCCCCCCCCCCCCCCCCAAACAATAACTAATTCCCTCTTTCTCACAGGTGCACTATGTGGCCTATGTTGCAAGCGTCCATACCATCTGAGTCGTCCCTCCCTTATCTTATCTTCTATAGGAGCTACACCTAACTTACCACAAATATGTTTATTCCTTAATTTATCTTTCAATGTTATACCACTCATCCATCTAAGTTTTCTCATCTCGGCAACTTTTACTTTTTGGATATTATGTTTCTTTGTCGCTCAACATTCCGATCCATATAACATAGTTGGTCTTATAGCTGTCCTATAAAACTTCCCTTTCAATTATAAGGGTATTCTATGATCACATAGTACACTTGAAGTACTTCTCCATTTTACCCAACCTGCTTTAACTCTATGCATTACATCATCTTCAATTTCTCCTTCAGCTTGCATAATAGATCCAAGGTATCAAAATCTACAAGTGCTATTTATTTCTTCATCATCAAGTTTAACTTTGTCTCCAATATTCCTCCTATTATTACTAAAATTACATTTTATATATTCTGTTTTATTTCTACTTATCTTAAAGCGTCTAGATTTCAAAGCTTCTCTCCATAATTCTAACTCAGCCTCTACTCCGTCTCTAGTTTCGTCAATTTATACAATATCATCTGCAAACAACATACACCATGGAACCTCCTTTTGAATACTCCTAGTCAATTGGTCCATCACTAAAGCAAAAAAATAAGGACTTAAAGCAGATCCTTGATATACGCCTATGGTAATTGGAAATTCTCTAGTTTCTCCATCTATAGTCCTTACACTAGTCATTACTCCATCGTACATATCCTTAATGACATTAGTATACCTACAACATACACCTTTTTTTTCTAAAACCCACCATAGAACTTCTCTAGGTATCCTATCATATGCTTTCTCAAGGTCAATAAATATCATATGCAATTCCTTCTTCTTTTTCCTAAACTTTTCCATTAATCTTCTTAAAAGATAAATAGCTTCTGTTGTAGATCTCCCTGGCATAAAACCAAATTGGTTTTCTGAGATCTTCGTTTCTAACCTTAATCTTTGTTCAACTATCCTTCCCCGTAGTTTAATTCCACGATAATTATTACAATTTTAAATATCTCCATTTTTGTATATATGTATTAAAGTGCTTTTCCTCCATTCATTTGACATTTTCTTAGTTTTTATAATTGTATTAAATAAATTAGTTAACCATATAATTCCGTCATCACCCAAGCATTTCCAAACTTAATTGGGATGTTATCTGATCCTATAGCTTTCCCATTTTTCATCTTTTTTAGTGCAAACTTAACTTCGTTAACTCTAATTTTGCGAATAAATCTTATATTTTTAATCTTTTCCTCATTTGACAATTTTAAGTTTAAACCTTCTATTTGGTTTTTCGTTAAACAACTTACTAAAGTAACTTCGCCATCTTTCTTTAATATCTTTGTTATAAACCAAGACAATATCATCCTCACTTTTTATATATTTTACATTTCCTAAGTCCTTATTCTTCCTTTATCTAGCTTTAGTAAGCTTAAATATATCTCTGTCTCCTTCTTTTGTACCCAATCTATCATACAAACTATTAAAAGATCTATAATTAGTTTCACTAACGGCCCTTTTTGCATCTTTTCTTGCATCCTTACATTTTTCAAAGTTATCTCTATTTTTACATTTTTGCCATGTTTTATACCAAATCCCACCACCAACTCTCTTTGCTATTCAAGAATCTTCTCCTTGATTTACCTAAAATCTCTTTTACTATCTTTTTAATAGAGCTAGCTAATATATTCCAAAGAGTATTTGTATCTATCCCATCCTTTATGGTCCAATCCCCATCTTTGATCATTTTATCTTTAAATTTTATTATATTTTTTCCTTTTAGGTTCCACTATCTAGTTCTCCTATACTGGTTTATTTTATCTTTTTTCTTCTATTTTTTAATACATATATCTAACACTAAAACTTTATGTTGTGTGATTAGGCTTTCACCTGAAATAACTTTACAATCCTTGCATGATAAATGATCTACCCTCCTAGTTAAAAAAAAATTTATTTGACTTCTATTTTGTCTACTTTTAAAGGTTATTAAATGTTCTTCTCTCTTCTTAAAGTATTCATTATACTAAAATCATATGACATAGCAAAGTCTAAGATCATCTCCTTAGACTCATTTTTGTCTCCATATCCATATCCTTTATGTATCCTCTCATAATTTTTATTATCTCTTCCAACGTGTCCATTCAGATCTCCTCCTCTAAATATTTTCTCAGTCCCTGGTATGCCTTGTATAATACTATCCATATCTTCCCAAAATTGTCTCGTAAGATTTTTTGCTAAGTCAACTTAAGGAGCATAAGCACTAATGATATTTTTTATTTCTTGTCCTAATACCATCTTGATTTTTATAATTCTATCCCTTGCTCTAGTTACATCCACAACGCTATCTTTTAAGTATTTGTCTATAAAAATGCCTACTCCATTCTTATGTTTTTTTTTTTCTAGTGTACCAAAGTTTAAATCCTGATTTATCGATCTCTCTAGTTTTCTCCCCCACCCACTTAGTTTCTTGAAGGCAAATTATATTAATTCTTCTTCTAATCATTGTATCCACAATTTCCATGCTTTTACTCGTAAGTGTCCCTATATTCCAAGTTGTTTATCTAATCTTAGTTTCTTGAACTAACGTCTTTACTTGCCTACGTCCAAAATGATGTAGGAACCCTCGCATATTTGACACCGTACTTGGGCGCCGACACGGCGCGTCGCTTCGGGGCGACGACCTAGCCCACCCGCGCCCACTTTTCGCTACACTTGGGTGGTTCAAGTGCAACGCGTCGCTCATAGGGGACGCTCCAGAAAATATTCGATAAGGATTCATATCATAATGACTTGACAAATTTTACGCTGGGTATCAGCTACCTAATGCAACCCTCATCCTTTACTCGGGATTGGGACCGACTGTGTGTGAAAGAATTAGGACATTAAGTGCATCACAAGCAGAGTTATAATAATAGAAAATAGATTTTTAAAATTATTTTTTGGTTTTTTTTACCATTTTTATTTTAAAAATATTTATAAAATAATAAATAAATAAAATAATAAAAAAATAGATTTTTTAATGAAAAAATTGACCAATCCAGCTTTGTTCCTCTTTTTTCTAAAACCCTAATATGAATCATTCTCTTTAAAACACTCTTTTTCTCTCTTCGATTCAAGATTTTAACACAATAACAAGAGATATATATATAAAATAGAACACAAAAGTGCAAATAGTCCTTTCTTCATTGGGTTCTAGTCTTGTTTCTTGCATTTATTGTGCAGTGTTTTAAAAATTATTGTGTTCCCTATCATGGGTGTTATTTATCGTGTGCTCCCACGTGCTGCTAGGCTGCACAACTGGGGGAGTTTTAAAGCTTGATATATATTGTTGGTGTTCCCCATGGGTGTTATTTATCGTGTGTTTCCACGTGCTGCCGGGCTGCACATCCGGGGGAGTTTTAAAGCTTGATATATATTGTTGGCCCACAACTTAAAAGCTTTAGCTTTTTGGTAAATAGTCCTTTTTTCATTCATGCACACAATTTCAATCAAACCGTGGAGAGATTATGGGCTAGTCTTCATATTGACATTCAAAAACTTCCAAGAATATGCCCTAGTGTTCAATATTCACACTAATCCTTTGCACTTAACAAGCTAAAATCCATAAACATCAACAGAAGATTAAAAAGATCATACCTTGTGTTCTCCTTCAAGAATAAGAAAATCTATAAAATCCAATAAAATTTAGAAGGACAAGAAATAATATAATATTCTTCTCTTGAATCTTCTTGTACACACACCTCCTTGTTTTTTTATTTTTGTAAATCTCTATTCAAACTCTCTACATGAGTCCTTCCACCAATATTGAATGTGTAGTTCCTAGAGTTTCAATTGTCTATCCTCTTCTCTCGCTCTCTTCTAAGCATGAAGCCTTCTCCTCCTCTCTTCATTTGGACGTGTGTCCCCCAAAATTGGAAGTATCTCCCCAAGGGGGTTTTTTTCTTCCCTCCTTGAATGTCCAAAAACCAAAATGCCTCCTTTAGCCTATTTTATAAGGTAAGGACTAGGATTTTGAGCTAAGAACCCAAGCTTTCCCAAATTACCCTCAAAACATGATCTATTTACCAATTTGTCACAATAATGAACCTAGCCCTTGCTTATGTCCACATTCACCTGAAATTAATGGAATTAAATCCAAAATTAGTCCAACTTGGGTCTTCGAAGCTCACAAAAATATATAAACTTTTTATGATTCAAAAATTGGGGTCTGGAATTAGTTCGGACGAAAATGGGTATCAACAATAGGTGTGAGACTTGTTCATGCATTTGGTTTGAGAACCCTCTTAGCAAGTGATGAAACTGTGGAGGGAAAACAATGAAGCTGCCAATATAATCTTAGAAAAATGAGGGTTTCAAAATGAACTCTTTTCAGCAAAAAAGGAAGTTGCATCAACCCCCAAAATATGGTATTAAATGTCCAAAGTAGGTTATAAGTGAATAACACATTTAGAATGGGATTTTGGGGCATGAAGCTCCTTGGGCTGATATGAATATCGATTGATTTCGAGAGTGAAATCTGCTTTGGTAAGGATTTTGCCTCAGCAAATTAGATGACAAATATTCTTCACTCCAGTGAGATCTTGGGCTTTGAGGGACAAGGATGAAATACAGATCCTTATCAAGGATTAGTGAGGTTGAATTCTGAGAGGACTGATTTGTTCCCTTTGGGGAACTTGTGGTAACGGGGATGGTGGATGACCAACTGCTTGGAGCAATGTTTTGGACACACTAGCTTCATTGAGGATCTGGGGATCAGAGTGGTTTTTAGAGAAGATGAGTATCAGTTTTCTTAACCTGGAAAGAAAAGGTTCTGTTCAGGAATGTGTTCAAAAAGGGTCTTTTAATGAGAGCTGGGTTTTGGTCTACTGCTAGAAATGGAGATGAGTCAGCATGCTGCTAGGAGGCAGTATGTTGAAGCTTGATTGTTCTAAAAGTTCTTAATTGGGGCTTGTCAAAGCTTCAACAAAAGACAGCTAGGTGTCAATCAGCTAGGGCTTTTTGATAAGATGGAGTGGGGGAATATGTCACAATCCATCCTACATTCTTGTAATTGTAACACATCTCAAATAGCTTGTTGGCCAACCTTGGATCGTTATGGTGCTCATGTTTAAAGGGTTATGGAATGAACTTTGGTTAACATGGATTCAGTTATGGACGTATTCTGAATGTCATTGTGATGTCTTGGTGGATTTGAACGGTTGTCATGATGGCTTTCCTGGGCTATGATATACAACCATTAAGCCCATGGCTGGTTGCTTCTATCTGAACGAGAATTGTTTTGGAGAGATTACTTTTGGGGGGAACACCAAGTGAGCGGCTTACCTTCCCCCAATATCCTCTTAGAGTTCTAAGTGAACACCTTGAGGAGAGCTTATGGGAGGGTTTCTGTGTGGGATTGGGAGTCCCACGAATGACTCATTAGAGAATGATGTTTTGTGGTACTCTCAGCCCGAAGAATGAGACTTTCACTCATTTTGGCTCTTGGGGTATACTCAGGTGGTGGTCTCATACTCATGTACTATTGAGGGTGTTTATCCTTCATATGTCAGACTCAAGTAGTGTATTTTGTTATTTCCCTTAGCTTAGGCTAGTGATTGGTAAGTGGCAGATGCTTCTACGTGAGGACTCTGCTGTGATGATAAGAGTTATCCTCGGTGCTGGTGGAATGTGAGTTCAACACTGTTACTGTTCGAATCATGGTTTCTCCATTTCAATCTCAGCTGGGATAAGGGTTGTTGTTCCGTGAGGCTCAACTATTGAATTGGACATTGGAGTGTTTCCATGGATGAGGATGAGCACGACTGAACAGGACTTTGTGCAGTCTTATCGCCACACAGGCATGGCATTTTAGGCTAAGACAGGGGTTTTTCCTTGTGGCCTTGGGAATTGCTACCCTGTGACGCATAGTTGCCAAATTTTATTTCATTAGTATTAATTTGTAATAGATATTCCGTACCATTTCAAGAATAATGGTTCGCTCCTTTAGTTGTTGTACATGTAATGTAGTGTACAGGAATTTGAACTATATTTAACTTTAAAAATACTGTTGATTTGCGAACAAGATAAATTTGACACAATCAAATATCAGTCTCTCTGGGCAGTTTGTGGACATGTGTTGTTTGTTTTACAGTTAGTGCAACAATTTTTTTCAGCATTGAAATGGTAAGCTTGAAATAGTACCAGCTGTATGCTATTAAATAAAGAACTTGGGAATGCATTAATTCATGTGAGCAGCAAGTGCCTTTTATGTGTTTCCATAAATCACTCGAATTAGGGTTGGTTCATGCAATGTTATTCCTAGCAATAAAATGGAATGAGATGAAAATGTAATAAAAATTGTAAGGACAAATAAATTTTCAAATAAATTACTCATGCAAAGGTCTATGTAGTTCCATCTAACAGTTAGGAATACATATTCCTATTGTGAAACCTGGGAGTATTCATTCCTTGTACATTTGGATACACAAATTTTTGCATTGTAAGCTATCAAATTCTTGTATGATTGATCATTTTTTTTCTAGGAATAGGCATTCCATGAATGAAGTGCAACCTCAGTGGCCTAAAGTCGCAAAAAAAGACAGTGAAATAAACCTTTTTTATATGTTCTTAAAGTAGATTATTGCATTATTGAATCATTTCGTGTTTGATTGATTGTTCAAAGTTTGCAGCCTCAGTAATTGTGTTTGGCTAGTCTGATGTGATGTACTGTTGTGCAGGACGAAGATGCTGATAAAGTTTTAAATAACGATGGTGAAAATGTGCATTCTGGCGGTGGACAGTAACCTACATGTCAAGGTGGTTAATTTGCCTTTTAAGTCATGAATTAATGAAAATATTGCTTTTGGACATTGTTCGTCAGAGAATTTGTTTTGGCACTGTTTCTACAGATCTTTAATAATTTTGTCTCTATGGTTCTACTGGGTTTTATACCACAATGCTGATCTTTAGGAAGTGATTTGTCTGCCCCTGAACTAATCTGCCCTGGGTCTAAGTTTTAAATGTTTATTTTAGATATTAACCTAACTTTCATGTTGGTCGTGAGCATTTAGAGAAATGAAAATTGTCTGGATGGTGAAGAGACTGAATCAAAGGGAAGAACAAGAACAAGAACGAGACTCACAAGCTTTTATCGGGATGCCTGCTAGAAGTTGCCCCCTCCCTCCCCTCCCCACTCACGCTCTTGTGCTTGTTATTATTGTTATCAGTAATGGCTTTGTATGTGACTTGCAAAATCTGCGCATCTGCTACCTGCACCCACAGAAGCAAGCCATAGACTTCATCTCCTTAATCTCATGGTTGGTATTGGTTTGCCTGCTGAATTACAAATTTCATAAGAACTCAAGGCTACAGGATGTAACAAATTTCAGAACTCAAGGCTACAGGATGTAGGGATTGATGTTAGAAGATTTGAATTGTCTTTTGTTTCTCGTCAGATTTACTTTTATATGTATATGCTTGTATTGAGTTACTAACTGCCATGTTTCTCAAACTCATGTCAGGCACTGCCTTGGTTGAATTGTTGGTAAAAATTTGTTCTGGCTTCAGTAGTCTGGGTTTGCTATTCTTGCATGGCCTTAAAATATATTACTCACTTTTAGTCCTGTTTGTCCGAAGTTGTAGAAATGCCTTGAGCCTAAGGAGCGGAATGTTTGGAGCATGAGTTTAAAGATAGGGATTTGGATGTGTGGATTTACAGGAGTTCATATATTTTATATTGCATTTTGTAGTAGTAGGTGTTTTGTAAGTATAAAATTTGGTCCTTGAATTTGGATTTGTTTTTGTTGCAGTAAAATATAATATTAAATTATATTGAATTTATTTTGAAGTCATTTATTTAAAAAAAAAAAAAATCTAACTTCTAAGATTTCAACTCTTAAATACTATAGACTTTGTTAAGTTCAATAATTTTGTTAGCAAAAAAATCTTTTCAACGTGGCATTTGTAGTGGCTTGATTCCCTCTATCATCACTTGATGGCTTTGGCAATTTTGGTGCAAAGCTAGGATGGAAGGTACGGTGGAGTCAAAGGAGCGTTTCATTTGGTTTTGGATTAGTTGTATTTTGATAGAGTATTTTGTTATGCAATTCGGGTCCGGGGGTTGAGTTATTTGATATTCCTCGATTAGTGTCTCATAGCGTGAGAAGACAGTCTATGGCTGTTTGTGAGAAACCATAAATAGGTTTTGTGAAATTGAATATAGATGGAAGTTGTAGAGGTAATTTAGGTTTGTGTGGGGGAGAAGGTACTATTCAGGATTTCTCAGGCAAACTTAAAGGTGTCTTTTCTTCTTATTTTGGCCAAGGTACGAATAATGAAGCTGAACTTCGTGCAATGCACATTGGGGTGTTATGTAAGGATTTGGGTTTTTATAATATTGTCATTGAATGTGATTCTAAACTGATTGTTGATTGGATCAATAATGATAAATGTACGATGTGGTATTTATGGGATTTTTGAGAGGAGATTGTTTTGGATTTTCAAGGTTTTCAGTTTTCTATTTGTCACATTTATAGAAAGGGTAATCAAGCAGTAGAATACCTTGCATGTCAGGGTGAAGAAGGTATGATATATTAATTTGAGGGGGATGAGCTTCCGAGAAAGTTTAGAGGCATATTGAGATTTGATAGTCTTGGATTCCCTAGCATTAGATGTTAATGTTCTGTCTTTTGTTATTTCTTTTGATTAGTATTATGTAGTTTGCTTGGTTGTTTTGAGTTGAGCTTAATTAGTTTGAGCCGTTTGGTTAGTTTAGTTTTGTATTTTTTTTTTTCGGTTTTTGTTTTTGTTTTTCGTTCTTGTTTTTTTCTGGTTTTTTTTTTGGTTTATTTTTTTGGTTTATGTTTGTGGTTTGTTTTTGGGAGGGTTTTTTATTTAATTAAAATCTCCTAGAGGCTTTGCTTGTAATCATGGTTTTCCTTCACCACAAGTGAGTTTAGTAATAAATTTGGAATGAGACCGCTATGTGAGTGACTATCGACCCTTTCTTAAAAAAAATCTTTAAATATTTTCATTTTTTAAGAACTAAAAACTTCGATTATGATGCACTTATGTACTAATTTTTTCACTCACAGATGATCCCAAGCCTAGATAAAGGAGGATTGTGTTATGTAGATGATAGTTTGCGTAAAACTTGTCAATCTATTATTATATGAATTCTTACTGATTTTTTGTTGCAGCATTCCCTATGAGCGACGTGTTGCATTTATAGCACTTTGGTATAATGAAAAGTGGGCGAGGGTGGATTAGGTCGTTGTCCCGAAGTGACGTGTTATGTAACGTCCAAGTATGCTTTCAAATATGTGAGGATTCTTAAAATCATTTTCGACATGGGTTGGTAAAAAAGGAAAAAAGACTATGATTAGATTACTAACGTGGAATATAGGGATATTTATTGGTAAAAGCATGACAATTGTAGACAATAGGGGTGAGCATAATTTGGAACCAAGTAAATTTGGTCGGTTTAGTTCAGTTAAAAATTTATTTGATTCAGTTCAGTTTTAATTTTTGTTGAATTTCAATTTTTGGTTTTTGATTTTTAGTTTGGTTTTTGGGTTCTCTTAATTCGATTAGTCAGATTAACGAAATAATATAAATTAATAATAAATAATTATATATATTATATATTATATATATATATTAAATTTTTATTTAATTTATATATTTATATATTGAAATATTTAATCAAAATTCAGTTCGGTCGGCTTTGAGTTCGATTAAATATAGAATTTTGGTCTGTTTAGGTAATGAGATTTTCCAACCGAAATTAACTTGAATTAATCAAACTAGTCAAATGCTCATCCCTAGACAATGATTAGAAAAAAGTTACTCTAATTTGCCTTCTAGAAACTAAGTTGGTGGAGAAGAAAGTTAGAGAAATTAATAAATTAGGATTTAAACTTTGGTACACTGAAAGAAAAAAAGGCATAATAATAAGGTTGGAATTATTATATACAAAAACTTAAAAGATAATGGTGTAGATGTCGAAAGAGTAGGATTAGAATTATAAAAATTAAGATGGTTTTAGGCTAAGAGATAATAAATGTAATTAGTGCTTATACTTTTCAATAAGCTTAGCGGAAAATCTTAAGATACAATTTTGGAGGAGGTTTTATCTTTATTGTTGCAGAAAAACTTCGAGGAGGGGTGTATTGGCTATTTTTCTCACCCTTTGGAGGTTCCTCTGATTTTGCATTTACTCTATGCAAATGACATTTTGGTTTTTCTTAAAGGGGAGAAATGATCCATGCGGCTTCTTATTAAAGTTTTGGGTATCTATGAGCAGTGGTTTGGCCAAATGATTAGCAAAGAAAAAACAACTATCTTCTTTTCAAAGAAAATTCCAATGCGGCGGAGGCAGAGTTTAATAAGATTAACGAGATTCGTGGAGGGTATTTTCCCGGTCACTTACTTAGGTGTCCCGCTTGTTTCCGGGCGCTTTATGATTTGATTCTTGGAGCCATTGATTTAAAAATAAAAGTAAGGTGGCAAGGTGGAAGCTAAAGCTGCTCTCGCAAGGTGGTCTTCTAATTCTTTTAAAGCATGTTCTCACTTGTATGACGACTCATTTGTTGGCGGTATTAGACATTCCGAAGGTAGTCTACAAGAAGATGAATTCTATCCTCTCAACTTTCTTTTGGGGTGAGATAAATGAAAAGTCAAAAATGAAGTGGTGCCCGTGGTCTAAACTGTGCAAGCCCACTAATGAGGGTGGATTAAGTGTTCGTGATTTTGGTGAAATTCAAAAATATCTATATATGGAATTTGCATGGAGGCTCATGACTTTAAAAAATCTTTGGACAAAATTCTTTCGTGCTAAATATGTGAAACAAGGACATATCTCCATGGTGGTTTCTAAAGACTCGAGTTCTCGATTTTGGAAATCAGTCATGCGGATCTTACCTCAAGTGACAGAGAATGTGAAGCTGAAAGTAAAGAATGGCAAGGTTTCGTTTTGGTTTGATAATTGGTTGGCTAGTGGCCCGCTTTGTTTGCAATTTAACAATATTCAAAATCCTCTGCTTAATATTGAATATGTGTGGGTGGATGGTGCTTGGGATAGGCAACACTTAGTGAAGTTGGTTGGTAATGACAAAGCCGAAGAAGTCATACAGAATATTACTTGTGGGAGACCAGGTGAGGATATTCTAATTTGGAAACTCAATGATAAATGAAGCTTCACGTCTTCAAGTGCTTGGGATTTAATTAGAGTCAAAGGGCCACATGTAAAGGATGTGGATTGGTTGTGGCACAATCTTTTTCCAAAAAAGGTTAGCTATGTGCTTGGAAAGCTTGTTTTGAAAGATTGTCGGTGGATGAGAAAGTTCAATCCTTGGGTATTGCTCTTGCTTCTCGGTGTAACTGTTGCAATTTGGGGCAAACAGAAACCTTGAATCACGTCCTTTGCTCGAGCAAGATTGCTGGGAAGGTTTGAGATTTTGCCGCTACAACTTTGGGGGTTCCTTGTACGAATGCAGTTTCTTGAATTTGTTGTGTTCAACAATGGTTTACTTACGCTAAGAAATCGAATAAGAGGGGTGTAATCATTGGTATCTTTCTGAGTTTAATAACTTGGAGACTTTGGGTGTGTCGATGTAGAGTTTGAAGGGAAGGAGCTAAGGAATCAGTTGAAGGAGTTCGGTTGGCAATCAAGGTATGACTTAGGAGGATTTTAGAGAATATAATATCAAGCAGATTCCTTTCCACTCAGGGTAGAAAAGTTTTAAGTGCTATTGAGATTCCAATTATCACTCTGAAGGCACGAACTCCTTGTGTTGTTAGCTAGGGGAATCGTCGGGTTGGGTCTGTAAAGTTGAATGTAGATGGTAGTTGTCATGGAAACTTAGGGACATGTGGAGGGGGTGGTGTGATTCAAGATTGCAGTGGGGCTTTTCTGGGTGCTTATTCTTCCTTATTTGGCTATGGCTCTAATAATAAAGCCGAACTTAGGGCCCTGACGGAGGGAGTGCGGATGTGCAAAGAAATGGGTTATATGAATGTGGAGATTGAATGTGATTCTAAGGTAGTGGTAGATTGGATTTGTTCGATAGGTGGCTTACATTAGGCCCGTTAGCTGTGCACTGAGGATATTTCGAACAAAAAGCTGTGTATTAAGGATTGCTAACTGAATAACAACTAGAACTCTGATTTATTAATGGAATTGGTTGGGGCCAATAGAACAATGGAAATCTTGCATAATGTGCCAGCTGGTAAAAGTGGTTAGGATATATTCATTTGGAAGCCTACCCCTGACGACAAGTTCTTTACAAAAATGGCATGGGAGGCAATAAGGAGCAGAAGTGATAATTTTGAGTGGAATGACTGGTTTCGGCATTCTTTATTGCCTATAAATATCTCAATGTGTTATGGAAAGCCTGGTTTAGATTCTTGGCAGTAGATGATAGAATTTAGGCTAAAGGAATATCGATGGCTTTAACTTATGATTGCCACATGCAGAGAAGTCATGAAAACACTAATCACATTCTTTCTTTAGGCGAGGTGGCTTCAGAGGTTTGACGTCAGGCTAGTGTGGTGTTAGAGATTCCTTTCCAATGGTTCCTTCCCTAGAAAAATAGAATTGCAAATTGGTTTCACTATGCTTGAAAATAATCTATTATAGGTATTTTAATCAGTCTGATTTCGTGTTTGATTACGTGGTGCCTCTAGAATTGAAGATGCAAAGCAAGAATGGAAGGAGTTTATCAAAGTGCAGATCAGACATGGAGAAGTGTTCGATACTGGGTTAGTTCTTTAGTTGAGAGCTCTAATTCTTTTCAAAAATTGAAGATATCGGACATTACGATTTTGAAAGAGTTTCAAATTCAACATCAGGGAGTTTGCGCCAGGCTTGGAAAAATTATTTCGTGGGTTAGACCCCCAACAGGGTGGATAAAACTTAATTGTGATGGGAGCTGTAGGGGCACTCTAGGTACTTCAGGAGGTGGAGGAATTATTTGGGAATGCCATGGCATGGTGAAAGCAATTTTTTCAAGCTATTTTGGCAATGGTATGAACAATAGTGTAGAATTAAAAGCAATTTTGGAAGGAATTCGTTTATGAAAATGACTTCATTATTTTAATGTGATTATTGAAAGTGACTCGCGAATTGTTGTTGATTGGCTTCGGAAAGGTAGATGTACCTTGTGGTATCTTTGAGATTTTTGGGAGGACCTCGTGGCGGAGCTAGAAGGAGTGAATTTCATGGTGATCCATCAATATAGGGAAGGTAATAGTGCAACTGATTTTCTTACTAGAAAGGAGAAATGGGAAACAATGTTTTCTATGAAAAATAACATCTTTTACCACGTTCTCTGAAAGGTATCCTTTGGATGGATAAGTTGGGTCTCATTTCCTTTCGTTATTAGTTCAACCTCTCGATTTTTGTTTGGTAGGTTTAGATTTTTTGATTTGATTTGATTTTAGTATTTTTTATAGGTCTGTTTAGATTTGTTTCTTATTGAACTTTATTTGGATTTGTAGTCATGTTTTGGTTGGTTGTTAGTGTTGTTTTCGGGAGGCTTTTAATTTTTTATTTGTAATCTCCCAATGCTTGTCTTGTAATCACGGTATTCCTCCGCCAAAAGTGAGGGCATATCAATAAATAAATGGAGGTGGTGCCCTCCTTATTAAAAAAAAAAAAAAATTTCACCTTTGCTCACCAATTCGGAGAAGGAAATAAGGTCGCGGACTTATTGGCTCATCAGGGAGCGGAAGGCACCACTATGAGATATTTGAAGTTTGCTTCTTTAACCCATCTAGTTAGAGGCATGATACGCCTTGAAAAAATTAGTCTTCCTAATTTAAGAGTCTAATGTGTCATTTTGTCTTCATTTCGTTCTGTTATGTTTCAGTTTTATCTGTTTGTAACTTGATTGCTGGAACCACGGTATTCTTCCGCCATAAGTGAGGGGTTTTCTAATAAATAAAGGAGGATCCGCCCTCTTTTACCAAAAAAAAAAAAAAAAGGAAAAATATGTATAGTATTATATAAGGCATATTGGCGATTGAGGAAATATTCATGGGTGCAAATTTGAATGGACGTGTTGGATGGGATAATAAAGATAATGAAAGGATACGTGGAAGATATGGATATGGAGACAAAAATGAGTCTAAGGAGATAATCTTAGACTTAACCATGTCTTATAATCTTATTACAATGAATACTTGCTATAGGGAGAGAGAAGAACACTTTAACCTTCAAAGTGAACAAAAAGTAAAATATATTTTTTCTTAACTAAGAGGGTAAATCATTTATCATATAAGGATTATAAAGCTATCTCAGGTGAAAGTTTAACCACACAATACAAAATTTTAGTATTAGATATATGCATTAAAAAATGGAAAAGAAAGGATAAAATAAATCAATGTAAAAGGATAAAATAAATCAATGTAAGAGAACTAGGTGGTAGAACCTAAAGGGAAAAAATATAATAAAATTTAAAGATAAAACGATCAAATATGGCGATAGAACTATTGGGGATGGTGTAGAAACAAAAACTCTTTGGAGTATGATTGCTAGCTCTATTAAAAAGATAGCAAAAGAGATTTTAAATGAATCAAAAGGAAGATTCTCAAATAGGAAAGAAAGTTGGTGATATGATCAAAATGCTCAAAAAGTTTTAAAGATAAAAAGAATTTGGTATGAAACATAACAAAAATATAGAAGCATGTAAAAATTTGAAAAGTACAAAGAGGTGAGAAAAGATGCAAAAAAGGTCATTAATGAAGGTAAACATAGATCATTTAATAATTTGTATGCTACATTAGATACAAAAGAAGGGGAAAGAGATATATTTAAATTTGTTAGAGCTAGAGAAAGAAATAGTAAGGACTTAAGTAATGTAAAATGTATAAAAAAATGAGGATGATATTGTCTTGATTAAGGAAGAAGACATTAATGAAAGATGGAAAATTTACTTTAATAAGTTGTTTAAGGAACATTAAGTAGAAAGATGTAGGAACTTGAACCGAGAAAAGAAAAAAAAAAAAAGAAAAAGAAAAAGAAAAGAGAGGGGAAAAGAAAAGAAAGGAAACAGTTTAGTACAAAGACCAAACCATCAATGATTTGAGCAATCCTAGAAAAACCATTGACGGTTTTGTGTGAACATGGTTTGGTATGAGACCAAACCGTCGACGGTTTTGGCAATTTTAGGTAAACCGTCGACGGTTTCAAACAACCGAGAGCCTATATATTAGAACACGGAAAAATTTAATCTAGAAAGTGACCAAACCGTCAACGGTTTTAGGGTTTTAGGAAACCGTCGATGGTTTCCTCCGGGCCAGTATGCCTATAAATAGGAATGAACTCATTTTTTATTAGAAAACTCTCTCTCTCTTCCTTAGGGTTTCGGTCTCTCTCTCTCTCTCTCTCTCTCTCTCTCTCTCTCTCTCTCTCTTTCTTTCTCTCTCTCTCTCTCTCTCTCTCTATTCACTTCTAGTGTTTCTCCCACTTTAAAGCCCTCTTGAGCTCTCTCTCGCTCTCCGATCGCTTCGCTTCCTCCTATCGGCTTGTCGGCTCCCCTCCCCTTGGCAAGTTTAAGGAAAGGCTAGGGTTTGTTCTAGGGAACGTTGTAGGCAGATTCTCAGGAACAAGTAAGGAGAATAGATTATGTCAGTTATTTTAAAATATGAACTGATTAAATTGGAATATTTGTATACATAAATGTTATATATGATTTTCTAAATGAATAAGGCATATAAAAATGAAAATTTTATGTATTATATATGTATTTGGGGAAAACTAAAGTGAGTAGGGTAATCATTTCCTTATTCTTGTAAAACCTATATTACTAGTTAAATAAAATTATGGAGATGATCATACCCTTATTTTCAGCAAAATATATCTTCCCCGAGCAGTTAATTATATTATGAATTATCACTCAAATCATGTGACATGAGAATGACTATTATTGCATAATTTAATCTGTTGGTTTTTATGGTATTATACAGTGAAAGATATGATTTTATACAGATCTTAGGAAATGTTGAGAATGATGCGGATTTATGAATATGATAGGTTTATACTGATTTATGAATATGACGGGTTTTATACGGATTTGTGAATATGACGGTTTTATACCGAAATGTGAAAATGAGATCATATTACTGTTTTATTTTATAAATTGCATTATATGGTTTAAAAGTCATGATGGACTAGATATGTAAAGGAAGCTCGGTACTGTAGCTAGTGAGATATGTCAGTGCAACCACACTATTTTGAGAGTGTTGGTAATTGGATAGTCGATTTGGGCAGAGAAATGTAGAGTACCCCCCTAGAGTTTGGACTAGCCTGGGTAGGCAAATCAGACTTACGGACGAGTATGTTGACTTAACCTGGTGGTAGGCTAGCCATGGCTAAGTTCAATCTTTGGACCGCACAACTCGATCATGGGGCTTTATACATGATGTTATATGATTGTCCAGTCAGGGAGGTTCTTCTATGCATATATGTGAATTTACGAAAAAGGGGCCATGTTGAGCTGAAACTTTGTTATGAAGGAAAATTACGTATTTTGAATGATATAGGTGTGCGTACAGTCTACAAATGCCTTTTCAGTTAAAGTTAAATATATAAATGTATTTTACTACATGAAACCTCATGTTAGCCACACACTGATAATAATTTATTCTATCTTACTAAGAAGTGTCTCACCCCAATAATTTTAACATTTCATTAAATCCAGGGAGCCGAGCCTAGCAAGCTTTGGGAGAGGGGGCTTAGATACTATAGTTTAGAGTAAGTACTTGTGAGACACTGATATGTATATAGATATGTTTTTGTATACCTTGGGCTTTATTATTATTTTTGGGGAGATACTTTTATAAATGAGAAGGTTTACAACTATGGCATAGTTTTTGAGGTTTGATGTATTTCCGATGCATGTTTTAAATTGAGTTATAGACAGGAGTACCCGACACCCCACTTTGGGTTTGAGTTGTTATAATGATGGTATCAGAGATATATATGTATGGAGAATTGCACTCTAGGCCCCATTGGGTTTAAGACGCTACAGTTGTGGTATCAGAGCTTAGGTTGCTATGTTCTGCAGACTTTAGCGGATAATAACACTAGAGTATAGGTATAAATTATGATGAGGATAGGAATGGGTAGATTAGGATTTTAGTAAGTCATTATTAGAATTTTGGGTTTTTTCTCACAACCATGAAGCAGAAATCCCTTGATTGTCTTCTGTGATTAACTTGAGACAACGGTTTCAGGAAAGCAACGACAAACCATCAACGACTTTGTTTCTGAGAGGTGAGACTGAATCTCAAATTGGGAATATGCACGTTAAATTGGTTTGTATGTGTTAGGGAAGTTCGATTTTGTTTCTAAGGGGTGAGACTAAACCTCAAATTGGGAATATGCACGTTAAATTGGTTTGTTTGTGTGAGGGAAGTTCCTAAGGGGAAAGCCTAAGAATTTTTGTATGAGGATATAGTATATTTTATAGTTTCTCAGTTAAATGATTTTATCAGTCATGTTATGATATAGGATTCTAAGATTTATTTTCTGTCCTATCTTCAGGATGGATCCCAGTGGTGGCAACACAAATGCTGGTGGAAGTAGCAAGGGCTTCCGACGTGGACGGCAGTGATACCAATCCAGTACTATGTGGTTTAGCTTAACAAGTCATGGCATAGATCAGGGACATAATTGCCCACTAGCTGACCTAGGTTACACCATCGAGCAGTTTACCCGCATGAATCCTCCAACCTCTGTGGGAGGAGCCGACCCAATCATTGCGAAAAATTGGGTAGGAGATCGAGGAGATATTGGCAGTACTGCACTGTACTGATGAGCAGAAGGTCCTTTACGCCACATTTAGAATGATGGGAGAGGCCAAGCGTTGGTGGATAGCTGTGACGCGACTTGAGGAACAGAGGCTAGTACCCGTAGCTTTGACCTGGAACCATTTTAAAGAAATCTTCTTCGATCGATACTTCCCCGCTACCACCAGAGATGTTAAGGCGGAGGAATTCTGAACTTGACCTAGGGGCACTTGACAGTCCAGCAATATGCAGCCAAATTTGTGGAGTTGTCTCGCTTCGCCCCATTTATGGTTTCAGACGAGGCAAAGAAGGTGCGAAGGTTTGAGAAGGCCTGAGATAGGGGATCTACAAGCAGATAATGACATTTTAGGTTTAGAACTTTTTGGAGTTGGAGGATAAAACCACAGTAGTGGAGATAAGTCTACATAGAAGTGCAGGGGTACATAATCAGAGGAAGAGACCCATGCCTCCTGGTTTTCAAGCAGGTATCAGTAAGGGTCTATGGAGGAGAAATAACAACAATGTGGTCCAAAGACCGGGAATGGGGAGTCAAGTGTATCAGGGTAATCAATCATACCCTACTTGTCCTAAATGTAAGAAGAGGCATGAGGGGGAATGCCAAGTTGGAACAAATACCTGTTATCAGTGCTGTAGACCCGATCACATTGCACGAGACTGTCGTGCGTCGCTGAGTAATGCGCCTGCTCCTAATCAATTCCGGGAGAACAATCAAGTACCCCGAGGTAACTACCAGAGGAACACCGCTCAGGCGCGGGTTTATTCTCTTACTCCAGGAGACGCAGAGAATGCAGATGACATAGTGACAGGTACAATTTTAATGTTTTCAATTAAAGCTGTTGTGTTATTTGATTAAGGAGCAAAACATTCTTTCATATCTCTGGAGTACATCAAATTGTGTGGGGTAGAAACTCAGCTATTACATGCCGAATTATTTGTGGTCACACTGACTGTAACAATAGTGCTATGTAGAAAAGTGCTTAGAGATTATTCAGTGGATATTCAAGGAAGGATGCTACTTGTTGATCTAGTAGTATTTGACATGCTTGGGTTTGATGTGATTCTGAGAATGGACTGGCTAGCCTTTAATTATGTCAGTATTGATTGTTACAAGAAAGAGGTAGTGTTCAGACCTCCTGGTGAGCAGGAGTACAAGTTTGTTGGGTCATGCGTGTGCTCCTCACCACAAATTATGTCCGCCATTCAGGAAAAAAGGTTGTTGGAATCGGTGTGATCCCAAGAGGGGGGGGGGTGAATTGGGTTTTATAGACTTTTTGGCTAATTTAAAAATATCACCGATTCACCACATATCATATCCCATTTTCACGTGTGTATGTAAATTAATAAAACGATAAATGCAAACATACACATGAAACATATCTCATTTAAAATAGAGGTGTGCATGCAATTAATTATAACGATAAATGAAAGCATTCACATGCTGTAAGAACCCAACTCGTGAGATATGAAATAAATAATTAAGAGAAAGGTAAAACAGTAAATTGAGCAGGCTTCGTTGATGAAGCTAGAGTTCGTCGACGAAGGCCTTTCTGTTGTTTGGCGATGAAATTCAGTGGTTCGTTGACGAGGAGAAGCCGAGAGCTTTTGGGAAATACGAAAATCTTAGGCTCGTTGACGAGACCACCACTACGTCGACGAACTTCCTTTGCTGGTTCGTCGATGAAGACGCCGCCTCGTCGACGAGGTTGGCCGAGTCAAAGATGCTATAAATATCCTATTTCATTGCTTCTTGGCTAAGAAAGGCAAAACTCTCTCCCTCTCTCACTAGAACTAGCGGGAACTCTTTATCTCTCTAGATTTCTTCGTCGTTCGTTGCTAGAATCGATGATCCGACGTTACTACAAGGATCAAGGAAGGATTATCTTCGTGATTTGTGGAATGGATCTTCGTTTCAAGGATTTTTGGGTTTTGACCCAAAATCGAGGTAAGACTCGGTTTTCAATTCCGTTTTAGACGTTCTGTAGAGAATGGAATTGTAAGTATGTTTTGTACTGTGGTTTATAGGTTTTGGGAACTCGGTTCGCTATTTAGGAGTCATAGAGGTTTGGGTTGGATTTTCGGGGAAAGGTAAGGGGATTCTGTTTATATTGGTTATTTTCGAAATCGAATTCAGTAGAACTGTGGTTCATGGTCCTGTGTGTTTTGACTACTTATTTGGGGAAATCTAACGAGTAAAATATGGGTTTTTCATGTTACAGTTTTGGGAAAAAGGTGGCATTAGGTTGCATCTCTAATTTTGTTGGAAAACCATGGATATATTGTTATATATATATATATATATATATATATATATATAGATATATTGTGTTATGGGGTTGGTCATGCCTTGACTTGTTTTAAACTGTATTTTGAAAATCATGATTGTTGAGATTACCAAATGGGTGTGGAATGAATTGTTATATGAACATGCATGAGTTGTGATTTTCTGGAATGAGATATAGGAACGGGGTTTCGAATTGTTTTAGGTTGTGAAAGAGTGTCTGACTCTATATCTGAGGATGTGAAATACCACCTGCCAGTGGCAAAAGTGTTCGACTCTATATCTGAGGGCGTGAAATACCACCTTTTTTGGCTAATCACCGAAGGGTGTGGATCCACCAGATGTACCAGTACAATGTCATGGGAGCTTGGGGCTACGCCATGTGCCGGGGACGCCATGTAATGCGGGCTGAAGGGTGTGACGACACCAGATTACTTGATCATGTATGTGTGGGTGTGTTGAGCACTATATTGGAACTGTTTTGTTAAAATACTGGAACTGTATTGAACTGTGTATGTTTTATATGTCATAATAACACTTATATGCTACATACCGATATAACTTGTATTTGCCTTATTGAGAGGTGTCTCACCCCTATCGTATGTACATGTTTTTAGGTCTTTCGAGTAACCAAAACTAGCATCCTTGTGTTGGGAGCGTTGTGGTCGGTGTATTGCGTGAAGTACTTTGGTAAGTACTAGGACTATATCGAGTTGTCGTTTTGGAGTTTTGGCTGGCACCCGGGTTTATGTTTTGTGTTAAGGAGCTTAGACTCCTTTGGTATAGACTCTGGTATGGTACAATGTATGTATAGAAAGAACATTTTCCATTGTGTATATGTTATGTATGTGAATGTGTATAGGGTGTACGAGAAACCCACGGGGTCAAACCCTCATTCATTATTGTATCACTAGTGTTTTGTATGATACAAGGACAGGTTAGGTTACTACATCACACCCTGGGTCCCATTTTCGGGTTCAGGGCATGACAGCTTGGTATCAGAGCTAACCAAGTTGTTAGGTCTTGTAGACTTGATTAGGCGTAGCTATGTGTACATACCAGATTATAGGATGTAGGAAATGGGTAGAGTAGGTCGAGGGTTATTTTGTTGCTAGACAGGGACTCATCGGCGGTGTTCTATGCTTTTCCTAGAATGACGATTTCAGTAAAATCACGGCAAACCATTGATGGTTTCATGTCGGTGTGATAGGACAGACCTAGACCCGTGAGATGGTAGTCAACATGATTAGTTGTAAATGATTGCGTTAACAGTACGTGACGTAGGAGTTCTAATATATACCTATTGTATTTTCAGAATGGAGCCCAAGGATAATAACTTGGAAAGTGGCTTCAAGGAGACTGTGAGCAATGAGTCTCCTTTTGTGCCTCGAGGGTTGACGAGGCAGGTTATGTAGGAGAACGGATGGAGTGTTAGGAGATGCGAATGTTCTCCTAATGTTGCGGGGTGTACCCTCGAGAGGTTCACACGTATGCACCCTCCGACGTTCTCAAGAGGACCCAATCCAATGATAGGAGAGGACTGAGTTGAGAAGATTGAGAGGATTCTGGAGGTCCTACACTGCATAGATAAGCAGAGAGTCCTCTACGCTACCTTCCAACTCTTTGGGGAGGCGGGGCGATGGTGGGCTGCGGTGAGTCTGCTAGAGAATCAGAGATCCGGTCCTACAGAGATGTCATTGAGCCGCTTAAAGGAAGTTTTCTTTGAGAGATACTTCTCGGTCTCCACACGCGATGCTAAGGCGGAAGAGTTCTCTGTTCTGACATAGGGAAATATGACAGTGCAGGGGTATGCTACTTGGTATATAGAGCTATCTCGTTTCGCACCGTGCTTGATCTCGAGCGAGGACGAGAAGACTCAGAGGTTTGAGAAAGGCTTGAGGAAAGACATCTGTAGGTTAGTGGGAGTGCTGCAGATCCGTGAGTTTTCAGTTTTGGTAGATAAGGCCACTGTGATCGAGACCTATATCTGGGAGGATAAGGTAGATCAGGACCCGAAGAAGAGGCCAGTGTCATCAAGTTCTAGCCAAGGATCATGGAAGAAGAAGAAAAAGGGCTTGGGTTACTGTCAAAATACCGAGCGATAGAGTTCTCAGGTGGATTAGTCGCGTGATCGTTGTATCAGGTGCCACAGATGGCATAAGGGTGAGTGCCAGTCATTTGGGGGTAACTGTTACAGTTGTGGCAAGCCAGGCCACATGGCTCGTGATGCTCGTGCACCGAAGAGAGACATGCCTGCATCTAATGTGAATCGGGGCAGCAATCAGATACCTCGGGGAACCATCCAGGCGAACACAGCTCCAACGAGAATATATTCTCTTACTCAAGCGGATGCAGATCGTGTGGGAAGTGTAGTGACATGTACCTTGTTATTTCTTTCAAATAAAGCTATTGTTTTATTTGATTCAGGGACAACCCATTCCTTTGTATCTATGAACTTCGTAAAGTTGTGTGGGGTTGAGACCCAAGCTATGAATAAAGAGTTATCTGTAGCTACACCATCTGGGAGTGTAACGTTTTGTAGGAGGATGTTAGGAGGCTACCCAGTGAAAATTTAGTGAAGGCTGCTACCGGTGAATCTGGTGGTATATGACATGTCTGGATTCGACGTCATACTGGGGATGGACTGGTTATCCTCTAGTTATGCTGTGATCGATTGTCGTGGAAAGGTGGTAGTGTTTAGACCTCCTGGGGAGCTGGAATGTGATTTTGTAGGAAAGTGTGTGCGTTCGACGCCATAGATTCTATCGGCATTACAGGCGAGGAGGTTACTGTTAGACGGATGTCAGGGGTACTGTAACGACCCGGTCCTTTATACGGACCCAGGTGTCACTCTTTCATTACATAATATCTATATCTGTTCAAGATATGGAAACAACCCGCCCTAAACAGGGACATACGGGTGTAAATAATACATAATCATGATGTAAATGTCGCGGAAAAACATAAACATCCATTGGGATTACTACTAGCCTTATACCATAGTTCACTAATACATCCATAATTTACATACATTCGGACTTAGAGTAATCGTCATATTACAACCCTCCAAAAAGGACTTTCATCAAGTTTAGTACAAAATTTAGATGCTTACGTAAGCTAACCAAAATAACCACCCCAGTCCCTTTATCTACTAGGACTGACGCATGGACGGACCAGAA
The DNA here is from genome assembly GCF_029873635.1 of Malania oleifera. Classification (NCBI taxonomy): domain Eukaryota; kingdom Viridiplantae; phylum Streptophyta; class Magnoliopsida; order Santalales; family Ximeniaceae; genus Malania; species Malania oleifera. The sequence continues at coordinate 5,500,755 of NC_080417.1, forward strand.
AACAAAGGTTGTAAGATAGGGTGAGACACCTCTCAGTAAGGAAGAAGGAGTTACAACAGTGTGTGACTACATACATGCATATTTTCATTCAACATCAGGAATATAAATCAAATATTTTCAATATAGTAATGTGTAAGGTATATCATCATTCATATTACAAAATTACCACATCTGTCTTTCGACCATTTAATGATTTATCAGATGACCAACAGAAAAATATCCCTATAACCAGTTTTACCCCGTGGCTCGGGTTGTGCACTGGTACTCGTCCAATGCCCTGTTTGTGCAGACACTGCCGAGTACCTACATACGATTCGACTGCCTCCATTGGCCCAATATCAGCCAATGGTTTCACCCTGCTAGCCGACCATCTTGGTACCCACATCGTTTAGTACGTGTGGTTGCACGTGTACATCTAGCTACGATATCGTGCCGTATCATATAACAGTGGTTTCATTTCACCCTGCAAAGAAAGTATTTTTCAACCCTCCCCGGACTCTCAAGCTATGGTTCTGTGTATCATAAATTCAATTTATACAAATATGATTTTATCTCCCATAATCTATATCAATAGTATAGAAATAATTCCATCGGGTTCAAACCGGCATCTTTCCACTCAGTTTACCCCTCTTTGTTTACTGATGCGGCTCGACGTATCACTAGCCTCTGTTTATCACATTGTCAGTATAACAAATTGGAATTTCATTCTCATATTCTATATTAGTAGTATAGAAAATACATTCATTTCCATTTCAACATATATCACACAAGTTTAATACAAAAACCCGCTAAATGATAGAAATTCAATATACATAGTTTAACTAAATAAATAAAGGAATCGAGCCTCTCCTACTATAGTATAAACACAAATAAAGATGTTTGTAAAATTTGGAGATCATACGTCGAAATCCTTGTTTTTACTAAAAATCGTAAAATTGTCAAACCGACATTTCTACTCGGTAGAATTTCACAAATAAGCAGTTAAATCATACATAATAACGTAAACTAGCTTTTTAGCGGTTTAGTTTTCCAAAATAACTGTTGTAATCAAATTTCCCTTACCTTATATTCGAAATGAAACTTCGTACGAAAACGGTCCAAAACGACAACCTGAGATCCCGAAAACCTAAAACCACAAAACATAACCTTACTATGTTTTCTACTGCTATCCAAATATCCAATCAAAATTAGGATCAGATTCCTACCTCGATTCTTGGGAAAACCCAAAATTCTTTGAAACGACGATCCGATCCACTAAAAGTGTAGAATTTCCTATTCTGATCCACGCAATACCCTCCGTTTTTGAAAACGGATGACGAACAGCGAAGGATCTTAGAGAGAGAGAGAAAAAAAATGAGAGAGAGAGAGAGAGAGAGAGAGAGAGAGAGAGAGAGAGAATGAGAGAATGAGAGAGGATAAGAGATTTTATAGAATAAATCCTTACTTAGCCCTTAAGTAATCTAAATAAATATCTCCTCCAAGATATTTATATATAAATATCTAAAAATATCTCTTTTCAAAATAACTTCTCCAAAATATCTTCTTTTTTTTTTTCTTTTTCGGGGTCGGCTTACTACAGGTACATAGCTTGCTTGAGGGAACCACCGCGGGATGAGTTGAAGCTCAACGATATTCGAGTGGTTAGCAAGTTCCTGGATGTGTTTCCAGAAGACTTACTCAGTTTACCTCTGGATCATAAGGTTGAGTTTACGATAGAGTTGCTTCGTGGCAAGGCACCGAACTCTAAAGCTATCTGATGGCTCCAGCAAAACTTCAAGAGTTGAAGGAGCAGTTGTAGGAATTACTGGACAAGGGCTTTATCCGACCTAGTGTTTCGCCCTAGGGAGCTCCAGTTTTGTTCGTGAAGAAGAAGGACAGGTCGATGCGCATGTGCATTGATTATTGTGAGATCAATAAGGTGACTGTGAAGAATCGTTATCCGTTGCCTCGTGTTGATGATCTCTTTGACCAGCTATAGGGGACACAAGTATTTTTGAAGATTGAACTACGGTCAGGGTATCATCAGGTGGGGGTTAGATTGGAGGATGTGGTGAAGACTGCTTTCTGAACCAGATACAGCCACTACGAGTTCTTAGTCATGCCTTTTGGGTAGACGAATGCTCCGAAAGTGTTCATGGATTTGATAAATAGAGTTTCCCATGAGTACCTAGACCAGTTCGTTGCAGTGTTCATCGACGAAATTTTGGTATATTCGAGGAATCCGGAAGAGCATGAAAACCATTTGAGGTTGGTGCTACAAATTCTACGGGAGAGGAAGTTGTATGCCAAGCTGAAGAAGTGTGAGTTTTTGTTGAATCAGGTCACATTTTTAGGCCATGTGGTGTCTAAGGGCGGTATCTTAGTTGATCCTAGAAAGATTGAAGCTGCAGTCGACTGGGTAAGACTGAAGAGTGTGCAGGAGGTTCAGAATTTTCTAGGACTGGCGGGTTACTATCGTCAGTTCGTGGAGGGATTTTCTAAGTTGTATGGGCCTCTAACATGATTGACCAGGAAGGGGGTGAAGTTTGATTGGACAGAGGATTGCGAACAATGTTTTCAAGAGCTGAAACAACGATTGGTTACTGCTCCGGTTTTGACCATTCCTTCGGGGGATGGTGGTTTTGTGATCTCTAGCAACGTGTCTCTGAAGGGTTTGGGACGTGTGCTTATGCAACAGGGTAAGGTAATAGCATATGCTTCTCGAAAACTCAAGGAATATGAGAAGAATTACCCTACGTATGATCTGAAATTAGCTGCTGTAGTTTATACACTAAAAATTTGGCAGCACTACCTATATGGTGTTCAGTGTGATATTTTTACTGAACGCAAAAGCCTCAGGTACTTTTTCATACAGAAGGAGTTGAACATGAGGCAGAGGCGGTGGCTTTAGTTGATCAAGGACTACAATTGCACCATCAGTTATCACTCGGGGAAAGCTAACGTGGTAGTTGATGTGTTAAGTCAAAAGTCTGAACATCTGGCAGTATCTGCAGTTGTAGCTCAGCATCATATCAGACGGGATCTGGAAAGCCTTGGTATAGAGTTGGTGACCGGTGATCATTAGGCTTTCATTGCTAGCTTGGTGATCCAGCCTACTTTGTTTGAGCGTATCAAAGTCGCGCAGGCTAGTGATGCAGAGTTAGTTGAGATTGTGGAGAAAGTGCAGCAGGGGTTGGCTGCAGATTTTAACATATATGAGGGAGGTGTGTTGAGACTTGGAACTAGGTTGTGTGTTCCAAATGACAATGAGATCAAAAGGACGATTCTAGAGGAAACGCATCGTTCTTTGTATACAGTACATCCCGACAGCACGAAGATGTATCAAGATTTGCGCGAGACCTTTTGATGGAGTGGTATGAAAAGGGAGATTTCTCAGTTCGTGGAGCAGTTTCTGACATGTCAGTAGGTGAAAGCTGAACATCAGAGGTCAGCGGGGTCGTTATAGGCTTTAGCTATTCCAGAGTGGAAATGTGAGCATATTTCCTTGGACTTTGTAACCGGATTGCCGTTAGCGCTTCACAGGCAGAATGCCATTTGGGTGATCGTGGATAGGTTGACGAAATCTGCTCATTTTATACCGATGAAGGTTTGCTACACTTTGAGTAGACTAGCGGTCTTGTACATGCATGAGATAGTTAGAATGCACGGGGTACCGGTGTCCATTGTGTCAGATTGAGACCCGAGGTTTACCTCTTGTTTCTGGAAGAGCTTGTAGGAAGCACTGGGGACGAAGCTTACTTTTAGTACATCGTTCCACTCCTAGACTAATGGACAGTCGGAGAGAACAATACATATCTTGGAAGATATGCTACGAGCGTGCGTATTAGACTTTGGTGGTGGTTGGATGCAGTTCATGCCACTAGTAGAGTTCGCCTATAACAATAGCTTCCAGGCCAGTAATGGGATGGTACCGTTCGAGGCTCTGTATGGTCGGAGGTGTCGGTCTCCTCTATATTGGGATGAGGTGGATGAACGTCAGGTGTTAGGACCTGAACTCGTGCAGGAGGCATTTGAGAAGGTGGGTTTGATTCGGGATAGGATTAAATCGGTTCTGAGTCGGCAAAAGAGTTACATGGATGTTCGCCGCCATGAGTTGGAATTCGAGGTGGGGGGGGGGTAAGATATTCCTGAGAATCGCTCCGATGAAAGAGGTGACGAGATTCGAAAAGAAGGGCAAGCTAAGTCTGAGGTATATCAGACCATTCAAGGTTCTTGAGCGAATGGGTCCGGTAGCCTATAGGATTGCACTACCCCCGACGCTTTCGAGGATCCATGATGTGTTTCACGTATCCATGTTGAGGAGGTACGTGTCGGATCCATCGCATGTTATTAGTTACGAGAACTTGGAAATTGGGGATACTTTAGCGTACGAGGTAGTACCCGTTCAGATTCTGGACAGTAAAGTTCAGAAGCTACGTACCAAGGATATACTGTTAGTGAAGGTATTGTGGCGGAATGACGAGGTTAAAAAAGCTTCTTGGGAATTGGAAGCGGAGATACGCTGGAAGTATCCACAGTTGTTCTGAGTTGTGGGTTTGATAGTAGAATCAGGGAGTATGTGTGTATTACTCTACTATGGTATTGGGATAGGTGGTTAGTCTTAGGGAGTGTGTGTTATTGTGAACTCCTGCGACGGTTTATGTATGTAACCATTGTATTCCTCCGCCATAAGTGAGGGTATGTATGTATTGGGATGAGGCTGCGTTGTAGTAGCCGCTGACTTTTCTTGGAGTCAGATATATGTATATGGTTATGTGGATGAGTTCGTAAATGAGAGATTACAAATTTCGAGGACGAAATTTTTTGTAAGGAGGGGAGGTTGTAAGAACCTGACTCGTGAGATATGGAATAAATAATTAAGAAAAGTGTAAAACAGTAAATTGAGCAGGCTTCGTCAATGAAGCCAGAGTTCGTCGATGAAGCCAGAGTTCGTCGATGAAGCCAGAGTTCATCAACGAAGGTCCTTCTGTTGTTTGGCAACAAAATTCAGTGGTTCATCGATGAGGAGAAACCGAGAGGTTTTGAGAAATTCAGAAATCTCAGGCTCCTCGATGAGACCACCACTACATCGACAAACTTCCTTCACTAGCTCGTCAACAAAGATGTCACCTCGTCGACGAGGTTGGCCGAGTTAATGGTGTTATAAATATCCTATTTCATTGCTTCTTGGCTAAGAAAGCCAAAACTCTCTTCCTCTCTCTCTAGAACCAGTGAGAACTCTCTCTCTCTCTAGATTTCTTTGCCGTTCGTTGTTAGAATCGATGATTCGACGTTACTATGAGGATTAGGGAAGGATTCTCTTCATGATTTGTAGAACGGATCTTCGTTTCGAGGATTTTTGGGTTTTGACCAAAATTGAGGTAAGACTCGATTTTTAATTTCGTTTTAGATGTTCTGTAGAAAATGAAATTGTAAGTATGTTTTGTACTGTGGTTTATAGGTTTTGGGAACTCAGTTAGTTGTTTAGGAGCCGTAGAGTTTGGGTTGGATTTTCGGGGAAAGGTAAGGGGATTCTGTTTATATCAATTATTTTCAAAATCGGATTTAGTAGAACTGTGGTTCACGATCCTGTATGTGTTTTGACTACTTATTTGGGAAAATCTAACGGGTAAAATTATGAGTTTTTTATGTTATAGTTTTGGGAAAAAAGGGGCATTGGATTGCATCTCTGGTTTCGTTGGAAAATCGTGGATATATTGTGAGATATATATATATATATATATATATATATATATATATATATATATATATATATATTGTGTTATGGTATATTTTGAAAATCATGATTGTTGAGATTACCAAATAGGTGTGGAATGAATTATTATATGAACATGCATGAGTTGTGATTTTCTGAAATGAGATATAGGAATGGGGTTCCGAATTGTTCCAGGTTGTGAAAGGGTGTTCGACTTTATATCCGAGGGTGTGAAATACCATCTGCTAGTGGCAAGAGTGTCCAACTCTATATCCGAAGGTGTGAAATACCGCCTTTTTCTGCTAATCACTAAAGGGTGTGGATCCACCAGATGTACCGGTACGATGCCATGGGAGCTTGGGTGTAATAACCCAAGAAAAAAAAATGAATAATAATAATAATAGTTAGTATTAAAAAAAAAAGAAAGTGTTTCTCTGTTAGGATCCTTGATTCCATGTTTGATGCCTAAGAAAGACCTTGTCTAAGCGAGTGCTCAGAGACCATTGCGGCTCAGTCGCTCCCTGGAGGTCGGCCTGGTCAAAATGGAATTTCATAGGATAAACAGGGTAGACACTGTTTATATACGTAAATAAGTACATAAAATAATGTTTTGACTGACATAATTTGTAGAAATATATGATAAAATAATAATAATGTAAGTATCATATGCGGGGCCCACAAGACTGTGTGGGGCCCACATGAGTCCCGAAGCTGTATGGAGGTTTACACGAATCTCAAAGCTATTTAGGATGCATAAAATCGTATAAGAATTATTCGAGTTACGTAGGATCCATTCGGGTCTCGAAGTTGTGTGGGGCCCACAAGACCGTGTGAGGCCCACATGAGTTTTCAAAATTCAAATTTAATTCTTGTTCAAAAATAAATAATAAAATAAATAAATACTCAAAATAGTTTAAAAGTAATAACAATGATAATAATAATGATAATAATGATTAAGAAAAATAATAAAATAATAAAATAATTAATTAACTAATTGATTAATTAATTAGGTAAGTGATTAATTAAAAATTTATTTAATGGGAATGGTGGCAAGCACTCCCACATGGCCTCCATCCCCATCCCATACTCAACCCATACCTTGCCCATCCCTTGCCCATTCTTTAATTTTAAAAAAATTATAATTTCACCCATCTCCCCACACTTTTATAAATTCCATTTCTTCCCCAAAATTTTCCTATAAATAGGGAGCTCTCAACCTTCATTTTTCACAACAATTTTCTAAGGAAGAGAAGGATTAGTGAGTGAAAGAATTTGTGGTGGAGTGAAAATTTTGAGTAAGTTCTCACTCACCCACTCTTTCCGATCTCATATCTTAAAGATAGTTATTGTGTTCGTAGCACACGGTAAAAGAAGAAGGTAAGCAAATTTTGATTATGTTAGTTTCTTTTTATTTTAAATTCATACCCGAGCTCATTTTGTACGTAAATTTTAATTATGTTACTTAGTTCCACAAAATTTCCATGAGTTTATTTTTACGCATATTTAATTATATCAGTTCTATCTTTAATATACTTGCATCTATTTTTGGGTTAAGAAATGTTCCAATCCCCTCGGGTAAATTTTCAGCATTTCTTTCTATTCAAAAATAAAATTATATATATTTATAACACAAAAATTGTGTGGCATGAGTTTATTTCTACGTTACATTTTTTATGTAAATATGAGTAAAGATGAGATTTTCACGATATTATTTTAAATTGCATAAATTATAATAAGATGATTTTCAAACCCCTTATGGCAACGAAAGTTCAAAGTTACAGATGCTCGGTACCGCAGCTTAAAGTTTATACGGATCAGAGTGCACCCACACTGTTTACAGAGTGGTTATTTATGTTAGTGGATTTCTCCTGAGTGCACACCTGGTTCCGGACCAGGACTTAATAAGGAAAATCTCACTTAAAGTTTACGTACGTTGATTTAGTTTGGTCGGCCAGCCAGCTAAGTCCAGTCTTCGGACCGCACAACCCAGTCATGGGGGTAAACATGACTTACGGCAAACAGGCCTAAGGGTGATTTTTACAATATATGTTTCTACATATTTAATTACGTGTACAAAGTTACTGATGATTTGAACGAAAAGTGTAAGTTTACGTGAAAAGGATCATTTTGGTGCTTAAATGATGATCTAAGGAAAACGTACAAGGAAAAGTATATGTATGTTTATCATTAAATATTTTTACAGTTTTAAAGTTAAAAGTTTAATTTAACAGTTATAGTATATGATTATAAAAATTTACAGTTAAAATTGATGACAAAAGTTTTATGCAGGAATTTTTTAAATTTATGTTTATTCTAAAAGCAGTTTTGAAGTTATAGTATTAAATATTGTTTTACGAAATTTTTTTAAAAGCTCATTTTGGCCACACACTAATAATAATCTTATTTACTTACTGAGCGTTGTCTCACCCCAATCATATTTTATTTCAGATAATTCTGAAGGACATGTCGGAAATCAGGCTTAGCAAGCATGCGGGTGGGGATTAGAAAAATAAAGATTGATTAGAAATATTAGTATGGTTTCAATATTTATGTTTGTGTAATTTTTCTTCTTTTGAAATAAATGATTGTAATATGGATGATTAGCGCTCTGGTTTAATAAAAGTTGAGTTTATTTGCTTCCGCTGTAAATCAGTAGTAAAAAGTTAATATCCCAGGCCCCTCGGGGTCGGGGTGTTACATTGGGGCTACACCATGTGCCGGGGACGCCATGTAATGCGGGCCAGGTGTGGGCCGAAGGGTGTGACGACACCGGGTTACTTGATCATGTGTGTGTGGATGTGTTGAGCACTATATTGAAACTATTTTGTAAAAATAATGGAACTATATTGAACTACGTATATTGTATATGTCATGATAACACTCATATGCCACACACTGATATAACTTATATCTGCCTTACTGAGAGGTGTCTCACCCCTATCGTACGTACATGTTTTCAGGTCCTTCGAGTAACCAGAACTAGCATTCTTGTGTTGGGAGCATAGTGGTCGGTGCACTGCGTGAAGTACTTGGGTAAGTAGTAGGACTATATCGAGTTGTCGTTTTGGGGTTTTAGCTAGTACCCGGGTTTATGTTTTGTGTTGAGGAGTTTAGACTCCTTTTGTATAGACTCTGGTATGGTACAATGTATGTATAGAAATAATATTTTTTGCTGTGTATATGTTATGTATGTGAATGTGTGTAGGGTGTACGGGAACCCCACGGGGTTGGACCCTCATTCATTATTGTATCACTGGTGTTTTGTATGATACAAGGATAGGTTAGGTTACTACATCACACCCTGGGTCGCATTACAGGGTTCGGGGCGTGACACATGCGGAAATTTAAATGCAGTAATATAAATGAGATAGAGAGAGTGACACACGATATTTGTTATCAAGATTCGGCCTAACTAGCCTACGTCCTCACCTTGGGCATACCCACCAAGGATTATACTATCCCTACTCACTTAAATGGGTGGAGTAGAAGCTGTTACAATCTCTTCTTACGGGGCGAGGTAAACCACAGTTCAATTACCAGGCTGAGCCCAACTAGTCTCCCTTACGGGATAGAGACACCCCAATTCAATTTCCTAGGCTGAACCCAATCGATCTCACTTGCAGGGTTGAGACTCCCCAATTCAATTAACGGGTTGAACCCAACTGATACAATAAAAATATTTTTGTACATAATAAAATGCTTCTAAATACAAGCAAAGATGTACATGTCAAAAGCTTAAATACATGCACTCTCTTATGATATGATGTAAGCTCAGTACAGTAAGGGCGTTTTTTTCTAAAAAATGATTTTGTATTTGAAAAGAATATATATATTAAATGCTTCAAAGATTTGGCCTCAATAAAAATTTTCTCCTAAAATATATTTTAATAAAACGTTTTCTCCAACAAAGATTTGCAATAAAAGATATTTGGAGAAGTTAGAATTTATTCTCAAAAGTTATTTTTGTAATAAACACAATAAAAATAAATGCTTAAATAAAATACTCTCTTAAAAATATTTTCAAAGAAAGAATCAAGGAGAGTTTGGAGAGTATGAAAAGATTTGCCCTAAAGAAAAGATTTCTGCAATAAAAATAGGTTTGGGGGAACTTTGATTAGGAAAAATCAAAATAAATTTGAGAGAAAATTATGGCTAATCAAAGTTGCTAATCTAAGTAAATGAAGGGGTATTTATAGTTTTTCTAAAAAATGTGACCGTTGGGGGCATGGAGGTCAGTTTGGATAAAATTAATGACGTTTAATTAAAATTAACCTTAATTTTATGTGATAAATAATTAGCAACCCGAGAGGTTTGGTCGCCCGACGCTTAGGGTCGATCGCTCGAACACTCACAATGGCCCATAGGCAACTTTCCAATTCTGTCGATCGTGGCAAATGACTGGTTGGCTGAGCCAGGCAATTTCCTTAGAGGTTCCTGGTTTCGGTCACCCGGTGAGGGGTTCAGTTTGTCGAGATGGTATGATTGGTCGACCGAGGGTATTTTGAACTGATAGTTCGGTAGGATGGGCAGGTTGAAAAAGTCAGCTTTAAGGTTTGGTCAATCGTGGAATATTAGTTCAAATCTGGGTCCATCACCCGAGCCAAGTCAAAGATTTGACTTCCTGGTTGGTCGGTCAACCGAGGCATTTATAACGCCAAAGGTTGGTCGACCGAGGATTAGACAAACATTTGACTTTCGGCCTACGGTGTGTTTGGTCGACTGAGCTGATTATAACTAGAGGGGTTCGGTCGATCGGACTTTTAAATTAAGCCCAAAAATCTAACGTCGGTTGACCTTGTAAGCCCTAATTAATTTGACCCTAAAGTTATATTAAAACCTTTGTAAGATTTTATCTGAGCATTCAATCCATATCATGCAGATGTAAGCATTAATATAGACCAAAGTATGAAAACCAAATGCAATTATAATTGAAATAAACAAATATTTTCTTTCTTCTTTGCTCTTCTTTTCATGGAATACGCCAGTATGATGTGAGCTTTAAGTCTTTTCTAGCTTCCATCTTCCTCTTCTATGTGTGTATTCTGAATTGTAAACCTATTCAAAACACTAGGCACACACATGAGACACTAATGTTTGTCAACATCAAAACGGAGATCAGACTCAAAAAGCCAACGGAGGCTACTCCTAGAAGGATGCCAGGGATACCTAGCTTGTGTGAAGGAAGCACTAGAGGGAGAATTAAAGTTTGAAGATATCCTAGTAGTGAGGGAATTCTCTGATGTATTTCTAGAGGATTTACCTGGGTTGCTTCTAGACCGTGAAATTGAGTTTGCTATTGACCTACTCCTAGGGACGACACCAATCTCTAAGGTCCCCTACATAATGACTCCAACTAAATTGAAGGAATTAAAGAAGCAATTACAAGAATTACTGGATAAGGGATTTATCAAACCTAGTGTGTCACCTTGGGGAGCCCCGGTTCTATTTGTTAAAAAGAAGGATAAGTCAATGAGGATGTGTAATAACCCAAAATTTTGCACAGAATTCATCGACGAATATAGGGGATTCGTCGACGAGTGCATAAGGAAATTCATCGACGAATACAGGGTTTCGTTGACGAGAAACTACTGAGCGAAGAATGGGCTGCTCTGAATTTCGTCGACGAATTTAATGAAGGACTCGTCAACGAGGTGATGTGTCTCGTCGATGAATCTGGCCCTATAAATAGTGGAAAATCGGGATTTTTATCATTTTTACGCCTCTCTCTCTCTCTCCTCTCTCTCTCTCTCTACGTCTCTCTCTCTCACTTCTCTCTTCACGCTATTCAAGATTTGCATGCTATTCAATATTTTAACATTTTACCCAATCATTACGATATAGAGGCATTAGATACTTAGATTAAATATATTGCTCACAAAAATCATATTGACTTGACTTTCTTGTAGGATTCTTAGTGTAATACAAGTGTAGTAGATACATATACTAAGATTTACAATTTAAGCATATACTCTTCCCAAGCCTATTAGTTATCACGTCCCTATAACTAGTCCTAAGAGCAAGGAAAGAATTAAATGGTCATGTGATTCCAATTTGAACCTTTCTTGATTACCCAAGTCATTTTCTTGTCTTTGTCTCGAACACCTCTATGTGGACACTTATATCGGGTATGCCTTTTCATTTTACAAAACAAGCAAGTTTTGTATATTCGTGGGAAAGTATGCTTATTTCTTCTCTTCTTACTTAATGTGGCATAGCTATGAAATTTTTGAGATGCATCCGAACCCATTTTGGAAATATACTTTCTTTTAACTTCTAAGGGTTTATTTAAACTCTCTTCAGCATGTTCATCTGTTTTTCTATCTAAACATGTGATCTTCAGGATCTTCATGATTTTCTTCTTTTCTAGAATAGTATGATAATCTTTTAATTCCTCTAATTGTTTAGCTATCCTTCCATTTTCATTTGTCTCCTTAGATATCCTAACTAGAAGCTTATGCATTTTAACTAAAGCTTTTTCTAAATCTCCATATGAAGATATGCTTTCATTACATGATTCAACATGTGATTCCACCCAAAATTTATCACAATAAACATTATATGAATCATGGCATGCATTATTTAAGAAATTATCCACAGATGATTTCACACCTGATTCATTACAAGAATTGTCATAATATCCATCATTTGAACTATTGCATGCACCAATAGCAATATTGTCACAAGGGACACTGCAAGAATCATTATTAGAATTATCTACATATGATTTAACACATGATTCATTGCATAGTACAACGCAGGATTCATCACATGATTTTTCATAAGATTTATTGCAAGATTTATCACAAAAATCATCACATAAATCAATAAATGAATCATTATATGAGCTAGGCTGAGATGCATATACCCCCTCCTTGACTAACTCATTTTGTTTGCAATTTGCCACCTCTTGATTATTTGAACTTGACATTTCTAGAGTGGTGGTTTCTTTCTCTAAGGTTTCTCCATACTTCCTATCAAGTTCTTCCCACATATCTCTTGCATATGTACATGCCATAACTCCATGAAAAATGTTAGAGTCTAAAGCACGATAAAGCATTTGAATTTTCTTGTATTAAACTAGCATCATTTTCATTTGAAGACACGCAAATTCCTTTAACTATTACTTGTCACGCCTTCCAGTCCATTGATTTTATAAAAACACTCATTTTCAGTTTCCAAGACGAAAAATTTTCACCGTTAAATATTGGAGGACTAAGATAAGATCGTCCCTCACCGAAAGGGATTACACCGATGTGTGCCATGTGATCTTTTTACAAATTAACTATCAAGTCTATGTAAACCTGCTCTGATACCAAATGTTGAATAAGGTGTAATCCTGAGAGGGGGGGTGAATTGGGTATTTTAAAAATTCTTTGAAACTTATTTACCAATCAATCCCTATTTCTATGTTTAACTAATTAATGGCTAGAATTAGATGTTGATTTGAATTACTAAATCAATGAATTCCTTTTTCCCAATTAAGTACATGTAAAGTTATTCAAAAACACAAGCAAGCAGGAAATTAAAATACAATGCGGAAAATAAAAAGGATAAGGGAAGAGAGAATGCAACCACAATTTTACGAGGTTCAGCCAACCCAGCCTACGTCCTCGCCTTAAGCAACCCACTGAGTTTCCCTTACAATCCGCTGCTCACAAGAGGTACAGCTCCCTCATAATCCACTGTTTACAAGAGGTACAACTTCCTCCTAATCCGTTGCTTACAAGAGGTACAACTTCCTCCTAATCCGCTGCTTACAAGAGGTACAACTTCCTCCTCACACCTGGTTCACAACCCGAACCGTGTTTACAATTTAGGCTCAAATCTGCAAACAATCAATGTTGCTTCTAACAAAAGCTGGTGAGTACAATTCAAAGTCCCAGCACATTAACATATGATATAACTTGAAGCTCGTAAATGTATGAAAACGATAAACTTGTTTTATGTATGATATGCTTGAACACACAAATCCTTATTTAATCAAAACTCCCAAGTGAAAATATATTTGAAATGCTTTGGAGTCGACTAGGGTTCTTGATTCACTTTGTAAAGATACACAAGTATGTTTGAGGTGAGCTATTTATCAAAACTTTGACTTGAATGCAAACTCAAAGAAAATCACAAAGTTTCTTTCACGTTTCAATCTTTTAATCAAACTAGGTTTTTCAATAAAAAGCCCTATGAACAATATATATGTATATTTATATACTCTTGAATCAAAAATCAATCCACCGAGCTAACAAGACTTTCTCAAGAAATGATCTTTTCAAAAATCAACTTTTATACATGTATGCACCCTCAAGATCAAAACCTCTTTCTAATGAAAATCAAGAAACGACACGTAATGAGATGAGAAGTTCTTGAAATAAATAATAACTTGAAAGATCAAACCTCAATACTGGATTGAAGTTCAGTTGAATGAAAGAATGCCCTTTGAATTTCAGAAGAGATTTTCCCAAAGAAGACGGACAATCAGCTCTAGGGTTTTCTCAAATCTTGCAATGAGATGTGCTCTTTTCTTGTTGTGTGTCTTGGCTTTCTTCTAAGGTTTAGACATTTAGTATATATAGTAAATGACCCTTAGGATTGATCTTAGTCGTTGGATCAATCAGATGGCTCGCGAGTTCACTTAATAAAAATATGGTTTTTAGTAGCCTCGTGACTTCAGGCGCTTAAGGGTAAAGGTCTAGGCGACCGAAGTTCCTTAAGCCTTGAAAAATCACGTTGGAATACAGGGTCAGGTGACCGGAGTGGTGACTTCAGGCGCCTGAGGTTCTAAGGTCAGGCGACCGAACAGCCTCGGCTAGGTTCTGTCTTCTCCATTTAATTCTTCAGGCTACTAAACTTAATCTTTAGGCAACCGAAGAAATTCTTCAGGCGCCTGAGGTTTGAGTTCAGGCGACCGAGGTCCCCATTTTCTCAAATTTTCATTTCTAATTAAAAATCTGCTTGGCTTCTTTTCTTGAGTCTTTCATAAAACATATTTTTCATGATTTTGAAAACATTTCAAGGTCCATGAGAGTTTCCTAATGATGTACATGAAATGCATGAATCCTAAAACCATTCTAAGTTATAATGAGCCTCAAATTAAATCATACGAAAATGTAAGTACATGAGTTCTAAATACCATTTCCCAAGATATTCTTGAACTTTGCTGCTTGCATCTTGATTCTCGTACTCTTTGAGTTCTATGGATCTTACCAAGATTTGTTAACTTTCCATGCATGCTTAGTGTAAGTAATGTTCACATAGTCAATGCACAGATCAAATATCAAGTGATTTGTCATTATCAAAATAGGATTGGACTCGTAGAGTCAACATATGTATATATGTATATAGTATCAGATCCCTGTGGAAAGATTACATAAAGATACAGTTACAAAGCACGGTACCATTGCTATATACAGATAGAGTGCAACCACATATTGCATATAATGTGTGGGTACCATCTAACCGTGCTCAGAGTGGATGCAGCTCCCCAGTACGCTGGGTAGAGGGGGCTGGTTAGACGAGGTAGCAGCCAATCTGCGCTTAGGAGTGGATGCAGTTTGGTTGGGCTGAGGTAGTGTAGAGTATGATGACTTACCTGGAGGGCCGACCAGGTTAAGTGCCGCCTACGGGCCACACAACCCTGTCATGAGGGGTCAAATCATGACGTATAGAGTCCCAGGGATAAAGCACAGATATGTATATGTATACATTTTTACAGTATATGATAAGAATAGTATGGTATTATCAGTATGAAAAGTAGAAAATATAGACGATACAGTATATTTTAAATTGTGAAAGAATGATATACTTTACAGATTATTTGTTTCATTATAGTTCAGTTACTATTTAAACGTACTCTTAACTTAGTTGCCACACACTAGTAATAGCATATTTCCACTTACTGAGCGTCGACTCACCCCATTAATTTAACATTTTTTAGGTGAGCTAGTTAGGCGAGTAGATCAGGCTTGCGGATAGAGAGAGTGTTGATTACCCTGGTTATAGGGTAAGTTTTTGACAGAGTTGTGTATATTTTTTAGGTAGATGATGCTAGAGGGGTTAGTCTTGAATGGCTATGGAATATACACTAGATTTTGGTATTGTATAGTATATATATATATATATATATATGAATGGTTGTATGATTTATGCCCCCGCTGCTTAGGTATGGATATATACACATGTATAAAAAAAATGGATAGAATTTGAGGACGTTACAAGATGTGTATTGACTACCGGGAAATAAATAAAGTGACGATTAAGAATAAATACATGCAACCCCGTATTGATGATTTATTTGACAAACTTCAAGGAACACAGGTCTTCTCCAATATCGATCTTTGATCCGGGTATCATCAGGTGAAAGTCAAATCAGAGGATGTTTCAAAGACTACTTTCTTAACTAGGTATGACCACTATGAGTTCTTGGTTATGCCCTTTGAATTGACTAATGCTCTTGTTGCATTTATGGACCTGATGAGCAGGGTCTTCCATAAATATCTAGATCAGTTTGTGGTGGTGTTTGTTGATTATATTTTGATTTATTTGAGGAGTCCCGAGGAGCATGAGACTCATTTGAGGTTGGTACTTCAGGTGCAAAGAGAGAGGAAATTTATGCTAAATTCAAGAAAAGTGAATTCTGGCAGGAAAAAGTTACATTCCTAGGGCAATTGATTTCCAGGGGTGGTGTTTCTGTGGACCTAAGTAAGATAGAGGCGGTAGTGGATTAGGTGAGACCGAAGAATGTGCATGAGGTCAGGAGTTTCTTAGGTCTGGTAGGGTATTATCATTGATTCATGGAAGGATTTTCTAAACTATCGGGTCCTCTGACACGGTTGACGAGAAAAAAATGTGAAGTATGAGTGGACTGATGATTGTGAGTAGAGTTTCCAAGAATTGAAACAACGACTTGTTACTACTCCGATTCTAACTATTCCATCAGGAGATGGTGATTTTGTGATTTATAGTGATACATCTAAGAAAGGGTTTGGGTGTGTTTTAATGCAACATGGGAAGGTCATTGCTTATGCTTCTCGTCAACTCAAGGAGTACGAGAAGAATTATACCACACATGATTTGGAATTGACGGCAATGGTATATGTGTTAAAAATTTGGAGGCACTACCTATACTGTAAGAACCCGAACCGTGGTATATGGATCAATTATATGAAAAAGGGTAAATTGGCAAATTGGGCAAGCCTCATCGATGAAGCAAGAGTTCATCGACGAAGTCCCTTTTGTACTCGGCGACGAAGTTCAGGTGCTTGTCGACGAGGAGAAGCCGAGAGGTTTTAGGAAACCAGGAATCTTAGGCTCATCGACGAGGTGCCTTCAGTGACTCGTCATGAGGACGCCAATTCGTCGACGAGGACGACCGAGTTAAGGGCTATAAATATCAGTTTCCATTGCTTCCAAGCTAAGTAATCTCAAAATATCCTCTCCCTCTCTCTCTCTCTCTAGTACTTGAAGATTACTCTCTCTCTAGATTTCTTCGCCGTTCGTCGCTTGATTCATAAATCCGACATTACCGCGTAGATCAGGGCAAGATTTTCTTCGTGAATAGTCAAAATCTCGTTTCAAGCAGTTTTGGGTTTTGGTAAAAAATCAAGGTAAGGCTTAGTTTCCATTTATGTTTCGAAATATGTGTAGTAGTACGAATTGTAAGGAAGTATTGTTCTGCGTTGTTTAGGTTTTAGTGTCTCGGTTCGTAGTTTTGGGAGTTGTAGAGTTTGTGGCTCGATTTCGGGTTAAGGTAAAGGGATTTTGTTTATATTAGCTTATTTTTGAAATCGGGATTGGTAAACCTGTAGGTTACGATCATATATATATATATATATATATATTTTTTGACTACTTATTTGGGGAAATCTATCGGGTAAAAATGTGGGATTTTTAGGTTACAATTTTTGGGAAAATCGGGATTTTCGGGTATCACCTCTACTTTGTTTGGAAAATTATATGTCGTGTTTAAACTGTATTATTGAGGTGACCGTATCCATATTTGTATAAAACTGTAAGCTTGAATTGGGAAACAATATGATTTATGGTAAACCAAATAAGTGTGGAATGTATGGTTGTATATAATTGTTCCAGGTATTTTGTAAAATAGTTAGTGGCGGCTAATTACCGTACGCTGATAAGTATAAGAACGTGAGTTCCAAAATGATTCCAGGTTTTATGAAACCAGCTAGTGGCGGCTAATTACCGTACGCTGAAATAGCTATGTGGTGGCTAATTACCGTACGCTGCACCATGTATCGGTTCATTACGGTGGGCGAGAGTGTCTGCCTCTATATCCGAGGGTGTGAAATATCACCAGTGTGTTCTGGCTGGTCACCGATGGGTGTGAGCTACACCGTATTGGCGACGTACCGCTGAGAGGCTTTGGTTATCACAGGGTATCGGCTGCTTGAGTATGACGACACTGACCGTATGTTTGGGTATTGTATGTATTAGAATGGATTTGTGAAAATACTAGAACTGTATGGAAATGTTTCAAAACTGTATCGTATTTTATGGTGTTATGTTTTACGTAAAATAACACTGGTATGCCACACACTGATATAACCTGCTTTCTTCCTTACTGAGAGGTGTCTCACCCCAAATGTATATACAAATGTTTTCAGGTCCTTCGGGTAGCTGAAACTAACATCCTAGCATCTAGAAGTGGGGGTGTCGTTTAGCAACAGTTAGTGCCTGGATAGGTACGAGTTTTGTAACCGGGTTGTCGTGATGGTTTTTGTAGACACCCAGAGTATGTTTTGTAATTATGGGAACGTATATCCTAGTGTTGTATAGACTCTGGTATGGTATGTTATATGGATAAAATGAACATTTTCTGCTGCGTATTTGATGAGTATGAATGTGTATGTGTATATTTTTTTGGGTTTCCGTATACCCCACGGGGTTCTTCCAGTAGTGTATTATGTATGTTTAATTGATACAGAGATAGGTTACTATTTTCACACCTGGGACCCATCTGCGGGTTCGGGGCGTGACATATATGGTGGAAGGTACGAGATCTTTACGCACCACAAAAGCCTCAAGTACTTCACGCAAAAGAAGCTGAATATGAGACAGAGGAGATGGTTAGAACTAATAAAGGATTATGACTGTACCATCAGTTACCACCCAGGGAAAGTTAATGTAGTAGCTGATGCGTTGAGTCGGAAGTCAGTGAGTGCATCTGTATTACCAATGGTAACTCAACATCAAATCAGGATGGATCTGAAAAGATTTGGTGTGGAATTAGAGGAGGGAAATTTTCAGGCATTCATTGCTAATTTAATAATCCAACTAACCTTATTGGAGCATATTAAGGCCGCTCAGATGAAAGATGCAGAATTGGTGAAGATTATGGATAAAGTACAGAGTGGATTGAGGGCAGATTTTAACATCTTAGATGATGGGTTTTTGAGGTTTCACATCAGATTATGTGTACCTGATGATGCTGAGATTAAAAGGACAATTTTTGGAATAGGCTTATCGCTCTCTTTATACAATGCATCCAAGAAGCACTAAGATGTATAGGGATCTATGGGAATCTTTCTGGTGGAATAATATGAAGAGAGAAATGGCCATATTCCTGGAGCAGTGCCTTACATGTCATCAAGTAAAGGCTGAGCATTAGAGACCAATAGGGCCATTGCAACCACTCCACATTCCTAAGTGAAAGTGGGAGCACATTTCCATGGATTTTGTCACAGGGTTGCCACCAACACTGCAGTGGTAAAACACCATTTGGATAGTAGTAGACCGTCTGACAAAGACTGCCAATTTCATTTTGATTAAAGTTAGCTACTCCATGAATAGGCTGGCAAAGTTGCATGTTCAAGAGATAGTTAGATTTCATGGCGTGCCAGTGTCCATCATATCAGATTGGGACCCACGGTTCACATCCCAATTTTGGAAAAGTTTACAGAGGGCCCTGAGATCTCAGCTGACATTTAGCACAACATTTCACCCCCAGACTGATGGACAGTCAGAGAGAACAATTCAGATACTAGAGGATATTTTGCGGACTTGTGCACTAGATTTCAAAGGTAGTTGGATTCAGTATTTGCCACTAGTGGATTTTGCTTACAACAATAGCTACCAGGCTAGTATCGAGATGACACTGTATGAAGCATTATATGGTTAGAGGTGCCGATTTCCACTGTATTGAGATGAGGTTAGTGAAAGGAAAATTTTGGGGTCAGAAGTTATACAACAGACTTTGGAGAAAATCATATTCATCAGGGAAAGAATTAAAACAACTTTGAGTTGACAAAAGAGTTATGCCGATATTTGTCGATGAGAGTTAGAGTTTAATGTAGGAGATCAGATATTTTTAAGAATTGCTCCAATGAAGGGAATTATGAGATTTGGAAAGAAAGGTAAGCTAAGCCCTAGGTATATTGGGTCATTCAAGATACTGGAGAGGATTGGTCTCGTTGCTTATAGGATAGCCTTACCCCTAGCACTGTCTAGGATCTATGACGTGTTTCACGTGTCTATATTAAGGAAGTACATCCCAGATCCTTCGCACGTGATAAGCTACTAGTCTTTGGAAGTCAGAGACACATTATCATTTGATCAGATTCTAGATCGGCAAGAGCAGGAACTACATACTAAGAAAATTCCATTGGTGAAGGTACTATGGCGTAATCACGTAGTTGAGGAAGCTTTATAAAAATTAGAGGAAATACATTAGAGGTACCTACACTTATTCAGGGAGGCCCAACGTCAGTCAGATAAATGTCACGGTTCAGGTAAATATTTGGTTGTTTTGGTTATTGACTTGGTTAGTGTAGGTTGTATAGTTAGTTTGTTTAGTTATAATCTATCTGTTTTTGTTTTAAGTTATGAGTGGTTTTGGGAGAGTTTTTATATTGACAATTTGTAATCTCCCAGAGGTCGTATATGTAACCATGGTATTTCTCCGCCATAAGTGAGGGTAATTAATAAATTTGTGACGTGATCGCTATGTGGGTGGCCGCCGACTCTTTCTAAAGTCGGGTAAACATTTCATTGATTTCAAAAGGATGGTAATAAGTGTTAGTTAGCAAATTTCGAAAACGAAATTTTATAAGGAGGGGGGGGGGATGTAGGAACCTGAATCGAGAAAAAAAAAAAAGAAAAAAAAAAAAAAGAAAATGAAAAGAGAGAGGGAAAGAAAAGAAAGGAAACAGTTTGGTACAAAGACCAGACCATCGACGGTTTGAGGAATTTCAGAAAAATCATCGACGGTTTTGTGTGAGCACGATTTGGTATGAGACCAACCATTGACGGTTTCAAACTACCGAGAGCCTATATGTTAGAACACAGGAAAATTTAGTCTGGTAAGTGACCAAACAGTCGATGGTTTCCTCCGAACCAGCATGCCTATAAATAGGAATGAACTCATTTTTTTCTTAGAAAACTCTCTCTCTCTTTTCCTTAGGGTTTCAGTTTCTCTCTCTCTCTCTCTCTCTCTCTCTCTCTCTCTCTCTCTCTCTCTCTCTCTCTCTCTCTCTCTCTCTCTCTCCACTTTCTCGTGTTTCTCCCTCTCTAAAGCCCTCCCGAGCTCTCTCTCGCTCTCTGATCGCTTCGCTCCCTCCTTTCGATTTGCCGGCTCCCCTCTCCTCAGCAAGTTTAAGGAAAGGCTAGGGTTCATTCCAGGGAACGTTGTAGGCTGATTCTCAGGAACAGGTAAAGGGAATAGATCATGTCAGTTATTTTGAAATATAAACCGATTAAACTGGGATATTTGTATACAGAAATGTTATATATGATTTTTTGAATGAATCAGGAATATGAAAATGAAAATTTTATCTATTATATATGTATTTGGGGAAAACTAAAGTGAGTAGGGTAATCATCTCTGTATTCCTATAAAACCCATATTACTAGTTAAATAAAATTATAGAGATGATAATACCCTTGTTTTCAGCAAAATATATCTTCCCTGGGCAGTTAATTACATTATGAAATTATCACTCAAATCGTGTGGCATGAGAATGACTATTATTGCATAATTTAATCTGTTGGTTTTTATGGTATTATACAGTGAAATATATGATTTTATACCGATCTCATGAAATGTTGAGAATGATGCGGATTTATGAATATGACAGGTTTTATACGGATTAATGAATATGATAGGTTTTATACCGATTTATGAATATGACAGGTTTTATACAGATTTGTGAATATGACGATTTTATACCAAAATGTGAAAATGAGATCATATTACTATTTTATTTTATAAATTGCATTATATGGTTTAAAAATCTTGATGGACCAGATATGTAAAGGAAGTTCGGTACTGTAACTAGTGAGATATGTCAGTGCAACCACACTATTATGAAAGTGTTGGTGATTGGATAGTCAATTTGGCCAGAGAAGTGTAGAGTACCCCCCCTAGAGTTCGGACTAGCCTAGGTAGGCAAATCAGACTTATGGACAAGTATGTTGACTTAGCCTGGTGGTAGGCCAGTCATGGCTAAGTTCAGTCTTCGTACCGCACAACTCGATCATGGGGCTTTATACACGATGTTATATGATTGTCCATTCAAGGAGGTTCTTCTATGCATATATGTGAATTTACGAAAAAGGGCTCATGTTGAGCTAAAACTTTGTTATGAAGGAAAATTATGTATTTTGAATGATATAGGTGTGAGTACAGTCTACAAATGCCTTTTCAGTTAAAGTTATATACATAAATGTATTTTACTACATGAAAACTCATGTTAACCATACACTGATAATAATCTATTCTGTTTTACTGAGAAGTGTCTCACCCCAATAATTTTAACATTTCAGGAAATCCAGGGAGCTGAGCTTTGGGAGAGGAGGCTTAGATACTATAGTTTAGAGTAAGTACTTGTGAGACACCGATATGTATATAGATATGTTTTTGTATACCTTGGGCTGTATTATTATTATTAGGGAGATACTTATGTAAATGAGAAGGTTTATAACTCTGGTATAGTTTTTGAGGTTTGATGTATTTCCACTGCATGTTTTAAATTGAGTTATGGAAAGGTGTACCCGACACCCCACTTTGGGTTCGGGTTGTTATAACAATGGTATCAGAGATATATATGTATGGAGAATAGCACTTCGGGCCCCACCGGGTCCGAGGCGCCACAACTTAAACTTAGAGTTGACAAATAAGGAAAAGACTGAAAATATGATATTTATTATTTCAAGATTAGGGTTAACGAAGTTGCTAGAAAAGATGAAAAATGGAAAAACTATAAGACTCAATAACATTCCAATTGAAGTTTGGAAATGCTTAGGTAATAATAGAATTATATGGTTAACTAATTTATTTAACACAATTATAAAAACTAAGAAAATGACAATGAGTGGAGGAAAAACACTTTAATCAATATATGCAAAAAGGAGATATTCAAAATTGTAATAATTACGATTAAATTAAACTTATGTGTTATATAATGAAACTATGGGAAAGGGTAGTTGAACAAAGATTAAGGTTAGAAACGAAAATTTTAGAAAATCAAATTGGTTTTATACCTAGGAGATCTACTACAAAAAGTTATATATATTTTAAGAAGATTAATGGAAAAGTTTAAGAAAAAGATGAGTGATTTGCATATGGTATTTGTTAACTTAGAGAAAGCGTATGATATGATACCTATGGAAGTTATGTGATGGGTTTTAGGAAAAATAAAAAAAAGGGTGTATGTAGTAGATGTACTGATGTCATTAAGAATACGTATGATGAAGTAATGACTAGTGTTAGAACTATAGGTGAAGAGACTAGATTATTTTCAATCATAATAAGTTTACATCAAGCATCTACTTTGAGCCCTTATCTTTTTTACTTTAGTGATGGATGAATTGATAGAAGTATCCAAAATGAGGTTTCATGATGTATGTTTTTTGTAGATGATATTATCTTAATTGATGAAATTAGGAATAGAATAGAACTTAAGTTAGAATTACAGAGAGAAGTTTTAAAGTCCAAAGGCTTTAGAATAAGTAGAAATGAGATAAAATTTATGAAATGTAATTTCAGTAATAGTAAAAGGAATATTGAAAAGTTAAACTTGATGATGAAGAAATCAATAGCACTAGTAGATTTAGATACCTTAGATCTATTATACAAGTTGAACGAGAAATTAAGAAAATGTAATGCATAGAACTAAAGTAAATTGGGTAAAATAGAGAAGTACTTTGAGTGTTTGTGATCATAGAATACCCTTAGAATTAAAAAGAAGAGTCCTATAAGATCAACTATGTTATATGCATAAGAATGTTGGGCAGAGAAACAACATATCCAAAATATAAAAGTTGCAGAGATGAAAATGCTTAGATAAATGAATATTATAACTTTAAAAGAAATTAAAAGATAAACATATTTTGTCACTTGCAATGTAGGCCATATAGTATGCTAATGAGGAAGAATGAATTAGTTGCTGTGATTGGTAGTAGAAGGGGAAGGCGTAAACTTAAAATAATTTAGAATGAAATAGCGAATGAGGATTTAATAGCCTTAAAATTGTTGAAGAAAATTGTTCATGATCTTATAAATTGGTAAAAAAGGAGTCATGCAACCAATACCACCTAGTGGGAGTTAAGACTTGATTTATTGTTGTTTTTTAAGAACTATACATGAAAAAAAAAAGTTGATTTTTTTTGTTGTTGTTATTTTTAAGGTATTTTTATATAGGATTTGTGAATTTTTTTAGGTTGTATTTATGAGAGTGAATTTTAGGCCTTGAATTTTGATTTGAGTAGATATAGAAAAAGTTTAATATATTTTTATATTACATTTTATTAAAATCCAAGTTCCTTTTTAAAAATCGAGTAAGCATTTTTTTTTTTTTTTTGGCTCTTAAAAATAGAGTAAGCATATTTTTTTTTTTTTTTTTTTGGTCCCTTGAACAAAGGAGACTACAACTCATTGCCAAAGAAATAGAAAAAGAAGGGGTGTACAAAAATTACAGAAAAACAAAAAATTGGACCGAAATCACAAGCAGTTCGATTTTTCGGTATTTGGTTTCGGTTTTAGTTTTAGAAAATATAAACTTTCGATTTCAATTTTGGCTTTCAAAGTACAACCGAACCAAAAAATCAAAAAATTGATTTTAATTTAAATTATATATATAAATTAATATGATTATTTAATTATGATTGGTCCATATAATAAGTTAATCTAGATTTACTTAATTATGGTTAATTGATATGTAATTTGTATTATGATGGTTTGTAAAAACTATTAAGTTAGAAGGAATTAGGAACAAAAAGAAAAGGTCCAACAAGACTAGCATGTTCTTATCGGTCTAAACTATTTAAAATGTTTAAGTTTGTTAAAATTATGAAACATTATAAAAAAAATCAAAATTTTCAATAGATTTTTTTTTGAAAAATAATTATTAAATATTTAAAAAATCAATTAAAACTAAAAATTTGAAATCGAACCGCTGAATATTCGGTCCTCCATAATAAATTCGGTTTGATTCGATTGGAGCATTCCAAGAACTGTAAGGTTAAATTGGATTTTTGATTTGGCCCAACAGAACCGATTGCACTGTGACAGGCAGAACATATTTCTGACCTTAAAACATGGAGAGCTGCAAATTTGCCACTTGGGGTATCGTAAGGAGGGAGATTCCCAAGACGGCAGCGTAGGAACAAGACCAACCAGACATAGCCAATATGTGAAAACATAGAAATTATTTTTATTTCACCCAAACACGCTGTACGTATTATCAACCAACATAACAAAAATCTTGGATTTTTCATTTCCTGCTCTCCAAAATCATTGTTGCCATCAACCCACCAGTGCACTAATAATTTTCTTCAATTATGCCAAACCAATTTTATTTCTTTTATATATAAATATATATTAAATATAATTTTATTTTCTTAGTTTTTTAATGTTGTAAAACGAGAAAACAAGGCATCAGTTTTATGATTTTTTTATTGTCAACAACAAAAATACGATTAGGTATTCTAGAAATAAATTTATATGTCAATAAATCAGAGTGGCGCAGCGGAAGCGTGGTGGGCCCATAACCCACAGGTCCCAGGATCGAAACCTGGCTCTGATACAACAGAGTAGCTTCCGGCCCCTGTTTTTCTTCCTTTATTCTTTCCCATCAAAATTCAAAATCTGCAAAATTGTTCATCAAACAGAATGTGCTTACCAAACTCTAATGTTAACTATTTGCCTCACTCTCCTTTCTCGTAGGTAATATCATAGAGTTTTTTTTTTCAACAAGCATAATGACAACGATAATGACTCAGTAACAGCATAAAAAAACTAAGAGAGCTTCCCAAGTTCAACAGCATCTAATATATCACAACAAATAAGATGGTAAATGCAGCAAGAAAGGGTTGTAAAACTAATTCTGGATCCAAAATGAGAAGGGGCAAATTGAATAATTCCATCCACAATCCGATCAAAAACCCATTCTCTATCTGTAGCTTGCATTGCTGTGTCTAGTTGAGAATGAACCTGCAGTGAACAGAGCCTGCAAACACCAATATTTATGTCACCAACCATGAAGAAAACTAAAATGAAATAACCCTGATGAACTGAAACATTCAAATGAAATAATGACACGATCGAATTAAACCAGTGATCATGAATTCGCGTACTTGGATCAGAAGTGATCATCATTGCAGTCCCTCCAAAATTGCAAGTCCCTCCATTCCTCTTGTTCTTTTGCCAGTAGCTGTTGAAGGCATAAGATGCATGCGAAACGAGCGAATCAGGATTGTAGCAGCTCCCGTGAGGCCTAATCTCCTTACAGTCGGCGCCGCCCTCTCCACATGCGAAGTCCATGGCCTCCTGCAATGTCTCCGCCGGAACACTGGGCTTAGCCACACACCACAGCCCCTCCTCCACTTTTGTCATCGGAACCGGCGCCGCAGCGGCGAACGGGTTACAGGGAGGCAACGCGAGGCCATAAGGCGGATTTGAAGGAGAGACCAGGGGTGGCAACGCTGAAGGTGGCGGCGAGGCCGTTTGGGGCAGCGGCGGAAAAGGGTTATTGGCCACATTTGGGGGAGCAGGGTACCCGTATGAGGGCTGGGCTGTGGACGGCGGAAACTCTGGTAGCGGTTTTGGCCTCGCCGGCAATGAGTCCACGAGCAAAGAACTCATGACCGAGAGTTTCCTGCTCTTGGGTTTTCTTTCTTTTGCGCCTGGGACTAGCACAGCAATCCTGTTCAGCTCGTAAAACCCAAGCTCTTTTACGAATTCCTTGTGGGAAGACACAAGGCGAACGGTCTCGTCACCTGAGGAATGAGGGGAATCTGGGGGCGGGTTCACAGAGTAAGTAGAGTTGGTGTCTTGGAGAAACTTCAACAGGGGTTTGAGGATTCTATCGGTCAAATCGTTACCGAGTGAAGAAGATTTTGGGGGAAAACACTCAGAAGAGAGAGCGGCGGAGACTGTGATTTCCCTCTGCAAGCCCCACCTGGTGAGGGAGTGAAAGATGTTTTTCAGAGAAGGCAGGACCAAGCCCAATTGGTGTTCTTGGTTTGTGTTGCAGAGGAGATAAGCATTTCCTACCACAATGGCGGTGATTTGGGTGGAGGGGAAGTGAGCCAGAACATGGGTTCTGACCCAACTCTCGGCCAACAAAACGCTGCGGGAAACCTCTCGGAGGTCTGAGTTGCTCACGGAGACTGCGAGGGGAAGGCCTGCGTTGGACATTGCTTGAAGGGCCCCTGGAGTTGAAGGGTCGCAGACATGGAGGAGCTCAAAAGATTCTTGACCTGTGCCTGCGAATTGAAGAAACAGAAACAACTAGTGCTTTTGAGGAACTTCAATTCAAAAGAAAAGAAGAAGAAGAAGAAGAAGAAACCCGGAAGGGGTTTGTACTAGTGAAGTTTTAGCTAGGGTTACCACTTACCAGCAGCAAAAGTCAACAGAGAGAGAGAGAAAAGATGCGAGAGCCATCCCACCTTCTTCCACATTTTGAAACCCGCTTCGCGTTCTCCTGGGTTTTGTGTGTTTGGGTGAGTCGAGGAGTTGATACTGAGGAGTGAGGAGGGGTTTAGGGGTGGGGGATGTTTTAAGAAGAGAGGTTTTGGAGTGCAGGGGAAGACAACATGAACAGAGAAGGTTTTATTTGCTCTACACACCCACACAAACACAAACTCATCACGCTTTCATTTTCCTGCACTTTTCTCACATTCTTGTGCTAGAATGATTGTACCTTTTGGCTATAAAAATAATTCCTTTCTTGCAGTATAAATTGACCCTCAACTCAAGGTACAATGATCTCAAAGCAGATCTGAGGCTCTGTTTAAATGGGTAGAAACTAGAAACACAACACTGAGTTGGGCCAAAGATGTGGTAAGGGAGCAAGGGACAGTACTTTTTGTGGGCATAAAGAAAACTGAAACGGTGTCGTTTGGCAATGGGAATATGCAATGCAGGGGCTTCCTTTTCCTGCTCTTCACGAGGAATCGAGAGTGGTAAAAAATACAAAACCTGAGGGAGTACGAAAGGCACCAGGTTCAAAGGCCAGTGCGACCCACTCGTAAAAACAAAAGGGCCATTTCTGATTCTTGGGACCCATTGACCCAAAATGCGTTGGCAGCTTGTGGTGCGTTTGGGTGAAGTACGAATGGTCTCCACCGCACAAACAAATTGCCTCTGTTTTCTCATTTTCACTTTTTACCACCAGGTAGATGACAGTCAAAATCTGTTTCACCGGGTCTGGTTTTAACCCGGTGTAAAAATGGGACTGGGGTCAGAGTCGGAAGCTCATCCATGGAGCAGGACAAACAATGCCAATGCCAATACTCTGCACTCTGCCATCATCGCCATCCTCGATCATCCTCAAAATCATATACACATAATATAAAATAATGTTTTTTTTTTTTTTTTGATAACCGGATACTCCATTCTCAAACTGTTGTTTCGGACCTTCATGACCAGCACCAACTCTCGAGGCTAGAAAAGACTCCCACTCCTTTTCGTCGATAAACCAAATTTGATCTCACCTGACTCGGGCAGCAGCCGTCCAACACAGACGGAGTCCACCACGCCGTCAGCAATAGGAGCCACATCCATTCGTGGCACTCGAACTCGGGACCTGCCGGGAGAGAGCACACCGCCTCTGCCACTTGAGCAACCCTGGGGGTAAAAAAATGTTTTCTTCTTGTATGGATATACATGTGTATGAAGGAGAGTATGCTACCATGTAATTATTGCCCCCTTATGTTTTAATTCTCACAATCCCAACAATAATAATAATGTGTTATTATTCCTAATGCCTATGGCGGTGACATTCTACATTTATTCCCACTAAAGAAAAGCACCAATTAGCTAGATGAGCACCTGAGCAGCAGGGGGAGGCAATTTGGAATACACTTACAGAATATTAACTGAGGCAAATAAAATAAGAACACCTCATACCCCCTTATTATAATTGGCTGAAAAATTGAACTACAAAAAACATCTAATTGACTCTCTAGAAGCGCATTTTCTTTTCTTGAAAGAGGTCTTCGAAATTTGTACAAGTCTGTGACTAGTACTAATATCCATCCAGTCTCACATCGTTTCTGTGAGCAGTTCCAAGATCAGTATGAGATCCTCTTAACTCTCTCTCCTTAATACCTAGGTTTTGAAGATGAGTTCTCTAACATGAAAACAGAGCTAGACCTTGGGCTGTTTGACTCCTCCGTGAGTTGGACTTCTTCTCGCTGCTTAGTTCCTCCGTGGGCTAGACTTCTCCTCGCCTCATTTCCTCCCATGGGCTCTCGTCGCCTCATTTCTCTCATGGACTCAAGGGGGAGTATTAATGTCCGTCTAATTCCACATTATCTCTGTGAGCAGTTTCAAGGCTAGCATAAGATTTTCTTAACTCTCTCTCCTTAATACCTAAGTTTTGAGGATGAGTTTTCTAACACATAGGAACAAAGACCTAGAATCAACTATATGCAATTAGGCATACAAGCCCACAAATATCCAATCACCTATTGACAATTGGCACTCGAAGAGAAAAAATATGTCAACAACAAGAAAAACCTGAAGGAGGCTAGAACCTTATTGGTGAATCACCTGAGTAAATGGACAAATTGAATAGCTTATTACTTTTAAAATAAAACATCATTAGGCTTTTAGAACGTAATCGATAAAAACTAGTTTCATTTTTGTAAAAGTTGAAGAAGCTTATTTTAAAATAAACTACATAACGAAAGCAAATAGAGAAACATTGAGATCAAATATACCCACAGTTTCGATTTACATTTGTATTAGCACACAAATTTCATGGATAAGGGTTTGCTGCATGCTTATTACAAATAATAATCTATGTTGACAATTTAGAAATGGAAACTAAGGGATCGTTTGGTATCACTATAAAAAATTAGAGAAATGAAAACTAAAAATAAAAACCAAAAAATAGAAATAGAAACTAAAAATTAGAAATCAGCAACCTGTTTGGTTAACATTTATAAAACTAATACAAATTAAAAACTTAATTAACAAATGCTTATTTTCATCTTTAAATCAAATAATATTATAGAAATATGATTAAAATAATAAAATTACAAATAATATACATTGAAAAAATCACTATAATAAAAATAAAATTTATTATAATTATTTTACTTAATTGTTCTACTTTCAAATTTTACTTTACAATAAAAATTTTATTGAACATGATAATTGAAAAAAAGTAGAAGTATTCTGTACTTGGCTTTATTATTATTTTTTGAAATTTATGTATGTTTTTCTTTTAATTATATTTAAATTCATATGACCATTTAATTTTAATTTTAACTTAAAAATGTATAAAATGAATAATTTAATAAAAAAATATTTCTCAATATTAAAATTTCTAACAACAGGTTGCCAAAAACAACTGAAAACCATAAAATTTGGTTTTCAATTTTTTTGACAAATAACTGAAAATTGGTAACAGAAACAAAAATCTAATAACATAAACAAATACGCTTTTATAATCTGTTTCTTCACTATAAAGAAATAGAAATAGAAAAAAGAAAATAGCAACGATGCTAAATAGACCTTGAGATTTTGTTCAAATAACTTTCAAAAGTGATTATGTAATATGAATTAGTCTAAGTTAATGTAAGTTCAACAATTTTGTAGGTGACTCACATGCATAGGGTTAAAATATTGATTTTAGATCAGAAATTATATTTTTAAGAGAAAATAAGTTGTCGAAGCTTCCTTTAGTGTTAATTTTATATCATTGTCACTTTTCAATGAAATCATTTTATCTTAATAAAAAATTATGTATTGTCAAATTATACTCGTCCAAAATTCCTTCTAAACAAACTCCATTAAATGATTAAGTTCGAAATTTAGTCTTCTTTCTTCTCTATCATGATGGATTCTTTTCTAAAATTTAATAATTACTTTACCTTAATTAGAAGTTAGACTTGACACCACGGTCTTCCTATTGTAATTTGGCAGTGGATTCGGCATAGTCAACAATCAAGTTACGTAATCGAAAGTCCATTCTACACAACATGATCAAGGAATTTTTTTTAAGAAAGAAAAAATTCTAAATCCTCAAGGAATGATGCTCTAAATTACCTAAAAAAGTGAAACATATTAAAGAAAATTTATATTGAATCAAAATTGAATGACATGGATATTAATGCATTACTAATCATTCGAAAAAGAAAACACTAAAAACTTAATTGTCAAGAAGAATCTTTAAAAAAAAATCATGGCCATTATAGGAAATTTTTTCGAATCAAAACTGAATGTGACAATGCATCTCTAATCATTCACTAAAAGAAAATTAAATGCTCAATTCTCAAGAAGAATCATTTAAAAAATCATGTAATTTGGAAAATAAACCTCTTGATACTTTATGGCTCCCCCCTCCAACCATGTACAAAAATAAATAAAAAATAAAAAGACTCGCATAATAATCACTTTTTTTTTTAGCCAAAGGCTCGACAACTTATATATATATATATATAAAACAAGAATTATAAGGTTTTAAAAACAAGACTAGTGATCAATTCGATAAAATCACTGAGTTGGTTAAACTAATTTAATTGGTGGGTCCACCGAATATATATATTATCAAGAGGATTTACTGGTGATAATGATTATAATAATAATTATTAGCTAGCAATAGTTAATATAAAGTAAGTTTGAGAGATTGTTTGATTTAATTAAAATTTACTTTAACTTTGTATTTACGAATGAATTCCTTGCTTTATATATATATATATATATATATATATATATATATATATATATATATATCAATTTTCATGCTCTTGAATAAAAATAAATATAAATTTTATGTTACATTTTTTTCCCAAATTTAAAAATTCTACATTTGTTGGAAATGTGGCTCATATTGAGTGGAACGCATGCATTGAGAAAGCACGGTGAAGCAAAGAACAAGGTACCTGAGTTGCAAGAAGAAAATGTCAATGCTTGTGTCAACGATTTCAGTATGCAGAAGGAACAACTCTCGGTAGATAACCATCAACGGTTTCAATCTATATCGTCAACAATTCGCGGAAACTGTCGACATTTTGTTCGGCATAAATCACGAATTTTGAATTGGGAGATTAGTAGATTGGAAGATTTCAGAGGATTCTATCCGCGAATTACTAAAAGAGTGTTTTAGATATAGTTTAAGTCTTCTGCACGCATAAGATTAGAATATAAACAATATTTTGTAACCTTTGATGTAAGCTTGACAAGCTTGATTAAATTGATAGTGAAAATCAGCCACTTGCTCCCTTGGACGTAGGCAAATTGTTGAACCATATAATTTCTTGTGTTGTGTGTTCTTATTATTTTTCTTTATTCTCTTTGTGAGTGATTGTGTTTCCATATATTCATCGTGGGTTGCTTGCATTGATTGTTCTAGATTTGAGTTGTGTGTGTTTTCGCTATGCATTCGAATAAAAAATTGGTATTAGAGCTATTAGTTGCAATGGCTGGGATTTCTTTTGCAAAGTTCGATATTGATAAGTTCGATGGAATGGGAAACTTTGGACTTTGGGAGAGGAGGGTTAAGGACCTGTTGTTGCAGTAAGGTATAATGAAGGAATTATACGGAAGGAAGCCGAAAGACAAGGACAATACAAGTTGGAAGCGAAGTCTGTGACTACTATCAACCCTTGTTTGGCCGGTAACGTGATGTATCACGTCATGGATAAGGAATCTTCGGCAACAGTTTGGCTGAAACTGGAGAACCAGTATATGTCCAAGTCTTTATTGAACAAGTTGTATCTTAAGCAAAGACTTTATAGGCTTAAGATGACAGAGAGTTCAAATTTGAATTAACACATCAACGTATTCAATAAGATCATTAATGATCTAAAGTAGGTTGATATGAAGTTCGAGGATGAAAATAAGGCATTGATGCTTCTGAATTCCCTACCTACGTCTCCGACGTACGAGAATCTGATTACAACTTTGACATGGAGCAAAGAAACCCTGAAGTTGGAGGATATCACAAGTGCATTGTTGAGGTTCCATAAGAGGAAGAAGACCAGCAATGAGAGTTCACAAGGTGACAGGCTCGTGGCAAAAGGTAATCAGGATTTTGGGAAAGGCAAGTTCTGGAGCGGATCAAGTAATAATAAAACTTAGTCGCAGTACAGGAGGAGGAAGGACGTTAGGTGTTTTAAGCGCGGGAAAATTGGGCACATAAAATTGGAGTGTCCGCAGTGGAAGAAGGGGAATGCATAAACTCAAGATGGTTCATCAAAATCTGTGAATGTAGTGAAAAAAGGAGACTCAAGGGGCAATGATGGTGATATGTTTTCAGTTTCATCGGGTTCAGAACGTCTCGTGGATTCTTGGATCCTAGACTCGAGATGTTCTTATCATATGACGCCCAAAAAAGAGTGGTTAACCACTTACAGATTGGCGAGTTCTGGTTCCGTTTTGATGGGAAATAATGTTGCCTACAAAGTTGTTGGAATGGAGGATATCAAAATCAAGATGTATGATAGTGTGGTAAGGACGTTATGTGATGTAAGGCATGTACCTGATTTACAAAAGAATGTGATTTCATTGGGTACTTTAGATTGTAACAAGTATAGTTACAAGTCTAAAAGTGGGATAATAAAGGTGTGTAAAGGCGTCTTGATGGTAATGAAGGGACAAAAGTTAGCGGGGAATATTTATGCACTGTTGGGTAACACAATTGTAGGTGAAGCTGCAACTTAAAATTCTGAGTTAGGTAATACTGTTTTGTGTAAAACAACCATATACAAAATGGAGGGTATTTTTAACTACATTGTTTTGGATGTTTGGGAATCGGTGAGAGTAGCATAATAGGTTGGACATAGGTACTTCGTGAGTTTAACACTAAAAGTCTGGAGGTACTTCATGTAGCACAAGTTAGAGATGTTTGCCAAATTTAACTTGTGGCTGCGGTGGAAAATCAGACTGAGAGAAAGATCCTCAAGCCAGAAATTGGAACTGAGTACGCTGGTGTTCAAGGCGTTTTGCAAGCAACATCTCATGTTGCATGCAAGGCTTGCAAGGAACTTCTTGGTAAAGTCAGCGAGTATGATGTGTTTCTTGATTAACTAGTCGCCAAGGGCATCACTAGATGGGAAAGCTACATGAGAGGTTTGGACAGGTTATGCAATAGACTTCTTCGATTTGAGAGAGTTTGAAGGTCCAGCTATGCAAGTTTCTAGTGAAGTGAGATCTAAGCTTGTTGCAAATTCTAAATGATACATTTTTCTAGGGTATCATAAAGAGAGGTTCAAGTTATGAGATCCAATGACAAAAAAGGTGACGATCAGTGGAGACATGATTTTTGATGTTAAAGCCATGGTGTAGCGTACTCAGGTAGATGAAGAGAAACAGGTGCTAGAAAGTTGCAGCAGCAATGAGCATGTGATGTAGGTGGAGTTGGAGACTCAAGGTGGAGATGACATTGTTCATAATACAAGGAGTCCTTGCTTAGGATACCAGCAGTATCACAGTATAAATTGCAGAAGAATAAAGATTGTGATGTAGGTGGAGTTACAAACTCAGGGCAGAGATGGCATCATTCATATTACAGGGAGTTCTAGCTCAGGAGACGAGTAGGATCACAATGGACCTAGATGCATTTTCAGGCCACTGCCCAAGTATGTGTTTGATGATCTGATTTCTTATGCATTCATTACTACTAGTAAGGTTCCTACTATTTTTCAAGTTGCAGTGTACAACACAGGAAAAAATAGATGGATGTGTGCTATGGTGGAGGAGATGGAGTTACTGCATAAGAATCAGATGTGGGAATTGGTGGCGCTTCTAGAGGGGAAGAAAGCGATAGGATGCAAGTGGGTAATTATTCTGTTGTTTTATGTGAATTTCATGTCAATTTTTTGGAAGACTTTGACTAAGGTTAATCAGTCAGAAACTCTATTAAGAAAGGAATTTGACATGAAGGTTTTGGGTGCAACTAAGAAGGTTCTTGGGTTCGAGATTCGCAAGGATAAAACTGTAGGGAGATTGAGGTTATCTCAGGTGGCTCGGTGGACAGAATTGTAGGGAGATTGTGGTTATTTCAGGGTGGTTTCATGAAGAAGGTGTTGAAGAGGTTTAACATAATTAATATAAAACCGATCACCGGTACACAGTTGGCGAATCAATGTAAATTGTCTACCACTCAGTAGTCAAGGAAGGACGTTGATATTCGGGACATGTCAAAGTGTCTCATATGCCAGTGCAATGGTGTAACGTCCCTCAATTTCTTAATATAAAATGTCACATAATAGATAAAATGGTCAATCCGAACCCGTAGGTAACAGGGACACCTGTCAATCACAGCAAAAAACCTAACAGCAGTAAACATAAAATCTCAACATCCAATCATAAAACATAATACCAGAGTTTACTACATCATCAATATACTGTTTATATGTACAATCTCTAAAAAGTTAAAAACAACACTAAGATCATACCACAAAAATCTCCTAGTCCTAGTTCAACGCTTACCCTTCTAGTAGGGAAGCTCAACTCACTCAACGGCGGCCTTGACCCGCCGATTTCTCTAGGTTTCCTGAAAAAATATATATTAATGTTGGGGGTGAGACACTTCTCAGTAAGGGAAAATAAACTAAATACAGTTGTGTGGCAACATGAACATTTAATGCATTTATACATATACTGTACATTTCGTAAATCGGAAAAACGTTCATCATATCATACTGAACAATCATACATTTTTCATATTTGTTAATAACTCATAACGTACATAAAACATCTGCTACTATAACAGTAGTACAGAAAATACACCCAGGATGAATAGCTAGTTGGTGTCATGTTAACCCCCCATGACGGGTTGTGCAGCCCGAAGGCAAGACCCGACAATGGCTAGCCGACCACTGCCGAATCAAATATGTCTGTAAGTACGATGGGCCCACCACACCGTGGTCCGGACTGCCAAATGGACGTCCACACTTTACTGAAAGCCACATCGACTATCCATCTCCCATCTCCTCGTGGGATGGTAAGCGCTAATCTGAAGTTGATATTTGATCTGCACATATAGCTACGGTACCGAGCCCTGAACTGAACTAAACTAACATCCTGGTTGTAATAACATATAATACATGAACATACATAACATCATCACGACCTCGTGCCGAAAACATAGATACGGCCTCATGTCGAAATCATGAATACATGGCCTCGCGCCAAAATCGTAAATGTGGCCTCGTGTCGATAATATAAATACATGGCCTCGCGCCAAAATCGTAAATACGACCTCGTGCCGATAATATAAATACATGGCATTGCGCCAGATACGTTCAGGTATTTACATTCTGAAAATAACTCATTTATCATATATTCATCAAACTCAGTATAGCATAACTCGTCTTTTCAAAATACCTAAAAATATGCTTTGCTCGTAAAATCATTCATATCATGATTCACTTCACATAAAAATAATGTTCATGCCACACATGTGCCATTTAAAGTCATACTTCATATTCTAAAATCATCATTTCTGACATCTCATACATACATATATATTTTAATCATAATAGTAGTGTTTTCCCAATCATACGTTTCATTCATAATAAACAAATATATCATATGCTTTTCTGAAAATAAATTTACTCATAATCAATAATAATTTGCATGGAAAATTACTGCTTTAATTTATTCCCTTACCTAGCTACTGAGAAAGCCCCCAAAATATTCTAGGCTAACCCCCATATGATTTCCTGATCAATACCCTGAAACTCAAAACTCCCAGTATTAATCATCAGTATTTTCATGCGTACATCAATTTCTATAACTATCATAAAGTCTAAGTTGCCTTAAAAAGTCTTACTTTAACCTAGGGACGATTTCCAACTTCGTTTTTCCAGCGATCCGCTTCGGCAACCTCGTAGAGAACTCCGTCAGGAGCGTCGTGGTAGCCTCAAATCTTCGATCTGGTGTAAAACTAGCCCAAAATCAAAGAGAGAGAGTGAGAGAGCCAAAGGGGAGAGAGAGAGAGTGGAGAGGAAGCTTGGAATGAAATAAACATCGAATTTTTAGTATTTATAGACAGCAGAATTCGTCGACGAGTTCTTCACAAATTTCGTCGACGAAATCCAGTCTTCGTCGACGAAATTCAGTCAGCTCAAAATCCCCCTCTCGGTATTTTCTCGTCGACGAGGCCCTGTATTCGTTGACGAAATCCTTAAAGCCTTCGTTGACGAAGTTTGGCAGCTTCCTTCTTTATTTTTGTTTCCATTCCCCTTTCTTTTACCATTTAAATTCCATTTTTTAATTCGGGTCGTTACAAATGGGGTGCTTCGGTGGACAATAGAGCAATCCGTCAATTGTGAGATTTGTGGATGCAAACTACGCAGGGGAATTAGATGACAGGAGGTCTACAACAGGGTATGTTGTGGGAAGGTCTATTTGTTGGAAGTCCAGGGTTCCGTCTCAAGTTGCACAATTTATAACTGAGTTGGAGTACATGGCAATGGCTGAGGCTGCCAAGGAAGTATTGTGATTTACAGGATCGTTCAAGGAGGTGGGCATTCATCTAGGTGGAGTTTCTATTACCACGGATAAGTTCAAGCATTACTTGGACTTGGTTAACATCTCCAAGTGCTAGATAGGAGGTGGTCCCAATCTACTGTCTCGGGTGGAGCAGCAGGATATGCTTTCATATTTCTCCTAAGTGGTGAATATTCACCAAGGTGAAGATTGTTGGAGATGTGGCTCATATGGAGTGAAACGCATGTACCGGGAAAGCATAGTGAAGTAAAGAACAAGATAGTTGAGTTGCAGGAAGAAACTGTCGATGGTTGGGTTGACGATTTCAGTTTGCAGAAGGAACAACTCTTGGTAGATAACCGTCGACGGTTTCCCTGATGTGAAACTGTCGACGATTTTGTTTGGCACAGATCACAGATTTTGAATTGGGATATCAGTCGATTGAGAGATTTTAGAGGATTTTCCTCCAGGAATTGCTACAGGAGTATTTTAAATATAATCTAAGTCTTTTGTATGCATAGAATTAGAATATAAATAATATTTTGTAACCTATGATTTCAATTTGACAAATTGATAGTGAAAATCCGCCGCTTGCTCCTATGGACGTAGGCAAATTGTCGAACCACATAATTTCTTATGTTGTGTAGTGTAGTGGTTACAACCTTCCTTTCCTTCCTTGGAGACAGGGATCAATTTCTTGGGTTGATCCCATTGTAGAGTCTAAAAATTCTCCCTTGATATATTGATCAACTAGTTCAAAATAAAAAATTACAATCACTTGAAGTTCTATCATAAAATCATGTCTTTTTTTCATATTTAAAAAAAAAAAATCAATTGCAACACTACTTACTTTATTCTATCTTTTCATTGACCCATAAAATCTTTGTCCAAACCTTTATTTTTGTTGTTTTTTTTTTTTTTTTTTTTGAAAAAATGTTTTATCAAAAAGATATTGATTAATGTTGGAGTAAATTTTAGTAGGGACAAATGGGTGATGAGGAGAGTTTTCTTGGGGAGCAAGGTGAGGGTACAAGACAGAATTCATGCAAAAACTGGATTCCTTTCATTGCTTTTGGAGCCTTAAGGGAGGAGTTAAAAAGATTTCATAAATGCACATTGCAGCATTTGGGTTGCTTAGGGTTCAAGGGAAAGAGAGAGAAAGAGGAAAGGAAAAGGGAAAGGGGCCCAAACAGCCATGCTTGTCTGAATTATGAATTGGAAATGAATTCCATTCCAATTCCATAGATTTCCAGCACATGCATGGTGGAAAGAAAACGGATTTCGTGTCCTCCACTCCAAACACGACCCAACATTTACGTTGTAGTATTTCTTGTCTCAGCATTGTCACCCCACTAGCGCCTCCCTCTGTAAACATAAAAATGAAAATTATATTATCTTGATTACTTAGAAGAAACCCATCATGGGAGAGGTCATAATACCAAATAATTTTTTTTTTAGATGAGAAATCTTTGATGATAATTCTTTTCATGTTGAGCCGTAACTCATATCGAAAAAGTTATTCGCTTGAAATTCTCAAATAATGAAAAAAAAAAAAAAAACAAGAGATGAATGGTCTCGAGGGCATAAATGTTCTTATATTTTGAGTCATTGCATTTTGTTCTTAAATTATCAAATAACATTGTTTGAGAATATGAGAGTTTGGATGTTGGATTTGGACTTACATGAATTCAAACAAAATATCTACACAAACAAAATACAAAGTCTAATGAATTTTAGGATCATAGATTTATATTTGCATGAATTTGAGAGAAAGTCGATAAACTTTTATGCTATATGTAATTTACCTAGATCCGATCAAATCTAATTCTGAGGTCTAAATCAAGCACCACCCAAATATCAGATAAAAGTATTTTCAAATTTTCACACAGGTGACTACTTATATTTATAAATTAAAGATGAAATCTCTTACACCCTGTTTGATTGTGAAAGAAAAGCTCGAAGAAATCAAGTGAGAGATACAGATTTAATTCCATTCTAAAGTAATGAACATGGAAAGTGTGCCGCCAGTTGTAGAAGTGAAATTGACAGCACTTCCAAGCTGAAGGAAACAAATAAAGGTGGCGAGATGAAGGTCATGTCAAAGGTATGGTTGATTTGGAAATTAGGGTTTAGGGTTTAATTTAAAATTTCATGATTGCGACTTTTCTCTAAAAGAGAAAAGAAGAAATTGAAAAAATCCTCGTCAGATTAAGGTAGCTGATTGGGATATTAGGTTTGTCTGAGTTTGGCATGCCCGCGAAGCAAAGCTACCTACGAAAAATAGGTGCTTGACGTGTGCTTCAATTCGAAACGATGTAGTTTTAATTCATCACCACTTGCATTCCTCCATACACTACTTGTCAAAAACAGATGCGTACCAATTATTCGGCCGACACATAACTACTGCAGACATAATTAGATCCCATCTCATCTTCAATTTCCATTTATGGATGTCTACTTCTACCACCCATAATCATAATTATATCAATAATTTCTTTATGTTAAATTTAGAATTATAGTATAAGTATTGTGAATTGTAAAAATTATCTTATGAATAATTCAGAATCTTAGATTTTGATTTGAATGGATCTACACAAATTTCAATGCAATTTTATATTACATTTTACCTAAAGTTGACCCATTTATAAATGAATCAACCTAACTCGTCCCGTTTGTTAAACGGGTTAGGCAGGTTCAGGTTGGGTCACCCCGCGGGTGACCTGTTTATAACTTGTTTAAAAATAAAATGAAATGTTTTTTTTTTTAAATGACATTTTATATAAAATGTTTAAAATTTTTTAAAATAAATAAATTATCTTTTTTTTTTTTTAAATGAGTGACCTGTTTATTAAACGAGTGGTTTTGGGTTTATATAATAGTCACCAGTTAATAAACGGATCAACCTAAACCCAAACCTATTTAACCCCGACCTTTTTATGACCCGTCCAAACTTGTCTCGTTAACCCGTTTTGCCACCCCTATTATTTGAGTGTCCAAAGGCTTTACATACCATCATTTCTAAATATATATATAGATAGCAATCAGGCCATACCATCATTTCTAAATATATATAAATAGCAATCAGGCAGGCCAAAGCAGTGATAACACCTCATCAAAGTTTGGTTTACTCTTATTAATTGCATTGCTAGCCATACTAAATTCTCACCACATAATAAGCTAAAAAAATCTTACCTAAAGCATTTTTCGTGGCTTCTTAAATTTATATTTTTTCAATTCAAAAATAAATGTAGGAAAGACGAACTGCCATTACAAAAATATTTTAGTTTAATTAAGTGATCAATTATTGGGCTATTGAGTGTGTGAGCTATTGGACGTTCAAAAAATCGTATTAAGGCGGAAAATATTTCCTTCTTAAATAGCAACACTTAAGTTATTATGTGACAAAATATTCAAACACATAAACTAAATGTTACTGTTATATACAATAGAAGATTCAAAATCTTCATTACACTAATTTAAAATATTTAACAATTTTGTAATAATTATTCATCATACAATTCACACTTACATGAGACAATTAATTAAGACAATAATGTTTTTCCTAACCATTCTTAATTATGATCCAGGATTAATTAAATTTTCTAGCTGTCTATTAGCTATAGTATAGAATGAGAAATTATTATTGTAAAAAAAATTCCACAATATTTGTCTTGTGGAGCTGGATGGCACAGCTAGACATGAGGAGGCTGGCTTCTTTGTGGTGAAGTGGGGTTCATGCATAAAGGATTCAAGTTGTGCCTTCAATTTTTTATATTATATTTGTGAGGGAAAAAGGCAGAGGAGAAAAACAGTGAAGATTAATTTTCAATCATATTTTTTTTGTCTCAAAAGATGTGGCTTTGAGTGCAGGGGTGAAGTGGGATATTTATTTATCCTTTCAATGTCAATTTATGCAAAAAGTAAACAAAAATTGAGATAAAAACTAGTCAATGTTATCTGGTTAGAAAGAATAGTTCTAAAACAATAATCATTAAAAATAATAGTCGTTTGTTTGGTACATAAAAAATAAAATATAATTATTGCACTCTCTTATAAAATTATGACCGTTGCCCAATAAGGGGAATCATCGGAAGAGTTACAATGAAAAATTGTTACGTAAATTAATGTGCATCTGAAAACCGTTCGGATCATGCAATGTGGTAGTCAATGACGAACAATACGAAAACACAATCACACCCAGGCAATAAGGAAAGCAAAATTAACAATGACATACTAAATTAACGTGGTTCGGGAATGTGCCTACATCTACAAGAGCAAGCGGCTGGATTTCACTATCAATCATAAAACCAAGGTTACAATATTATTTATATGCTAACCCTACACGTACAAAGGACTTAGGAGGTTCTCTGAATACCCTTGTAGCAATGCCCAAAGGTTTTGCTTCTGAATCCCCAACCTACTGATCTTCCTAATTCAAAATTAGCGCCAAACAAGACCCTAAATAGTTTCAGCAAACCATCAACGATTTCTCATTGAGACTGAAATCATAGACAGTTTCAGACAAAACATCGACGATTTCTTCCTGAGGCTAAACCGTCGACTGTTTCTTCCTGCAGCCTAGCTTCCTTGTTCTTTCCTCACCATGTTTTCCCTATGTATGTATTCCACTCAATATGAGCCACATACTCCAACATCTCCACCTTAGCGAATATTCATCCCTTAGGAGAAATATGAAAGCATAACTCGTAGCTCTACCTGGGATAGTAGGTTGGGACGCCTCTTATCTAGCAACTGGAGACGTTGATAATGTAACGCCCCAGAAAAAACCTGCTGATATAATAATAATAATACACCATCGTGACATCTCTGATACCATACTTTTACATTCCCATTTTTTTTCCATTTTAATCACAACTTATATATATATATATATATATATATATATATATATATATATATATGATAATATAAATATTATATCTACCCATTCACTGCCTGCAAAAGCAAAAATAAACCTTTCCATAACTGTAGATACCAGAGTACTACCTCTCAATCATTACCATATCATCTCCTCAGACAGAACTATAATCCAAAACTCTAAACATTTATATGTACTCAGATCCAGACTAACACTTACCCTATCCGTAATATCTACACCCCGTCCCTGAGCTCTTAGGTCTGGGTACCTGGTGATCCTGAAATGTTAAAATATTAACGAGGTGAGACATTTTTCAGTAAGACAGAATAAATTAGTACCACTGTGTGGCAATGAGTCTATATATATAAACGTATGATTCATCTCTTAATTACTGAAATGGCATAGCAATTTAAACTATACTCATACCTGTACAATTTCATATCGCATATTCTTTTTCATTTCATAACTCGACTTAAAAGACCTATATATATGAATTACAAGTCACATAATGCGTAAACGTATAAATCAATTGCTGAAATTGGGGTGTTTCGTGCCGCCGTCCCCCAATCAGTCATTCATATTCAATTCACAATTCATCACATACATTTTCTATGATACATATCAACATTTTTTGCATAATTGAGGCGTTTCGTATTTTCGTCCCTCAATCAATTATTCATATTCATCATATACATATTTCATTATTCATATTAAACATTTTCTGCATGATTGAGGTGTTTCGTACTGTCGTCCCTCAATTAGCTATTCATATTATGCTTTCCTTGAGTTTGAAGCGTTTCATACCACCGTCCCTCAAACTAGCCAATCATCACATACATTTGCTGAGTTTGAGGTGTTGGTTTTTTGAGTTCGGTCTCTGTTTTGATGCTCACAAACACAAGTGTTTCTTATGTGAGTGTTTTAATGCGTGAACAGGTATAATTTAAGTCACACATAAGATCAAGAGAACATGGAAGCCAAGAACATGACTTAAAGCTTAAATCTAGCGTATTCCATTATGTCAAAGAGTAAAGGAGAAGAAGAAGAAGACATAATATTTCTTTTATAATTGCATATATTTTTATTATTAAGTTTGTAAAAATGCATGCATTTGCATGATATGGTTATTTGCTCAGACATGACCATATATTGACCATAA
Organism: Malania oleifera; assembly: GCF_029873635.1. Lineage (NCBI taxonomy): Eukaryota > Viridiplantae > Streptophyta > Magnoliopsida > Santalales > Ximeniaceae > Malania > Malania oleifera. The sequence continues at coordinate 5,544,385 of NC_080417.1, forward strand.
GGAGCCACAAGACCGTAGAGTGACCTTAGGAAGGTCGATGTCGGATTTTTTGGGTTAACTCAAAGCCATAGGTTGACCTTAGGACACATCATAAAAATTCCCTTAAACCAAAATTGCACAAGAGACCAAATAGGACATAAAGACCATTTTTTTTATGTTTTGGGCGACCAAACCTTGGCAATACAAAATGCCTCGGTCGATCGAAGTGGCTGGAGCTCAACAGTTTACCATGACCGGGCGACCGAGCCTAATTTGAAATGATTGTCCATGGTCGATCGAATGGTCAAAGTAACTTTTCCCACTGTCCTCGGGCGACCGAACTTTAAGTTCAAAATAGGCCCGAGCGACCGAATAGTGAAGTTTGATAGACCAAATCGTTCGCCAGGCGATCAAACGTCGAGCATTTGGAAAATCGCCTTTGCCCAGCCACCCGGACCTTCCCTCGGGCACCCAAACTTGAAAAAGTACCTTTTCTCTTTGTCTTTATTCAGGCGACCATCCCTAAGGACCGGGCAATCGAACCTCTCGGGTTGCCAATTTTTTACCGAGGTAATTAGGATTAAAAGTCCATTAAAACATTTCCAAAATTCCTAATTTGTCCCCAATGGTCATATTTTGTTGAAAAATTATAAATACCCCCTCATTTCTTTTAATTAGAAACTTAGATTAGCCAACTTTTCTCTCTAATTTTATCCTAATCAAAGTTCCCCCAAAACATGTTTTTATTGCAAAACTCTTTTATTGGGGTAAATCTTTTACTCTCCAAAACTCTCTTTCATTTAGTTGTAATTCATTTTTACAAGAGAGTAATTTATATAGACATTTTTGTTGTGCAAAATCATTTGAAACCAAAACCCTAGGTTCTCCGGTTTGTTCTTGAAAAATATTGTTTGGAGAAAATCTTTTGAAGGGTTTAAATCTTTGAAGCTTTTTATCATATACATTCTTTTCAAAGATTGCAAAAACATTTTTAGAAAAACACCCTTACTCTACTGAGCATAATTCATATCATATTAGAGTGCATGTTATAGAGCTTTCATGTTGTACATCTCAGCTTAGTTGTAGAAGCATTTTTATATGTACAAAAATATTTTTATTGTACCGGTTGGGTTCATCCCATTAATTGAACTGGTGAGTCTTAGCCCCGTAAGTGAGACCGGTTGGGTTCAACCCGAAATTTGAATTGGGGAGTCTCAACCTCGTAAGTGAAACAAGTTGGGCTGCTCATCCTTATAATTGAGTTGGGGTTTTTCTCACCCCGCAAGGAGAGGATGTAAACGGTTTCTGCTCCACCCATTTAAGTGAGTAGGATTAGTGTAATCCTTGGGGGGTATGTTCAAGGAGGGGACGTAGGCTGGTTTGGCCGAACCTCGATAACAAATATCGTGTGTCTTTCTCTCCCTATCTCATTTACTTTACGCACTTTAATTTCAGTATGTGTACGCTTGTTCATGTTTTATTATAATCATCTTGCATGCACACAGAATTAATTTAAATGAGATATACAGCACATGTGTATGTATGCACACATTGCTCATTTACTTTACATACATGTTTTATTTCAATTGGGATATAAGATGTGGTGAATCGGTGTAATTGTTTAAATTAGCGAAAAAATTTTAAATGTCTAATTCACCCCCCTCTTGGGATCACACCAATTCCAACATGAGGCATTTCGTACCGCTGTCCCTCAGACCTGCCATTCGTACTACTACCATGACAAACAACATTATGTTTCGGTGAGCGTTTTCATCGTGTAGTTATATTTGCAATTTGGGTTGTCTTAAGCGTAATTTGTGCGTTATCATTATTGTTATGATATGTTTCATAGTTTAATATTATATGTTTCATGTTTTATAATTTATCTAATTTAGGTTATATAATTTTTTTGTAAGGTAAGGGTTTCTAAATGTATTCGTAAGTGGTTGAGCTACAATTTTCCAATCATTCGCATGAATATAACAAACTAGCATACCACAACTCTTGTATATAAAAACGCTATCATGCTAATGCTTTGTATTAAATAATTTCTATAACTCTGTTAAATTTTATCATATCATATCTCTGTATAAAATTTTGTCATATCACAACTAATCATGACACTGGGCCGACTATACTGATCACAACACTGGGCCAACTATTTTGTCACGGTATTGTGCTGAGTGTACTGATCATGGTACTAGGCCGGCTATACTATCATTGTAGAGACCCAAATCAAGAAAATAAGGAAATTAAATAAGAAAATGAAAAAGGGGATTTCAACAGGCTTCATCGACGAAGTCCATGTTCTCATCAACGATGGCCCTTCTGAGGTTCGTCGCCGAAATTCAGAGCTTCGTCAACGAAGATATCCAGAACATCCGAAAAATATTAGGCTTAGGGTTCGTCGACGAGGCCCTTCATTCTTCAACGAATGGCCTTATGTGGTTCGTCGACGAAGACGTCATTTCGTCAACGAATTTGACCGGGTCAAGGGGGCTATAAATAGATTTTCAATTGCTTCATTGTTTAGAAATCAAAATATATATCTCTCTCTCTCTAGAACCTGCACCCACACTCTCTATATCTTCGATCTTTTGCCATTCATTGCCCATTTCAATGATTGGAAGTTACCACGAGGATTAGGGAGCGAATATCTACAAGTCTAGTGGAGTGGCTTCTTGATTTTGGGAAAAAGTTAGGGTTTAGTTTTCGAGCGTCTTAGGTGTTTTTCAGGAAATAGGTAAAGGGATTATATTATGTCAGTTATGTTTATGAGTTCTAATGGAATGAAATGCTAAAACGGTTTTTAAATAAACAGTTACAACTTTTCTAGGGTTTCCAGGCCTAGGGTTCGGTTAACCGACTTTATTTTTGGAACCAATCGTTTAAATTTAAGTATGATATTTTTAAAATATAGTATTGGACTTTATGAACGTTTTCACTGGTTGGGAAATTGTTATTTTAAACCATATACTTGTTTTAAAACCAACCAAAGACAGTAGGGTTGATTATCTCCATTTTCCCCGTATTTAGCTATATATCTATATTTAGTAAAATAATAATCCTGAGATACTCATACCCCAATTTTAGCTGCAGTATTTATGTTCTCAAGCAGATAAGTTATGTATGAGTTACTAGATGAAAATTGTGTGGCATGAGTATAGTTTTTAATTGGCATTAAATGAGCTGGTTTTATGTTATACTGAAATATATCGACTATAAGTCAAGATATGAGATGTGATGACTATATGCCAAGAGATGAGATGTGATAGACGAATACCGAGTTTATGAAATGCCAATTTTTACCAAGCCAGTTATGACAAATATGATACGCCGATTATTACTGAGTCAGTATCTAGCAGATGTTTTCACAAAGTTATGTACAAAGTATGTTATATTAAATTTTTATAAAATGAATGATGATTACAGTTTTATATGATGTAAATTTCCATATATGATAGTAGAGCCCTATTATGATGATCTCATGGTTAAGCACGATACCATAGCTATATGTATGTAGGGGTACAACCACACGTCTCAGATAGAGTGTGGATGTAAAAAGCGATTGGTGACCTGGGTACAGTACTCCCCGAGGCAGTAATTCTGGGGCCTCGTCCGACGGAGTAATTTCGGATGACTCAGCCTTCGGGCGACCTTCAGGTATAGATTGAGTAGGTGCCATCGTACTACTTTATGTTTGACTTAGCATTAGTCGGCCGGCTATTTGCTAGGTCCAGCCTTCGGGCTGCACAACCCGTCATGGGAGGAAGCATGTCGAATGCTAGTCCTATAGACCAGATTGTATCTTCTAGGCATATATGGGTACATTTACTATAGAAAGGGTTATATTGAGCCAGTAGTATGTATTTTCATATTTATAGAGTAATACAAATTTTAAAATGTCAATTAAAGGTATTTAAATGTTAGCAGTATATGTACACACAAAATCTCATGCTAGCCACACACTAATAATAATATAATCCATCTTACTGAGAGGTGTCTCACCCTAGCACACAAATTTTGTTTTAGGTCCTCCGAGGGATCGAGTTTAGTGTACTACCAAGTTGGTTGTTGATCGTCAATTGTTTTGTTAAAGCCAGTGAGTTGTAGACGGTAGCTATGTTTGTTTTGGGGATTGTAATAGCAGATTATGTTTTTATTTATGTATGAATGTATATGAGAAATAGTTAGAAACTCTGGTAAGTTTAATTAGAAGATGTATGTTTTCTATTGTGTATGTTTATGCAGTTCAGTATGGAACACCCATTTTCCCCTTATTTGGGTGGGTTGTATATGTACGATATCATAGAGATGTATGTTATGTATGTTTAGTGGGACTCCAAGCCCACCTAGAGGGTCGGGGCGTTACAGTTGGTATCAGAGCTAATCAGGTTGTTAAGTCTTGTAGAATTGGTTAGACGAGGTTAAGAAAGTCTTACCAGAGTTTAGGTGTCAGAGCAGGATAGGATAGGAATGGGTATGATAGGACTTTCGAGTTTAGCTTCGTAAGCCTAGAGATAGAAATCCATTGGCGGAGTTCTGTGTTTTTCTTTATCAGTCTACGGGTTTAGAAAACCACGACAATCCATTGACGGTTTTGTTTCCGAGTGGAGGGGCGGAACTTGAGTTTGAATGAGGGTATTAGGTTGGCAGAGTATGTGGTCATTTAGGACGTTGGTTTATTAAGATGAGTTTTATAGTATTGTAGTTGTAGCAGATATGTAGGGTACCAAGATTCTAAACAATTTTCTCAATTGTCTTTTTAGGATGGAGTCCATGGATAATACTGCGAACACTGGTGGCATTAGCAGTGAGGGGGCTAGCCATGAGGCTGGCAGTGATACTACGGTGGTACTATGTGACTTCGCTCAGTAGTTTATGGCAGAGGTCATGCGTAATTCTAGGGGGCAGGACCATCCCACGGATGAGATGAGAGGTTCTATTGATCAGTTCACCAAACTAAAGCCTCCTACTTTCGCAGGGAGTACAGACCCGATCTGAGCAGAGAATTGGATTCAGGAGATCGATAAGATCTTGGTTATTCTACATTGCATGGATGAGCAGAAAGTGCTCTATGCGACATTCAAATTGACTAGAGAAGCCAAGAGATGGTGGGAATCAATGAAACTACTTGAGACACAGAGATTAGTGTCGGTGGTGATGACTTGGAGCCATTTCAAAGAGGTGTTCTTTGAGCGGTACTTTCCACCCTCTATCAGGAACGCGAAGATGGGGGAGTTTATGATCCTAACTCAGGGGCAGCTGACGGTGCAGCAATACATCTCTAGATTCATGGAGTTGTCTCGCTTTGCTCCATTTATGGTCCCGAATAAGGTAAGGAAAGCTTGGATGTTTGAGAGGGGTCTGAAGAAGGAGATATGGAAGCAAATGGCAATACTGCAAATTTAGGATTTTGCTACGCTGGTGGATAAGGTCACTGTGGCAAAGGAGAGCCTGCAAGGTGATTCAGAGGTCCAAAATCCGAAGAAGAGGCTGACGCCTTCTAGTTCTTATTTAGGTGTAAGGTAGGGCACTTGGAAGAAATATGGTGGTGGTGGAGGCCAGCAGAGAGAGACTGGTGGTGGTACATCTCAGGGTACCACATCTTCCTTTGCTTGCCCCACTTATGGCAAGCAGCATATAGGGAAGTGCATGATGGGTTCAGGTGTTTGCTACCGGTGTGGTAGACTAGGGCATATGACGCATGAGTGCGGCACGCCGAGGAGCAACACACCCCAACATCAGCTATATTGAAGAGGTGTGTAGGCACCATGTAGTGGATATCAGAAGGGTACTACCCAGGCAAGGGTGTATTCCCTAACTCTTGGTGACACAGAGAATGTAACAGATGTGATTACATGTAATATTTATGTGCTTTTAGATAAATCTATGGTATTATTTGATTCAAGAGCAACACATTCCTTTATTTCGTGGGAATTTGTTAAATTATGTGGGTTAGAGGCACAACTATTAGATGCAGAATTAGCAGTGGCTACACCGTCAGAGTCAGTAGTCATATGTAGTAGGGTGATTCAAGATTTCCCCGTAGAGATTCAAGGGAGAGTACTACCGGTTAGTTTAATTATGTTTGATATGCACGACTTCGATATCACGACTTCAATATCATTCTAGGGATGGACTGGCTAGCAGCCAGTTATGCCAGCATCGATTGCCACATAAGAGAGGTAGTATTCAGACCTCCCGGGGAGCAAGAATTCAAGTTTGTAGGGTCGTGTGTGCGTTCTGCACCACGTATCCCTTCAACTATTCAGGCTAGAAGGTTACTGCTGGAGGGATGTTGGGGGTATTTGGAACTTGTGAAAGAAACGCCGAGAGAAGAACTTAAGATGGAGAAGATTCCTATAGTAAGTGAGTTCCTAGATGTGCTTCCAAATGACTTGCTGGGATTGCTTCCTGATTGTGAGGTGGAGTTCATTATAGAGTTAACTCCATGAACGACACTAATTTCGAAAGCTCCATATCGTATGACTCCGGTAGAACTGAGGGAATTGAAGAAGCAGCTACATGAGCTACTATATAAGGGTTACATCCAACCGAGTGTAATTGCCACCTTATCATTTCGAGGGATACTAAAATATCATTTCTAAATGGAAATGGGAGCACATTTTCATGGATTTTGTCACGTGGTTGCCATCAGCACTTCAGGGATAGAATGCTATTTGGGTAATTGTTGACAGACTGACGAAGACTACCCATTTCGTTCTAGTTAAAGTCAGTTATTCTATAAATAAGCTGGCAAAACTTTATGTGGAGGAGATAGTCAAACTTCGCGGAGTGCCTGTGTCTATCGTTTTAGATAGGGACCCGTGGTTTACTTCCCAATTTTGGAAGAGTCTATAGAAAGTTTTGGGGTCAACTCACTTTCAGTACTGCTTTTCACCTGCAAACCGATGGTCAGTCATAGAGGGCTATTCAAATCTTAGAGGATATGCTGCAGGCGTGTGTATTAGATTTTGGGGGTAGTTGGAATAAATATCTACTGTTAGTTGAGTTCACATACAATAACAGTTATTAGGTCAGTATCGAGATAGCACCATATGAGGCATTGTATGGTCGGAGGTGCTGATCTCCGTTGTATTGGGACGAGGTCGGTGAGTGACAGATTTTGGGGCCAGAGTTTGTTCAGCATGCCGCTGAGAAGGTCCAGTTTATCAGGGAAAGAATAAAGACAACACCAAGTTGGCAGAAGATTTATGCGGATACTCGTCGACGGGAGCTGGAGTTCGAGATAGGTGATGCCATATTTTTTAGGATTGCTTCGATGAAAGGGGTAATGAGATTTGGGAAAAGGGGGGAGCTAATTCCTAGATATATCGAGCCATTCGAGATTCTAGAGAGAGTTGGTTTGGTGGCGTACAGAATAGCATTACTCTCAGCACTATCTAAAATTCACGAAGTGTTCCATGTGTCCATGTTGAGGAAGTACATTTCGGATCCTTCACATGTGATTAGTTATGAGTCTCTGGAGCTCGGGGACATGTTGACATATGAGGAGATACTAGTTTAGATTCTAGACTATAAGAAACAAGAGCTGCATTGGTGAAGGTACTTTGGCGTAATCATGCAGTGGAGAAGGCATTAGGGAATTAGAAGAAAAAATACGTCAGAAGTATCCACAGCTATTTGGAAAGGCTCAGTACTAATCAGGTAAGTAGAATGGTTGGTACGTATTAATTTTGTATATAGGTTTCTTAAGGTGGGTTGTTTAGTTTTATCTGTTGACTATGGTTTGTTCATGGTTGGTCTTTGGGAGAATTTGTTATGGACATTGTAATCTCCCAAGACAGTATATGTAACCATGGTATTCCTATGTCATAAGTGAGAGGATGTAATAAATTTGGGATGGGGCCGCTATGTGGGTGGTTATCGACTCTTTGGTAGAGATAGATTATGAGATAAGGATGTGATTGGTATTAGTTAGCAATTTCGAGGACGAAATTTTTTATAAAGGGGGGAGATTGTAGAAACCCGAACCTAGGAAATAAAGAAATAAATAAGAAAAGAAGGAAAGGGAAATTAAAGAGGGAATAACAGTAGGCTTCATCGACGAAGAGATCCTGAATGATTGAAAATTCAGGCTCAGGGTTCGTCGACGAAGCTCCTTCTTTCATCGAGGAATGTCCTTCTATAATTCGTTGATGAAGACATCATTTCGTCGACGAAGGTGACCGAGTCAAAGGGTTATAAATTGATTTTTTGGTTGCTTACTATTTAAGAAACATAATTTCTCTCTCGCTCTCTCTCTCTCTCTCTCTCTCTCTCTCTCTCTCTCTCTCTCTCTCTCTCTCTCTCTCTCTCTCTCTCTCGTGCCCTCACTCTCTCTTTCTCTATGATTTCTCGTCGCTCATTGTCAGATTCGATGATCAGAAGTTACTACAAAGATCTAGGGGAGATTCTCTATAAGTCTAGCGAAGCGGATTTTGATCTAAGCTTTTCAGGCATTACTCTAAAATCAGGATAAGTAGGATATTTTAAGGCTTTATAGTTATTTTGGAGTATAGGGAGCTTAGGAAATACTAAATGAGGAATATTCTAGGGTTTGTGTTGATTTATTTGGGGAAATGTGGTTTCAGGATTTTGAGCTGCAAACACCCTAGGGCATGGATTTTGGGGTTTTAGTGGGCTTTCTTGTAAGCTAGGTAAGGGGATTTATTTACATCAGTTATTTTTGAAATCTGAACCAGATAAATAGTAATTTATGGTTATAGGTATGATATGTATATTTATTTGAAAATTTTCATCGGGTGGAATTACCGATTTTTCGGGTTTATGATTTTAGGAAAATTAGGGTTTGGGGGTATGGTCTCCATTTTTCTTAAAACTTATGTTTTGTATTAAATTAAAGGTTGGAGATGCTTGAACCCTTGCACTGGGGACAAAACTTACTTTTAATACAACGTTCCACCCATAGACTGATGGACAGTCGGAGAGGACAATACAGATCTTGGAGGATATGTTACAGGCTTGTGTGTTAAACTTCGGTGGTAGCTGGTTACAGTTTATGTCACTGGTAGAGTTCACCTATAACAATAGCTTCCAAGCGAGTATCGAAATGGCACCATTCGAGGCTCTGTATGGTCGTAGATGTCGATCTCCTTTGTATTGGAATGAGGTTGGTGAACGTCAGGTGTTAGGACCTGAACTCGTGCAGCGGGCATCTAAGAAAGTGGGTTTGATTCGAGATAGGATTAAATCAGCTCAGATTCGGCAGAAGAGTTATGCAGATGTTCGCCACCATGAGTTAGAGTTCGAGGTGGGGGGTAAGGTATTTATGAGGATCGCTCCGATGAAAGGGGTGATGAGATTTAGGAAGAATGGCAAACTGAGCCCGAGGCATATCGGACCATTCGAGGTTCTTGAGCGAGTGGGTTCAGGTAGCCTACAGGATTGCACTACCCCCAGCACTCTCAAGGATGCACGATGTGTTTCACGTATCCATATTGAGGAGGTATGTGTTGGATCCATCACATGTTGTGAGTTATGAGGACTTGGAGATTGGGGATACTTTAGCATATGAGGAGTTACCTGTTCAGAATCTGGACCGCAAAGTTCAGAAGCTACGTACCAAAGATATACCGTTAGTGAAGGTATTGTGGCAGAATCACGAAGTTGAGGAAGCTTCTTGGGAACTGAAAGCGGAAATACGCCGAAAGTATCCATAGTTGTTCTAAGTATGTGTGTACATTACCCTACTTTGTATTGGAATATGTGGTTAGTCTTGGGAAGTACGTGGTATTGTGAACTCCTGAGACGGTTTATGTGTGTAACCACGGTGTTCCTCCGCCATAAGTGAGGGTATGTATATATGGATTGTGACGGGACTGCGTTTTAGTAGTCGCCGGTCTTCTTTCTAAAATTAAGAGTGTGTGTTTTGTTCTATGTATAAGGCCCCAGGTTTCACAGCGATGAATTTCAGGTGCTCGTCGACGAGGAGAAGCCGAGAGGTTTCGAGAAACCGAAAATCTCAGGCTCGTCAACGAGGTCACCGTTTCGTCGATGAGCTTTCTACATGGGCTCGTCGACGAGGACGCCATTCATCGACGAGGAGCGGCCGAGTCAAAGGGCTATAAATAGATATTTTCATTACTTCTCAACTAAGAAAACTCAGTTTCTCTCTCTATCTCTCTAGAAACTCATCATATACTCTCTCTTTCTAGATTTCTTCACTGTACGTCGCTGGAATCGACGATCTGACTTTACCACGAGGATTAGTGAAGGATTCTTTACAAGTTCTATGGATTGGATCTTTGTTTCGGGCGTTTTCGGGTTTTGGCTCGAAATTGAGGTAAGACACGGTTTTCAGTTCTGATTCAATAGTCTTGTAGGTAACGGGGTTGTGAGTAACTTCTGTACTATGGTTTGTAGATTTTGGAACTCGGTTCTCTATTTAGGGGCCTTGGAGTTCGGGATTTATCATTTGGGGAAAGGTAAGGGGATTCAGCTTATGTCAGTTATTTTTTAAATCAGACTCGGTGGAACTGTGGTTCATGGTCCTGTGTGCGTTTTGGTTACTTATTTGGAGGGATCTAATGGGTAAAACTATGGGTTTTTCATGTTATATTTTTGGGAAAAAGGGGACGACGAGTTACATCCTTGGTTTTGTTGGAAAACCGTAAATATATTGTGATATATATTGTGTTATAGAGATGATCATGCCTTGACTTGGTTAAACTGTATGTGTTTGGAAAACCATGATTTTAGATTACCAAATAAGTGTGGTTTGTTTGGTTATATGAGCATGTATGGTTGTGTTTTTTTGAAAATGCAATAGAAAATGGGTTTCGAATTGTTCTAGGTACTGAAAGAGTGTCTGAATCTATATCCGAGGGCATGAGCCTTACCGGCTGATCACCAAAGGGTGTGGATCCACCAGTTTGTACCAGTACGATGCCATTGGAGTCTGTGACTGGCCATCTGTCGGGGACACCGTGTAATGCGGGTCGGCTTCGGGCTGAAGGGTGTGACGACACTGGGTTGCACGATCATGTGTGTGTGCGTGTATGCACTGTACTGAAATTGTTTTGTGAAAATACTAGAATTGCATTTAACTATGTATGTTTTGTATATCATGATAACACTCATATGTCACACACCGATATTACTTGTATCTGCCCTTACTGAGAGGTGTCTCACCCCTGTTGTACGTACATATTTTTCAGGTCCTTCGAGTAACCGGAACTAGCGTCCTTGTGTGGGAGCGTAGTGGTCGGTGTACTGCGGGAGGTACTTGGGGTAAGTACTAGGATTGTATCGGGTGGTCTTTTATGGTTTTGGCTGACACCCGAGTTGTGTTTTGTATTATGGACCTGGATTTCCTTTTTGTGTAGACTCTAGTATGGTACTGGATGTGTATAGAAAGACCATTTTCCGCTGCATATATTCTGTTGTATATGAATGTGTATAGGGTGCCTGGGAACCCCATGGGGTCAAACCCTCATTCATTGTCCTGTGTATGGTTGTTTTGTGTGATACAGGGATAGGTTAGGTTACTAATCCACCCCTGGGTCTCATTACCGGGTTCGGGGCGTGACAATTTCACACTGATTTAATACATTCCATCCTTACTGAAATGTGTCTCACCCGATAGTTGAACTTTATCTTTTTCAAGACCTTCGTGTGATCAAGTTTAGAGAGCTCGAGACTAGTATAGCATTTTTGAAAGAAAGAGAGGGTAAAAACTTTGGTTATAATTTTTGGGGTTAGAATAAATTTATGTTTTTAGAGTTGTGATTGGTCGTGAATACTGGATGTTGGTGTAAACTTTTCAAATTATATAGATGTAGAAACTCTGGTATATTAATTATTGAGGAATTACTATTATTTCCGCTGCGTAACTGATATAGAGTCAGGTACAAGAAATGAAACACGTGGCACCCAGGTCCCGCTTGGCGGGTTTGGGGCATCACGAGGTGGTATCAGAGGTATTTATTTCAAATAATACTCTAGACCCTAGTTTCGGGTTCGGGGCATTACACTTATTATGAATCATTTTAATTCAAATTTAAACTTGATTATTACAAATTTAAGTCTATAACTAACTTGTTTTGAATTTGATAGATTGAATTCAATTTCTAAAATTGATGTTGTAAGACTTATAAAGAACTGTTCAAACGTGTAAAGAGTTCAAACTCACCCATTGTAAAGATAACATGTTAGAACTTATACAAGTGAAGGATTTGCGTCCTAATAATTTTGATCTAGCATAATTTTAATATTTTTAAATATTAACATATCAACTTAATACTGATAGATTTCAAATCTTACACGAGCCAAACATTCTTCATAAATATTTTCTTTAATTTAAATTAAAAATTTTTACAATACTTTACTACTTATATAAACAACTAAACAAAAACATAAATTTATTTTCTTTCCTTTTTTAATATCTTTGTTCTCTCTCCTCTTTATCACAAATCAAACCCAATATAATAAAAAAAAAAAAACTAGTACAATATTCCCATAAATCATTGAAGGAATGGCAAGCCTATGCATACCCTACACACATAGAGTAGCAAACTAGGATAAATCACCTCGGAAATGAGGGCTAAATTAAAGCACCCCAAATTCTCTCTTATAACTTATTGAACACATTTTCTTTTTATATTTATATAGCAAATTAATGCTATATGCCTACCTAGCTACCTACACACCTTGCCAACACCTTTCACGCCTTCTCGTCCTTTTATCACATTCACCATCTATAATTTATAGTCTACTTTTTATCTATCTAATCAACACGTTCACAAAAGTATAATAACAATTTTAATTTATATGTGGGTCAAGTGGTTCCAAGGAAATTAGAATTTGACTATGTTAAAATTTTAAGTTCGATTCTTACTTTCAATTGATCTAATGAATTATAAAATTATATTAATATACCGTCGATTTGAATGGGTCTAAGGGGCTTGCCCAAAATTAAGCTTCAAGCTTCCAGCTATCCGGAAAAAAAAAAAAAAAAAAAAAAAACTTTATTTTCTTCCCTTATATATATTTTATGTGTACATATAACATATGAGGTGGCAGGCCAGAAGCTAGCTAGGTGTTTGGTAGGGCCAAATAATCCCACGTACTATGCACGTGCCTGGCATGCATGCATGCATGTCAAACAAACCTAAACTAGCTGTATCTTGGAATCAAGTTCTGGCCAGCCAAAGAGAACCTCCCCCCGACATTGTGAATTTGTTCCTTTATTTAGGATTAAGGTTGCTTTTTTAATTTTGGACAAAAATGCTCATCTTTTTGTAATAAAGATAAGAACGCTCCATGTGATTTGACAAATATCATAGGCCTCTTCTTACATTTGGATCCTTAGACACTCACATCCTCTTTCCAATGACAAATGTTAATACTGTTAAAAAAATTCTGATACGACAAATTTGCCCTTCAAAAAGAGGACTACTCGTTCAACATCTCTCTCTCTCTCTCTCTCTCTCTCTCTCTCTCGTTGATCATTCCCTCAAACCTCCTTTCTCCCAATTGTCTCTCGTATGCCGCCACCGCTCAGAGCTCATTCACAAGCGGCTCACTAGTCTCATTCAAAAGCTCCCAAACACGGCGTAAATATTTGTTCATTAAGATTTTTCAAAATGAGTCAAATGTAGATGTAATATTTTCAATACATATTTTAATAAACTTTAAATGGAACAACTTAAAAATATCTTTTTTTTTTCGTTGCTTGAAATAGCATAATTTTACTTCCTTAGGATACTTAAATTAATATTATTTCTACATAGTTCTTTCATTATAATTTTTATATTAGCAATTATTGGTAGTAATATGTCTTTTAATATATATATATATATATATATATATATATATATATATATGGTGCACTTATTTTATATACTTTTTCCATTGGCCTATTCCTATTTTTTTATGCTTTAAATTATTAAACCACAATCAACTTAGATAACAAAGGATGCAGCTGTCTAAACAATATTCTGGTCACCTACTTGACATTAAAAGCAATTAGATGAGCCAATTAATAATTTTACACAAATAGAGGAGCTATATATCTCTTTATACTAAAAAATGACTCTATTCAAAACTTGACATAGGATGTTGTTTGAGAACATAAATTTTTTTAAGGTTTAAATTTGGATGTTCATAAATTTGAACAAAATTTAATACAAACTTATACCATATATGCTTTTTGTCTAAATTTATGTAAATCCAAATTAGAGATATGAAGTCCTAAATCCCAGACAATAAATAAAACACTTTGAGTGAAATTTATTTCTTTCACCAAATAAGAAAAAATGTGTTAATGAAGAGTTTTTTTCTTTTTTTCTTTTTTAAAAAAGTAGTATAATAAAAATTAAAATTTTTATATAAAAGTTTATTTTTAAATATTCTTATTTTTTATATTATTTGAAGAAGAAGAAAAAATATTTTGTTTTCTTTTATCTCACAAAACCTTGATATGGACAGAACTAAAACATGAATATCACCATAGACTCTTTTATAGTTATAATGTACTCAAGCGTTGAGCCTGAAATAATTTCTTCCCCCACTCGTATGATTGTTTGTCTTCATTTGAATTTAGAATTTTATTTGATTTATATTAAATTAGAAACAAAAAATTATAAAATTATTAAAATAAGATAAATCAAATGTCAACCACATATAAATTAATTTATTTAATTAGTTTATTATATATTTCATTTTTTATAACTTTTGATAAATAAATATGAAAAATTAAATTCTTTCATATTATTTTTTCTTCTTCTAATATTTTCTAATTTTCAAATAGAGCCTTATTAGTATTTGAATATTTAGGAAAAAAAATCATTTTTTTAATTTTTTAAAGAATTATAAAAATGTCAACTTATTTTTTAGGTTTCCAATATTTGTATTAAAAATATAAAAAATTATTTAATTTTGAAAAACATTTTTTATTTCTAGATTTCCAAATAATTACAATACAAATACTTTATTTTTCAAATTTTCAAAATTATTCTAGATATCATGAATTTAGAAAATAAAAAATATTTTTTTTTTTTAACTTTCTTACATAAAGTTAGGGGTGTGAAATCGGTTGGTTCAGCCAATTCAACTAATTAGCCGAATTAATCAAATTTTTTTCGGTTAACCCCACGCCACAATCAAACCAACCGAATTGAGCTCTTTAACCGAATCGTAACCGACCGAACTAAATTGTTGGGTAATTCGGTTAACCGAATTTAACCGAAAAAAACTAAAATTAATTATAGAAAAAAAATATGAATGTATAATTTGTGTAGACACCCTAATTTTTTTTACCAAGAGCCTTTCTGAAAAGACCCAGTATAATAAAACTTAACTTTGAATCCTGAATAATCCCGAGTTCCAAAAAATAAGCCCTTTGAGTCCTAAATTTTAAATTTGAGTCTTGTTTTTAGAGTCTCGATTTATTTCAAAATAGTCTTTCTATTTCAAGTCTGAGTCCCTTTTAATTTTCATTTTAAACCAAGTTTTTCTATTTTTAGTTGATGTCCCGCAATCTCTTTCCTTAGGTTAGGTTTTATGAAATAAGTTCCATATTTCCAAAATTTTGAATTTGAAAACTGAGTTCTTCAAATTTTTAGTTGAAATTCTTAAATTTAAAATAAAAAATCAAGTTTTGTTATCCTTTTTGGGAAAACTGAGTTTTCCAATTTCTAATTTGAGCCTAGGAATTTTTTAAATTGAGTCGGTCAAACTTTTGAATTGAGTTTCTAGATTTTAAATTTTAAGATAGGTCTTTTAATTTTGAAACAGGGAGTTTGGTTAGGTTTTAAAGTCACATCTTATTGCTGGTTACTTCTGGGGTAGGTTGGTCAACCATGACATCAGGTTTTGGTCAAAATTAATCAAAGTACACAAGGTCACATTTTATTCAAAAGAGAAGGGCACGTGCCCAAGATCACTAAGGCACAAAATGATGTTGCAAAATATAGAAAAAAAAAATACAGAAAATGATATACCATGATATACCAAAATACAGGGAAATAGGAATGTTACAGGTTACAAATATGGTTGCAGTATAAGGAGGGGTGGGGGTACATCTACATCCAAAGGAAATACAAAAAAAAAATTAAATACAATAATATACAAGACACAAAATTCCATGTCCTCCACTCCCTGCCTGCCAGCTGGACTTCCTCAAGGCTACCTGTGCACAAAGAGAAAACAGAAGGCCATTGGTTATTAAAAATTCAAAAAATATAGAAACCAAAAGCAGAAAATCACATGGGAGGAAATATTCCCTCACTGGTTGTTGGTGGGGAATTTCGTTAGAGAAGAGCCATGCGGGAAGGAATTTGGTGCAAATCACCCCCAAAGCCTCCTTATAAATAGGGAGGCTTGCATTGTAGCTAGGAAATAGGGGGAGCAAGAAAAGCCTTGCGAAAATTAAGAGGCAATTATAAAGAAGGCATCAAAGAAACCTTGTAAAAATTGAGAGGAAAAGAGAGGCAGAGAGCATAGAAAAATTCAGCAGAAATAGGGAGAACCCTAGAGCATTACGAGTAGGGAGCTCTGCAGAAACTTTGCAGAAATTAAGAGAGATCCAAAGAGATAGGGAAACTCTGCAGGAGTTGATAGGAGAGGGCAGAACTCAAAAGGAGCTAGAACCAAACGCCCTAAGGTTTCCGCTCGTAGGATACGTAGACAGTGCAGTGAGCAGGGAGCAAAGAGATAAAGAGCAGGCCACACCTCACATTCAATTACCAAATCAACCATACACCAAACAAATACTGTAACGACCTGCTATTTAAACTGAGTATTATTTTTTTTTATACTATGATATTCTACATACTCTGATACCATACTAGGGAAAACCCCAATCATAAACCTAAGTGAGAAGCTTAAATCACATAAACATTATCATTTGAACATATATATACAATACCACACAATACCAAAGTACTACATGTTTCCCAAAATATGTACATATATTTGTTCCCCAAAAATACCTTCAACTAGCTAGGGTTATACATAAACACTCCCAAAATATACTCACTCTCTGATAGGGTACTACAGAAGCCCCTCAACTACCTAACCTATACTCTACATTACAATTACACTGGACTCAACGAAATAAAATTACCATCTAAGCATATACATCAATACTATAATTCATCAAATAAATGGGGATATTTCCGCCTGATTTCATCTTCAAGCTCCTATGAGGCTTCCTCAATCGCATGGTTTCTCCATAAAACTTTCACTAGTGGTATCCTTTTGCTGGGTAATTCTTATTCTTTTCTATCTAGAATATGTACTGGAGCTTCTTCATATGCTAAAGCCTCACTAACTTCCAGTTCTGCATAACTAATGATATGGGAAGGATCTAGGACGTATTTCCTCAACATATAAACATGAAATACGTCATGAACTCGAAATAGAGATGGCGGTAAAGCTAGCCGATATGCTACTGACCCAATCTTCTCAAGTATTTCAAATGAGCTAATAAACCTAGGGCTCAACTTACCCTTATTCCCAAATCTCAAGATCCCCTTCAGTGGATTTATTCTTAGAAACACATGGTCACCCACTTCAAATTCCAATTCTCGGCGGCGAGTATCTGCGTAACTTTTCTGCCGACTCTGCGCTGTACTGATCCTATCTCGAATAAGTCGGACTTTATCACATGCTTGCTGAATTATCTCCAGACCCAAAACTCGTCTTTCGCCTACTTCATCCCAGAAAAAAGGAGATCGACATCTCCTACCATACAATGCCTCATAGGGTGCCATGCCGATACTAGCCTGAAAACTGTTATTATAAGCAAATTCAACTAGCGGCAAAAACTGAATCCAGCTACTTCCAAAATCTAGCACACAGGCACGAAGCATATCTTCCAATACCTGGATTGTTCTCTCAGTCTGACCATCGGTCTGAGGGTGGAAGGCTGTGCTGAATGCTAGCTGAGTCCCTAGTGCCTCCTGTAAACTCCTCCAGAACCATGATGTAAAAAGTGGATCACGGTCTGAGACTATGGATACCGGCACTTCATGGGATCAAACAATCTCCTGTATGTAAATCTCTACTAACCTATTCATAGGTTAGCTAACCTTAATAGGTAGAAAATGCGCTGTCTTTGTCAATCTATCAACTTTCACCCAGATGGCATTCTGACCATGCGCCGCTGGCAGCAGCCCAGTAACAAAATCCATGGATACGTGGTCCCACTTCCACTCGGGAATGAAAAGTGACTGCAACTGACCAGCCGGCCTCTCGTGCTTAGCCTTAACTTGCTAGTACGTCAAACACTGCTGCACAAACTCTGCTGTCTCCCTCTTCATACCACTCCACCAGAAATAATCTCGTAGATTTCATACTGAAAGAATGAACAATGTATAGAGATCTGTGTGCCTCCTCTAAAATCGTCCTTTTGATGCTACCATCTGTAGGCACACACAATCTGGTGCGAAATCTCATAGTCTCATCATCATAAATACTGAGCTCCTCCCCCTGACCATCCTGAACTCTGGCTATCACCTCCACTAGCTCTAGATCATCTCTCTGAGCAGCTTTAATCTTCTCATACAATGTGGGCTGTACAACTAAACTGGAAATTAGCGCCTGAGCATCATCCTCCACTAACTCCACACCAATTCTTTCTAAATCCATCTGAATCAGACGTTGAACTATCGCTGCTAACTATGCTGTGTCTCCTGATTTACGGCTCAGTGCATCAGCTACCACATTTGCTTTACCTGGGTGGTAACTGATGGTGCAGTCGTAATCCTTAATGAGTTCCAACCACCTCCTTTGTCGCATATTCAATTCTTTCTGTGTAAAGATGTATTTTAGGCTTTTATGATCAGAAAATATCTCACACCTCTCACCATATAAATAATGCCTCCAGATCTTCAGTGCATGTACAACCGCAGCAAATTCCAGATCGTGAGTAGGGTAGTTCTTTTCATACTCTTTCAACTTTCTAGATGCATATGCCACCACTTTACCATACTGCATCAGCACACAACTGAGCCCTTTCAAGGACGCGTCACTGTAGATAACATAAACATCACCTCTTGATGGAATCGTCAGAATTGGTGCAGTGACGAGCCACTGCTTTAATTCTTGGAAGCTCTGCTCCCACTTTTCATCCCACACAAATCTGGCATTTTTCCTAATTAACCGCGTGAGAGGACCTGACAAAGCTCAAAACCCCTCAACAAAACATTGGTAATAACCTGCCAATCCAAAGAAACTCTTGACTTCCTAAACATTCTTCGGCTTAGCCCAATTTACCACCTCATCAATCTTGCTGGGATCCACTGAAATACTGTCCCCTGAGATCACATGGCCTAAAAATGCCACCTTCTTAAGTCAGAACTCACACTTGCTAAACTTAGCATAAAGTTGCTCTTCCCTGAGAGTCTGCAACACCTGTCTCAAATGCACCTCATGCTCCTCAAAACTCCTTAAGTACACCAGTATATCATTAATGAAAACTACTACAAACTGATCTAGATACTGGTGAAAAACTTTGTTCATCAAGTCCATGAACACAGCCGGGGCATTCGTCAAACCAAAAGGCATAATGAGAAATTCATAGTGCCCGTACCTGGTCCTGAAGGCTGTCTTTGCGACGTCCTCCGCTTTTACTCTCACTTGATGATACTCAGATTTGAGGTCAATCTTGGAATATACCCGTGTGCCGTGGAGTTGATCAAACAAATCGTCTATACGGGGTAGAGGATATTTATTCTTGATAGTAACTTTGTTTATCTCCCTGTAATCAATGCACATCCTCATGGACCCATATTTCTTCTTTACAAACAACACTAGAGCTCCCCATGGCGATACATTGGGTCGTATAAACCCATTATTCAACAAGTCTTGCAACTTATTTTTTCAATTCTCCCAACTCAGCTAGAGCCATACGATATGGGACCTTAGAGATCGGCGCAGTCCCTAGAGGTAAATCTATGGGAAAATCTACCTCGCGCACAAGAGGCAACCCTGGTAGCTCATCTGGAAAAACATCTAGAAATTCTCGTACTGCTGGAGTGCTGTCAATCTTCAATTCATTTTCAGATACTTCTTTCACAAATGCTATAAACCCCTGACCTCCATCCAGAAGCAATTTTCTTTCCTGCACTACGGACACTAACTACATTGGAGCACGTACCCGTGAACCAATGAATATGAATTTCCGCTCTCCAGGAGGTCTAAAAATTACTTCTTTCTGGAAACAATCAATGCTGGCGTGATTGGCATCCAACCATTCCATACCCAGTATTATATCAAACCCACACATATCAAACTCAATAAGATCTGCTGGTAGTACTTTCCCCTGAATTTCTATCGGATAGCCTCTAAGTACCTTCTGACATCTGATCACTGACCCTGATGGTGTAGCTACCGACAACGATATATCTAATGACTAGGTCTCACTCTCAGATAATTTAACATAAGATGCAGAAATAAAAGAATGAGTAGCACCCGAGTCAAAAAGAACAATAACTGGATATGATGAAATAGTAAATGTACCTGTCACCACATCGGCAGCAGCCTTTACATCTCTTGGCGTAAAAGCATATACCCGTGCTGGGGCGACATTCCTCTGCTGACCACCCCAAAGCACTTGGTATCCTCCCCGAGCTGCCTGATGTCCCCCCTGATAGGGTCTGGGTGCTGGGACCTGGTCCTGCTGACCTAGGCACTCATGCATCATGTGATCGGGTCTCCCACAACGATAACATACACCTTTACCTACCCGGCACTCTCCCAAATGATGTCTTCCGCATGTCTGACACACCAGGTATGTCGGCGCACCCTGGTTCCCACGAGGTCCTACCATCTGCCTCTGGTTTCCCCTATCATGACCACCTCTCCAAGGACCCCTACTGGAGCCATCCTGAAAACCCTGAGGCACAGGCCTCTGACTCTGAGCTACTACACCCCTCTGAATGCCACTCTCAATAATCGCAGCTCTGTCTACAACCTCCGTGAATGTCTGAGCCCTGAAACCAATCACCTGCTCAAACAGATTTTTCCTCAGTCCCTCTTCAAACTTCCTTGCCTTTTTCTCTTCATCAGGTGCTAAATGTGAAGCAAAACGCGACAACTCGACAAACCGAGACGTGTACCGGGATACAGTCATCTGCCCCTGTACCAAAATGAGAAACTCTGTTACCTTCGCACTCAGAACAATAGAAGGGAAATATAGCTCAAAAAATAGATCCTTGAGTCGGTCCCACATCATTGGAACTAGAACCGGCCTCTGCTCCTCTATCAGACGCGCTGCTCTCCACCAGCACTTCGCCTCCCCTGTCAACTTGAATGTGGCAAATGCTACCTTCTGCTCATCAGTACATGGAAGCACCGCCAACGTCTCCTTGATATCCTAGACCCAATTCTCAGCTACAACAAGGTCATCCCCTCCAGCAAAGGATTGGGGCTTCATACGCGTAAACTGCTCAATCGAACAGCCACGCTCCCCAGAGCTCCTAGCCATCTTAGCCATCACCTTCTGAGTGATGCTATGTAGTACAACATCAATGTCTCCTCCACCTATGCTGGAAGGTCCTGGCCTGTCCTCCCCCGCATTCGTGCCACTACTTCCTGGGTCCATCCTAAAAACAAGAAACATACTTAAGCAACTTATCCCCAATATAAACCTATCCTATACCAATTCAAAATTAATTACCTTTCCTGACCTTACCCAATATCCTGTTCTGTCACCTAGAAACACGACCCGACAATAGTTTACTATGGTTTTCCTAAAATCGTCACCCTAGGAAAAACATAGAAACCACCACGAAAATCTTGTGCCCAGACATAGAACAAACCCCAAATCCTTTTCCTATACTCTGGTATTACTTTTGCTGCACTCTAAAGTCTACAGAACCTAGCAACCTGGGCTCTGATACCAAACTGTAACGACCTCCTATTTAAACTGGGTATTATTTTTTTTATACTCTGATATTCTATATGCTCTGATACCATACTGGGGAAAACCCCAATCATAAACCTAAGCAGCGAGAAGCATAAATCACATAGACATTATCATTTGAACATATATATATACAATACCACACAATACCAGAGTACTACATGTTTCCCAAAATATGTACATATATTTGTTCCCCAAAAATACCCTCAACTAGCTAGGGTTATACATAAACACTCCCAAAATATACTCACTCTCTAACCGGGCACTACAAAAGCCCCTCTATCTATGAGCCTGGTCTGCTCGCCTACCTAGATCACCTGAAAAATAATTCAATACTGGGATGAGCCAACGCTCAGTAAAACAAAATATACTATTACTAGTGTGTGGCAAATGAGCTACAATATTATGAAAATTTGTGTTCATATAATCATGTATAACTGAAAATGAAAGTACAATACAAGTAATGAAATACCCCACCTTTTCCAGGTTACTTAACATAATAGTATTGTAGGTTACTAATCAAAATACTTCTATTATCCATAGGTATATTCCCTGTTTCTGTAAATCTATACATACATAATAATAACTAAAAATGTTCCCTGTGGCTATCTGTGTGTCATGACTTACTCCCTTATGACAGGGTTGTGCGGCCCACAGGCGGGATTTACCCTGACTGGCCAACCAGGAATAAATCACTATACTCCATGGTCGATTTGCCCACCTCAACCCATATCTGGATGGGGAGCCTAACCCCTTCAAGGGCCTAGGTGATCGACCTTACCACGTATTATCTAAATAGATGGTTGTACTCATAAAGTAGCATAATATCTGTAGCAACGGTACCGTGCTTTGTAGCTGCAAGTACAACAGGGTCTGATACTATATAATATATTTCTATATACAACTATTTGAATTACCATGATTCTGAAATAATTGCAACAACCATGATGTTGCATAACTATACTATAATTCATACGTCATAATACTAAGAACTGTATAATCATAACGCTGAAACTGCATAATCATAATACTGATATTCGTGTAATCATGGTATTGAGATTCGTAAAATCATGGTACTGAAGTATCGTAGGATATATATATATATATATATATATTCGTACTATATTCATATTCAAAAGCCACACGGTACTGTAATACATAATTTTTATCATTTAATAAACTTTATAATATTTTAAAAATACCTAGGATAGCATATTTCCCTTACCTGACTACTGGAAAGCCCCTATGGAGTACTAGCCTAACTCCCGCAGGGCCTCCTACACAACACCCTGAAACTAACATATGCCAAAACATAATATCAATATTTCATTGCCTACATCATTTCTTATAACTACCATAAAGCCAAAAATGGGCTAAAAGACCTTACCCTGAATTTGGGATAAAATCCAACTCGATCCCACCGACGATCCGTCCTAGCAAACTTGAAGAGAACTCCACCAGGAACGTTGTGGTGGCTTAGGATCATCAATCCGGCGTCTGGCGGGGCCGAAAACGAAGAGAGAAGTGAGAGGATCCGTAGGAGAGAGAGAGAGAGAGAGAGAGAGAGAGAGAGCAGCGTGAGAAATGAATAAAAATCTGGTTTTTAGTTATTTAAAGGGCCAAATTCGTCGACGAATCCTTCAGTAAATTCGTCAACGAAGCCATGTATTCGTCGACGAAATTCAGAGTAGCCCGATCCGTCTCTCGGTATTTTCTCATCGTCGAAAGCCTGTATTCGTCGACGAATTTTCTCTGCACTCGTCGACGAACCCCTGTATTTGTTGACGAGTCTTGGAAATTTCCTAAAATTAAATTTTATCCCCAAAATGCAATGTCGTCAACGAAGTCTATGGCCTCCTTCTGTTTCTGTATCTATTTTCTTTCCTCTTATTATTATTAAAATGCTATTATTCTTCGGGTCACTACAAATACAGAGGAAGAAAAGAGGAGATTGGGGGAGGGAAATAGAAAGGTAACAATCTAAAAACTCTATTTCTTGAATGTTTCAATTTATGTCATTATTATGAGTTAATTTTGAATGTAGGTATTTCCCCCTCTTCTCAGGTTCAGGTAGGGGTGAGCAAACGGTCGGTTCGGCTAAATTCGGTTAATTAACCAAATTAACCGAAAATTTCGGTTAAAGAATCCTGTTAACTGAACCGACCGAACCGTTTGGTCTCACTGAACCGAACTCGACCGAATTTATTTTCGGATAATTCGGTTAACCGATTTTAACCGTGAAACGAGGAACGGAAGGGGGAAAGGTGTACTGGATTGTGTATCCGTCTTAAACAAGGAAAGGTGGGGGAAGGTTGAAACCTTGAAGTCCTGAGTCACTGAGTGCTGATCCATCGCCATGCCCACGCGAGGGAAGAGCCGATCGAAGAGGGATTCGGGATCGGGACGGGTCACGAACTGGGAAGACTGGAAGAGGGGCTCAGGTGAAGCCGCGAAGCCAGGAAGAGGCGATTCGCGAAGAGGGAGAACCGGAGAACTGAGAAGTGGAGATTGATGTGGAGGAAAGGTGGTTGGTTAGGGAGACGATTGGGCTCGGGCGAGCTTGATGCTAGTGAGGAGGAGCCGCCGAGCCGGGGTGGTTCTCAGTGAACTGCTCTGTGCGCGAGACTGTGAGAGAATAAAAATGAGAATAAGAGGGAGCTTGTGTGCAGGTGACGATGACCAGCGACAACGATGGCGATGGTCGCCAGCGATAGCATCGCGTGAAGATGGTGGTGCGAACTGCGGTGGATTGAGCTCAGGTGAGCGAGAGAAAGGCGGCCTTCTGACTTCTGAGTTTCTAAGAGCACTTAGAGTGAGACGGAGAGTGAGAGCCGAGAGGCAGAGAGGGAATGGAAATATAGAAGATAACAGGAATTTTTCTAATTTAAATTTAAAATTTAATTAATTATTAATTCGGTTAATCTGTTAACCGAATTAATGTTTTCTATTCACCGAACCGAAACCCGATTCCCCGAAATATTGGAATGTATATCGAACCGACCGAACTGGTTTTTTTAATCGAACCGAACCGACCAATTTTGGTCGGTTAATTCGGTTTTCCCCGAATTATGCTCACCCCTAGGTTCAGGTTCGTATGTGAACCTGAGCTCAGAGCACCCACGAACCCGAACCCAAACTCGAGTTCGGGTCTTTTGAACCCAAGACAGACCCTTGAACCATTTACCTTCTCAGACCTAGAGATCCAAGCCTAAATCTTGACCCGAGCCTGACCCCTTTTTAATTTAAAACCTTGCTCTGACCCAACCCCGAGGCCCGTGCTTTTAAAACATGACTTGGGTTTGTTTGCAAAAGATGAGTTGGGCTTGTTTTCAAAAAATTAAGTGATAGCCAATTTTAAACTACCCAAGCCCAAATGTTTTCAAACTCACACCCAGCAGCCCATTTTGTTTTAAAACACTGACTTGGGCCAAGCCCATTTATTAAAAAAACAAGGAGCCCATTTAAAAAAAAAAAAAAAAAACTTACTCTGACTGAGCCTTTTTTTTAAAAAGAAAACAACCTAGAAGCCCATTTCATGTTTTTTTTTTTAAACTGACCCGGGTCGAGCCCATTTCAAAAACAACTTAAAGCCCAAAAACATTTTCAAAAATATACCCCACACGTACCAAGCCCACACCTTTAAACAGAACTAAATCCCAAGCCCACCAGCACACTGACCTTGCACGTGTCTGATCCTGACACGTGGAATCCACTTGGGTCCAACCGAGTTGACACAGATCCTTATCAAGTTGACGCATGCGAGTCAACCCATCACCACTCACCTGATCAAAGATGAGTTGACTTGTCTTCCACTTTCCATCCTCCCCCTAACCAGTTTGCAACCCTAACTCAAAACCCTAACCCAAAGCCCTAATCTTAACCGATCCAAACCCTAATCTCCTCAAACCCTAAATTTTAACCAATATAGAACACACACGGATCATGAACAAAATAGAAAAGAAGAGGGAGAAACTTAGCTTCCTATTTCAAATGATCCAATCAGGTCTCGGAACCAACCAATTCCCTAGGTTTTGAGCTCAGCTTTACTCTTAGACTTCCCCTTGAGGTTCAAATTGCTAACTCCCATTTCACAATCGTAGGGACCCTGGGGTCTTAGAGGATTGATATTACTGATACGCGAGCTTGAGAGAGAAGGAAAAAGGTTTGGGGGTTTTCAATTGTAGGGTTAGGGCTTTCAAGGAATGTCAAAGAGTAAAAGGAGAGGTTGAGAGAGAGAGTCTAAGGGAGAGCTTTACCTGAAAACAAAGAAGATGAAAAACCAGAGCCAAGATTTCGTCTTAAGCTTTGCAGAAAGTAGAAAAGGGAAAAGGGTTTGAGAAAGGGTAGCTTGAGAGGGCCAAGAGCGATGATGAGTTAGAACAAAGGCTAGGTTTTCGAGATCAGATCAGAGGAGACAAAAGGGAGTTAAACTAGAAACCCTAGGGTTTCTATTCGCACTAAAGAAGAGAAGGAGAAGGGAGAAAGAGAGAAAAAAGAAAGAGAGAGAGAGAGAGAGAGAGAGAGAGAGAGAGAGAGAGAGAGAGAGAGAGAGGTTGCGAGAGTGGGATGTGAGAAATAAGAGAAGCAAAAATTTTTTGGCTCAAGTATCTTAAGCTTTGGAGCCACAGGATTTTGACATGTGGAACTCCCTATCGCCCTACAATCGAAGTTGTACACAACTAGATTGAGACCGTTCATCTTGAGTTCCTTTTAAATGACACGGATGAAACCACGTCATCAATCCGAGCACGCATGATTTGTAGTGATCCTAAAAAAATAAAAAATAAAAATAAAAATAAAAAATTAAATTATTAATTAATTAAAAATTAAAAATTAAAAATTAAAAAATTAAAACAATTATTATTAAAATTTAAATTTAAAAATATAAATTAATTAATTAACTAAATAAATAATAATTATTAATTAAATAATATAGTAATAATAATAATAATATAATATTATAATAAAATATAATATAGATATACATATAAAATGTAAACTTTCCTGAAGCCTCAGCTTCAAGAAGGTGGTTCAGAAGAAATAGAAAAGCTCCGTAGAACGTGTTTCTCGTCCCCTCTCTCCTACTCTCTTTCATCTCGTCTCCATTATTTAGCCAATCAAAAATCTGAAAATACCGTTGGGTTTTACTCGCCGCCACCGACATTTCTACCGGAGCGGATCTGTCGTGGGAGCAGCGTAGGCATATCTCCTGGGGTAAAGCCAAATCTCAAACTTAAATCAATTTCTCTTAAACTATAAGCCTCATTAACGAACTAAAATTGCCAGAAGACTCGTGAGGAGATTCTCTACAATCTAACCAGAGTGAGTTTTCGAATTGGAGTTCCGGGGTACCAATCCTAAATCAGGGGTAAGCTTGATAATTTAGACTTTTATTAGGCTATTTAGGGTATTTAAAACTTAAGGAAATTTTAGGAAAATTTACTCCAAGAATTATGATGAATAATATGGTGAAATTTGAATTTCAGGGTTTAGGGGTTTTTGAACACATAAGGTGTAGGCCAAGGTTTTATCAGGCTTTTTCAGGAATCAGGTAAGTTAAGTCAGTAATTTTATAAAATTTGAAACCATTTAATTGTTATGTTTATATAAATATATTTATTTTTTTATTTATTTAGGAATTTAAAGGTTATTTTGAAAACCAACCGTTCGAAATGGATTTTACAAACTTAGGATATATGGTATGGTATTTTTGAAAAGCTTGCTTGTTTATATGGATATGTTAAAATGTAAAAAAAAAAAAAAATCATGTGGTAGATGATTTAATTTGTATGGATTATTGTATATCTGGATTTGGGATTTCAAAATACTAAATTGTTTGTGAAATACTGGAAATGCTTGTGAAAATACTAGAACTGTTTATGAAATGCAGGAGTTTGAACTAACAGCCAATGTCCAGGTGTTATTTGATTGGCCAAGGGTTAGGATTATTATTGGACAGTCGAGGACCGAGTTTTAATTGGTGGCTATAAACTGAATTGTATTTTGTGGGCGGAGGGCCAGGTGTTTGGAATAACAAGAAATATATATGAATTAATGTTTTAAATGGTGATTTCTATTATCTAAATTGCATTATATGCTTTAGGAACCCTGGGGACCAGTGTATTGTGAGCACAGTACCGTTTCTAGTTAGACCGTGTGCACCTACATTGTCTAGATAAAAGTGTAGGGGGTCCAGCCGACTGCCTGCGTGAGGTTGAAGTAAGGGCATCGGACCTGCAGCTTTGCTGTGGATGCTTGCAGATGTGTTTGTAGAGGATGTTATTTTTGACTTTGTTTGGGCTGATCACCCAGGCTTAGTCCAGCCTTTAGGCCGCACAACTCGTGCCATGGGGATGTAAATAGCGTGTTTGTCACAGGTAGTGTCTTATATGCATATCTGTTAATTTATGTGAATACGGTTAATTAATAAGACAACTTCAAGGGCTTACTGAGAAAAGTGAGTGTCTTGGTAGCAGTAATGGTACTAATGCAGAGAGAAGCTACTTGTATGGGCGAGTAATCTTCCATATCCTCTACTAATTTTGTGTGTGAGTGTAAAATAAGAATGTTTTCATAAATGTGTTTATTTGCTTAGTAAACTGGTTATTTTCTATACACTAAATGCATGTTGGTCACACACTGGCCTTAACTTAGTTTTTCCCTTATTGAGTTGTGTCTCACCAATACTTTACAAACTGTCTTTTCAGGAAATCTTAGAGATTGGGTCTAGCAGGCTAGAGGATCCGGGCTAGTGGTGTAAATTTTATGTAGGTAGTGTGTAGATAGAGATTTTATTTTTATTTAATTTTATGGGATGTAATTATGTGAAAATGGATATATTCGTGTATAAAGATAGTTAGAACTCTGGTAATGTAATTCAAGAATTTTATATTTTATTTCTGCTGTGTATGTATATTTTATATTTGATAAATAAGGTATCAGGTACACTGACGTCACTAAAGTAGCACTCTAAGCCCACGTGGCGAGTCGGGTTCGTTACAGGTGGTATTAGAGCCAAGGTTTGTTAGGTTCTGTAGGCTTCAAGAATTGATAATTACCAAAGTATAGGTTGAGATAAGATGGGGATAGGAGTGAGTAGGTTAAGATGAGTTTTAATCTGGAAGCTTGGAGGCATAAATCTATTGACGGACTTCTGTGATTTTCTAAATCAGTCGCGAGTTTCAGAAAACCATGGTAAATCCATCAATGGTTTCGTCTCTAGGTTGAGGGACTTAAACTCAGCAAAATTTAGGTTGGAATGTTAGGATGAGTGGGTATGTGTGTGAAATTAATGTTAGGATGGAGATTTTAACCTCAATGGTTTGGTGATAGAAGTGCAATATGAATTATTAAATTAGAACTTGTATATTATATCAATTCCATTATTCCATATTTGCATTAATTGTGTTAAATGTGGAATTACTAAATCAGGTTATATCCTATTTACATGATGGATTCCAGGGGAAAAGATGTTGTGATTGGAGGAGATACCTCTAGCGAGGATGATGCTGATCCTTCAACAGTGCTGCGAAATATAGTGCAGCAGGCTAGAAAGGAAAACATGAGGGACTCTAGAGAGTAGGATCATCCAATGGCTTATAGGGGTTCCACATTTCAGCAGTTCACCCAGGCGAACCGACCAACATTTGTAGGTAGACCAAACTCGATCGCAGCTGAAGATTGGATTCAGGAAATAGAGGAACTGCCGGGGGTGTTGGAGTGTATTGAGGAGCAAAAGGTGAAGTATGCCACTTACAAACTAGTGGGAGAAGCAAAGAGATGGTGGCGATCAGCGAAATTGGTGGAGGAGCAGCGCCCATAGTCGGCGGCTATCACTTGGAACTGGTTCAGGGAGGTTTTATTCGACAGATATTTCCCCGTTGTCACCCGCGCAGCTAAGGTAGATAAATTCCTGCAGCTGACTCAGGAGCCCATGACTGTGCAGCAGTATGCGGCCAAGTTTGTGAAGTTGTCCCGTTTTGCTCCACACATGGTTTCGAGCAAGCCACTGAAGGCACGGATGTTTGAGAGGGGACTCAGACAGAGCATATGCGCGCAGGTGGTGGCGTTGTTGACTCAGAGCTTTTATGTGTTAGCGGGTCGAGCCATGACAGTTGAGGCCAGCATTCAGGAGGGGGAGAGTGTGGTGAACCAGAAGAAGAGGCCCTTGCCTCAAGGGTTTCAAACCAACACTAGCGAGGGCTCTTACAAGCGGCTTGATAATTTCTCGGGCCAACGACAGGAGATGGGGTACCGAGGCCATCAGGGGGGTTCCCAGTGCCATATATGTTCTAG
Source organism: Malania oleifera (assembly GCF_029873635.1). Classification (NCBI taxonomy): domain Eukaryota; kingdom Viridiplantae; phylum Streptophyta; class Magnoliopsida; order Santalales; family Ximeniaceae; genus Malania; species Malania oleifera. Next base: position 5,574,554 of record NC_080417.1, read on the forward strand.
ATGCCATCAGAGGCATTGGGGCTAGTGTAGGGGAGGACCAGTTGTCTCCTACCGATGTGGAGAGGCAGGACATCGGATGCGAGATTGCCATGTGGTATTGAACTATGTGCCGCCACAGCTGCAATATCGAGGACGTCCACAGGTACCTCGAGGTGGTCACCAGCAAGGTACGGCTCAGGCACGAGTATACTCACTTACGCCGAGTGATGCGGAGAACGCCAGCGATGTGGTAACAGGTAGTATTTCCATATTGTCAGACAGTACCATTGTATTATTTGATTCAAGTGCAACCCACTCGTTTGTGTCTTGGGGATTTGTTAAACTATATGGGTTAGAGACTCAATTGTTAGAGACTGAGTTAGGAGTGGGCACACCGACAGGGTCAGTGTTAATTTGTAGCAAGGAGATCATAAATTATCTAGTAGAGATTCAGGGGAGAGTGTTGCCTGCTAGTTTGATAGTCCTTGATATGCATGGTTTTGACATTATTCTGGGCATGGACTGGCTAGCATCCAGCTACGCGAGCATTGACTGTCGCAGGAGGAGGTGGTATTTAGACCCCCTGAGGAGCAAGAGTTTGTGTTTGTTGGGTCGTGTGTGTGTTCGGCACCACGGATCCTTTTGGCTATCGAGGTGAATAGGTTACTTTTGGGGGGATGTCAGGGTTACCTAGCAATGGTGAAGGAAGCGCCGAAGGAGGAACTCAAGTTGGAAGATATCCCAGTGATAAGGGAGTTCTCTGATGTTTTTCTAGAGGATTTACCAGGGTTGCCTCCTGATCGGGAGGTGGAATTTGCATTTGATTTGATCTCAAGGACAGCACCAATCTCCAAAGCCCCATATAGAATGGCTCCATCTGAATTAAAGGAGTTAAAGAAGCAATTACAAGAGCTTCTAGACAAGGGGTTTATCAGACCGAGTGTATCGCCCTGGGGTGCACCAGTGTTGTTTTTAAAGAAGAAGGACAGGTCGATGAGCATGTGCATCGACTACCGGGAGATTAATAAAGTAACAGTGAAGAACAAGTATCCATTACCCCGAATTGACAACCTGTTTGATCAACTTCAGGGTACGCAAATTTTTTCTAAAATCGATTTGCGATCTGGTTATCATCAAGTGAAGGTTAGATCAGATGATGTATCAAAGACTGCTTTTCGGACTCGGTACCGCCATTACAAGTTCTTGGTTATGCCGTTCGGGTTGACGAATTCTCCAGCGATATTTATGGATCTGATGAACAAGGTATCCCACACGTACTTAGACCAGTTTGTTATTGTGTTCATAGATGATATTTTGGTCTATTCAATGAGCCCTGGGGAGCATGAAGTTCATCTGAGACTAGTACTTCAGGTACTCAAGGAAAAGAAGTTATTTTCTAAACTTAAGAAATGTGAATTCTAGCTAGAGTAGGTTGCATTTCTGGGTCATGTGGTATCCAAAGAAGGGGTTTCAATGGATCCGAGCAAAGTGGAGGTTGTAGTTGACTGGGCAAGGCCGAAGAACGTGCAAGAAGTCAGAAGTTTTCTAGGTCTTTCCGGATACTACCGCCGATTTGTCGAGGGGTTCTCCAGATTATCAGGGTCTTTAACATGAATCACGAGGAAGAATGTGAAGTTTGACTGGACCGACGAATGTAAGCAGAGCTTCCAGGAATTGAAGCAGCGTCTAGTCACTGCCCTAGTGTTGGCCCTTCCATTAGGTGAGGGTGGATTTTTAATTTACAGTGACACATCATAAAAGGGACTTGGTTGTGTACTAATGCGGTAGGGAAAAGTCATTGCATATGTGTCTCGTCAGTTGAAAGAGTACGACAAGAACTACCCTACGCACGACTTAGAGCTGGCAGCAGTTTTGTTTGCATTAAAGATCTGGCGACACTACCTTTATGGTGTAAGGTGCGAGATCTTTACTGACCATAAGAGTCTCAAGTACTTCTTCCCCCAAAAGGAGTTGAATATGAGGCAGCCCAGATGACTCGAGTTGATAAAGGATTGCGACTGCACCATTAGCTATCACCCAGGAAAGGCGAACGTGGTAGCCGATGCATTGAGCCGAAAATCTGGGGGTGCGTCAGCCTCAGCAGTTATGACTTCTCATCATATCATGATGGACCTAGAGAGGTTGGGTGTAGAATTGGTAGAAGGGAATCATCAGACACTCATTTCTAGTCTAGTGGTTCAACCGACTTTACGGGAAAGAATCAGAACAACTCAATTGAAAGATACAGTGTTGATGGAGATTGCTGAGAAGATACAGGATGAGCAGCATACAAACTTTAATGTTACTAAGGATGGAGTTCTCATATTTCACACACGATTGTGTGTGCCAGATGACGCAGAGAAAAAGAGGACGATTCTAGAGGAAGCTCAACATTCTCTCTATACTATTCACCCAAGTAGCACGAAGATGTATAGAAAATTGCGAGAATCATTCCGGTGGAGTAACATGGAGAGGGAAATTACTAAATTTGTGGATTAGTACTTAACATGTCAGCAGGTTAAGGCAGAATACCAAAGGCCAACGGGACCACTTCAACCATTGGACATCCCTACGTGGAAGTGGGAGCATATCTCGATGGACTTTGTATCAAGATTGCCTTCAGCGTTGCATGGGCAAAGACAGATTGATGAAGACTGCCCATTTTATTACGGTTAGAATCAGTTATTCCATGGATAAGCTGGCAAAAATCTATGTTCAGAAGATAGTTAGAATACATGGCGTGCTCGGGTCCATTGTTTCAGATCAGGATCAGCGGTTCACTTCCCATTTCTGGAAGAGTTTGCAGGGAGCGTTGGGTTCTCAACTCACTTTCAGTACTGCATTTCACCCTCAGATGGATTGACAGTTCAAACGAACCATTCAGATTCTTGAGGATATGCTACGGGCATGTGTGTTAGATTTTGGGAGTAGTTGGATCTGATATCTACCGTTAGTTGAGTTTGCATACAATAACAGTCACTAGACCAGCATTGGAATGGCACCATATAAGGCTTTGTATGGTCGCCGGTGCCGATCTCCATTGTACTGGGATGAAGTAGGCGAGAGGCAGATTTTGGGACCAAAACTTGTTCAGAAGGCCTCTACAAAGGTCGAACTTATCAGGGAAAGGATCAAGGCAGCCCAGAGTCAGCAGAAGAGTTATGCGGATACTCGCCTACAGGAGCTAGAATTCAAAGTAGGTGATATGATATTCTTAAAGATTGCTCTGATGAAGGGGGTGATGAGGTATGGGAAAAAGGGCAAGCTAAGCCCTAAATACATTGGGTCGTTTGAGATCTTGGAAAGGATTGGTTTGGTGGCGTACAGAATAGCACTACCCTCGACGCTGTCTAGGATACACTACGTGTTCTATGTGTCCATGGTGAGGAGGTATGTTCCAAACCCCTCACATGTGATTAGTTATGAATCGTTGGAGATTGAGGATACTCTAGCATATGAGGAGGTACCAATTCAGATTTTGGATCGAAAAATACAGGAACTGCGTACTTAGAATATACCATTAATGAAGGTGATGTGGCGAAATCATGCAGTTAAGGAGGCTTCTTGGGAGTTAGAAACGGAAATACGCCAGACGTACGCACAGCTGTTCAGCCAGGGCTAGTGCTAGGCGGGTAAGGGTATGGTTGTATATAGAGGGATTAGAGTAGGTTGTGTGGATTAGTTATGTATAGTTTTAATTGTGGATAGTCTTTAGGAAAATTTACTATGATTATTGTAATTTTCCAAAGACATTTTTTTTAATCACAGTATTCCTCCGCCACAAGTGAAGGTAATTAATAAACGTGGGACGAGACCACTATATGGGTGGCTACCGACTCTTTGGTAGACTGGGGTAGTGTGTTAAGAATGTGATTGGCAATAGTTAACAAATTTCGAAGACGAAATTTTTGTGAGAGGAGAATGTAGTGGTCCTAAAAAGGATAAAAAAAATAATAAAAAATTAATTAATTAATTAAAAATTAAAAATTTATTATTAAAAAAGTTAAATTAAAATTAAAATTAAAAAATATAAATTAATTAATTAACTAAATAAATAATAATTATAAATTAAATAATAATAATAATATAATATTATAATAAAATATTATATAGATATATATATAAAATGTAAACCTTCCTGAAGCCTTAGCTTTAGGAAGGTGGTTCAGAAGAAACAGAAAAGCTGCGTAGAATGTGTTCCTCGTCCCCTCTCTCCCACTCTCTTTCATCCCGTATCCGTTATTTAGCCAATCAAAAATTCAAAAATACCGTTGGGTTATGCTCGCCGCCATCGACATTTCTACTGAAGCGGATCTAACGTGGGAGTGGCGTAGACATATCTCCTGGGTAAGGCCAAATCTCAAACTTACCTCAATTTCTCTTAAACTATAAGTCTCGTTAACGAATGGAAATTTCCAGGAGACTCGTGGGGAGATTCTTTACAATCTAACTAGAGTGGGTTTTCGAATTGGAGTTCCGGGATACCAATCCTAAATCAGGGGTAAGTTTGATAATTTAGGCTTTTATTAGGCTATTTAGGGTATTTAAAACTTGGGGAAATTTTAGGAAAATTTTCTCTAAGAATTATGATGAATAATATGGTGAAATTTGAATTTCAGGGTTTAGGGGTTTTTGAACACCTAGGGTGTAGGCCGAGGTGTTATCGGCCTTTTTTAGGAATCAGGTAAAGGGATTAAATTAAGTCAGTAATTTTATGAAATTTGAAATCAATTAATTGTTATGTTTATATAAATATATTTATTTATTTATTTATTTAGGAATTTAAAGGTTATTTTGAAAACTAACCGTTCAAAATGGATTTTACAAACTTAGAATATATGGTATGGTATTTTTGAATAAAATGAACGGTGGAAAGTTAGTTTGTTTATATGGATATGTTAAAATGTGGAAAAAAAAAAATCGTGTGGCAAATGATTTAATTTGTATGGATTATTGTATATCTGGATTTGGGATTTGAAATACTGAATTGTTTGTGAAATACTAGAAATGCTTATGAAAATACTAGAACTATTTATGACATGCTGGAGTTTGAACTAACGGCCAATGTCCGGGTGTTATTTGATTGGCCAAGGGCCAGGATTATTATTGGACGGTCGAGGACCAAGTTTTAATTGGTGGCTATAAGCAGGATTGTATTTTGTGGCCGGAGGGTAAGGTGTTTGGAATAACAGGAAATATATATGAATTAATGTTTTAAATAGTGATTTTTATTATCTAAATTGCATTATATGCTTTAGGAACCCGGGGGACCAGTGTATTGTGAGCACAGTACCGTTGCTAATTAGACCATGTGCACCCACACTATCTAGATAGAAGTGTATGGGGTCCAGCCGATTGCCTACATGAGGTTGAAGTAAGGGCGTCGGACCTACAGCTTTGTTGTGGATGCCTGCAGATGTGTTTGTAGAAGATGTTGTTTTTTACTTTGTTTGGGCTGATCACCCAGGCTTAGTCCAGCTTTCGGACCGCATAACCCGTGCCATGGGGATGTAAATGGCATGTTTATCACAAGGAGTGTCTTATATGCATATATGTTAATTTATGTGAATACGGTTAATTAATAAGATAACTTCGAGGGCTTACTGAGAAATACGAGTGCCCTAGTAGCAGTAATGGTACTAGAGCAGAGGGAAGCTACTTGTATGGGCAGGTAATTTTCCCTATCTTCGGCTAATTGTGTGTGTGAGTGTAAAATAAGAATATTTTCATAAATGTGTTTATTTGCTTAATAAACTGGTTTTTTTTTTTTTTGTACACTAAATGCATGTTGGCCACACACTGACCTTAACTTAGTTTTTTCCTTACTAAGTTGTGTCTCACCCCTACTTTACAAACTGTCTTTTTAGGGAATCTTAGAGATCGGATCTAACAGGTTAGAGGAGTCAGGCTAGTGGTGTAAATTTTATGTAGATAGTGTGTAGATAGAGATTTTATTTTTGTTTAGTTTTATGGAATGTAATTATATGAAAATGGATATATTCGTGTATAAAGATAGTTAGAACTCTGGTAATGTAATTCGAGGATTTTATATTTTATTTCCGCTCCGTATGTATGTTTTATATTTGATGAATAAGGTATCAAGTACACTGACGTCACTAAAGTAGCACTCTGAGCCCACGTGGCGGGTCGGGGTCATTACATGTTTCATCACCGTTGGATCTTTGCCCCACATCAACGGCCAGGATTGCCTCGTGTCAGGAGAATCCTCGAGCACCGCTCCTTCATCCGCCAAATGACACCTGGCAGCCTTGTCCCCCACCCACAAACGACTCCCTGCCAGCCATTAGATCCTCGCGCTCCGTGGACGCTTGTGATCAAGCCACGTGTTCGATCCGAGCCACATGCTCCCATCCACTCAAATGCTGACATACGGTCTTGACTAGACCTTGAATTGGTTCCCCCAAATCGGTCATAGTTTGACTGGTTTTTCCCCCTTGAACCAGTTTCCATCGATTCTTCTTATTTTGTTTATTTTATTTATTTTAATAATTCAAAATTTCACAAAAATCAGAAAAATACAAAAAAAAAAATCAGAAAAATTATAGAAAAATTCTAAAAAATATTTTAAGGTTAGAAAGTTATTTTTGGCACTTGAAAAAAATCATAAAAATTAGAAAAAGCCACAAAAATCGAAAAAAAAAAAAAACATTTCTAGGTTAGGAAATTGCTTTTTGTACTTGAAAAAATCATAAAAATGCACAAAAAATTTCTACAAATCATAAAAAATTCAGAAAACTCAGGAGAAATTTTAAAAAATATTTTTGGACTTGATTTTCATGATTTTTCCTTAATTGTCTTTTTGTTATTTCAAAATTCAAGAAAATTATAAAAATTCCAAAAAATAGAAAAAAAGAATCCAAAAGATATTTTTGAGGTAGAGCATCATTTTTTACTCTCTTTTCATCCCAAATGAAGTCTCAAACCTCCCAAAATATTATTTTCCATATTTAGAAAATTCTATAAATTTCAAAAAATCCCGGGAGTGTATTTTTCAAAGTATTTTCTCAATTTTCATGTCCTAATGATTTTAAAGGGAGGCATGAGCTCTTCAGAGCATGATGTGTCCCGGGTCTAAGGGAATACTTATATAGTATTTTTATTTCTTACATTTCTTCATAAATTTTTAAAGAGAGTAATTTTTGAAGGTTTATTAAGTTTAATTTATAGGATAATTTTTTATTAATTAGGTACTATTTGTAAGAACGGGCATGTAAGGGGTGCTAATACCTTCCCCTCGCGTAATTAAACTCCTGAGTCCGACTTTGATAACCCAAACCGATTCTACCCTTAATTGGGTAGTAATCACGTGTTCTAATCACACTAAAAGGTTAGTGGCGACTCCATTACACTATATTTTTTACAAAAATACTTTTAAAGCCACCCTTTACCACTCTCATCCAATTCGCGTTAGGGAACATCGCGATAATTTGTATGCTGAAATAGAAATGGCCAAATGGGAAGAGAATTTGGGAATGGTCAAATGGAACTTTATAAGTTTGGAACCCAAGTTTAAAATCATATAATTTAATAGTTTATATTTAATTATTAATTAATTAAATTTTAGGTAATTCAGCTAACCGAATGATATTTTCCCAATAACCGAACCGAATGCCTAAATTTATCCTATTCTGAAACCAAACCGAATTGAATTACAAATTAATTGGACTGAACCGACCGAACTCGGTCAATTAATTCGGTTAAAACCGCATTATGCTCCCCCGACTATTAATTAAAATTTTTAAAAATTATTTTTTGGGAAAATAACTAAGATAATTGTTTTGGGAAAAATAAAGAGGGAGTATGAAAAGGGTAGAATTGTCTTTTCGCGATAATAAAAAATGTGTCCTATTCTCCGAACTCCAAAGTCGTGCCCAATAAAAGGGGCAAAAGGGTATTATATAAATTAAAAGGTAAAAGCCAAAGTCATCTTTGGGCGTGTGCCTGTTGGCTGTTGCCCAAAGCCAGTGCCGGTGATGAGTCGGTGGTGGATGAGTGGATCCACGTCCCCAACTGTCCCTCCTCCCAAAAGTACCCCCACCCCCCTTCCAAAATGACATCCATACCCTTTTCTTTTCTTTTCTTTTCTCTATCAAAAATTCTTTTCATTTACGGATTGCAATGTGCAATTTGAATTGTTTAAATTCAAATTAGTAATTTAAGTTACACGACTAAAAGTAATAATATTTATCATTATTATTATTACTATTGGGTTATAATTCATATTCGTCCTTTCATTGCATTTGAAAAAAAAAATAAATATCACTGACAGGAGATTCTCCACTATTTGTTAGAAAGAAATTAATTTTAAATATTTAAATTCGTAATTATAAATTTTATTATTATTTTTTAAGAAGGGTCAAATTCATCTTAAACGCATGCCACCGTCGTGGTGGTAGTCTGGACTGATCACAACCGTTGGTCAAAGCCAGAGGGCCCACAGCCGTTGATCAAAATTTCCACCTTCAGGTCAGTTCCCCCTGTGTGACACGTGTTTCGCATCACTTGGCTGACCGTCTAACACGCTCATCGTGCATTATTATTTTATTTACTGCGTGGAAACGGTTTGAACGTGCAATGAAAATTCGGAAAAATTAGCCGGTCGGAGTCGCAGCATGCAGATAATTAATTATTAATTAATTAATAATATTAATTTTAGTTTTAATTAATTTAATAATAAAAAGGAAACAAAACCAAATGGAGATGGGAATAAGTACCTCCCTCGATCTCGACGAAAGGGCAACGTACGTTGTATAATTTATGGATGAGTGGACAAAATAGGACACGCTCCTGGCCGTTTCTTCCTTAGCGCCGCAGGGACATCCTCGTCCTTTTGTTTCAAAAGAACTAACCAGCTAGGGCCGAAGCCACGTGGCATCCCATCCCTAAAAAAAATAAATGGAAAAAGAAATAAAAAGTGCGGGTACTGTTGACGTCATCGCCCCCTGGTATCCAGATCTTACACCCCAACGAGGCAAAGAAGTTTCTCTCTCTCTCTCTCTCTCTCTCTCTAGAGGACAGTGAGGATGCTGAATTTCCAATTTGCAGAACAAAACGAGAGGAGTATTGGAAGAGAGAAGACCGGAAGATAATAGAGAGAGATAGAAAGAGAGTTCCGGAATTTCTCAAATTAGCCATGAAATTAGCTTCTCACTTGAAGCTCTTTTTAGCTCTGCCTTTGATTCTCTCGCTCACAGTTCACACACTTGGGACGGGGCTCGATGCAATTAAAAGCTTGGGCAGCGAAAGCCACAGGAGAATTCTGCACCAGCCATTGTTTCCAGCGGGTTCTGCCCCGCCACCGACAGCTCAGGAGCCGCCGCCGGTCCCACCTCCGCCGCCGGACAGTTCGGGTTATCCATTCTTCCCGGAGGCCCCCGCCGGGACGACGCCGGATCAGGTTCCGCCGCCGCCCGGTCCGAGTAATGGCACCATCCCACTCCCGGCGGCCGCAACGCAGTCCTCTAAGCCGACGAAGACGGTGGCGATTGCAATCTCCGTCGGGATTGTCACATTGGGAATGCTGTCGGCGCTTGCATTTTTCCTGTACAGGCACCGGGCGAAACACCCCAGTGAATCTCAGAAGCTCGTCGGAGGAAATTCCCAGAGTTTCGCCGACGAATCGAGAGCGCCGCCGTCGAGCTTTCTCTACATCGGGACCGTGGAGCCTTCGAATCAGATATCAACTGGGGAGACAAATGGAGCAATTGGGTCACCTTACCACAAGTTAGAGTCGGTAAAGAGATTGGATCGGGATCGCTACCGTCCGAGCCCGGAGCTGCAGCCGCTGCCACCTCTGACGAAGCCCGTACAGGCGAATTCGCCGTCGGCGATGTCGTGGTCGGACGAGGAAAGCCGCGAGACGGCGTTCTACACGCCGCAATGCTCGTCGACGGGCAACGATGAGTTCTTTTACACTCCCGTTACGCGTCCGAGCTATCAGAACAACAACAGCTCCGCAGCCACCATCAAATGCGATGCTCCGACAACAGCCGCTGTTCCTCATTCTAAAAGAACCTCTCCCAAATCGCGTCTTTCTAATTCATCCCCCAACAAGAGACACGCCGCCGGAACGCCGCCGGTAAAGCAACCTTTGCCACCTCCGCCTCCCCCGCCACCGCCACCTGTTCCTCAGCAGGCTGAAATTCGGCACAGGGAACCAACAGTTCCTTTTCCTTCTCAAAGGGCAAAATTCTCATCCCACCCGCCACCACCAAATTTGGCACTACTTCAATCTTTAAGCAAACGATCCCCAGAACTAACAAAAATCCCAGCTTCGCATCCTCCTCCTCCTCCTCCGCCTCCTCCGCCGCCACCACCGGCTCTATCAACGCCGCGAAAATTAGGAAATTCAGAAACAAGCCCGTTACCAAAGGAACAATCCAGAAGGTGGGCCAATCCCAAAACTCCTTCTTCGACAGAAACGGCAATGGCAGGGCAAGTAGTACCAAATAAAAGATGCGATTCTGGAGAGCGGATAGAGACTGATGATACAGATGGAGTGAAACCCAAGTTGAAGCCTCTGCATTGGGACAAAGTGCGAGCAACCTCAGACCGAGCCACAGTTTGGGACCAGCTAAAATCAAGCTCCTTCCAGTGAGTAATTATTAATTAAGCTGTTGTGCGATTCCATTTCCATGAAAATGTGCGTATAATCTGAGAGCTTGAGTGTAATTTTCAGATTAAACGAAGACATGATGGAGACTCTTTTTGGCTGCAATTCCAAAAACTTGGTGCCGAAAGAAGCAACCAGGAAATCAGTCCTTCCACCTGTGGAGCAAGAGAACAGGGTCTTGGACCCCAAGAAGTCACAGAACATAGCTATTCTGTTGAGGGCATTGAATGTAACGCGAGATGAAGTGTCTGAAGCTCTTTTAGATGGTATGTGCTATGTGAGTTAAATAGTTTTTGCATAAAGTAGCCTATCTGAAATGTGAGTTCATCATTTCTTGTTATCACCAGACAAAAATACTTAAACGAGATTTAAAGATCTTAGCACAAATTACAAGTTGTCATAACATGGCCAATGAAATCGAAGGTTTAAATTGTTAGGGAGGATGTATAAAATAACTCCAAATTTGTTTATGGAGGAGGAATTAAAAGACTACAATGACACTGTCATGAAGTTCCAAAGAAGGAATAATTAGAAGTTGATCCTCAAAATGAAAAAGGAATAGGTTGTCAGCCTCAAATCCCTTAAGAACAGATTCCAAAGCATCCTTCATTGTAATCATCAACTTCTGAAGATTGATCTGTTTCAAGCTTCAAATGAGCCAAAAATTTCACATGATGATGGGAAGTTCAATGTTTTCTTACTTCTTGGGTTACTAGCTTTTGATCGCATGATGCAATGTCCTATATGGTTAGTTGGATATTGACTATGCTCCATACCCTTTTTGCCCATGTGAAAACCAAGGATAGTGATGTTATTCTCCATGGTTTTGATCGCTTTTAATATTTTGAATTTTTTATTTACTGCTAAGCATTGTGTTTAAATTGCTGATGAAGCATGTTTCATTTAGCTAACAAGTCAAATTGCAATGTGGTATCACCTCAGCTACCTAGGCCACTGCTTCACTATGTACAATTAACTACACAAAATCGTCAATTTCAGTAAAATGTAAAGGAAGAAAGAAAAGATGGTATATGCCCATTAAGGGTTTCTAAATAGTTGTCTGTCTGGGTCTCTGTTTTTCAATTTGCTATGTTATGTGCAATATGTGTTTATATACAAGCATGCAACAGGTAACCCAGAGAGCTTGGGCGCTGAGCTTTTGGAAACATTGGTAAAGATGGCTCCAACCAAGGAGGAAGAAATAAAACTTCGAGACTACAGTGGCGACATCTCAAAACTAGGGTCTGCGGAACGATTTCTTAAGACTCTACTTGATACCCCATTTGCCTTTAAAAGAGTTGAAGCCATGCTGTACAGGGCAAACTTTGATACAGAAGTAAAATACTTGAGGAAGTCTTATCAGACACTAGAGGTATTGTTGACAAAAAAATCTATACTCAATGTCTCAATGTTATTTGCTGAAACGAGCCATGAACAAAGTTTAACACCTTGATATTTATGATTTCTTCTTTTAAATTTCACGTATACCTTATTTATGTTATTTTCTTTGCATATTCAAATGACATGAAATGTGCAGTTAAATATAGCTATAGCTAATTATATTTTATGAGCAAAATATCTGGTTATCTTTTGAAAGCCCTATTTATTAAATGTAGCTCTTGACTGTTAAACCTGTCAGGCAGCAAGCGAAGAATTAAAGAACAGCCGTTTGTTCCTTAAACTCCTTGAAGCTGTTCTTAGGACTGGAAACCGGATGAATGTTGGCACCAACCGTGGGGATGCTAGAGCTTTTAAACTTGAGACACTCTTGAAACTTGTAGACATAAAGGGAACAGATGGGAAGACAACATTGCTCCACTTTGTGGTTCAAGAGATCATTAGGTCTGAAGGTGCAGGTTCTGATACTCCAAACGAGAATCAAAACCAACTGCAGTCCAAGATAAAGGAGGAGGATTTTAAGAAGCAAGGATTGCAGGTTGTGGCAGGGCTCAGCCGAGAACTTGGTAATGTCAAAAAAGCAGCAGGAATGGACTCAGATGTCTTAAGTAGCTACTTGTCGAAGCTTGCAATGGGACTGGAGAAAGTCAGATCAGTTTTGCAGCATGAGAAGCCAAATATGCAGGGAAAATTCTTCGACTCAATGAAGCTATTTCAGAGAGAGGCTGAAGAGGAAATCTCTAAAATTAAGGCAGATGAAAAGAAGGCCTTGTCCCTTGTGAAAGAGGTCACTGCATATTTTCACGGTGACACCGCAAAGGAGGAAGCCCATCCCCTAAGAATTTTCATGATTGTAAGAGATTTTCTCTCCATACTGGATCATGTTTGCAAGGAAGTGGGAAGAATGCAGGACAGAGCAGTCGTGGGTTCAGCCCGATCCTTCCGGATATCTGCAACTGCTTCACTGCCAGTTCTCAACAGGTTTAATGTAAGGCAAGATGGGAGTTCAGATGATGAAAGCTTGTCTCCATAAATGTGTCAACATGAAGCACAAAAATATCCATGCTGGGCAATGAAATTACTTGATACTCCCGCAAGTCTAGACTAATTTAATTAAAAAGCACTGAGGGCATTCTCCATTTCTTTTGACAATGTAGGATGATTGAGAACCAAACCGGATTTGAAGAAGTTCATCATTGTCAAAACATCATGGTCCAAAGGGGAGAGCGTTTCTTGGAAGTGAGAACTGCAGAGGCATATATTTCACTGCTCGGAAACCAAATAAGGGGTAGCAGCTGCTTTGAAAGGTCATATGTCCCATGAAGACTTCTTCACACTCCTCAAAGTTCACCATCATTCAGATCAAGATACAACAGCAAAGCATCTACTGTGCATACTCCAATCTTTCTCTTACAAATACAAATTTCCTGAATCAAGATAGGGATAGGGTTTAATAGAATGCTAATGCTTTTTATCTACATTTAATTGATATTATTCATAATAAGTTCCACTTTTTCCAATCATTTTTCTACTTCTCTTTGTTCTGCATCTCTCAGAAGGTATGGGGTCTTGAACCATTTTTGGGTGTTTGAAGCCAAAAAATGTGCACTTCTTGTTTGCAAACTGCAAACCAAGAATATAACATTAAAGAAGTTTATATATATATATATATATATATATATATATATATATATATAAAGAGAGAGAGAGAGAGAGAGAGAGAGAGAGAGAGAGGGAGCGAGAATCAGATGTCAAAGCTTCTAGTTCAGTCAATTCAGGGTGATGACTGATGAGCACTACCACTAACCAAACTTAATGCCGTGAGAATGAAAATGCCTATTTAGAAACAATAAGTAAAGAAAACAGAAGAAATAGAATAGACAACTCCAGCAAAAATAAACGGCATTAATGTAGTTGGTTGTGATCAATCGATATAAGACTGCTGTACGCTGGTTCTCCTGCTGTGAGTTTAGCAAACATTAGTTGATTGGCGACTAGGACATGGATGGACCTTGCACAAACGCATTGTTCCAAAATTCACCAGACACAGGTCCACCAGTTACTCACAAATTGACCTGCTGCTCCCAAATTCTCATTGCGTTTTTTATTTTATTTTTTTCATATAATTATGGGCCCTTGGAACGAGGTCCAATAAACTTTGATCCACAGTCATTTTTTCCTCAAGAGGCCAGTGGCCACATCTTTGATGCGCCTCTGGGTTCATACAACTGTTCTATGAAAATTACTTGATTATAAATTTGTAATATCTAGAGTTGTTAATGAGTATACTTGCGGCCTACTCGAACTCAACTTGTCTCTTGACTCAACTTGATTCGATTGTACTCAAGTTTGAGTTGAGTTCAAGCTCAATGATGGTACTCAAGTTTTGAACCTAATCATGCTTTTTAATTTTATATTATATATATCATTAATATATACATTTTATAAATATATTTAACATTATATTATATTTACATATATACTTAATATTAATTTATATTCAAGTCGATTTTGAGTTTTATGAACTTATAATCAAGTCAAGTTTGAGTTTATCAATTATGAAATCGATCGAATTCAAGTCATGTTTCAAGCTTAACATTTTGGAGTCAAATCAAGTTCTAGTTTCAAGCTTAATATTTTGGAATCAAGTTCAAGTATTTTATTATATTGATTCAACTTGAATCAAAGGGCTGACCACCTTTGACACTTCTCCATTTGTTATTTCAGTTTACTTTATGGAAATACCCGAATTTCTACCGTTCTTAAGTAGTTTTCTCGGGTCTTTTCTTCCCCATTGTGACCAAAAAGAAGAACGTAAAGGTCTATTGTTCTTCAGTTTTCCTGGGTCTTTTCTTCTCCATTGTAAACTAAAGAAAGAAAAAATATATATATATATCAATTTCTTCAGGCATTCATTGAAACAACTTTTATTTTTGCAGATTCTAGGAGTTTTCACAAAAAAGGGTATGTCAGGGAGCAAGTGATTCTCATTCTTTGCTTGCTGTAATTGCAAGTTGTGATACAAAGCAACAGCACCAGTTCTTGGGCAGGGCTTTCCCTTTCAAGTACAGGCAATTACAACAAATGTACAACTGAGAAGGTGCTTCTTTTCTTTTATGGAGAGGTAGCTATTGCTGCTGAGAAGAACGGTGCACCTGAAATGCTTTTTGCTCTCAACATATTTCTGACCAGAATTTTCCACTTTATCTCGTCCTTCTTTCCCTGCTTCTTTATCCTCTCCTTAAAGTTTCTGAAAAGCCAAAATGCCCTTGAGTTTTAGTGGAATGATTCAGATGGAAAGATGGTCAATACTTTGCTAGATGCCATCAACAATAATGGTGGATATTTTCATCTTTTGCTTGCTTTCTGCTTGTTAAACTGTGATTATCATTTGCTAGATGCGATCAACAACAATGGAGGGTATTTTCATCTTTTGCTTGCTTTCTGCTTGTTAATTGTGATTATCTACTAAAGGAGATGTAGGAAATGAAAAAAGGGAACATTAAAAAGCTGAAAAAGAAGGTACTGCACCTGCACAAAGGAACCCTGCACACTGTCGAATCAGCACAGAGACGGGAATGTAATTCCAGCAGCTGCCACATTCTCTTGCAATGGATGCAGCCACTGGGGACTCTCATTTTGCAGCCAGCTAGGTGACGCACAAGCAGCTCGAGCCCTTTGCAGGCGGTAAAATTGCAAGGTGCTTGATCCTCTTTCAAAATTTTGTCATGGGGGCCTATTGTCCGACAGCCATCCCTGCATATATGAACAAGAGCTTCCATTGCCTCATATAATTGTAGATAGATTTTTCTCTCCTGTGACTTCCTTCTCCTTTCCTTTTGCATCTGAAATGAAATTTAATAGTAAGAAGGGGGAAATGGTTTTAACATGAACCACAGCACATAATCGGGGGAGAGAGAGTGAGAGAGAGGTCCTTACAGCATCGGCATGAATTGCTGACACAAGTAGTTCCCTTTCTAGCACGGGGTGGCTCTGCTTCATCACTTCCCATCCTTCAGTTTCAGCAACAGCCTTGAAGTTTTTCAGTATCATACGGTGGCAAATGAGGCTAAGTCGAGGAGCGTCACACAGTAGAGCAAGCTGAAATACATCAATTACATTATCTGTGGAGAGCAAGCCCTCCTCTAGCTGCTGCTCACACAAGCGCTTCAACCCAGGAATCACAAACACATGAGAAAGTACCAATAAATGCAAGACAAACTCCTCCATTGCCTCTTGCTCATAGCTATACACAGAACACAAAAAACAAGAAGCAGAGAGTATCAAGCAATGAATCATTTATTTCTTCAAATGAAATTAGTGAAGCAAGAATAATCTCCTGACTCCTGGGGAAACAAATGAAGAAGTAAGCATTAAGGGGAAAAATATTATTACCATGAAGAGTACAAGAATCGAATGAAAACTCGAACTGCATCAGTTGGAACCCCATGGATTGGGATCAACCACCGATGTCCTTGGCGTCTTGATGTCTTTAACATATTCTTAATTACAGGAGAAGCCATGCCCTGTTGCAAACGCCTTAAGTTTACATGTCAATATGCCTAGGAATTCATGTATTCTTAACTGCCATTCCATATAAATGAGATACATGCTCACTGCAGCAGATCATGCATCCAGTGTTGTAAATGCTATGAAAGTCCCCAGTGGCATTGCAGATTTTTTCTGTTAAGTGATAAATTAGGTGTCTTCTCTAATTTAGATTATCAATGTGTAGACACATAGCAGATCTTGTTTTACTTCACAAAAAGAAGACCAAGTAGTTGTTCTTTATATAGAGTAATAAATGAGTAGTTATGAATAGCATATAGATATCAATCATTTACTTATCTTCTATAAACTTATTCGCTTAATTTATAATCCTCTGAAAATTTCAAGTGCTCATATGAATCATCAAGCAGCCTCACTCATGAACAAACAATAAGGAAAAGGGGCTTACAAGTATATTGGAATGTGCATATATGACATCGCCATTATCAGTCTTAATAGAAACATCTGCTCTGTAAGCTTCATCAAAGAGCTGGTCCCACATATTCCTTGTTGCTGTACTGACACAGCTGTATCCTCCTGCTGGTGATCCATCCTGCACTGACCTTCTTTTACGATAGTTCATCAATGGTGGAGGTAATGGAGGTGCCACCGGAGAAACTTTTTTGGCCTCAAAGATGATGTCCATCTTCCCCATCTGTTTTCTACCTTCCTTTCTTGTTGCTAAATAACTAACAGAAAAAATAATTTAAATAATTAATTTCAGCTATAAAACACACAAGAGTTCTATGCAGTTTAAATTTTATAGAGATCCCAAGGTGATTGAAAAAAAGAAATAGAGGAAAAAAAAAACATTTATATTTTGAAAGAACCACAATATCATACATTGTTTTGTCCAAATCTAAATCTGAAGTCTGAATTCCAAGATCTTTAGCATAGGGTGAAAATTTTCCCCAAACCTCTGGCTAATGTTAATGGTAGGAAAACTAAATCTTCTCTAGTGGAGATCGATGCATATAAAGAAAAAATCTATCATATGCAAAAAAAAGTATCTTGCTGATGAAAATCAACTTACTTTCATTTCTTATTTGAATTCTGATAAAAAAAATAGCCCATTCTTGAAATTTGGCCATGAGAAAGCACAGCAGCTAGCCTTTCCGGCCATGAATCAAAACCTAAAGACGCATATTGCTTCCTTGCAACTGAAAAACATTAATAAATAGACTGAAGAAGCCATCCAAAGAATATTTAGCATTCATGCATAGAAATTGAATAATAATCATATTGATTGCAATCAACCGGGATCATTGGATTAAAGATTGAAAATCTAGTGATCATGTGCTGAAAATTCCATTTTCAAACAAATGCTAAGCACACTCAGTGGCTTTAAGGGAAATCAAGGAAGGGCCATACAAGCACGAAAGAAATCATTAAACAAGCAGCAAGTACAGACGAAAATGACATGGGCAAGTCCAAAAAAAAAAATAATAATAATTTGAATATATTCTTAATTTGCAAAATCAAAACTCTTTGCATGTATAGAACCCAAAATTCAAATAACCCATCAGTCATTTTCACAGTTCTATATATCGCAGAATTAAAGACCCAACATCTAATACCATTCATTTATATGCTTAAATTTCTCATCTTTGCATGCATGAATCCTTCTTGAAGTCTGCTTAAATTTGAAAATTAGAATGAACGGGCTGGCTCTCTTTTCATCTCTGCGCATGCAACAGAGACTAAGAATTTAAGACCCACATGAGTTTCATTATTGAAATATCAACAAAATCATAAACACGGCAGGACAACGATCAGGATCCATCCAACATTTGTCGCAAGAACAATCAGAATTTAGAAGCAATCGATCAAGAGGACATTCAACAACAAAGAAAAACAAACCAGGTTCATAAAACTAAAAGTACCTTTCCGAGACCCAAATCAAAACCCCTCAAAAGCAAGCGCTAATCGAAGCAAAAATACGACGCCCCTGCTGGCCTTCAACAGATTTCGCCCCCACAAGACACCACCCTTTTCGCCGGACGGCAAAAAGGAGAGAAACTTGTAGCCGGCGACCGACGATGGATTCAAAGAGGCAGCAGGCAGGGAGGTGGATTCTAAATCTTAATATATATATATATATATATATATATATATATATATATATATATATATATCAAACCACAATATAGATAATATATATATATATATATATATATATAAATTGAATTGCAGATATAGATCTGCCCTTCTCGTGATATCTAGCTGTCGGTCTCCGAGTCCAAGTGTCGGCCCCGGCGGCAAACGAATCGGCAAATAAGTAAAGATGGAACGCCCGTACAAAATCAGAATCCACCCTGTAAGGTAATAAGGAAGGTAGGTCTTCACGCGCAGTTGCTCTCCCGCGTCTCTGCCCAACCTGTCAAAACAATAATAGACTTGTAATTACCCTAATTGGGGTAATTGGATAATTATTTTTGAACTAGTCTTTTTATTTATTTCTATTTTTTTACTTTGCCATCCGTGAAATCTGCATAATTTTAGGGTTTTTTTTGGATGATGGAGTCGAAATCGATTGCATTTTATCCACTTTTAAACTATTTTTAGGAGCCCTTTTAGTTATTAGTAAGTTTAAATTATCTCCTTATTTTTTAAATAGATTGTGTCCGTTGATTAATAAAATTAATTTATTAATGATAAAAATTTTAGTCAATTTAATTTATAGTTTATTTATTAGATGGAATAAAATCACCACTCAAATTTGAATTTGAAAAATCTTGAGAGAATGGATAATATAGATTTACTTATTTAATATGTTTGCTTTTATTTTTTTTTTTATTTAATCTTTTGAAAATAACATTCTCCCTTGCTATCAAAGAAAATATGAGATGAGCCCCGAGGGAGTGATTCAGGTGGCAAAGCATTTCTTGGGAGTGTCATTTGACGGTCAGTTGGTAAAAAGCCTCCCGGGTTCGATCTTGTCCCTAGACTCCCAAATTTACCTTCCCTGTGGTGTTGTGGGGCCAGCTCCACAGGGCATGGGAATTGTCACGGAGCGTAAAACGCATGTGGACACCCAGCGATATTAAAAAAATACAATATGAGATGGTTTTAAACAATTTTCTTCTTTCTTATTGTTCTTAAAATGCCCTTTTTTTCTTCTGTAAATTAAAATTTTAAAATAAAATTTTAGGTTAAAACCAATTAATTCCACTGAAGTTTTTAAATTAATTATAACTCAATCTACTAATTTTAACTTAGTACAAAAGACCCACTAACAAAGTCAATTTTTCATCAATTTTCTTTAAAAAACAATGAATTAAAAACATAAAATTTCACTAAAACTTTCTTTTACATTTTAATCCACCAATTTTTATTTAATACAAAAAAAAAATCACTAGGTGAGAGAATACATACCCTTTATACATACATATACTTTGTATTTTCTCATATCGCTATTAATTTTTCAGACTAATTAACATTTGGACAAAATATTTTATGAAATAAAATTATTAGTTTTACGAAAACTATTACTTTACTTTTTGAATTTGTTGCCCAATTTTATGACTTAATTAGCTTTTTTAATAGTCAGCATCTTAAGACTTTAAAAAGTAGATAAAAAATTTAGAAAGTGTTGTACATAGATATATAGTCATGAATTAACTCTAAGTAGGATATTTATATGTTCGATGTATGTTCTTATATATTAATTATAAAATATGATGCATAGTGTTTCTTTTAAGGTCATTTTTTTTTTCTAATTCACTAATATTGGTATAAGAACATATAATGAAACAAAAAAAAAGGCACAAAACTAATAAAATACTCTTCGTATATACTAATGTTCGAATACGCACAATGTGCATGCAATATATTTTTATTTAATAATTAATATTTTTAATATTATTTTGTAAATTTTTAGAAGTTTATTATATTTTTTTGCATATTTTTGCGATGTCAAATGCTAAGAAGTAAATAAAAAATTAGTTATATATTAGTTATAAGACACCTCGTATTTCCTTTTAAAGAAAAAAAGGATGTGGACTATGTATTTGATTGCATTACCATGAGATATTGCATGAACTCTCTAGAGTTAACTCTCTCGACAAGGTGCTATGGGGAGGAATAGTTTGTTTATAAATAATAGTCAACTTCTTAGAGTTAGTAATGGTTTGTATAAATTAAAGAAGATGGGTATGGCTTATATGAGGTATGTTTAGCTGATTTCCTTTTGGTTTTAGCTTATGCTTTATGTTGTTTATTTTTTGTTTTGTTTTGTTGCGTGAGGTTTGTTTTGTAGGTCCTATTTTGTTTTGTTTTGTTTGAACTTGTAACCCGATTTTTGGCTGGATGTTTGTGTTGTTTTTTGAGAGATTTTTAACGTGTTGTCTTTTGTTATCTCCCATTGATTGTCTTGTAATCACGGTATTCCTCCGCCAAAAGTGAGAGGTTATCAATAAATAAATGGAGGTGTCGCCCTTCTTTTAAAAAAAAAAAAAATATATTGCATGAACTAGTTCTCACTTAATCTACTAATCAAAATATTTAAATAAAAAAATCAACATAATTACCATGGATTAATCTTGATTCGAAGAGGGCCAAAATTGCAATTGTTGGAATAATATGAGGAAATGCTACAGAAAAGAAATTGTTTTAAGACACGTTACAATATTGTTTTCCTTAAAACATTGGCCTCCACTAGATTGGTGTATATTAAGTCAGTAAATACATTTTCAGGATATAATGAAACCCAGATTATGATATGATATCAGTTTGCACTATACACAAGCGAAAACTGATCACAAACACCCTTGGAGTATTTTGAACAAATTTCATGGAATTCTATTTTTGCAGAATATAGAATCCAGATTTGAAAAAAAATGTAATTTGTGAAAGATTTATGTAAGAAAGAGAAGAAGAGAATGATGAATTTTTTGTGTTAATTTGCAGAGTTAATTCTGTCTATTTATAGACAGAATTATGCCTTTTCTGAAAGGTTGCATCTGTTCAAATAGCAAAGCAAATTCAACCTGGTCAAGCCTAGTCAAGCCTTGGTCGCACCCTGGTTGAGCCCTTGGTCGAGACTCTCGGGATTTCATGTTTAGTCAATAGTACCGTCGACCAGGTCGCACCTGGTCTCCTATCGCATCACTTGGTTGCGCCACTTAAATCTTAAAAAATATAAGGTTAATTTTTAACCATCCGATCATGATCAACGATCACGATCTCGCAACGATGCAAGTGTGCAAAGTGCTAAGTGCTTGTGCGCCAACTAAATGTGCCACTAGCGCCCTACAACCCACGCCATGCACACATGAGTGCAAGTGCGTGTGCGGACGGTGCGAAGCACTAGAGTACATACTAATAACCAATTTTAAGAGATTATTTCACCTTGTCTTTTATTAATGACCTTTCATTTTCCACTTTTTCCAATGTGGGACAAACTCACATAACATTAAATGTTTTAGAAAATTCATCAAAAGAAAACTTTGAAAACCCCATAAAATCATATATTTTAGAAAATATTTCAACATTCCCCCGCCGATTCAAAATATAGATGAAAAATAATTTATTCAGATAAGAGATAATTTATGCATAAATGAATGTGTTTTTAGAACTTGAACTTTCACTTAGTGAATACATATCAAAGTTAATCAAGATTACATAGTAGACGAACTTCGAACTAGTAATCCTCTTTTGATTAACCAGATACATATCACACACAAATTATCAGTTCTTTGGATGTTACTAAAAGTTGACGCGTGGATTGACCTTGCATCTATATCTCAGTTTGATGAGTGCTTTCGAGATAAATCCATTTCTCATAGGAAGCGGAACCACTTCTGACACTCATAAAGGTAGGTTTATCAAAGGTACCCCTGTAATTAAAGTATCTCACAGAACTTGTTATAAACCTTTTAAGAGCTTAAACTCAACCTTCACCTTTTTCACATTACAAGTACAAAACACTATTATCCTTGGGATGGATTATATGACACATATACATTTTAGTATTTTCAGTCACTACATATGATATACTTTGTTCATTGAACTCAAGAGCTTGAAAATTTCAAGTGTTGAGTCAAGTTTCCATCATTGGTGACTATGGGCTATGGATTTAAGTCCCATCCCCTTTGATGTTTTCTAGACCATGTCTCTTGCAAGTCCTTTTGTTAATGGATCAGCCAAATTTTGGCTTAATCTCACAAAATCTATGGTAATTAAACCATCAGTAATTAACTACCTCACATAACTATGTGTTAGACCAATATGTATGGATTTACCATTATATATATTACTATATGCCTGTGACAAAGTTGCCTCACTGTCACAATGCAAAGATATAGGTGGCATAGGCTTTCGCCAAACTGAATTTTCTAATAGCAAATTCCTAAGTCATTCTGCCTCTTTGCTACAAGAAGCTAAAGCCACAAATTTTGATGTCATAGTGGAATCTGTTGTAAGGCTTTGTTTCTTTGAACCCTAGGAGATAGCTCCCCCACCAAGGGTGAATATCCACCCACTGGTTGATGTATGATCTATAAGAAATTACATGTTGTTATTTACTATAAACACAAGATCTTTATATTATCATAAACTTCATATATATGTTACCTTTATGCAAAAAATAAAGAAAGCCATAAATTTACATACCGTAATCGTTCATGGTGTATGTTAACCGAGAAGAACACTTGTAGAAATCATTTCTCTCACTTCACCCCGATCTCTTTCCGTACTTCACCAGATTTATGGGAATATGGCTGAAGAACAAAGAGCCAAGACAAAGAGAGGACAATTCCTATATATCTTACTTTTATTCTATTACCATACAGAATAATATATCTGTAAACACTCTAATTTTTACCAAGGCCTTCCTGAAAAGACCTGGTATAGTAAAACTGACTTTAAGTCTAATTGGAGCACCGATTGTTTTCAATTTTGAGTCCTTTTCAAAATTAGAGTCCCGTTTTGAAATCCCAGTTATCTCAAAATAGTCTTACTATTTCAAGTCAAGTCCCGGTATTCTAGAAAAAAAAAAAATTTGAGTTCTTTTTACTATAGTTTTAAAATGGGTTTTTATAAAGATTTATTTTGTTGCAAAATTGATCTCCTTTGTTAAGGCCCCCATAATTACCAGTTTCCACTTATTAGGTTAGGTCTGAGTGAAGTAAGTCTCGTGTTCTCAAAAAATTGAGTCCTAGTAGTCAAATCCCCTAAATTCCAAAATTGAGTCCTTCATTTCTTTTCTCTATGAAAAAATTGAGTTTCTTAGTTTTTAATTTGAGTCTTGGATCTTAAATCTTTAAATTGAATTTTCAGACCTTAAATCGAGTCTTTCAATATTTTTGAATTGAATCTTGTAATGTTCAAAATGAGTCTTATTGAGTCTTTTAAAACCGGGTTTGCTTCTGAGTCTTAAAGTCAGTTTTATTGTCATTTTCCTTCTTGATTAAAGTTTGGTCAAAGTGGGACATTAATCAAAATTAAAGTAACACATGATGTCACATTTTATTAGAAAGGGGAAGTAGAGCACATGCCTCCACGTGTAGGAAGTTTACAACAAAAAAATTCAAAAATAATAATACAAGAAATAAAACGTAACCATACAAGGAAAAGAAAGTTGGTACAAAAACAAGCTGCAGTACAAAGGAGTCGGGGGTACATCCACATCCAAAAGGAAAAAATAAAAAAACTAATAAAAATGCAAGCCCTCCAATCCTACCATTTGGACACTCCCAAGTCACCTGCGCACAAGAATTGGTATCAGCTTGTTAGAAGAAAATTCACTAAATAAAATAAAATGTAAAATGGAATTCACATGTGCAGAACAGAAAAGGAAATATTCCCTGCCAGGTGGAGGGGAATTTTGTTAGAGGGGCATTTTGGCACTAATTGGAAATGCGCCAATAGCGCCTTACAGCCTACACTGTGCGCGCGCACGTGCGAGTGCATGTGCATGTGCATGTGCGTGTGCGAACGGTGCGTGTGCACTAAAGTACATACTAGCATTATCTCTTAATCAAATTTCAGAGATTATTCCATCTTGTCATTCATTAATGACCTTTCCTTTTTCACTTTTTCCAATATTAGATGTATGTTCTTATATATTAATTATAAAATAAGATGCATAATATTTCTTTTTAAGGACATTTTTTTTTTTCTAATTCACTAATATCGGTATAAAAACATATAACAAAAAAAAAGACACAAAACTAGCATAATACTTTTCGTATATACTAACATTCGAACACTCACAATGTGCATGCAATATATTTTTATTTAAAAATTAATTTTTTAATTTCACTTTGTAAATTTTTAGAATTTTATTATATTTTTTTGCATGTTTTTGTGATGTTATATGCGAAGAAGCAAATAAAAAATGAGCCATATTTATTCATGAATAGATTGTATTTTCTTATATGGCAATTTAACCAAAAACAAAAAATCAAATGCAGGCTTTCCTTTTTTATATGTGATAAAATATAAGTTACGAAAAAAAAATGTCACTTAAAATCTTAGAGTGGGAAGGAGCCTCTTCTTTGGCCTTTTTCATATTTACTAACTTCTATAATTAACTCATAAATTCATTTTGTATTTGATTGCATCACCATGAGGTATTGGATGAACTAGTTCTCACTTAATCTACTAATCAAAATATTTAGATAAGGAAATCAACATAATTATCATGGATTAATCTTGATTCGAAGAGGGCCGGAATTGCTATTGCTTTTATTAATTCTAGTTTATGTTTTGTGAATAATATGTATGTAGCAACAATAGTTTGTATTTTCTTAAGTGATAGCATTTCATATTTGTAATGTTTTGTAAGGGAGTTGATTAATTTAAAATTTGAAACTAATAGTAAATAAAATTCCAACTTAAATAACATTCCAACTTGGGGGCGTTTCTTAAAAAAAAAAAAAAGAGCAATATTTATCTCCTTTAAAACAATATGGAATTGAAATTATAATAATTAAACATATTTGCACACTATTTTTAGAAAATAAAATTAAAAATGATTTTTTCGTAATGCAGAATTGATATTGTAATAATGATAAAATGATTTCCTCATATTTCGATTCGATGTTGCCCACATCTTGTGTTTGAGGAACCCCTATAATTCATAAAATGATAAGTACTTTAATATTCAGATTCAATTTGTTGATTAATTAAATCATGTACTCATTCATAGAAAAAACTAAAACAAATAAAATTTAAGTAAAGATACCAATAAATTTTCTAAAATCTTGAAAAATAATAAAATTTTCTAAAAAAGAAATTTATTTGACTTATCCAGTAAGATTGTTGGTGGAGCATTTGCAGTAATATTGTTCTTAGGGCACTTAACAATGAGTTTTTGCTTTGTATTATTTAGCATTTAACTATTTTAGTCACACCCTTTTAATGTTATTTATTGAAGGCCAAAAATAAAATATAAGTTCAATTATGAATTTTTAAAATTTTTTTTAGTTTCGAAACCAATGAAATTGGTTGTTTAGCTAGTTTTTTATTTTTTATTTTTTATTTTTGTCACTAATTTACATTCCTAAAATTTTTTTTTTGGCAACAAACAACCCTTGATATTATCCTCTTTTAATTAATTTAGTTGAAAATTGCTAGAAATTTGTTTGGCTATTATTTTCGATTGTTTTTTTTTTTTTTTTTTTTTTTTTTGCAGGATCGATTACTTAAGGTGTGTTTGGATCAATAATTTTACTTGAGAAAAGGAAAGGAAAGGAAAAGAAGGAGGAAACTCATTTTTTATTGTATTTTCCTTCCATATTAAAATTAGTAAAAATAAAAAATTATTTTAACATTATTAAAAATATGAAAAAAGTCAAATATTAATGATGTATAGAATCAAAATATTATTCATAGATTCGATATATTTTTATTTTATTTTACATTTTTCTTGGTAACCAAACATAAAAATGTAAATTCCTTGATATTTTCTTTTCCTTTATTTAATGTTTTCCAAGTTGCAAATAGAGTTTTACCCTCTACTTGGAGCTCAAAAAATATTGAGGAAAGGAAAGAAAATAAAAATATTAAGAAATCCACATTTTTGTATTTGGTATCAAGGAAAGTGAGAAAAAAATTAATATATATATATATATATCAATTCCAGAAACAAAATTTTGTGTTCGAGGAACCCCCTAAATTCATAAAATGATAAAGTACTTTAAGGTCCAATTTGTTGATTAATTAAATCATGTACTCATTCATAGACAAAACTAAAATAAAATAGCCATGTGAATTGAAACAAATAAAATTTAAGTAAAAATATCAATAAAATTTCTAAAATCTTGAAAAATAATAAATTTTTCTATAAAAAAATTTATTCAACTTATTGTAGAGACCCGGGAAATTTAAATAATAAGAAAATAAGGAAATGAGGAAATTCAGTTTGGTGAAGACCAAACCGTCGACGATTTGGTGAGGAGTACAGAGAACCGTCAACAATTTGGTGAGGGGTGCAGAGAACCATCGACGATTTTGTATTTACTGCAAGTCGGTTACAGGTAAAACGATTAAACGGGTGGGTTAAAAACCCAAACTGTCGACGGTTTTGTGAAGGGTGCAGAAAACCGTTGACGGTTTTGTCTGCAATGTTGAATATAAGGAAGTCCTGCAAACTTCATTTGTTAAACAAACAAAATCTCTCCCTCTCTCTCTCTCTCTCTCTCTCTAAAACCCTATGGCCCTGACTCCTTCTCTCTTCAATTTCGGCTTAGTTATAGCCTCAATTGACAATCAGAATCCATTACGAGGATTTAGGGATGATTCTCTACAACTTAATCGGAGCATATTGTTGATCTGGGGTTCTTGGGCAGCACCCCAAAATCAAGGTAAGTGTGATATTTTAGGGTTTAATTGATTATTTGGAGTATGTGGACCTAGGGAATGTATTAAATGATAACTAATTCTAGGATTTAGCTGATTGAATTGAGGAAATATTAATTTCAGGTTTTTGAGCTTCGAACGCCGTGGGGCGTGGATTTAGGGTTGTTAGCATGTCTCTCAATAAGTTAGGTAAGGGGAATAAATTATAACAGTTATTGTTTAGAATTACTGGTTGAGTAAATATGTGAAAATGAAAATATGACATGTTCACGGTGGTTATTATATTATGAATATCAGGTCAAAAATTGTGTGACATGAGGAAATGTGAAATGATTGTTTAATACTGGGAATGTGATTGAATTTGAAATGAGAAATGAGATTATTATACGTCGCCTTAGGAAAATCACAGAAACAACCACGAAACTCCTGCCTCCAGGTCGCAAGATAAAATCCTAAATTCTAAATCTTATCCTCCACAACGACTGACTCATATCCCACTCTACCCATCCTCTACTTTCATCAAAATTCATTTCTATACTTTGGTATTATATTCCACTGTTTACTAAAGTCTGCAGAACCTAGCAACCTAGGCTCTGATACCAAACTATGATGCCTTGTTTTTTCATACAAATTTTTTTTTCTTATATAAACAATAATCAATAAATTAATCATTTGCCACATCACAAACTCTGATACCATATCAACATAACCAGACCCGAAATAGGGTACCGGGTAATCAAACTATCTCATACAAACATATCTAACAGCGGAAGTCAAAATTTACATTCCATCCAAAATACAGATAACCAGAGTTCTATACATCCATGCACATCCCAAAAATCCATAACATACTCTAAGAGATTACACAAATACATCCCCAACACAAAACGCTTACCCTATCTATTAGGGTACTAGCTCCCCTCTATTTCAGAGCTTTATTTCCTAGTCTCTTATGGTTCCTTGAAATATTTAAATATTTGGATGAGACACCTCTCAGTAAGACAGAATAAATTATTTACAGTGTGTGACACATGAGTTTAGTTATATCATAATACACTCATTTTAATGATTATATCTTTTGAGAAAATATACAGATATGTACTCATAATCATATAATTATAAATCATAATTTTATAAGCCTTGATACCATTTCTCATGTAAGAACCCGACCCGAGGTATGTAAATTGAATAAATGAAAAAGGGTAAAAAGGTAAATTTTGCAGGCTTCGTTGACAAAGCCATTGTTCTCGTCGACGAATGCCCTTCTACTCTTCGTCGCTGAAATTCAGAGCCTCATCGACGAAGAGATACTGAACGTGTTGTAAAATATCGGAATAGGGTTCGTCGCCGAAGGGGCCGGTTTGTCGGTGAAATGTATGGATGATTCGTCGATGAAGGCGCCATCTCGTCGATGAAGTTGGCCAGGTCAAAGGGGCTATAAATATCTGTCTCGTTTGCTTTTTGGCTTAGTAAGCCAAAACTCTCTCTCTCTCTCTCTCTCTCTCTCTCTCTCTCTCTCTCTCTCTCCTCTCTTCTCTCGCTCCTATCACTCTCTCATCCGCTCTCTCTCTCTCTCTCTCTCTCTCTCTCTCTCTCTCTCTCTCTCTCTTCAAGTCTTCACTGTTCGTCGTCTGATTTGATGATCTGACGTTACAGCGTAGATTAGGGGAGGAATCTTTTCGAGAATAGTGGATCAAAAAGTCGTTTCAAGGATTTTTAATTGGGTTTTGACCCAAAACCGAGGTAAGGGTCTGATTTCAATTTCATTTCAGAATATGTGTAGTCATAACAATTGTAAGGAAGTATTATTCTTGGTTGTTTAGGTTTTGGTGTCTCGGTTCATAGTTTTAGGGCCGTAGAGTTCGTAGTTTGGTATTTGGGAAAAGGTATGGGGATTCTGTTTATATTAGTTTATTTTTGAAATCAGGATCAGTAAACATGTAGTTTACGATCGTATGTATATTTTGATTACTTATTTAGGAAAATTTATCGAGTGAAAATGCGGAATTTTCGGGTTACAGTTTTTAGGAAAATTTAGGGGTTTTGGGTATCATCTCTATTTTGTGGAAAAATTGTCTGTTGTATTAAAACTGTAGTATTGAAATGACCTTACCCATATTTTTATTAAACTATATTCTTGAACTGAACAAAAAAAAAAACGATATGATTTGTTGTATACCAAATGAGTGTGGAATAAATGGTTGTATATAAAATGTTCCAGGTTTTTGTAAAAACGACTAGTGGCGGCTAATACCGTACGTTGATGAGTATAGGGACATGAGTTTCAAAATTGTTCCAGGTTTTGTAAATCAGCTAGTGGTGACTAATTATCGTATGCTGAATCGGCTAGTGGCGGCTAATTACCGTATGCTGACATCATGTCTCAGCTAATTATCATGGGCGACAGTGTCCGGCTCTATATCCGAGGGTATGAAATATCGCCTGTTCTTTCCACTGGTCGCCGATGGGTGTGAGCTACACTGTACTGGCAACGATATCGCTGTGAGGTTTCGGTTATTATAGGGTATCAGGTGCTTGAGTGTGACAACACTGACCGTATGTTTGGTATCATACGTACTGGAACGTATTTGTGAAAAATACTGGAACTGTATTGAGATGTACTGAACTGTATCGTATTGTGTTATGTTTTACGTCGAAATAATACTCATATGCCACACATTGATATAACTTGCTTTCTTCCTTACTGAAAGGTGTCTCACCCCAAATATACAAATGTTTTTTAGGTCCTTGGAGTAGTTGAAACTAGTATCCTAGCGTCCGGAAGCGGGGGTGTCGTTTAGCTACATTTAGTACTTGTGTAGGTACAAGTTTTGGTAACCGGGTTGTCATTATTAGATTTTGTAGACACCCAGGGTATGTACTATAATTTTGGGAACGTATATTCTTGTTTTGTATAGACTCTGGTATGGTATGATGTATGTATAGAAAGAACATTTTCTGCTGCGTATTTAATGAGTATGGATATGTATGTGAATGTGTATAGGGTTCATATGTACCCCACGGGGTCAGACCCTTATTCAGTATTGTATCATGTATGTTTAATTAATACAGAGACAGGTTAGGTTACTATATTCCCACCTGGGACCCATCCGCGGGTTCGAGGCGTGACAACTTGGTATCAGAGCTAACCAGATTGTTAGGTCTTGTAGACTTGGTTAGGCATAGCTTTGTGTACATACCAGAGTATAGGATGTAGGAAATGGGTAGAGTAGGTCGAGGGTTGTCTTATTGCTAGACGAGGACTCATTGGCAGTATTCTATGTTTTTCCTAGAATGATGATTTCAACAAAATCACGGCAAACCATTGATGGATTCATGTCGGTATGGTAGGACAGACCTGGACCCATAAGAGTAGTAGTTGACATGATTGGTTCTAATGATTGTGTTAACTATGTACGATATAGGAATTCTAACCGATTCCTATTCTATTTTTAGAATGGAGCCCAAGGATAACAACTTGGATTGTGGCTCTGAGGGGACTGCGAGCAATGAGTCTCCTTCTGTGCCTTGAGGATTAATGAGGCAGGTTATGCAGGAGATCGGGGAGAGTGTTAGGAGACGTGAGCACTCTCCTACTGCTACAATAGTACCATAGAGAGGTTCACCCGTATACACCCTCTGACGTTTACGGGAGGACCCGATCTTATAGTAGCGGAGAACTGGGTGCAAAAGACCTAGAAGGTAATGGAAGTTATGCACTATACTGACCAGCAGAAGGTCCTCTATTCTACCTTTTAGCTGGCAGGAGAAGCAGAAAGATGGTGGACGGCTGCAAGTCTGCTTGAGAAGCAAAGAGCTGGTCCATCTAGTATAACGTGGAGCCGCTTCAAGGAGGTATTGTAACGACCTGCTATTTAACTTGGGTTTTTTTTTTATGCTATAACATTTATAATGCTCTGATACCAAATTGAATTAAATCCAACCATCAACCTAAGCAGCAAGAAGCGAAAATCAAATAAACATAACCATATATAATTATATACAATATCAGAGTGCTAAAAGGTTTCTCAAAATATACATATATGACTGCTTCCCAAAAATACCCTCAACTGGTTAGGGCTATACAAAATACTCTAAAAAATACTCACTCTATTATCAGGGCAATACTAAGGCCCTTCTATCTGCGAGCCTGTTCTGTTCGCCTACCTGGATCACCTGAAAAATGTTAAAGTAATGGGATGAGCCAATGCTCAGTAAAACGAAATATGCTATTGCTAGTGTGTGGCAAATGAGTTACAATACTATGAAAATCTATTAATATATAATCATGTATCATTGAATCTGTAAATACAATACCAGTAATATAAATCATCACCTTTTCCCTGTTGCTTAACATATCTGTACTTTAAGTTTCTACTCAAAATACTTCTAATATGTATGTATGTATGTATATATATATATATATATATATATATATATATATATTCTGTCTCTGTAAATCTGTATATACATAATAATAATAATAATAATAATAATAATAATAATAATAACTGAAAACTTCCCTATGGATTACTGTGTGTCATGATTTAACCCCTCATGACAGGGTTGTGCGGCCCGAAGGCGGGATCTACCCTGGCTGACCAACTAGGAATAAACCACTATACTCCATCGGTCTTATCAGCCCTCCTCAACCCATGTTTGATGGGGAGTCTGTCCACTCATGGGCACTATACGATCGACCTTTATACCACGTATTATCTAAATAGGTGGTTGCACTCTATACTGTATATATGTATATAGCAACAGTCTCGTGCTCTATAAACTGTATGGTCCAACATGGTTTGATACTATATAATACATCTCTATATACAACTATCTGTTTTACCATGATTATGTAATAACTGTATAAACCATAACGTTGTAATAAACTATATCTGTATCAACTGTATTTTCTAAAATAAAATATAATACTGTATGTCATGGTACTCTAAATTATATCTGTATCAACTGTATAATCATGGTATTCTGTAATTACTATAAAATATATTCACTGTCTGTATAATCTGTAAAACATAACTATGAAAAATACTATAAAGCATGTCTCTGTACTATATTTATTTTCTCAAGCCACACAGTGATTTAAAACATATTAAACATACTTGATAAACTGTATAAATTTATGTTGTGAATAATAATCTGATAAAAATATACATTTCATACTGAAAATCATTTTAAAACTACCTTGCATAGCATATTTCCTTTACCTGACTTCTGCTAAAATCTCCCTACTATGAAAGGGTCCTACACCCGCAGGGTTCTCCACTCAACACCCTGAAAACCATATTTTTCAGAACAAAATATCAATATTTCTTTGCCTACATCATTTCCTACAACTGTTAGAAGGCCAAAAATTGAATAAAAGGTCTTACCTTGATTCTGTGAAGAAATTTGACTTGATCCCACCGACGATCCGCTCTAGCAGGCTTGAAAAGAACTCCGCTATGAGCGTCGTGGTGGCCTCAGATTGTCAATCCGGTGACTGACGAGTCCAAAATTGAAAAGAGAAGGAGGTGGAGCCATGGGAGAGGGAAAGGGAGAAAAAAAGAGAGAGAGAGAGAGAGAGAGAGTGAGTGAATTCGGTGGATTTTTCTGTGAGAAAAGCGAGTTAAACACTATTTGTAATGCGGGATTCATCAACAAGCCACGTCACCTCGTCGACGAGTCTTGTAGAAAGTTCGTCGACAAACCTACACCCTCGTCGACGAATTTTAAACTTCCAAAAATCCTCTCTCGGCATCTTCTCATCGATGAGACGGGACCTCGTTCACGAGATCCTGAAGAACCCTCGTTGACAAAACCCTTGTGTTCGTCGACGAGGCCTGGAAAATTCCTTGGGTTATTTCCTCCAAAGTGCAACGTCGTCGACGAAGTCGGCTGCCTCCTTCTGTTCCTATTTCCATTTCTCTCCCTCTTTATTATTTAAATACCATTATTCTTCGGGTCGTTACAGGTATTTTTCGAGAGATACTTCCCGTTTTCCACTCGTGATGCGAAGGCTGATGAGTTCTCGAGCCTGATGTAAGGAACCCTAACGATGCAGAGATATGTCAGATATATCGAGTTATCTCGTTTCGCATCGTACTTGGTCTCGAACGAATATGAGAAGGCTCGAAAGTTTGAGAAGGGTCTGAGGAAGGACATTCGTAGACTTCTGGGGATGTTGCAGATTCAAGATTTTTCTGTTCTGGTGGATAAAGCCACCATAGTCAAGGCTGACCTCTAGGGGGATGAAGTGGTACAGAGAAGAGGAAGAGGTCAGTATCTTCTGGTTCTCTGACTGGTCCTCAACAAGAAAAGTGGAAGAAGAAAAAGAACTATAGTTCTGGTTATCGGCAGAATACCGAGCGGTAAAGTACTCAAGGGGATCCATCCTCTACACCATGTGCTAGATGCGGTAAATGGCATGATGGTGAATGCTCGTCGTTTTGGGGTAACTGCTACAACTGTGGCAAATCAAGCCACATGTCTCGAAACTGTCAAGCACAGAGGAGCGAAATGCCTGCATAGAGCCAGAACCATGGAAGTAATCAGTTGCCTTTGGGGAACTACCAGACAAACACAGCTCCAGCGAGGGTGTACTCCCTTACTCCAGCAGATGTGAAACACACTGGGAACGTGGTGACAGGTACCATGTTATTGCTTTTGAATAAAGTTTTTGTCTTATTTGATTTAGAAGCAACTCATTCATTTATATCTGCTAGTTTTTTGAAACTGTGTGGGGTTGAAACCCAAGAAATGGATGAATGGTTGTCCGTGGCTACACTGACTGGGAGTATAACGATCTGTAGTAAGATGTTGGGAAACTGTACAGAGGTTATTCAGGGAAAACAGCTACCGGGGAACCTAGTAGTGTACGGCATGTGTTGATTCGATGTCATACTAGGGATGGATTGGCTATTCTCTAGTTATGCGGAGATTGATTGTCGTAGGAAGGTAGTAGTGTTCAGACATCCTGGGAAGCAGGAGTATGAGTTCGTGGGATTGTTTGTGCATTCGACACCACAGATTTTATTGGTTATTCAGGCGAGAAGGTTACTCTTGGAGGGTTGTCGAGGGTAGCTAGCTTGCGTAAAGGAACCACCTTGGGATGATATGAAAATTGAAGATATCCGAGTGTTTAACGAATTTCCAAATGTATTCTCAAAAGACTTACTCGGTTTACCTCCCAATCGTGAGGTGGAGTTTGCTATCGAGTTGCTATCAGGTAAGGCACCGATCTCTAAAGCTCCGTACCAGATGGCTCTAGCTGAACTTAGAGAGTTGAATGAGCAGTGGCAGGAACTACTAGACAAGGACTTTATCAGACCTAGTGTTTTGCCTTGGGGAGCTCCAATATTGTTTGTGAAGA
The DNA here is from genome assembly GCF_029873635.1 of Malania oleifera. Classification (NCBI taxonomy): domain Eukaryota; kingdom Viridiplantae; phylum Streptophyta; class Magnoliopsida; order Santalales; family Ximeniaceae; genus Malania; species Malania oleifera. Next base: position 5,609,284 of record NC_080417.1, read on the forward strand.
AGGATGGGGTGATGCGAATGTGCATTGATTACCGTGAGATCAACAAGGTAACAGTGAAGAACCGATACCCGTTGCCTCATATAGATGATCTTTTTGACCAGCTGCAGGGAACGTAGGTCTTTTCAGAGATCGATTTACGGTCAAGGTATCATCAGGTGAAAGTAAGGACAAAGGATGTTGTAAAAAATGCTTTCCGAACCAGATATGGTCACTACGAGTTTATGGTCATGCCTTTTGGGTTTACTAATGCCCCAGCAGTACTTATGGACCTAATGAATAGGGTTTTCCATGAATACCTAAATCAGTTTGTGGTGGTGTTTATCAACGACATTCTGGTATACTCTAAGAGTTCAGAAGAGCATGAAAACCATCTGAGGTTGGTACTTCGGGTTTTACAGGAGAAGAGGTTGTATGCTAAGAAGAAGAAATGCGAGTTTTGGCTGAATCAGTTCACGTTTCTAGACCATGTCGTGTCGAAGGGTGGTATCTCAGTTAATCCTGGTAAGATTGAAGCAGTGGTCGATTGGGTGACACTGAAGAGCGTACAAGATGTTCTGAGTTTCCTAGGATTAGCTGGGTATTACCGGCGGTTCGTGTAGGGATTCTCTAAATTATCTGGCCCTCTGACGTGGTTGATGAGGAAGGTGTGAGATTTGATTGGACCGACCAGTACGAGCAGAGTTTCCAAGAGTTAAAACACCGATTGGTCATTGCTCCGGTGTTAACCATCCCATCTAAGGATGGTGGATTTGTGATATACAGCAACACATCGCTAAAGGATTTGGGATGTGTGCTGATGCAACAGGATAAGGTAATTGTTTATGCTTCTCGGCAACTCAAGGGGTACTAGAAGAATTACCTTATGCACAATCTAGAGTTGATGACAGTAGTATATGCACTGAAGATCTGAAGACACTACTTGTACAGTGTACAGTGTGAGATCTTCACGGATCATAAGAGCCTCAGATAATTTTTCACACAGAAGGAGTTGAACATGAGGTAAAGAAGCTGGCTTAAATTAATCAAGGACTACGATTGCACGATTAGCTATCACCTGGGAAAAGCTAACGTGGTAGCTGACGTGTTAAGTCAGAAGTTAGAGCATGCGTTAGTATCTGCAATAGTAGGTTAGCATCATATCAGACGGGATTTGGAAAGTATTGGCGTGGAGTTGGTGGATGGTAATCATCAGGCTTTCATTGATAGCTTGGTGATCCAGCCAATGTTATTTGAGAAGATTAAAGTCGCGCAGGCTAATGATGCAGTGTTAGTCGAGGTTATAAAGAAAGTGCACCAAGGGTTGGTTGCAGATTTTAACATCTTTGAGGGAGGTGTACTAAGGTTTGGGACCAGGCTGTGCGTTCTAAATGACGAGGGGATAAAAAGGGCGATTCTGGAGGAGACGCATCATTCTTTGTATACGGTACATCTGGGTAGTACGAAGATGTATCAAGATTTCCGTGAATCTTTCTGGTGGAGTGGCATGAAACTGGAGATTGCTCGATTTGTAGAGCAATGTCAGATGTTTCAGCAGGTAAAGGTTGAACATCAGAGGCCAGCAAGGCCTTTGCAGCCATTAAGTATTCCGGAATGGAAATGGAATCATATTTCCATGGACTTTGTCACTGGGTTACCACCAGCACTACACGGGCAGAATGTCATTTGGGTAATTGTGGACAAGTTGACAAAATCTGCTCACTTTATACCGATGAAGGTTAGCTACTCTTTGAGTAGGCTAGCTAGTTTGTACGTGCAGGAGATAGTCAGAGTGCGCAGAATACTGGTGTCCATTGTTTCAAATCGAGACCCGAGGTTCACTTCTCGATTCTAAAAGAGCTTACAGGAAGCACTAGGGACAAAGCTTACTTTCAGTACAACATTCCACCCCCAGACTGATGGACAGTTAGAGAAGATGATATAAATCTTGGAGGATATGTTACGTGTGACGACCTACTTAATTCCCACATTTTTTTTCCATAATAATAACAAAATCAATATCACTTATTCCAACTCAACAGATCATAGACCACCTGGACCTGTGGGTATTAGGGATACATCAGAACACAAAACGGAAGCCTAAGCAGCAAGAAACATATAATCACAGTATTATAAACACAAAACATCCATCTCATTACACAAATACCAGAGTCACTATATCCACTATAATCTAGTATATACATCCAAAAATAAGATCTAGGGACATTTCCCACAAAATCTAACTGTCCCTACAAAACTTACCCTTCAAAAAGGGCAGATAAATAGCACTAGATCAGTGGGGCTTTTCCTGCTCTCCTATCTAGGGCTCCTAAAAAGTTTATAAAATTTTGGGGTGAGACACCTCTCAGTAAGGGAAATAAACTAATACCAATGTGTGGCAACATGAGTATTTCGTGTTATACATACACCATACAGAACATATTCAGTAATTGTTTGTCAAATCTGGGAAAAACATGTATATTATCAAGACATGGCAGAACATACTGCATTTTCATAAACATATATCATCTTATATAATAATAATAAATACACAAAAACATTCCTGGTAGGTTAATTGGCTGTTGTCATGTATTACCCCCACATAACTAGGTTGTGTGGCCCGAAGGCAGGACCTGACAATGATTGGCCGACCACTGCCAAGTCAAAAGTACAGTCTGTAAGTCCGATGGGTCTGCCTGACCTGGTCCGTACACCAGGGGGGATCACACTCTTTTTAAAAACCACATCGACCATCCAATCTCACACCACTTCGTACAACGGTGTTAACACAGATATTATGATCACGAAAACCATAGACACATAGCTACGGTACCGTACAAGTGTTAGCCTAGACCAAGCCAACCAGGTTCTGATACCATATAACATATATTAAAATCGTGATACATGGATATTTCATCATCAATTTTCAAATCAATCATGTCATTTTGCATAGATACGTATATCATGAAAATCATTGGCCCGTACGCCAGTATTTCATGTTTTATCATAGCTCGGCCCATATACCGGCAAATCATAGCACAGCTCGTACACTGGCAAATCACATCCATAGCTCGACCCGTACGTCGGCAAATCATATACATAGCTCAGCCCGTACGCTGGCAAATCACATCTATAGCTCGGTCCGTACGCTGGCAAATCATATACGTAACTCAGCCCGTACACTGGAAAATCATAGGCATAGCACGGCCCATACGCCAGTAAAATATATAAAAATCTCAGCCCGTATGCCGATTTTCCATAAAAATCCATATCATAATCACATTTTCAGAAAACAGTATTTCACAGCATTTTATACTCATGCCACACATACAGATTTTTCGCATATTCAACATACGGTCATTTTCAGCAGTATTTCCCCAAGTATAAATCATATATAAATATATTTATTTTCCTGAAATCAAATGTTATATACATATACATATATTTTCTCAAAAAGAACTAGCTTAGTTTATCCCCTTACCTGATTCCTGAAAAACCCCTAAGAAAATATGCCCCGCACTCGCAGGGTTCTCAACTCAACACTCTGGAAACAATATTTCCTAGAACTAAAGTTCAGTATTTCTAAGCGTATAACACTTTCATTAACTGTCGAAAATCCAAATATTGAGTAGAAAGTCTTACCCTGGATTTGGGATGGTTTCCACCTTACTTTCTCCAACGATCCGCTTCGGCAGATTTGGAGAGAACTTCCCCATGAGCGTCGTGGCGACTTCGGATTGTCGATCCAGCAAAGATTTGGCCCGAAATCGATGAAAGAGAGAGAGAGAGAGAGAGAGAGAGAGAGAGAGAGAGAGAGAGAGAGAATGAGTTGTTTAGTTATGAAGTAACAAAAATTTAGATTTTTAGTATTTATAGAACTGGCTTCGTCGATGAGCCACGTCATTCCTCGACGAATCCTTCAATAATTTCGTCGATGAAATTCAGTGCTCGTCAACAAAATTCAGTCAGCTTAAACCTCTCTTGGTATTTCTTCGTCGACGAATCCCCTGTATTCGTCAATGAATTTTCTTAAACCCTCGTCGACGAATCCCCTGTATTCGTCGACGAAGCCTTGATGATTCCCTTCGGTAATTCCCTCCAAAGTGCAATGTCGTCGACGAACACGAAGCGTTTATCGATGAAGTTGACTTCCTCCTTCTATTATTGTCTCCATTTTCTTTCCTCTTTATTATTTAAATCCCATTATTATTCGGGTCGTTACATTACAGGCTTGTGTATTAGACTTTGGTGGTAGTTGGATTGAATTTCTACCATTAGTGGAGTTTGCCTATAACAATAGCTTCCAAGCTAGTATCAGGATGACACCGTTCGAGGCATTGTATGGTTGGAGGTGTCAATCTCTTTTGTATTGGGATAAGGTTGGTGAACAGTAGGTATTGGGTCCCAAACTCGTACAGCAGGCTTCTAAGAAGGTTGATTTGATTTGGGATAGGATTAAATCAGCTCAGAGTTGGCAGAAGAGTTATGTGGATGTTCACCGTCATGAGTTGGAATTTGAGGTTGGGGATAAGATATTCCTGAGAATCGCTCTGATGAAAAGAGTGATGAGATTCGGGAAGAAGGGCAAGTTGACCTCGAGGTATATTGGACCATTCGAGGTATTGGAGCGAGTGGGCCCGATAGCCTACAGGATTGCGCTACCCCCTGCACTCTCAAGGATCTATGATGTATTTCACGTATCCATGTTGAGGAGGTACGTTCCGGATCCGTCACATGTTATTAGTTAAGAGTCTTTAGAGATTGGGGATGCTTTGGCATATGAAGAGATACCCATTTAGATTCTGGACTGTAAAGTTCAGAAGCTGCATACCAAGGAGATAACGTTAGTGAAGGTATTGTGGCAGAATCACGCAGTTAAGGAAGCTTCTTGAGAGTTAGAGACCGAAATACGCCAAAAATATTTGCAGTTGTTTAGAGTAGTAGTTTTAATAGCAGGGTCGGTATGGGTATGTATGTATGTATGTAATATTCTGTTATCATATTAGTATTGTGTGGTTAGTCTCTGGGAGAGTTTTGTAATATTGTGAGCTCCCGAGACAGCGTATGTATGTAATTACGGTATTCTTTCGCCATAAGTGAGGGTATGTATGTATTTGGGATGAGGCTGCTATGTGGGTGGCCACTGGCTCTTGGTAGAGTCACATATGTGTTGGGTATGTAGTTGAGTCGGTAAATAAGAGATTTCAAATTTCGAGGATGAAATTTTTGTAAGGAGGGGAAGTTGTAAGAACCTGACCCGAGGTATGTAAATTGAATAAATGAAAAAGGGTAAAAAGGTAAATTTTGTAGGCTTCGTCGACGAAGTCATTGTTCTCATCGACGAAGGCCCTTCTACTCTTCGTTGCCAAAATTTAGAGCCTCATCGATGAAGAGATGCCAAACGTGTTATAAAATATCGGAATAGGGTTCGTTGCCGAAGGGGCCGGTTCGTCAACGAAATGTATGGATGATTCGTCGATGAAGGTGCCATCTCGTCTATGAAGTTGGCCGGGTCAAAGAGGCTATAAATATATGTTTCATTTTCTTCTTGGCTAAGTAAGCCAAAACTCTCTCTCTCTCTCTCTCTCTCTCTCTCTCTCTCTCTCTAGAACCAGCGGGATCTCTCTCTCTCTCTTCGATTCTTCAATGTTCGTCATCTTATTTGATGATCCAACGTTACTGTGTAGATCAGGGGAGGAATCTCTTCAAGAATAGTGGATCGAAAAGTAGTTTTGAGGATTTTCGGGTTTTGACCAAAATCAAGGTAAGGGTCCAATTTCAATTTCGTTTCGGAATATGTGTAGTAGTAAGAATTGTAAGGAAGTATTGTTCTTGGTTGTTTAGGTTTTGGTGTCTTGGTTCATAGTTTTGGAGTCGTAGAGTTTGTAGTTTGGTATTTAGGAAAAGGTAAGAGGATTCTGTTTATATTAGTTTATTTTTGAAATTGGGATCGATAAACCTGTAGTTTACGATCGTATATACGTTTTGATTACCTATTTGGAAAAATCTATCGAGTGAAAATGCAAGATTTTCGGGTTATAGTTTTTGGGAAAATTTGAGGGTTTCGGGTATCATCTCTATTTTGTTGGAAAAACTGTATGTTGTATTAAAATTGTAGTATTGAGATGAACGTACCTATATTTGTATTAAACTGTATTCTTGAACTGAAAAAAAAAATGATATGATTTGATGTATACCAAATGAGTGTGGAATAAATGGTTATATGTAAAATGTTTTAGGTTTTTGTAAAAATAGCTAGTGGTGGCTAATTATTGTACACTGATGAGTATAGGGACATGAGTTCCAAAATTGTTCCAGGTTTTGTAAATCAGCTAGTGGTGGCTAATTACCGTACGCTGAATCAGCTAGTGGTGACTAATTATCGTACGCTAACGTCATGTCTCGGCTAATTATCGTGGGTGAGAGTGTCCAGCTCTATATCCGAGGGTGTGAAATATCGCCTGTTCTTTCCTCTGGTCACTAATGGGTGTGAGCTACACCGTACTGGCAACGATATCACTGTGAGGTTTCAGTTATTATAGGGTATCGGGTGCTTGAGTGTGATGACACTGACCGTATGTTTGGTATCATATGTACTGGAACGAATTTGTGAAAAATACTGGAACTGTATTGAATTGTATTGAGATGTATTGAACTATATCGTATTGTATTGTATCGTATTGTATTATGTTTTACGCCGAAATAACACTCGTATGCCACACACTAATATAACCTGCTTTCTTCCTTACTGAGAGGTGTCTCACCCCGAATTAAAAAATATTTTTCAGGTCTTTCGGGTAGTCGAAACTAGCATCCTAGCGTCCAGAAGTGGGGGTGTCATTTAGCTACGTTTAGTACCTGTGTAGGTACGAGTTTTGGTAACCGGGTTGTCATTATTAGATTTTGTAGACACCCGGGGTATGTACTGTAATTTTGGGAACGTATATTCTAGTTCTGTATAGACTCAGGTATTGTATAATGTATGTATAGAAAGAACATTTTCTGCTGTGTATTTGATGAGTATGGATATGTATGTGAATGTTTATAGGGTTCACGTGTACCCCACGGGGTCAGACCCTCATTCAGTATTGTATCATGTATGTTTAATTGATACAGAGACAGGTTATGTTACTATATTCACACCTAGGACCCATCCGTGGGTTCAGGGCGTGAAATCTCTTACTCACACATATATAACCAATATTTATCAGCGAAATTTCCCAAGAATAGAGGAGTTTACACACCTATACATGTAAGGCCCCTCTGCTCTGATTTCGTTTGTAACCTTACCCGATTAATTCGAGTGCGGCTACAACTGATACTTATCAGGGCACTCACCTTACTCAGTAAGCCCTCAGACGGAGAGTTTTACTTTGCCCTAATTATTTATGTAATTAAATTCACACTCTTTTATTCCTCATAGTCATTTCACATTCTAACTCATGAGTGTCCACGGTAACCAATACACATCCTGTCTGTTACTTATGGCTGCCTTGAGGATTTTCCCATCGCCATGCTTCCCCTTATGACCGAGTTGTGCAGCCCGAAGACTGGACCTAATTGTGATTGGCCTACCCGGTTAGATCAAACAATGAAACTACCTGTCTATAGTACGATTGGCCTACCCACTCCTGGTCCGAATGCCAGGTAGCAAAACTACCCTTCTCACTGGCCCAATCCACTGCCGTGCCACACTCTCCATGAGATCGTGTGGTTGCACTAACACCTTGCTAGCAACAGTACTGTGCTCCCAATCAAAAACAATCCATTAGGGTTCTCATTTCCACATTTCCATATTCACATTTCAAAGGCTTCTTTTTCTTGAGGTAATTTTGAAAAGGCGTGAGCATATATTCAAGTTTATATATATTGCTTGAAGGTCTCTACTTTTTATTCTTGTTGTTTTTCAAAGATTAAACTTCTCTTACTCTTCTTGAAAATCTTTTTGGAGAAAAATATTTTGGAGGTTTTATTTAGAAAGGCTTGAGCTTATATTCAAGTTTATATGTATAGCTTGATATCCTTTTTATTATCATATTCTTAAAAGATCAAATTTCTCCCATACCTTTTATTTGAAAATATTTTGGAGAAATTTATTTTGAAAGTGTCTTGAAGGCTTAAGCATATATTTAAACTCATACATATATTGTTAGAAAGCCTTATTGAATTGTTTTTATAAAGGTCAATCATTTTAAATGAAAACCCTAACTTCTCCTATTCATTTATTTGGAAATATTTTTATTGGAGAAAATCTATGAGTTAGTTCAAGAATGTTTTAAGCATATATATTAGTTGATATATATATATATATATATATATATATATATATATATATATATTGTGCTTCAAAAGCTTCTTGACAATGGCTTGAGCTAATATTCACTTTCATATATTTTTCTTGGAAGCCTTATTTAAATTAAATTTAAAAGGTCATTTTCGTAAAGAAAATCATTTTCTATACTCTCATTGGTTTACTTGAAAAATACTTTGAGAGGAATACCATACTCTACTAAGCTTCATTTTAATATCATATGAGAGGGTATTTTAGTTCTTCATTGAGTACATCTTTACTTAGTTTGAGAAACACTTATTTGTATGCAAACTTTTATTATTGTTGTTGTATTCCCAGCGTGTGGTTGGAAGAGGATTGCACTAGCCTTTAACATGCACCGGATTGGTTCAAACCTAGTTAGGAGAACTAGGAGTATCCTATAAGGTATAGTTATTGGTTATGGCTCAGCCCTGAAATTTGAGCTGGGGTTTATCTCGCCCTTTAAGGAGAGGTTGTAATGGTGTTGCTCCACCCGGTAAGTGAGCAAAGGTAGTGGAATCCTCTAAACTGGTTTAGCTTAAAGTGGGGACGTAGGCAAGATTGGTCAAACCTCAATAACAAATCTTGTGTGTATCTCTCTCTCTCTCTCTCTCTCATTTAAATTCCGCACTTTAATTTCTACAACCATAACTATTAGACGGAGATCCGAACCGGACGATCTGAGTGCCTGACGGGTTCGACTTCGAGCTCTACAAGCGGAATGACATGAATCAGATCCTCAGACCAAAGGCCTCCTACATCTCCTTCAAGGACTCCACTAGCCGCTGCTTCGGCTTCCTCGTTTCCAAGAAGAAGTACGTCTTCACCATCGACAACGATTGGTCCAATCGCTCGCATTTGCTTTTATCCGAGTTGAATCGATCATGCTTATAATGCCCCGACCCGCCACGTGAGGTGCAGGGTGCTACTTTAGTAACCTTTGTGTTCCTGATACCATATTCATTATATAAATGTAGTGGAAATAAATGATACATTCTCCAAAATACATTACCAAAGTTATAAACTACCTTTATACACAGAGGTCTCCAAATATCCATATTACAAACCATAATACACATCTAGGGACATCAAACATAATGGAAACACATTAGAGTTCTTGCAGACACTCACAAAAATTGAAACTAGCTATCACCCCACCCCGGAACTCACTAAGCTTAATCTCGAGATGGTTTTGAAAAGATGATTTGTATATTGGAGTGATACACTTCTCAGTAAGGCAAATTAAGTTAATATTAGTGTGTGGCCAACATGAGTTTTAGTGTATCCAGAAAACATTCCATTCTCCATTTAACCGAAAATAGTAGTTATACATTATACTCACACTGCATAGTTGAAAATACCCTTTTCATTTACACCGTATAAACCAATTCAATAAATAATAATACTATTTACATAAATTAATATATATATATATATATATATATGCGTAAAAGACACTCCCTGGGACTAACACACCATTTACTTCCCCCATGGTATGGGTTGTGCGACCCGAAGGCTGGACTTATGCCCTGAGGGATCAACCCAAACACAGTCAAAGTAACCATCTGCAAGTGCATCTGTAGGCATCCACAACCCAGTTGCAGGTCTGATTGCCTTACCACTTCCTAGTCCGGATCCTAGGGAAGGTACTTCATCCTTACGTAAGCCAATCAGCTAAAACCACCCTACTCCTCTCAGTACAGTGTGGGTGCACATGGCCAAATAGTAATTCCCTAGCAACGGTACCATGCTCACAATACAAATGGTCCTTAGGGTTCTTAAATCATATCATGCAATTTAAGTAATAAAAAATGTAATATAAACTCATTTCGTATAAAATCTGTCATTTAATAAAACTCAGCCCCCAACTATCAAATAAAATCCGGCTTACAATCGTTAAATAAAACTTGACTTATAGCCATTAAATAAAACCCAACCCTTAGCAGTCAAGTAAAACTCAACCCTCAGTCGTCATATCAAATCCCAGTATTTTGCAAAGGCAAATCCAAATTTTCACAAAAAAATTCAGTATTTTCACAACCAGTCTAAATCCCCATTCTAGGATATATTTTCACAAGCATACTCAGATTCGGTTATACAATAAACCATAAAAATTATTCACTTGCCACACGATTTCAGCATTTGAATATAATCCAATAAACAACCAAGGAGTACCTCGTAGTATATTAGTTTGTAAAGTAAAACCAAGCTTTTCACCGTTCAATTATTCAAAATACCGTATCATATATCTTATATTTGTAAAGTCCATTTTGAACGGTCAATTTTTGAAATAAATTTGAAACTATAAGTATACATACATATAACACCTTTTAATCGATTCAAATTCGATAAAAACCTGAATTAACTTAATCTCCTTACCTGTTTTGAAAAATAAACTGCTAACGCTCCGAAAATCCAAAACCCTAGCTTTTCGATCCGCTACCGAAAACAAACTGGCAAGCCAAAAGAGAAAGGAGAGATGACCGAAGAGCAAACATGGGCTCCGTGTGAGCCTACGAGAGAGAGAGAATCACGAGAGAGTGAGAGTAAAGAGAGAGAGTCCAAATAGCAACTTTAGAGAGAGAGAGAGAGAGAGAGAAAGATTTTTGAGTGATAAAAAAATAAGTATTGCTTAGCCCTTAAGTAAGCAGACCCGAAGGAAAACCGTCAACTGGAAGAATACTTGCGACATTTTGTTCACTCCAATTAGAAGAATTGGGTTACTTTACTAGACACGGCACAATTCTGTTTTAATTCTATGAAATCTTCTGCGACTAATAAAAGCCCTTTTGAGATTGTGACAGGTCAACAACCGACTCTCCCACACACTTTAAATGGTCCATACAAAGGAAATTGCCCAAAAGCATACCAATTCACGAAAAATTGGTTGCAAAACATCGAAGTCACCCGAGCTCAGTTAGAAAAAGCATCAAAGCGCATGAAGAAATGGGCTGACAAAGGGAGATGACCACAACAATTTGAAGCTGGAGATCTGATTCTTGTAAAAGTGCCACCGGAGACATTTCGCTTTCTTCGTGCACTAACGAAACCGTCAACGGTTTGGCAATTGACCCTCCCCTGTTGACTGAAACCGGCGACGATTTTTCCCAAGCTCTATAAAACCGTCGACGGTTTGGGTCCTACCAAACCAATTTCCTTCTTTTTTTCTTTCTTTTTCTTTATTTCTTTCTTCCTTATTTATTTTCTTTTATTTTCTAAGTTCGGGTTCCTACAATGCTGAATATGATTTCCCCCCATTTTCTGATTTTCTTCAACCTAAACTAATAAGGTCAGAAAATAATGATGATGGAAAACAATTTCCCCCTTCAAAGCCCTTTAAGTTGTTCAACCAGCCCTGTCAAGGTTGTCCATTTCTCCAATACACTAGCAAATGATACAAAAGCTATTTTAAAGGATTCAACATCATTCCAAACAACTGCAAAGTGGTCCTGAAGCATCTAGATTAACTAACTAATGATTCTGTGCAATTTCTGATTTTCTTCAACCTGAAGCACCTAGATTAAAAAACATATATTTAATTATTCATACTCGCTCACATGTTTTTTTTTTTTATCTGTTTTTGTAAATGTTAACTCTTTAAAAAAATTTAAAATAAATAAATTATATTTTTTAAACGGTGACTCGTGACCCACCTGTTTATTAAACGGGCGGGTTAGGGTTGGCATATATGTGACCTATTTAATATTGACCCATTTATGACCCGACTCATTTATGACCCAACCCGTTGGGGACCCGTCCTCCCGTTTTGCCACCCCTAACGTGATACAACACGTCCTTAGCCAAACAAAGACAAATGATTGCTCCCAATTCATTCCAAGTCATTGCATCCATGCTATCTGGTTAAATTTTGTATAAAAATTTCACCAAACCTTGTTGCACTAAGAGATCGTTCAATTCAGAGGCCATACAACACGCTCTGATACCAATTGTTGTGAAATAACGCCTCTTACAACATTGCACAGGCGGAATAACAATATTGTTGTAAAAAATCAAACAAGCACTTGCAATAATCTAAATTGTGATAAATAGAATATATCCACAATCACAAAAATATAAAGAAAAAAAATAATAAGAAGAATGACACCAAGAATAATGTGGTTCAGCAAAGTTGTAAGAACTCGAACTGTGATATAGGGAATTAATTAATTAAGAGAGGGTAAATTGGTAATTAAGCAAGCTTCGTCGACGAAGTCTTTGTAGTTCTAGGCGATGAAGTGCAGAGTCTCGTCAACAAGGAGTGGCCGGGTCAAAGGGTTATAAATAGATATTTTCATTACTTCTCAACTAAGAAAACTCAAATTCTCTCTCCATCTCTCTAGAAACTCAACCTACTCTCCATCTCTCTAGATTTTTTTGCCATATGTAGTGGGAATCGTAGATTCGACATTACCACGAGGATCAAGGAAGGATTCTCTACAAGTTCCATGGATTGGATTTTCGTTTCGGGCATTCTCGGGTTTTGGCCCAAAATAGAGGTAAGACTCGGTTTTCAGTTCTAATTCGGTAGTCTTGTAGGTAACAAAGTTGTGAGCGAGTTTTGTACTATGGGTTTTAGGTTTTGGAACTCGGTTCGCGGTTTAGGGGCCTTGGAGTTCGGGATTTGTCATTCGAAAAAAGGTAAGGGGATTCAGCATATGTCGGTTATTTTTGAAATCGGACTAGGTAGAACTATGGTTCACGATCCTGTGTGTATTTTAGTTACACATTAGGGGAAATCTAACGAGTAAAATTGTGGGTTCTTCATGTAACAGTTTTTGAAAAAAAAAAAAAAAAAGGTACTAGGCTACAATCCCTGATTTTGTTGGAAAACCTTTGGTATACTGTGTTATGTATTGTGTTAGGGATGGTCATGCCTTGACTTTATTAAACTGTATACATTTGAAAAATCATGATTTATAGATTACCAAATTGGTGTGGTTTGTTTGGTTATATGAGCATGCATGGTTGTGTTTTGATGAAATGCAATAGGAATTGGATTCCAAGTTGTTCTAGGTACTGAAAGAGTGTCCGGCTCTATATCTGAGGGCGTGTGTTTATCGCCTACCATGTTTTGCGAGAGTGTCCAGCTCTATATCCGAGGGCGTGAGCCTTACCAGCTGATCACCGAAGGGTTTGGATCCACCAGTTTGTACCGATATGATGCCATGGGAGCCTGGGGTTTGCCATGTGTCGAGGACGTCGTGTATTGTGGGCCGGCTACGAGCCGACGCCGGGTATTGCAGGCCGGTTATGGGCCAACCCCGGGTATCGCGGGCTGGCTTCGAGCTGAAGGGTGTGATGACACCGGGTTACTTGATCATGTGTATATGCATGTATGCACTGTTTTGAAACTGTTTTGTGAAAGTACTTGAACTGTATTTAACTGTGTATGTTTTGATATCATGATAACACTCAAATGTCACACACCGATATAACTTATATCTGCCTTACTGAGAGGTGTCTCACTCTTGCTATACGTACATATTTTTCAAGTCCTTTGGGTAACCGGAGCTAGCTACCTGGTGTAGGAGTGTAGTGTTGGTGTACTGTGGGAAGTACCTGGGTTAAGTCCTAAGCTTATGATGGGTGGTCTTTTGGGGGTTTGGACTGCCACCCGGATTTTTGTTGTATTTTGTGCAGTTGGAATCCTTTGTATAGACTCTGGTATGGTACTGTACATGTATAGAAAGACTTATCTTCCGCCGTCCTTCCGTGGTATATGTGAATGTGTATAGGGTGTCTGGGAACCCCACGGGGACGGACACTCATTCATTGTACTGTGTCATTGGTGATTTGTGATACAGGGACAAGATTAAGTTACTTATTCAACCTCGGGTCCCATTACTGGGTTCGGTGCGTGACAAAAGCTTACATCCACGAGAGCAATCGCTAAGAGATTTCACTATGAAAATCAAAGATACACACTCAATGATCTTCTCTCCTTCTCTCACACTATCTCATTATCTTACATATCAAAATATGCCCAGAAGAATATATATAACAAGCCCTTGGAGGCTTCCCTCCGAATCCCCAACCGTCACAGTGTTTACATTCAAAATTCAAATATTTTCACGCAACCCAGAAGCACTCGTCTACTAGTCTATCCATTCGTCGATGAGTCTTTGCTGCTGCCCTACACCAAGAACACATCTCTATGTTTTTCTCCCTTTATTTATAAACCCCCGAAATATAAGAGTCACACCATAAACAACAAGCCCAAAATAATACTGGCATCAGATCGGGACGAGTATATTTTCCTTCGCATAAACAAAGTTACTATATCATTAAAAGTGGCCTTTTTCAAATTTAAAAAAAAAAATATCACTCGAATTATCAGAAGTGAGAAGAATCAGAACTTCAAAACTGGAAGCAATTGGTAAATTTAAACTTGCTTTTTAACTTTGAAAGTGACTTAACAGCCTCAAGATCTTTTGTTTGACCATATAAATTGACCCCCATAAAATACAACACAGGCTCCGCGCCCAAATGAGTGATGTTGAGTGATCAAAAAAGCAAGGCAATGAGACCCTGGGAAAGCAAAGAAAAGCTTGAAAATCATTTTACATAAATATTTTTTTGTGGGTTTTTATTAACACAATCATTTGAAGCAAAAATGGGCCATATTTGCCATACATCTCTCACCCCCTCTGCCAATGGGGCACAGCACGTCGAAATCTTTAAACCATGTTGCCGGCCCCTCATTGCCTCCCAAAACAACATATCACCCTTCACGTTACATTTGGCCTGAAGAATGCAACGTGAAAATAATCTGAGTGATAACATTCAATTTCATCTTGTCCGATTCAGTATGGTTTCAATCTTGTAGTTAAGTTTTGGAATGTTGGACTAGGAGCAAATCCTTCTGTGTGAGAGAGAATTACAGTGTATGCTGTTGTTTACCGATGAAGTTAAATGAAACATTTTACCCAGTGACGATTCAAGCTAGTTTAAAGAATAAGAGAGCACTTTTCCTCATGGCAAAGAAGCACAGCTTCCTTTTGGCTGCCTATATGTGGCTGTTGATGCTATTCATACACAGCTTTATGCATTCTCAGTCAGAAGATGAGCTGCACAAATGATTAAACGAATGTATCATTACGGTCAAGACAAGGAGATAAACCACCAATTTTGAAATAGGCATGGGCTGCTTCTGCCTGTCTTACGAAACTGTCTTCCATTTTTCTGATATGTGTTTGTCCTGTCTTTCCACATCTGTACAACACTTTCAGGGAGTGCAGCTGAGCAAATGCCAGCCCTTCTCTACCAAAAATTGTAACGCTCTTCGCTTTTCCCTTGGCAAGTATTTGCTCATTCCTTAGCAGCATCATCAATCTTTATCCAGAAGAATACAAATTGTTGCCATAGGAAGTGTGTACCTGTACCAGTGGCTGAATTCATAATTTCTACATCAGAATTATGAGGCTGCAAACCCTACATCCATTGATCATGTGGTGAGACAGAACTTGCCAAGCCAAAACGTACAAGCATACCTAACGTCAATCCGAAAGCCAAATTTGGTTTTATGCTGAACTATTTTCTGAAGCTATAGGGTTGTAGTATTGTGCAGCTTATGTACTCCCTTCTAAATTAGCACCAAAGAACTTGAGACTAAAAAACGATGCTGTATGATGCATCCAGACTGGAAAATTCGGTGACAATGATAAGCACGTTGGAGGGTAGAATTCTGATGTTTGTTAAGGCACTCCCTTCCTTACACTAGCCTCCAAGCTGGTAAAAAAAAAAGAGGGAAAGGGGTGGGGGGGAGGAGAAAGAGGAGTATCTTTAAATCCATGATGCGGGTTGGGTCCTACATCACTGAAGGGAAGACAAATTTGAGCATTCACTTGAGTTGGCACAAACAGCAGCCTGGGGTGCAGTTATTTCTGATAAAAAGAAGAATAATTTTTTATTGCTGAATGTAGAGATTCCTCTTTGACATAAAAAATCAGCCAGGAGGCAAAAAATAAAATGTAAAAACACTAATGTTCCTTCTGTAAAATAAAATCTCCTGACTTGGCATGATTAATCAATCTTTTCATTTTCTTTCTTCTTCAATCTCTTTGGTAGCTGGTATAACGTTAAAGAGGAATAAGTAAGCAGCAGGAAAAACAACAAAAAGAGAGGGAAATTGATTCAATAAAAATATTCATCTATGGAGTCACTTGCGACAAGACTAGTGAAATTGACAATGGACTATCAATCTGATCAAGCAGTCAGAATCATTCAGATGCAATTCAACTACAGAAAAATCAGCAAAACAATTACTATTTGATTCCAAAAATGTTATCTTGGGGTTTCATGACCCCATACACAGTGCAAGCTAACAGTGAAATTGTGAAAGAGAAGCTTCCCACCTATCAAGAAGCAATCCCCAACATTCAAACAAATCCACTCACATTCACTTTTACATACTTTTTCACAGCCCAAATGCAACACAGATGCATTAAATCAAGCAAAAACAGCTCCTCAATCCTCATTGCTCATCCCTCATGACTTTCAGCCTTTTGAAGACATAGGAAGCACCCCAAGCCCCTCATCAAAAGGCAGGGCTGCAAGTGATGTATACATTTAATATTTCCTTAAAAAAAAGGAGGAAATAATTAAATAGAACAAAGGAAAAAGTGGGTTGGCAAATGCAGCATTCATGAAAAGCAAACACTCCTGAGAATAAGTAAAGACATACAGTTCTTAATGGCATTATGGACACTCCTTGGCCCTCACTTCCTTAATGCCTTCTGGACTTTAATCAGCTTCTCACTTCTCTTTGTAGGCTAAAGTCATCCTTTTTATTCATTTGCTTTCCCTTTTCTCCATCTGCTTGGGTGTGTCTGGCAGAGACTTTTCTTGGATATTGGAAAATGGAACCCCCAATCAAGTCCATATCATATGATGAAATAGTGGGTAACACTCACTCCTATCTAATAACAAGAATCAATTTCCTTTTCTTTTTTTTTTTCCTTTTTGGGGAGCAAAGAAAATCCTATAATCCAATCAAGAAACACTAATATTTGCAAAGAAGATCAAACTCCATTGCTAAAAAAATCAAATACCATCAACTATTTTTGAATGATTTTATGTAACCGACATTATCGTGGTTATTGAATGTGAGTTTTCTTTTAGCGCCCACAGTTGTGATGATGGAAGAGTTATCGTTATCACCAGCAGAGCTTGAATGTGTTGCCAACAACTTCGGTGAAATCACTGATTTGGGTGACTTAATTTTTGCCATCTCTATTTGCCGCATTAACTTATAACAAGAAAATATATGTTCCTGCAGAAGTACAGCACAGAATAGAGATCAGGACTAAACAATAACAAAACTGTGATACATTATTTTTGCTATTAATGTGGAAATCAATAGTAAAAAGGATAAGTTATTTAAAATACACACAATTTCTATCGACTCCCATGATGGGATCAAGCTTATCTTCAGCTCCACGGCTGTTCTAGATAATTGGGTATCAAATGTTGCTAAGACTGCGGCTGCAGCAATTACTAATGCTCGATTATCCATCAAATTGATATCTGGTTGACAGAAGTTAAGTTAATAAACTGAATAAATTCAGTAATTAATTTGAACTTAGCAGTCACTGTATTGATTTACCTTTAATTACAGTCATCATAAAATCCACAGCGGTAGGGACTAGATCTTTCAGATTAGATTCATCAACAAATTTTTTGATAAAGTAATGGATGTAAACAAAGGGAGTGATTGAAGCCATTCTCCATTCCAAGGCATTCAAGACTTGCAATTCCATTCTCTGAATCGCACTGCTTCCAAAACCGGATTCCGCTGGATATGCAGATAGTGCGGGTGCTGTACGCTCTTCCATCTTTGCCGCTAAAGACAAACACGCCACTGATAATAATCGAACAGCCCAAAATTTCCCATTCTGTTGACAGCAAACAACATCCACAAATCACCATCTAATCTAATAAGCAAACGGGCAAAAACCCATTTCTGCAGAAAAGGAGGATTGAGAGAGTGAAGGAGGGATAGAGATGCTTACAGCAATGGGTTTTCTTGAAAGGTACCGATCGAAGTAAATCACAGATACATAAGCTGTACGGAAATGGAACCCAAAGTGTGTTCGGGTCTGAATCGAAACACAAAAACTCTGAAGAACTCGCCCAAGCAAACTATACCATACACAGAAAGAAAGAAAGAGGGAAAGATTAACAAACCTTGAGAATCCATTCGATCTCATCCAATCTAGCGCATTTCAGCCATTCTTTGCCCAGGGACGATGAAGCGTCATCGGGGTATGATGGGCTTCTCGACCCAAGACAAGTGGGTTCTTCCCGAATCAACTTCTCGACATATTCGTCTTCCCCCTGCTCGGAAACAGAGCAGGGGTTCAAGCTATATGGATCATTATCGACGGCGGCGACCTGTTCGCTCAACGAAGATGAGTCTTCGTGGCAGAGAAGGCTGGAGAGGGAGAACTTGGCGTCGGAGAACCCCATTGGCGTTTCTCTGCATCTACGCAGGAAGAAAACCACAATAACGGAGTACGGAATTTAAAGATTCAAAGTTCTGAATCCACAGTGATAAGAATAAGAATCCGAATTGATTTGGTTTGCGGAAATCTATGAAGACGAGGAATCGGGTGGTGGTGGGTGGCTTTGGCTTCTCTCCGGGGACGGAAGATAGAGAATATGGGCTGCGGCTTTGGTGCCGCCAAATTTTGGGGATGAGATATAGGGAGCCGTTCTTCAGCGGTTATACAGCCCACTATACTATTACTACATTCCCTCCCCCAAAAAATTTCCAAAACTAGTCACGTGCCATGCTTGTGCTTGGTTTTCATTTTTTTTTTCTTTTTACTTCCTTTTTCTTGTAAGTTTTTGTTTCTGATATAAACTATTAAATTATATTAGCTATTTAATAATGTGAATTAAAAATTTATAATGTCTATTTTTGAAAACTATTATTCTCATATTTTCATTCCCTTATTTTTACAATATATTTAAATTTTGACCAAAGTCAAATTGCGGGTTTGTTACATTTGTAATTTTGAAAAATAATTTAAATTCTAAATTTTAAATTTTAAACCAGATCAAATTTCAGATTTGTCACATAAATAATTTTTAAAAATAATTTAAAATTTAAAAATATCTTTATATATAACTACTCATTATCTCGATATTTTTTTTCTTTAATATTAGAAAGTAAATTTTTCAAACTCGATCTAATTTTTTAAATACCTAAAATACCCTTTTACCTGTCCATAACTATGGTTCTCTTAAAATAATTTAGAGGTAAAATTTTTCAACATAGTAAATTTATGCGACACATTTTCGTGAAAATTTTCTCTCCTAAGTTTGTTCTTAATTAATTAAAGGTGCAAACAGCTGTGGGATGGTAAGTTTTGTCCCATACATCAGAGCCAGACGGACTGTCCCAATAGCAGCAGGGGGTCTGATGACCCTCTGTATTTGTATGGCACCCTGCCCAAATGCCAATTCCACAAGTTCTTATCATGTGTCCTACTCTGAACCACTATATGTAAAGTGCTTTATATGTGCCGAATATGATGAAAGCAATTTTTTTAGTTAACAATATTAGAGATGAACATTATTCAATTCGATATTTAAAAAAATATGGTTTTGTGAGTGTAAATTAATTCAAATCTTAGATTTGAATATGAGTGAATCTGAACAAATCCAAATTTATACAAATCTAAATTTAAATCATCTTCCATATAAGAAGACTCCTCAAATCAAGCTTCCAATCACAAGTCGCTAACATTATGTTTGTAATAAATATCAAATATTAATGTGAAGCTTAATTTTAGTTCTCTTGACCAGAATAAAGTTTGTGTACGTATATATATGCTAATACAATAAAGTGAAAAAGTATGGAAGATTTCTCCATTGACAATAACAAGAATCTTTGTTCATATTTCTCAAAACTTCATCATGTTATCAGTAGAGCCAACCTCCACCGAGCCTTCGATCCCTTCCTCTGACAATACCCATAACCCGATTGTAACCCCAGCATCTCCAACAGACATTCCCCTTATTGCTCTCAATATCACTGCTCAGGTCAACAAAAAACTCACTCCTTCCACCTTTCCTCAATGGCGTGCCCAGTTTGAAGCACTGCTCATTGGATATAATATCCTTGATTATGTTACGGCTGATAAGCGTTGCCCTAAACCCAATGATCCCTCCACTTCCGCTCATCAAAGAACACACAGGATGAGACAAGATAAGTTTATCCTCGGTGCCATTTTGGACTCCACTATTACACCCTTCATCTCCATTGCCAAAACCTCCCAAGAAGCATGGCAAAAATTACACATAATGTACGCAAGCAAGTCTCAGACTAGGGCAATGCAACTTAAGGAGGAACTTACTCTTATCAAAAAGGGAAATCAATCAATTCAAGAGTACCTCCACACAGTCAAGTCTCTCCCAGATGCAATCTCCCTCATCGATCATCCAATCTCTGACGATGATCTGACACTTTACATCCTCAACGGTCTGGGTGCTGATTTTCGCGAGATCGCGGCTCCTATTCGTGCCTGGGAACGCCCTCTCACCTTTGAGGAGTTACATGACCTTCTTGTAGGTCATGATGTGAACCTCCATCACCTCAAAGCCACATCCCAGCAGTTGGTGGTCTCTGCAAACTACTCTACACAGCAATCTGGCTCTGGTTCCTCTTTTGGAGGCCATTCTTCCACGGGCTTCTCAAAACCAAATGGTTCTGACCGCAGCAATAAAGCCCTACAAAACCACAACTCTCAGGCCCAATACCAAAAAACCAGCGGCCCACAATACAATAAGAAGCCTAGGTCTAATGGCAAGCGACGTTACACACCCAAATGCCAACTATGTTAACAATTAGGCCATACTGCTAAATATTGTGCTCGTGTCCAATTTCTTGCAGCAACGGCCAACTGTGCCTCCACTGTACCAGCCCCAAACACAAAGTGGCTTATAGACTTCGCAGCCTCCCACAATATCACTGGTGATTTGGCTAATTTATCTGTCCATACTGAATACGATGGCATTTACGAGGTTGTCATCGGTGATGGTTCAGGTTTGCATGTCTCTCACATTGGTTCATTGGTTCTTCACTCACCCACATGCTCTTTTCATTTAAATGATACCCTTTGTGTTCCCAATATTCGAAAAAATCTTATCTTTGTTCATCATTTTACCACTCACAATCATGTTTTTGTTGAGTTTTATCCCTCTTTTTTTCTTGTCAAGGATCAGACCACAGGGGTGGTTCTACTCAAAGGTGTGTGTGAAAATGGTGTTTACACTCTTCCGGAGTCAATGGTGAAGTCTTTTCCACCTATGGTTGCAAACGTCCATGAACGGACCTCCGTTGAAGGGTACTAGCACAAACGTCTTGGGCATCCATCTCATAAAATTGTCCTACACCTTGTCAACTTTTTTTCTCTTCCAATAAAAAGGGAAAAAAAAATTTCTCTCATCTTTGTACTTCTTGTTCCATTAATAAAGCTCACGAGCTCCCATTTTGGCAAAATTGTCTTCAAAGTCATGCCCCTCTTGACTTAATCTATACTGATGTTTGGGGACACTCCAATACTATTGGCATTGATGAATCCCGTTATTATCTCATTTTAGTTGATTATTTCACGAAATATATTTGGTTTTATCCTATGGAAACAAATCTAGTGTCAGCACAATATTTCCCCAATTTAAACATCTTGTTGAAACCAGATTTCAATCCAAAATCAAAACCATATATTCAGATAACGGTGGTGAGTTTACGACTTTAAAAAAATATTTTTCCATTCATGGATAAGCCACTTTACAACCACTGCTCGTACACTGCAACAAAATGGCGTTTTTAAGCGTCGTCACCGTCACTTAGTGGAAACGGACCTTACTCTATTACATGATGCTTCTCTACCCTTGACATATTGGCCCTATGCCTTTTCCACTGCGACATACCTTATTAACCGTCAACCAACCCCTCACCTTCAAAACATATCTCCATTTGAAGCATTATTTAAACAACCACCAAACTATTTGAAGCTAAAAAAATTTGGCTTTTTATGCTTTCCACTCACTCGGCCATATAACAAAAACAAAATGCAGCCCAAAGTAGTTCCCTGTCTCTTCGTGGGCTATTCCTTGACCCAAAATGCCTACAAATGTCTTGATCCATCTACCAACAAAATGTATCACTCCAGGCATGTTCTGTTTGATGAAACCCAAAATGGTCTCTCTGAAAAACCAGCATTATCGTTGTCCTCAGCCAGTGCTTCACCGCTTCCCAGCGTGCCTCCATTCATTTAGCAGCCTTCACCAATGACTTCGGCAAAAGCGAACACCTTCGCATCAATCCCAGGTACTGTCTCTCTCTCACTTCTTCTCTTTATTCCCGGCATCTTAACTTTGTTTTCTCATGCCCTAACTCCCTTGCATCGCATGACATTGCGACATCATCCTCACATTCGCATGAACCCATTGATTTAAACCTTGGTCACATACCAAATACCTGTGACTCGTCTGCACAATAGCCTACGCGAACCTACTGCATGACCACTCGGTGGATGAATAACATCCATAAACTCAAACAACTAAATTCCACAACCCAACATCCCATTCCCAGCACCATTGAACCAACTTGTGTGGGACACGCTCTTCTTGAACCACACTAGAGAACAGCCATGTCAGAAGAACTCACTGCCCTTATGCGCCATGGCACATGTCTTGGGAATTTAAAGTTGGAGAAACCATATAAAATGTTTTAGTAAAAACATCAATACGTGTCAATCAATTTAAAGTTGGAGAAATTACGCAAGGATCGACATTTCTACATCGTCGTGCACGTTGTCCCGAGAAGGTAAGTTTGTTCATCAACTTATGAGAATTTGCTATTTTTAATTTTTTATGTCTACGTGTGTGATGGTATTCTCTAAATTGAACAAAAGTCTTTTTTTGAATTGTTGAAATTGATTTTTTTTTTTTTCAAGAATGACTATAAATATTGAGTTTGAATGAATATCTATAAATAACATTGTCTTTCTTATTCTCATCCTCTTAATGTCCAATGTGATTTACATTTTGATTGAATTAGTATGAATAATTTAGAATTACCTTCTAGATTGCTATTAGCACTAACGAGTTTTTTTTCTTAGTGGATTATTTAAAAAGAATGTAATTATTTAAGTAAAAAATGAAGTCGACAATACTTAATTCCAAGTATCCTTTTAATATTTATTTATGTTGTTTTTAATTTTTTGGGGCATGGGCATCTTAATTAATAAGCAATTAAAAGTTCAATTGAAGATAAACTAAACTAGTTCAATTCATCATTGGAGATGTATTTCTTTATTTCCAATTAATTGATAAAATTAAAAGCTGAATATTATTGAGAGTGCTTGCTTAATTGGATTATGGATATGATTAATTAACAATTTCAAGTCCCTGGAAAAATTATTAATCAAGTTACCCTATTAATTAATGGATTACATATAACATCATGCATAAATGCATGCATGGTCCTCATCCAAATACACATGGAAGATCCCATGCATACATACATATAGGGGTGTCGTTGGTTCGGCCAAATTCGATTAATTAGCCAAAATTTTCGATTAACAATAATCTCTAACCGAAGCGATCAAACAAGGTGTTGTAATTGAATTGTACCCGACCGAACCAACTTTTCGAGTAGTTCGATTAACCGAATCTGACAGAAATAATTTAAAATTAATTATAAAAATAAAATATGATTACAAATTTTAAAATTATCTATAAAATTAATGTTTACCTTTTCTTTTAATTGTAAGAGTTGAATTAGGAGAATGACCTTGATTTAATAAATAAATTAAGAATATTAAATAATTATATAATATATAATATATCAGTTATATTTAATATTACTAATTTATATTTATTTTTTAATTAATTAGTAATTCGGTTAACTAAATTAAAATTTCCTATACTTTAACCAAAAATCAAATATCTGAAATTATCTAAATTTGTAACCAAATCGAACCGAACCGAATCTCTATCTTAATCGAATCAAACCACACGAATTTTATTGATTAATTCGGTTAAACCTGAATTATGCCCACCTGTGTGTGTGCGCGCGCGGGGGGTTGATGAAACAAAGGATAATTAAACGTAATAATATAAATTTGATAGTGGGGTCTAGCTAGGCAGCATTGATGATGTTATGCCAACACACGTGAACATAATTGCATGCAGGGGAGGAGCGTGGTCACGTGCGGCGGGCAGACCCATTGGCCAATATTGGATCATGAGGAGAGAGAGAGAGAGGGGGGGGGGGGAGAGAGAGTCCTCGTCTCATCAAATGAAAAGGGGGTCCCCAAGGATATATATATATATATATATATATATATATATATATATATTATATAATAAAAGTAAGATAAGTGAGAGGCATTTTGGGGGTGGCGGGGTTTAGGGTTTTGCAGTGGTGTATGTTACAGTATGTATGTATATGATATGATCTAATTTTGGGGACGAGAGCTGCGGCAGAGGAAGTAAGGAACCTTTGACCCATATATATAACTGGCCGGCCGGAAACCCAAGACGGTCAGCAGCTTTGACCGGTCGTGCTGACATACACCACTTGCACTGCCGCCTCCCAGGATTCTAATAATTTAATATTAGAAGCTGGGTTATATAGAAGCTAAGTCGTATTGTACGAATAGTAACGTTCGGCTGAATAAACGGTCGATTCGATCAAATTCGATTAATTAATTGAATTAATCAAAATTTTTGATTAATGAGAACTGTTAACTGAACCAACCTAATAGAGAGGTCTCACTGAGCCGAACCTGACCGAATTACCTTTTCAGGTAATTCGGTTAACCAAATTTAATCGAATTAATTTGAAATTAATTAATAAAAATATAATATAATTGTAGATTTTTTTTACCAAATTCTAATTAACATATTAACAAATTAACATATACAAATTAACATATTAACAAATTAACATATATATACTAATTAACATATTAACAAATTAACATATATACTAACTAACATATTAACAAATTAACATATACTAATTTATATTTAAATTTTAATTAATTATTAAATTGGTTATTTCGGTTACCCGAATTAACATTCCTTTTAACTGAACCGATTAACCAATTAACTGAACTTTGTAAAATCATTACCGAACCGACCGATCTTGTGTTCTTAACCGAATCGAATCGACCAATTTCGGTCGATCAATTCGATTAATTCAGGTTTCTTCGAATTATGCTCACCCCTACTAGACGTCATGAAAAGGTTCATGTTTTAGTGTCATTAGGTCCCTGATATTACTAAAATCACCCAATTTAATAGAAAATGAAGTTCTAATCTCTCAAATCCGAAAAAAAAAAAGCCCTAATCTCTCAAAGTTTCCATGTCTGGCCGACGCTCTCATCCCCTGCCTCGCCGAGTTGCCGCGTGCGTCATTGGGTCGCCACCACTGTCCCAAGTTGCTGCTGCCCTCATAGAGTCATAGGTCCTCACTATCTCCCTCACTGTTGCGGCCTCCCTCGCAGTTATCTCTTGCCTTGCCGAGTTACCATGTGTATCGTTGGGTCACTGCCGCCACCCTCGCGATCACCGCCCCCCTCGCCAAGTCTCTGCCCCCTTGCCTACTCATAAAAGTTATGGCCAAGTACCCCCACTAGGGGTGAGCAAAATTCGGTGAAAACCGAATTAATCGAATTAACCGGCCGAAATTGGTCGGTTCGGTTCGGGTAAAAATCCCGGTTCGGTCGGTTCGGTTATAATTCCACAAAATTTCGGTTAATCGGTTTCAGTTCGGTTAAGGGTAAAAAAATTTTGGTTAACCGAATTAACCGAATTACTAATTAATTAGATTTTAAATATAATTTATGAATATAAATTTTGCTTATGCAAGTGCATGAAGGAGTTTAATTAACATATTTCGATTCTTTGTTTTACGGTAAAATATTATTTTCATTAATAAAATTAATAAATAAGGTATTTAATTAAGTTAGATTTGGTTTTAAAAAAAATTTATAATTGTATTATATTTCTAACAATTAATTTTAAATGATTTCGGTTAAAATCGGTTAACCGAATTACCCGAATGGGCAATTCGGTCGGGGTCGGTTCGGTTTCCATCGTCAATTCGGTCGGTTCGGTTAATGGTTTTATTTAACCGAATTTTTCGGTTAATTCGGTTAATTACCCGAATTTAACCGAACCGACCGTTTGCTCACCCCTAACCCCCACCCCCCTGTCCCCTCCTACCTACTCACAACATTAAAGTTTTACTGGCGATTAGGGGTGTACAAAATTTACCGAAAAACCGAGAACCGGACCGAAACCAAACCGTTTGAAGCTTCGGTTCGGTTTTTCGGTTTCGGTAATCGGTTTCGGTTTTGAACATATAAAAAATAGATTTTCGGTTTCAGTTTCGGTTTCACTAAAAAACCGAACCGTAAAAAACCGAAAACTAACTATAATTTTAAAATAATTATATCCTGGGAACTTTGATTACAAGTGCATGTGGAAAAAATAATTATACCTACATTATTTTTTTAATTTAAATTATTGGCTTATACTTTCTCAAGGAGTGAGGAAGGATTTTATAAAAGAGGAATGAGAACCAAAACTTTCCATTTTGGCCATGTGGGATGAGTGCTATTGGGAAGAAGGACCGAACCAATAGCAGCCTGCAACGGTGCTACTACCAGTCTACCACAGCAGGCAAGGCATCATCTTCTCCATCTCACGCTCACACAGCAGGCAACGCACAGCAACTGCAACGCCCACATCTCCAGTAACGCCCAGTCGCCCACACTCATGTTCACACAGACACACACAGCAACGCCCACGCTCACGCTCACACAGACACACACAGCAACTGCAACGCCCACATCTCCAGTTCTCCACGCCCACGCTCACACTGTCAGTGTACACGGTTCGGTTATTGCCAAAATCGTCAACCGAACCGAACCTCTTGATTTTTAAAACTACTGAACCGCAACCGAACCATATACCGTCGGTTTAAAACCAAACCAAACCGTTTATTTTACGGTTTAGTTAAGTTATTTCGTTTTTACCAAATTTTAGACTAACAAAATAAAAACATAATTATATGAAGCCAGCCACAGCCAACTAGGCCACGGCTTTAGGGCTTTGACTGCAAAGCCCAGCACAAAAGAGATTCAGCAGATCCAACTTCAATAAATAGGGTGAGGAAAATTTTTTCTTCCCATTTCCAACCAATGGGGGATTGCCAAAGCAGTAGAGCACCAAGATAATGTCGGCGTCAGTCCGTGACCGTGAGCGACTGGCGTGGGTGACGGGCGTGAGCGTGGGCGTGACCGTGAGCAACTGGCGTTGCTGTGTGTGTCTGTGTGAGCATGAGCGTGGGCGTGACCATGAGCGACTGTCGTGGGCGACGGGCGTGAGCGTGGGCGTTGCTGTGTGCCTGTGTGTGACAGTGTGAGCGTGGCGTGGAGAACTGGAGATGTGGGCGTTGCAGTTGCTGTGTGTGTCTGTGTGAGCGTGAGCGTGGGCGTTGCTGTGTGTGTCTGTGTGAACGTGAGTGTGGGCGACTGGGCGTTACTGGAGATGTGGGCGTTGCAGTTGCTGTGCGTTGCCTGCTGTGTGTGTCTGTGTGAGCGTGAGATGGAGAAGATGATGCCTTGCCTGCTGTGGTAGACTGGTAGTAGCACTGTTGTAGGCTGCTATTGGTTCGGTCATTCTTCCCAATAGCATTCATCCCACATGGCCAAAATGGGAAGTTTTGGTTCTCATTCCTCTTTTATAAAATCCTTCCCCACTCCTTGAGAAAGTATAAGCCAATAATTTAAATTAAAAAAATAATGTAGGTATAATCATTTTTTCCACATGCACTTGTAATCAAAGTTCCCAGGATATAATTATTTTAAAATTATAGTCGGTTTTTGGTTTTTACGGTTCGGTTTTTTAGTGAAACCGAAACTGAAATCGAAAATCTATTTTTTATATGTTCAAAACCGAAACCGAAAAACCGAACCGAAGCTTCAAACGATTCGGTTTCGGTCCGATTCTCGATTTTTCGGTAAATTTTGTACACCCCTAACTGTCACACACAGGCACACAACAACGCCCACGCTCACGCCTGTCGCCCACGCCAGTTGCTCATGGTCACGCCCACGCTCACGCTCACACAGACACACACAGCAACGCCAGTCGCTCACAATCACGCCCATGCTCATGCCCGTCGCCCACGCTAATTGCTCACGGTCACGGACTCACGCCGACATTATCTTGGTGCTCTACTGCTTTGGCTGTCCCACATTAGTTGGAAATGGGAAGAAAAAATTTTCCTCACCCTATTTATTGAAGTTGGATCTGCTGAATCTCTTCCGTGCTGGACTTTACAATCAAAGCCCTAAAGCCGTGGCCCAGTTGGCTGTGGCTAGCTTCATATAATTATTTTTTTATTTTGTTAGTCTAAAATTTGGTAAAACTGAAATAACCGAACCGAACCGTAAAATAAACGGTTTGGTTTGGTTTTAAACCGAGGGTATACGGTTCGGTTGCGGTTCAGTAGTTTTAAAAATCGAGAGGTTCGGTTCAGTTGACGATTTTGGCAATAACCAAACCGAACCGAACCATGTACACCCCTGCTAGCAAATGCACTAATGCATACATTGGTTCAAGGATTGAGATATAATCCATAAAGAAAAGACTCATGTACCCCAAACTCATAACACCTACAACAGATGAAATAAACATGATGCTTCCTCATCACAGTGCTTTTAGAAGTGGATGTGCAAGTTAGGCCATATAGTATGTAGACTCTAAATTGGCAGTCATGATCTTTGAGTATTCTTCAATAATGTACTCGATAGTTGGTTTCTTGAAATTTATCACATCATTAAGACTCTAAAAATGATTCTTTCCAAATTTTTGATACAAATATCAGCAACTGGGAATGCATAGTTACTTATCACCTAGGGTAGACAAGAACAAAAATACATTAGAATTCATGTCTAACAATTAAAAAAATTAAGGTCATCTCATGGTGAAGATTTTCGTATCATCATTAATGATGTAAATAAATGATGATAAGTTGTTTGAAAGGGTTTAGGTTTTAGAAGCAACATGACAATAGTTAAAGATTAATCAAACTACTTGCACATAAGTTCGCTATAAAGTGTCATATCAGAAGTTTCATGCTCAACTTTAGAGTAGTAATGCAGAGTACGTGTAAAGTTGAGTTGTATTGAGTAGTGACACAAAACAACGGTGTACAAATTCCTTACGCTTTCCCCAAAGTTTCCTGTCCCAGACTTTGCCTCTACAGACAACGAAACACAATATATACTATAGATTAATCACAATATACTTAACTTCTCTCATGATAATATAATATTAAAAGTTTTATATGCAACGCCCCAAAAAATAATACGCACAAAAGTGAAAAAATTAAAAATTAAAAAATTAAAAAAAATAATTAATTAATTAAAATAATTAAATTATTATTAATTAAATAATATAATGTAATAATATATTAATATAATATTTTATATATATATATATATATATATATATATATATATATATATATATATAAGTTAACATCAAGCTTAAGGAATTTCAATCAATTTACAGAGAACACACACCCCCCCTTCTTCACGAATGCTCTCTCTCTCTCTCTCCCTCTCCTCAATTTTTTTGGCGAAACCTGCACCAATTAAAGAATGAAATATATATTTAGGTTCCAATTTCAGTCACCAACGTTTTAACCAGAGTGGATTCGTCGTTTGGACATCGTAGGCACCACTCTAGGGTTAAGGTAAGGGGAATAGATTATGTCAGGTTTATTTTAAAAATATTCCCGATTAAATTTGAGTACGTGAATTTATTTAGATTTATGTTAATTAAAATATGCCCGATTTAAATTGAGTATGTGAAATTAATTATATCTATGTTCAGATTTTATTTTAAAAATATGCTTGAATTAAATTAAACTGCGGGGATTTGGTTATATCAGATTTTTGAGAATATTTGGAAAATAAATTAATCTGTAGGAATTTGAGTATATCGGGTTTTCTTGGAATATAATGGAATTAAATTAACTAGGTGAAATTAATCATACCCTAGTTTTCAGCAAAATATATATTTTCCCCGAATAGTTTATTATAGTATGATTTATCAGTCAAATCTGGTAGTAATTATATTATGATTTATCAGTCAAATCGTGTGACATGAGAATAATTATTATTGTATGATTAAACATGATGGCTTTTATATAGTAATGAAATGACAGTTCAGACGACTTTATGACGAGTTCAAGCAGCTTATGCTGAGTTATGAAATGATAGTTTTTTTCAAAGTTATGATATGACAATTTTATACAGAGATACATAGTTATATATAGACAGAGATGTACAATTTTATATAGAAATATACAGTTTTATACAGAATTATAGTATGACGGTTTTATACCGAATTGTGAAAATGAGATCATGTTACTGTATTATTTATATAAATTGCATTATATGATTTAAGAACCCTAATGGACCAAAGATTTACAGATTGCTCGGTACCGTAGCTACAGTGATATAGTAGTGCAACCACGCTATTGTGTGATCCGAAGAGGGGGTGAATTGGGTTTTAAAAACTTTTTGACTAAATTTAAACATATTGCCGATTCACCACAAATCATATCTCATTCACAATGCAAACGTGTATATAAAATAATTGAACTGTGAGTGCAAGCATACACATGTGCAGCATATCTCATTTAAAATAAAGGTATGTATGCAAATAATATAATAGTAAATAAATAGGCATACACATACTGAATTTAAAGTACAGAAATTTAAAGGAGATAGGGAGAGAGCGACACAAGATATTTGTTATCGAGGTTCGGCCAAATCGGCCTATGTGGGGCCTTGGGCATACCCCCCAACGATTACACTATCCCTACTCACTTAAATGGGCGAAACAGAAGCCGTTTACATCCTTTCCTCACGGAGCGAGGAAAACCTCAATTCAATTTTCAGGCTGAATCGAATTGTTCTCACTTACGAGACTGAGATTCCTCAGTTCAATTTTTGGGTTGAATCAAACTGATCTCACTTACAGGGCTGAGACTCCCCAGTTCAATTCCGGGTTGAACCCAACCGATACATTAAAATCATTTTTGTAGAAAATAATGCTTATGAAAATACAAACTAAGATGTACACATTTAAACTCAAACAAATGCACTATCTAATGATATGAGTTATGCTTAGTAGAGTAAGAGTGCTTAAAATATTTAAACCCTAATTAAAAAATTTCTCCAAAAATATATTTCAATAATAATATAGGAGAACCTAGGGTTTTGCTCTTCCAATAATTTTTGCACAAATAATATATATATATATATATATATATGAATATATATATATATATATATATATATATATAAATGAGAAATATGTTCTACAACAAAGATTTTTGTAAATAAAAGTGTTTGGAGAATCTGAGATTTTAAGCTCAAGAGTATATGTGCAATAAATACAATTAAAAGCCCAAACAAAATACTCTCTTTAAAAAAAATATATATTTCAAAAAATATAACAAAGAGAGTTGGAGAGTATGAAAAATTTAACCCCAAAATGATTTTTGAAATAAAACAGTATGTGGGGAACTTTGATTAAGTGAAAATTTTGAGAGAAAATATTTGTTAATCAAAGTTCCTAATTTGGAGTAGTGAGGGGGTATTTATAGATTTTTTAAAAATTATGACCGTTGGGGACACGCTCAATATTTTGGAAAACTTTAATTAAAAATTAATGATGTTTTAGTCCTTAAAAAAAATTTCCCAACTCGAGAGGTTCGGTCGACCATATAGAGAGTTCGGTTGACCATATTGACAAGTTCGATCGACCAAGGAACTTTTGAACTACAAGTTTGGTCGACCGTCTTAAGGTGATTTTGAACCCTTCGAGGTTCAGTCGACCAACTCAAGTTCGGTTGACCAATTTCATAAGTTCGGTCAACCAGGTCATTTTATAACTAGGAGTTCGGTCGACCGGAGCATTAGGAATTTCCCACGTGGTAGTTCGGTCGACCAGAGCGTTGAAGTTCATTTCACATTTAGTTGACCAAATGGTCAACTGTTGACCCTAGGGAGGTTCAGTCGACCGAAGGTCTATGTGTGTTCAGGTTCGGTCGACCGAACACAGTAAAGTTGTGCAATTAAGTCCTATTTTTGAAAATAAATTTCCCCTGATAGCATATATGAAAATGGGGACTTTCCTAAGTACAAGTGCAGAGATCTAGGGTCTCTCTAAGGTCTAGGCATTTTAATTTACTATAAAAAATCTGGCGTTGGTCGACCTTTGGTTGACCGAAGTCAACCCTAAGGTCTGTCTATGGTTTCTGTCTGAGCATAAAGACATATCATGCAGGGTGTATGCAGTTATTACAGACCAACATATAAAAACTTAAATGCATTATACAAATAAAATCAAAATGTCTTATTCTTAATCTTCTTTACTCTTTAACCTTCATGGAAAACGCTAGGAGAGTGTGAGCTTTATGTTCTAGTTGGCATCCATTTTTCGGTATCTTATGTTCATGCTGAAATGAAAACTTGTTCACACACTAAATACACACATAAGATACTGGTGGTTATTCAGCATCAAAACAGGGATCGAACTCAAAAAGCCAACATAATCGGAACAAATTTGTGTTTTGGGGTTCCTAGACACTACTCCAAAGTTGAGGTAAGAGTGAAAAATGTGTTAACTGCTTAGAATTTAACTGATTAAATGGAGTATATGGGCCTATGGATGTTTAAATGATTATAATGCAGGAGTTGAGTTAATTGAATTAGGGAAAAATGTGATTTCAAGGTTTTGAGTTCCGAATGTCGCGGGCGTGGATTTAGGGATTTTAGCAAGCCTCTCAGTAAACAGGTAAGGGGAATAAATTATAATAGTTATTTTTGGAAATTACCCGTTAAATAAATATGTGAAAAAGAGATTATGATATTTTGCTTGATATTATTATGATACGAATATCAAATAAAATTGTGTGACATATGATTTATACTAGAAATGTGTTTGAAACTGGGTTATGTGATTTGCACTAAGAATAAAGAGACTATGATATATATGTTGAAATGTTTTATGCATAAATGAAGATAATGGAAACCAATTATGTTTTATATACTGAATGGTGATGATATGAGATTTGAAATATGAGCAATGATGAAAAGTGGAATACATAATTGTTTTATTGAGAACGATGAATTGTGATATACTAATGTGTATTTTATTGGAAAATGATGGAATAGGATATTTATATGTATGTATAGAAATATTTTCTATGATAAATGAGGACATAAGAAATATCGATATGCTTTATTAAGAAATGTTGAAATACGTGAAATGAGATATATATTATTATGAGATGGAATGTGTATTGATATGGTGGGAATGAAACAAAAAATGGTGAGAATATTTCTAATATGATGAAATGTACTAACACACTGAAATGTGAATATTGAAATGTGAATACTGAAATGTGAATACTAAAATGCAAATACTGAAATGTGGAAATGAGAACCCTAATGGACTAGAGTTGGATAGAGAGCACGATACTGTTGCCAGCAAGGTGTTAGTGCAACCACACGGCCTCATGGAGAGTGTGACGTGACATTCGATTGAGCTAGTAAGAAGGGTAATTTTTTCACCTGGAGTCCGGACCAGGAGTGGGCAGGCCAATTGTACTACAGACAGACAATTTCCTTATTTTGATCTAAACGGGTAGGTCAACCGTGATTAGGTCCAGCCTTCGGGCCGCACAACCCGGTCATGGGGGGAAGCATGATGACGTGAATATCCTTAGGATAGCCATGAGTTACAGACATAATGTGTATTTGTTACTAGTGGACACTCATAAGTTAGTTTGTGAAATAAAATGATAAATGAAAGAGTGTGAGTTTAATTGCATAAATAGTTAGGGCAAAGTAAAACTCTCCACCTAAGGGCTTACTAAGTAAGGTAAGTGCCCTGATAAGTATCAATTGTAGTTGCACCTGAGTTAATCGGGCAAAGTTACAAACGATATCAGAGAAGAGGGGCGCTACATGTATGGATGTGTAATCTCCCCTATCCTTAGGAACTTTCGCTGATAAATATTAGTTGTATATGTATAAGTATAAGAAATGGTAACATGGCTTATGAAATTATATTTATTATTTATATGATTATGAGTACATATCGGTATATTTTCACAGATGATGTAATCACTTAAATGAGTATATTATGATATAACTAATGTAATGCCCCAACCTGGGTCTGTTAGGGAGTACTGCGTCTCTCCTCCTCCACCTGGACCAGACAATAGGGGGCAGGCCTTATTAGACTAATGATTGGCCCCACAAACCAACACGTGTCATTTTCAGTGTGTTTTGTCCTCACTCACACACTTCCTGAGAAAACTTCCCAGGTGGTCACCCATCCGAAGATTGCTCTAAGCCAAGCACGCTTAACTATGGAGTTCTTATGGGAAAGCTTCCGAAAAGAAAGGTGCACCTTGTGGATATGGGTAGTAACATCTAATCTTTTAAGTCTTTCATCTATGGGGTATCACATTCTTCCCCACTTATAGAATGCAACATCCTCGTTGCGAACCCACATTTCCAAACTCAGGCGATGTGAATCTCATCACACTTCCGGCTGGGTGTTGGCTCGAATACCATTTGTAATGCCCCAACCTGGGTCTGCCAGGGAGCACTGCATCTCTCCTCCTCCACCTGGACCAGACAATAGGGGGCGGGCCTTATCAGAGTAACGACTAGCCCCACAAACCAACACATGTCCTTTTCAGTGTGTTTTGTCCTCACTCACACACTTCCTGAGAAAACTTCCCGGGTAGTCACCCATCCCAAGATTGCTCTAAGCCAAGCAAGCTTAACTATGGAGTTCTTATGGGAAAGCTCCCGAAAAGAAATGTGCACCTTATTGATATGGGTAGTAACATCTAATCTTTTAAGTCTTTCATCCATGGCATATCACAACTAACTCATACTGCCACACACTGTGAAAATTTTATTCCGTCTTACTGAGAGGTGTCTCATCCAAATATCTAAACTTTTTAGGGAATCATGACAGACTAGTAGATAGAGCTCCAAGACAGAAGGGGAGTTGGTACCCTAATAGACAAGGTAAGTGTTTGAGTTGGAAAATGAGTTTTATGAAATCTACTGGGATATTTTGTGGGGTTGTAGAGATGTATATGTGTATGATAGATATATAGTACTCTGGTATCTGTATTCAGAATGGTATGTAAATATTGACTTCAGCAGTTAGGTATGGTTGTATGAAGTAGACTGAATACCCGGTACCTCACTTCGGGTTGAGTTATGTTAATGTGGTATCAGAGTTTGTGATGTGGCAGATGATGGTTTATTATTGTTTATTGTGAAAAAAAAATGATATGAAAAAAAAAATCAGGGTGTCATAGTAGGCGCGACTCTAGGGTTAAGATAAGAGGAATAAATTATATCAGGTTTATTTTAAAATATTCTCGATTAAATTTGAGTACGTGAATTTAATTAGATTAATGCTAATTAAAATATGTCCGATTTAAATTAAGTATGTGAAATTAATTATATCTATGTTTAGATTTTACTTTAAATATATGCCTGAGTTAAATTAAACAGCAGGGATTTAGTTATATCAGATTTTTGAGAATATTTTGAAATTAAATCAAACTGCAAAGATTTGATTATATAAGATTTTTTGGAATATAATGGAATTAAATTAAATAGGTGAAATTGATCATACCCGCGTTTTAATTTAAATTTACTGAATATATGTTTGTGAAAATTTCTCGGGTACTTATGAAATTATAATTATTATATAAATTGTGTGGTATGAGAATGATTTATTTGTTTTTATTATATAATTAAACCTATTAGAATTTTTTATGGTATTATATGACAAGAGTTGTGGTATTATACTAATTTTTGAAATTTTTGGGAATAATGTGGATCTTGTGGATTTGACGGTTTAATTCGATCACGTGGACGGTTGGAAAATTCTAGAAAGATTATTGTAAATTATATGTTGAGAATTATGATCATGCTATCGGTTTTATTATGAAATTGCAATATATGGTTTAAACACCCTAAAGGACCAGTGTATGGAAAGCTTGGTACCGTAGCTAGTGAATGAGTTAGTGCAACCACACAATTTTGATAGTGTTCGTGTATGGATAGTCGATTTGGCCTGAGAAGGGTAGTGCCCACCTGTTTCCTGACCAGGATGGGGAGGCAAATTGTACTTACAAGTGCGTTAATTTGATTTAGCATTGGTGGTAAGCCAGTTAAGGCTAAGTCCAATCTTCGGACTGCACAACCTGATCATGGGGGTTATACATGATGTTAGTCCATTCAAAGGGGG
The DNA here is from genome assembly GCF_029873635.1 of Malania oleifera. Taxonomy (NCBI): domain Eukaryota; kingdom Viridiplantae; phylum Streptophyta; class Magnoliopsida; order Santalales; family Ximeniaceae; genus Malania; species Malania oleifera. The sequence continues at coordinate 5,645,972 of NC_080417.1, forward strand.
TGTTTCTACGCATATATGTGGATTTATGTAACAGAGCTATTGAGCCAAATTATGTTCTAAAAAGAAATATATATTTTAAAATAAATAGGCAAAGGAGGACGACGATACGTAACGCCCCAATCTTCAGGACTTAAGCCTGAGGGCTCGCTGAATTGGAGGGCGACGATATGTAACGCCTCAATCTCAGCAAGTGCTTGATATGTACGGATCACCAAAATTGTTACGGCGATGTACGAATCATGAACTTTGTAGATTTATATAAATGGGGCCAAGTATGGGTTGATTTTTTTTTTTTTTAATAAATGGAAAGGAAAATATGTATTTTTATCAAATAAATAAGTGCGAGTACAATTTTATATGTTATCTCAGTTAAAGTTTAATTAATGGATATATTTGCCTACATAAAAACTCATTTGCCACACACTGATAATAATCTATTTTGTCTTACTAAGAAGTGTCTCACCCCAATAATTTTATCACATTTCTAGAAATACAGGGAGCCGAGCTTAGTGAGCTTCGGGAGGGGGTTTAGTTGTTATAGCTTAGAATAAGTGCTTGTGAGACGCGGATATGTATATAGATATGTTTTTGTCTATTTAGGATGTAGTATGAATGCTTGGAGGTACATGTGTAATTATGGTGGTATTAGAACTCTGGTATTGAGGTTTAAAATATTTTTCACTGCATGATTTTAAATTGAGTTATGGACAGGTGTATCTGGTGTTAGTTTTGGTACAATCCCAAGAGGGGGTGTGAATTGGTATTTAAAAATTCTATCTCCTAGTTCAATTCACTAACATCAGTATTACATAAGCCTAGGGTCAATCTATGCAATTAATAAATAAACATACATGTGCAGTAATAGTAAAGTGCGGAAAGGTAAACAGTACACGCGATATGTTAACGAGGTTCGGCCAAATTGCCTACGTCCCCACCTTGGCTAACAAGCACTAGAATTACCACTATAAGCTCACTTAACGGGTGGAGTGGCACCTAAACAACCAGGTCAATTAGCACAGGGTTGACCTCAACCTTTACAACCAGGTCAATTAACACGAGGCTGACCTCAACCTACACAATCCTTACCGGGCTGGATTACTGCTCCCTCAGGCCACGCTTGGAAATACAACAATATTCACTTAATCAAATGGTACAGTGATTGTGCTTTCATGTAAAGCAGATATGTACCCAAATAGACTCAATATAATCAATGCACCTCAATGATGTATGAACTATAAGCTCGGTGCTCTACATGTGCAATCAACACTCAGAATAATGACTTTATCTAATCAAGCACAAGAGTGTATATCAAACAAGCTATTCTTTGAAAACCAGATAAACTATATCTCAATCTCAGATTAGGGTTTCAAAGATGTTAGCAATAATATTCAAACAAACTCAAAAATATTTTTTTCAATGTAGCAAGCACAAGAATTGTTTGAAAACAAACTTTGAAAATGATTTTTGCACACAAAAGTATAAGCTTAGGTTACTTGCAATGACAATGCAAGAACCACAACCTTTAAAGTCTTCCCACACAAAATTTATCAAGTTAAATCAGTGGAAGAACTTGATGCTTCTACTCTCAATAAAATCAAACAATCAATATAATGTAATGAGAGTATTAGCAAGTATGAATGAAGCACAAGCACACAAAATATACTCATAACACTTGCAATATCAAGAAGGATGATGTGTATGAGTGTTTTTGGAGTAGTATAGGTTGAAATAGGGTTTTGGATTTTGAGAGAATTTTTTCCTAATCAAATTTGCTAATCCTTGCTAATTATGACAAATGAATGAGTATATATAGGTAAGAAGGATTTTTTGACCGTTGGGGACACAGTGGGCATAATTAAAATTGTTTAAAAATCCATTAAGAATATTAACCCAATTTACCCCATTTAAAAATTCAGTAAAAATTATTTTAACCTGCGAGGTTCAGGTACCCGGCTAGAGGTTCAGGTGCCCGAACAGACACAGTCAAAAATTCGACTTTTAGAGGTTCGGGTGTTTGAAGGGTGAGTCGGTCGGCTGAAACAAAGTCAGTAGCATTTGTTTGATAGTTCGGGTGCCCGACTCATAATTTCGTTAAATGAACTAAGCACTTTGGTCACCTGAGCCCAATTTAAACGCAATTCTTCGGTCGCTCGGGTAGTTGAAAAGTGGTTTGACATAAGTTCGGGTGCCCGGGGAAGACACGTTCAAATCAGGTTCAGGTTCCCGAACACTTAAGTCAACATGTTGGCTAGTTCGGTTGCCTGAGCCATTTTACACGGCCAAGGTTCGGTCGCCCGAGCCATTTTACACGGCCTAGGTTCGATCGCCCGAACCCTCTTAATGTTTTCTATTAAGTTCAATTTTAACTTGACTTGATTCTCCTGATGTAGTAAGTGATGTTGGGGACTTTTTTATGTGCAAGTTCTGGGACCTAGGGTCTTTTCTAAGGCCTTTTTAAGTACGCCAAAAAAAACCTAGCATCGGTCAACCGAAGGTTGACCGAAGGGTGTTCCCTAAGGTCTCTATGGTCTTTGAGCTTTAGTTCCTACATTACTATTACAGACCCAAATTATACAAAATATAAATTACAATGAATCTTTAGGGTCTTTAGACTTTGAGTCTTCATGTGCCATTAGTTGATCTACTAATTATATACTTGCACACAAACTCGAAAGTCATCAAATACCAAGAGTATTTGTCATTATCAAAACCGGGTGACCTATCAGGTCAACACCTGGTACCCCACTTTGGGTTCGGGTCGTTATATTATGGCATCAGAGATTGTGAAATGGATTTATTTATGGATTAGTAGCACTCTAGGCCCCACTGGGTTCGGGGCGCTACACCTCTGCTCTTAGACTTTTCACCAGCATGTAGACATAAGCCTCCATGGTGTTCCCCAACAAATCTTTGAATATTTTGTTTGCAAACCTATGGTAAGTCACTTTTGTGTTTTTTAATCCAAAAGGCATTACTCTATAGTAATAGAGCCCCTTTTCAGTGATAAATGAAGTCTTCTCTTCATCACGTGGATGCATATAAATTTGGTTGTAACCTAAGTACGCATCCATGAAGCTCAAGAGCTCATGTCCAGATTTAGAGTCCACCGGTTGGTCAATCTACGGGAGCAAAAAACTGTATTTGGGGCATTCCTTGTACAAGTCTGTAAAATCGATGTAGGTCTGCCATTTCCCATTTGAATTTTTCACTAGAACCACGCTGCTGAGCCGCTCTGGATAATTGACCTCCCTAATAAAATTAGCATTTAAAATCTCATTTACCTCTTCGTCAATTATCTTGACTCATTCTAAAGCGAAACTTCTCTTCTTTTGCTTCATGGGGCGATGGTTCGGATCCACCTGTAACCTATGCTCAGTGATTGCAAGGTCGATTCCTGACATGTCATCAGCAAACCAGGCGAAGATGTCTACATATTCATCCAATAACCTTACCAACTCCTCCTTTAGTGACTCCGACAATTGGCTCTCAATTTGAACGCACCTCTCCCGATTGCCTTTATCGAAACATTGATTATATCCTCATCTAGTGTACTAATCTACGAGTACTCTCCTCTTACCTTCAGATCTTCAATTGCTAAGGTCTCTTGTCCTTCTGTCTTTCCCTTCAGCGCCATCACATAACAGTTGTGTGCTGCTATCTGATCTCCTTTCACTACTCCGATCCTATTTGGGGTAGGAAATTTTACCTTCAAGTGATAAGTGGAGGTCACGACTCGGGCTACATAAAGGAAATTTGTCATGAATGTAACTTGCTACGGAGGTGTCCCCATTGCCAAATGGAGTGTAATCGTGGCCAAAGGATGGACTACATACCCCCCCTGAATCCCACAAAGGGTGTGGAAATTGGTTTCATACGCTCCCTTATAATCTTCATCTCCTATAGTACCAACCAAAAGATTGTATCGACTAAACTCCCGTTATCAATTAGCACTCTTCTAACCCGATATTTGGCAATGAGTAATGACACTGCCAAGGCGTGATCGTGAGGCTGCTGCACACCTTCTTCATCTTCCCTGGTGAAGGTAATGGTATTATCATGCTTCTACTTTTTATGATTCTACTCTTGTCCTTCCATCAAGAGCACCTATTTTGCATACCTTTTTCGGGAACTCCCTCTATCTCCTCCACAAACTGGTCCCCCAAAGATCACAATAATCTCCCCTACAATCTATTCTCCATTATGTTCATCCTCAGGTTTCTGGCGGTCACCTCCTTTCACAAACCTCGATAAGTATCCCCTCCTTATCAGGGCCTCAATTTCGTTCTTTAAGTGGTAGCATTCTTCCATGTCATGCCCATGATCCACGTGGAACTTGCAAAATTTGGAGGTGTTTCGTTTATATGATGGTGCATGCATAGGCTCCAGCCACGAAACATATCCTCTTTCTTTAATGTGCACCATGACATTTGCTCGGGAGACATTCAAAGGAGTGTAGGACTAGAATTTAGTTGCAAGTTCTAACTCCTTTGAACTGCTTGACAGTTTGTTATTCTCTTGCCTCTTCATTGCTTTGATTGTTTCTTCGATATCTTTCAAGCCTTTCCTTTTCAGGTCGATTCGACTTCTCCTTGTGTCCATCATCTCTTCTTGGTTAATGTACTTATGAGCTCGTGCCATCAACTCTCCCATGTTGACTAAGGGTTTCTTTCCCAGTGAGTTCAAGAAATCTCCTAACTGGAGAGCCGTTGTAAAGGCTACCATTACTACTCCATGATCCAGGTTTTGAATCTCTAGAGTTGTATTGACAAAACGGTGCATGAACTTCTTTAATGTTTCTTTTTCTCCTTGAACAAGGCTTATCAGGTGAGTCGAAGTTTTTGCTATCATCTAGGTGCTGATAAAATGTCTAGTGAATTGCTGCTCCTTATCATAAAAAGAACTGATAGAGCCAGGCTTCAAGGTCTGATACCATGTCTTGACGTTCCCTTTTAAAGTGGCTGTAAATGTTTAACACATGATTGCATTTGGTGCACCTTGTAGTTACGTCAACACTTTAAAGGTATCCAAATGATCAATAGGATCAGACAAGCCTTCGTACCCTTCCACACTCGGCATTTTAAACTTGTCAGACAGGGGATCATTCATTACCTCTCTAGTGAAAGGTGGATCTAAATATTTGAGTGAGGACTCCCCGAAGGACAACTAGTTGCAAGCTTCCTTCATCATTTTATCCAACTAATCAATTCTTTTGAATTTTTCCTCTTATTCACGTGATCGTTGTTCATTGATTCTCACACTGGTCGCATCTTCCACCTTATTCGCTGGGTCAACCTTATCATTGATCGCCAATGGGACTGCAACCTTCCTATGTGACCCAAGATCTACTTGGTCAGGGTGGGGAACATGTTCCTTATGATCCTTTTTATTTATTTATTGCAGGATCATGCTAAACATGTCCTCCATCCTTTTCTGAAATGCAAGGAACTCACCTTTTGTTATGTCGGAATTGTCACTTGGTGCGGAATGTATGAATTGGGATGATTGGTTAGTCATAGCAAACTCCGACTTCGAATTATTTGATGTAGTCATGATCAAGGATTGAAAAAGAAAACCTCTCAAGAAGTTCCCATAGACAGCACCAACTGTTGCTAAATGAAATCGAACGATCTTTGGAGATGTTCCTTGGTCACAACCACCTAAAAGAGAGGAGGTAAGGATAACTTGGAGGACTTGGGGTGTACTTCGGGGATCACTCCGATGCCTAAGTGAGAGACTTATTGAGAGACTAATTGCAACAGTAGAAAGAATGAGTATGAATGGGATATCTTAACTCTTTCTTCAAGCCCCTTTTTATAGTGGTAGAGGTTGACGATCAAGTATTTAATGAGCCCATTATTGTGCTTGTGGGAGTTACATAAATATTATGGGTATTGATGTGGGGGTTTTGAAAATGATTTCGTAATCGTCCCTCTTATCAATGTGTGTAATTTAATTTACCCGTCGGTTATGGAAGGTGGTTTAATTGTAGAATCGAAACCATTTCTTCTTTTAAAAGAGAATATTTTAGTATATATAAGGGATTTAAAAAAAAAAAATTATGAGTAATTATAGGGGCATCTTAGGAATGTTAAAAATCAGACCAAGAAGAGAAAATCTCGTAATGTTAAAATCACACCAAAAAAGGAAAATCTTTTTCTAGTAGTAAAGATAAAAAATAATATAAGTACATCAGCTTTCATTTCATATCTTTTTTTTATCTCTTCTACTTTTTTTTTTCTTATTCTTTTTTAATTTTTTTGATGATTTGAAACTTATGGACAAGTCCTTTGAATACCCACGCATTACCTACTAGAATATACTCAAGAGCTCAACAAAAACATAGTAATAGCATATGTATATTTATTTATTTTCACCAAGACATGATAATATAACTCCTCTCTCATTTCTAATCTTTGTGTTTGGAAGGATGAATATTAGATATTGAATTTGAATTTAAATAGATTTAGATAAATTTTAATATAATTTTGTATTACATCTTATTCAAATACAATACAAATTTAAATTGAAGTCTCCAAGACACTAGCCCCCATTTGACTTGAAGAATCATACCTTGAATAGAATAAAATCTCAATAATGAAATTGTATTCCTAAGTTTGGTTTATAAAATTAAAGACGGAATCATATTCCAGCCGAAATATGATTTCTGTGAATGGGGTAATCAAGATTCCAGTCCAGATAGGTTGGAATCAATTTCATTATATGAAATCAAATTCTTTTATAACAAAATTTTTTTGAAAGTAACAACAAATGCTAATAATACTAATAGTTATTGCTTTTATAATAAAAATAATAACAACTAATGATAATTGCAATACTAATAAATATATTTATTGTTTTATTTAATAAAAAATGTTAAAATAATAATTATTTTAAGGATAATAATAATTATAAAAATAATAAAAAATAATAACTTCAATAGAAATAATATTTATTATTGTAAAATAATAATAACAACATAAGCGATAATAATAAATAAAAGGGCAATAATAATAATAATAATTATGATTTTAAAAATAATAATAATATGCATTGTTTATGAAAATAATAATAAAAAATCAAACAATGACAACAAATAATAATAATAATAGTAATAATAATAATAATAATGATAAAAATAAAATTGTTGTTGGTGGCTGGAGTTCTTATGTAATCCAAAAAAATAAAAAACAATAATAACAACTAATAACAATATTTTTTACTATTAAAATAATAATTAATGATAATAATAATAATGACAAGAACAATATTAATAATAAAAAAGCCAAACTAGTAATATTTATTTTTTATTTTAAGGATAATAATTATGGTAAAAATAATAAAAATAATGATAGTTAGTAATAACTACAATGAGAATAATATTTATTATTGTAAAATAATAATAACAGCAAGAGCAATAATAATAAATAAAGGCTAAAATAATAAAAATTATTATTTTAAGGATAATAGTTATAAAAATAATAAAAAATAGATATAACAACAATAAAAATAATAATTACACTAATAACAATCACTATAATGAAAATAATAAAAAATAATAAAATAAAAACAACAACAAATAATAATAATTCTAATTGTTTGTTATAAACTAATAATTACAATAGCAATTTATTTCTATCAAAATAATAATAACAACAATATTATCAAGAATAAAAAATAATACTAAAATTAATCACTATTAATAAAAAAAATTAAATAATTATGTATTAAATTTTTTTAGTAAAAATAATTATTTTTCATTTTTATTATAGAGTTCATGGAAGAATATTAAAAGTTGAAAAGAAATTAAAATTAAATTTTTACAATTATTTTATATTACTAATCAAATGCAGGAATTATATTCCAAAAATAAATTTATTTTTACCTAAATTCCATTACTTGTTTAAAACGGGATAAGACCCAAAAAGAAGCCCCCGCAATACAGAAACTCGGCGCCAAACTACTCATTTCAAATTCTAAACGTTCACAGACAAAACCAAATTCGTTTTCATAAAATAACAGACCAATCGTGATAGGGTCCGGATTGCATCCACGTCTCTAATTTGCCCGTCATTTAAAAACATCAACTGCGCGTTATATATATGTTCTCCTTCATACAGTTTCTGAAACAACGGTCTCTCTCTTTCTCTCTCTCTCTCTCTCATGGAGAAGAGGCTTCGCTCATCTCTCGAGAGCTCAGCCGAAGAGTTCCTTGCCTCTGTTACGAAACTAGGGTTTAAGTCTGCAAAATGCTCTCTCAAAACCCTAATTTCGACTACAAATCCATCCTCGGAACTCTCTTCTTCTCTCTCCATCGCTGTGCACAACTTCGTTTCGCGTTCGGTCCAATCCTTCCGGAAGCTTCTTGATCCAAAAGCCCATGGACGCACCCTCTCCCCCCCCTCGCCACCCTCAAAGCGTCTTCGAAGATCTTCGAGGCACTCGAAGACTAGAGTCGAATCGGATGCTGAGAATCATGAATCAAAGGCCAATCAAGATAAGCAGCGTGTGCTCCAAGATCTGCAGGTTCTCGCTTACATTGCTAACCTGTGTGTTGCGCATCCCAAAAATCTGTTCTCGCCTTCGGATTTGTTACCTGCTGTTCAAGCATTGCACAATAATCTGATTTTATTCGACTCCGATTCCGTTTTGTCATCGGAGATTGCGAACTTATGTGAGGAGTGGTGGAAGAAAGAGCTGCCAGGCAGAGAAACCCTAATTTCGCAATCGCTTCCTTTTTTGCTTTCGAGGTCGCTGACATTGCGTAAGAAGGTTGACGTGCACAGAGTGTACACGCTTCGCGAGGCATTTGTATTGTTTGATTTTGAGGATGAGAGTATTGAGGATTTGAAGCTTTTGCTTATCCGTTGTCTGATCACACCGCTGTATTTGAAGACTGAGGACGGGAGGCGGTTTCTGGCATTTATGTTCGGGCTCAGCGGGCAGCTTCTGAAGGAAGCATTGGCAATGATTCGGTCACAGATTCCATTTGGGAGGAAGTCGATGTTGGAGGCATACGCAGACATAGTTTTCCGGGCATGGAAGGTAGCAGAAGGAGCCGTCCGAGATGAAATTGAGAATGGGTTTTTGCAGGATATGATTGAAGGTGCAATTCATTCAAGTTCGGATTCTCTGGCTGCCTTTATCAGGAGGGTACTGGGTGGATTCATCAACAAGAGAACGACTGATGGTGTTGAGCAACTTCTTTTTCGAGTAGCTGAACCAGTTATATTCCGGTCACTGCAGGTAATTTGTTTTTCTTTATGTTCTCGTACTTTTTGGATATATTATATTTGAGTTATTTTGCTTGAGTTAGTATTTTATTTCGCTCCAGAGTATACTACTGTCCTCTTCCTTGTTCAATACTTGATGCCTTGTTCCTTACTATTAAGGCATAATAATGCAAGATCTGTAATTAAAAGATGTAATACATCAATGACAAGTATGTGCTATTAAACATTACCATTATGCAATTAATATAAATGAAATTCATAAATGAATTGAACATTGATTCTATTGGAATAAACTAATTTAGACATAAAAGGTAAAACATTCTAGCTAATATCTAAATTCAATTTTCCAAAAAATTTAAAATTATTAAAATTTTCATTCATGTTCTTCTTGTACTACTTTTTATTTTCAATAAAAAGAAGATTAATTAAGATATATATTTCAGGTTAGGATTTTGAAGATCAAAGAAGATTTGTTCTATGGTCAAAATTTCAACTTAATTTGTTAAAAATTTGAGGTTCCAATAGATTTTGAATGATCTGTAGAACTGTAAGATGGAAATTGACCATCATTTTGATTTTAATGGTGGTAGAAAGTGGAAATTTTGACAGTTCTGTGGAAATCTAAGACCATGAGCATGAGCACCTGTATTGGAAGGACATAATGGATCATATGTATGGGAGGCCTCAGTTCATAAATTCTTCATGTCATATTTATTTTTACAATTGGCTGTACACTTGCTTGGGTTTGAGTATGTAAATGCTGCTATAGACTGGTCACTGGAATATTAAACAGAATTCATGTTATTCATTGGAGTGGAATGACACTAAAAGTTTGCCATTCTCTGTCTTGTTCGATGTCACCTTTATCGGCTCTGAAGTCTGCAGTATGCTTTAAAACAGAAGCTTCAGTAGCTTAGAAGTTCAAGATTTTGTACCTTGATGCATCAAATGTAAGGGATTCTTGATTTTGAGAAGTTCGATGAAGCTGATACCCAATATGGTTGTGTAAAATGTTTTGCAGGTTGCAAGCTCAAACGTTCGTCTAAATGCATTGCATTTGCTTTTAGACCTGTTCCCCTTTGAAGACCCTGATGCCACAAAAGAGGTCAAAGATTCATTGCTTGACAAACAGTTCTTCTTGTTGGAGAGATTGCTTATGGATGACTGTCCAGATGTAAGAGTTGTTGCAGTGGAAGGTTCTTGTCGCATCCTTCATTTATTTTGGGAAATCATTCCATCTTCATCCATTACAAAGATGCTTACTAAAATATTTGATGACATGTCACATGATATATGCAATGAGGTTAGGCTTTCCACATTGAATGGCATTATATACCTGCTAGGCAATCCCCTGTCACATGAAATCCTTAAGGTGCTTCTACCAAGATTGGGGCATTTGATATTAGATTCTATTATTTCCATACGAGTTGCTGTGGCAGATCTCCTCCTCCTTTTGAGAGACATTCGATCTTTCCAGTTCCATAAGGTACAAATTACTTTCTAAAATTTAATTTTGTGCCTGCAGTGGTTGCTTACAATCTTAAATTTTACCATGCACCAGGTTTAGTTATTTTTTAAGACTTCCTTTTTCTTGGTTGAATGATTTTCATTTATTTCTTTTATAGGTTGTGGGTTTGGATGCATTATTGCACACACTTGCAAGTGATCAACCACCTGTGGTGCAGAAGATCACAAGACTTCTTATACCATCGTACTTTCCCTCAAAAGTAGCCATAGAAGAAGCATGTGATCGGTGCATCACACTTATAAAAAGGTCTCCTATGGCTGGTGCAAAGTTCTGTGAATTTGCTTCATCAGAAGGAGCATCATTGAAATCTCTCATGGAACTTGTCAGAGTTCTCATAAATTTGGTTCTGTCACATAATAAACTGGACGCAGATCAGATTAAGGGCTTACTTGTTGCTGCTTCCTACCTTTGCGACAGCCTAGTAAGCGAGGCAATATATAAGGCAGCTCTCAATGAGTTGTTTCCAGTGGGAAAACTGAAGTGCTTGTTGGCTGCTGCAGCCCCTGCAGATGCTCAATCTTCTGTATTGAACATAGTTTTCAAAATCTCCCCAGATGATGGAGGTGGGCTTGTTGATGTGTGCATGGGTCTGGTCACAAATTGTGGCTCTTTATTTGAGGATGTTGAAAAGCAAGCGAAAATAAGATCTGCCCATAAGTTGGTGCTATCTTGTGGCTTGTTTGATAGCATGTTTGAAGCTTTAACCAGGCTTCTGCAAAAAACTTCTTTTGGTTGCCATGTCAAATTTGGCGTGGAAATACCAAAGCAGAATACTCCCCCTGCAAAATTGAAGAAAACTAGCAAGTCATCTCTCAAATTTTCAGCAAAGTGGAAACATTACAGCGGGAAAAAGTCATCAAAGGTAGCCATTTCCAATTTTGAGGAGGACTATTCCATTGCAGTAGGAATAGCGTGGCAAATTAAAGAATTGCTCATATCTGAAAATTCTCGGAAAGCTATGTTGTGCTCTCAAATTTTAGGACCTGCATTCTATGCTTTAAAGGCCATTGTTGAGGCCAGCATTGTGCAATGTATTAGTTGTGATTATATGGATATATATCCAGTGTTGGCATATATGGCTCTTGCTCTGCAGATCACTGTTCAAAGTGTCAGCATGGAGGGTGCAGACATTTTGGGTGCTAAGAAGAATGATGGGCTTGAATCTGCACGATCATCTATGGAGGCAAGTAAAATTTTCATTTTATAGTATTTTGTACTGAATCCTTAGCAGGAGTTCATTCACTTGAGGTATTTCTAATCATGCATTATTATTATTTTTCATTTCATACATAGTATGGATATATATTGTGAATTATGTTCTTCTTGCTGATTTAACAATTGTTTTCATTTGGAGTTCTGTGCTGCTTTTCTTGTCAATGTTAATTATATGTTTTACTTTTAGCTTTGTTTTCAATTTCTATGTATATTTGTGGGTTGTTTGATATCACTATAAAAAATTATAAAAACAAAAACTAAAATTGAAGACTGGAAACAGAAACAAAAAAACTAGAAACCGGCAACTTCTTTGATTAAAATTTCTAAAGCTAAAACAAAAAACTTGATTAAGCAAATGCTCATTTTGGTCGTTAAATCAAATAATTTAAAAAATATGATTAAAAAAATAAGAAGTACAAAATAATATAAATTAAAAATACAAAAATAAAAAAAATATTATAATATTTTACTTAATTATTATATTTCAAATTTCACTTTTGAAGAACAATCTTATTGTATATAACAATTGAAAAGTAAAAATATTTTGTAAATGACTTTTGTTATTTTTTATTTTTTGTATAATTTTTACTTTCAACTAACTAATTAAGAATGAGATCTATAACTAGTGCTGCATGGGCATAGATGTTAAGTGTTTGGCCCATGACAGTAGGTGTTTAGGTAAGACACAATGCACCATAACGTTACCACCATATTTTGTTTTTTAATTATTTTTTGGTAAGAACAAGGCATTATAGTAAGGCCTCGTTAAGTTCGCCGGAATGAAACAATTGAAATGGAAATGAAGGAATGAGTGTGAATATTAAGGAATGAAGAGTAGGTTACAATAACTACCTTTGGCATTTAAAGGAATCAAAATAGTACTTGGAGACTAGAAATGTAAAAGACACTCCAATAGGCATTTTTTATCTTTTTCTTTTGTGTAAAATTGCAAATCCTTTTCACTGATTTGAGGAATTTTCGTGGTAATTTTTTTGTCTTTTTCTTTTTGAATTTTTTATTTGAATATTTTCAAGAAAAAAATTTTAAGCTTGGAAATTTCCTCCGTAGGCATAATTTTTATTTTTAGTGCACGTTGGCTTGCTGTGATGTGGAGAGTGAGGCCATAAGAGACACCTCAAAGCTGTGAGCGTGTTTGCCAAGCCTCCCTTTGTTCCGGCCTGAGAGTTCATAGGAGTTTGGTGCAAGCTGCAACGATCAATAAGTAGAGAACTAGAAAGATTGGTGCAGTGATGAAACTTAGAATTTTGGACACGGGGGTAAATGGGGAAGGCCATTCATATATCAGAAAATATTTAAATAAAAAGGGAGACCTGTTGCCAAGTCTGTTCTTCCTGCTGAGAAAGGTGGTGTTTGTGCAAACTGTTTCGGGGAGTTGTGCTGTGCATGTGTTCAAGCTGCATAACTCCCATTTCCGTTTATATCACCTACTTAATGGTAATGGAAATTTGGTAATAGCTAGTTTTTTATTCCTGGTCATTCCTTATGCATACTCTGTTGTGACCAAAAACGAGTATGGGATTATACAGCGGAAATATAAAACGCAGCAAGCAAATGAAGCACAACACGCAGTATATCTAAAAATAATAAGAAACAACACAACGATTTACGTGGTTCGACAAAACCTACATCCACGGGAGCAATCCGACAAAAGATTTCATTATGAAAATGAATGTATACAATACAATGGTTACAATGATTTCTCTACTCACACAATATGCCCCGAAAGACATATTTATCAACCCTTTGGAGGCTTCCCTCCAAATACCCAACCTTTCCAATGTTCCAATTCAAAATTTAAAATTTTTCTTGCAACCCCAAGAGCACGTTGACTAGAGGGGTCCACTCGTCGACTAGAGAGGTCCACTCGTCGACAAGTGAGCCCTTCTCGTCGACGAGTCCTTTTTCTACTCTTGGCATCTGTAGATGTCTGAACTTTTCTGGCGCTTGATATCTACTCATCGACGAATGAGGCACACTCATCGACGAGTCTCTCGTTGCACAGCACAAAGAGTCATATGTTTTTCTTCCTTTTGTTTATGAACTCCATTAAGTATAAGAGTCACACAAATACAACAATCTCTACCTTGGCGATTATACGCCTCTTAGGAGAACCTGAAAACATATTTGATTGCTCCACCTTGACCTTAGAACGTTCGGTTGGGTTTGTTTCCCTTCTAGCACTTGGAGATATGGAGTAAGTTCAAGCAATGCTTGAACTCAATAGTGACCGGTTTTGTCAAAATATTCGCTGCATTTTCAGATGTATAAACCTTTTCCAATATAAGTTAACCTGAAGTAATCAACTCCCGAACCTTGTGGAACCTCACATCAATATGCTTAGTTCTAGCATGGTACATTTGATTCTTCGCTAAGTAAATAGCACTTTGATTGTCACAATGCAGCACAACCCCATCTTGCTGTAAGCCTTCTTTAACCAAATCGATAAGTCATAAGACTTCCTTTGTAGCTTCGGCAACTTGCCATAAATTCCGCTTCAGTTATGGACAATGCTACCAGAGATTGTACCATGGATCTCCAACATATAGGTCCTCCTAAAAGGGTAAAGACATAACCTATTGTAGACTTTTTGTCATCCATATCCCCTGCATAATCGGCATCTACAAACCCCACAACTAAAGGACTGCTTTGTTGCTTGCTGAACATGATGCCATAACCCGATGTACCCCGTAAGTACCTGAATATCCATTTGATGACTTCCCAATGTTGTCTTCTCGGATTACAGAGAAACTTACTCACCACACTTAAGCATGTACTAAGTCTAGTCTTGTACACATCATGATATACGTTAAACTCTCCACGGCGTTAGCATAGGGGACCTTTGACATGTCCCGGATATCATCATCCGTAGTTGAGCAATTTGCAGTAGACAATTTAAAATGACTCGCTAGAGGTGTACATACCGATTTTGCATCAGCCATGTTAAACTTAACCAACGCCGTCTCCACATAATCGCCCTGAGATAATCATAACCTCCCTGCAGTTTTGTCACGGCGAATCTCCATCCCAATTATCTTCTTTGTTGAACTAAGATCTTTCATGTCAAATTCTTTATGCAACAATTCCTCTGATTGATTTACCTCAGTTAAATCTTTAGCAGCTATCAACATGTCATTGACATACAATAACAAGAAAATAAGAGAACCATCATCAAGTTTGTTCACATACATGCAACAGTTATACTCACATTTTTTGTAGCCAATCTTGATCATATAGGAATCAAATTTTTGTACCATTGCCTTGGAGACTGTTTCAACCCATAAAGAGATTTCTTCCACTTGCAAACTAAATTTTCTTTTCCTAGTTCACTGAATCCCCTCTGGTTGTACTATATAAATCTATTCCTCCAAGTCATCGTGAAGAAATGCTGTCTTCACATCCATTTGTTCCAAATGTAGATCATAGTGAGCTATCAACCCCAACACTATCTTGATAGAAGTGTGTCGGACCACAGGTGAAAATATTTCATCATAGTCTATTCCCTTTTTTTGTGAGCACCCTTTTGTCACTAATCTTGCCTTGAATTTTTCTCCTTCATTTTTTGAAATTGCTTCCTTCTTCCTATACACCCATTTGTAGCCTATAGCCCTCTTCCCATCTGGAAGCTCCACCAATTCCCAAGTTTGGTTCTTATGCAGCAATTCTATTTTCTCAATCATTGCACCCATGCACCTACTTTTCTCCTGGCCGTGCACTGCCTCTTGAAATGTAGTTGGATCTTTGTAACTAGTAAGGAAAGCATAAGACACTAACTCATACCTTGGCGGAGGTTTGATAGTGCGTTTGGATTTCTGTATAGGAAGATTATTGACTTGCTGGTTTTTCGAGCTATGCCTCTCTGCAACCAAAGGACCATGATCATTGCGTTGCCCTGAGCTTTTAACTCCACCTGCACAACATCTTTGTCTCTACCCTAGTTTTCTGGCTCCTGTTTCTATTCATCACAATCTTGAGTACGCTTCATTATAGCCTTTTCGTCAAAGACTACATCTCTACTAATCACCACATTTTTTTCCATTAGATCTCACAGCTTGAACTCCTTCACACCCTTTTGATATCCTAAAAATATGCAACGTTTGGACTTGGCGTTAAACTTCGATCTCTCCTCACTAAACGCGTGAACATAGGCTGGACAACCGAATACCTTCAATTCGGAGTAGTCTACTGCATTTCCCGTCCATACATCTTTTGCCACTTTCCCCTCTAGTGATGCCCTTGGTGATCTATTTATCAAGAAACAAGCCATACTAACTGTCTTGACCTAGAAGTTCTTCGGTAGCCCCGCATTAAGCCTGAGATACCAAGCTCTTTCAGCTAGAGTTCGGTTCATCCTTTTAGCGACACCATTTTGCTGAGGTGTACGGCGTATAGTAAAGTGTCCCTTAATGCCCTGTTTGTCACAAAACTCCATGAACCTAGAATCAATATACTTGGTCCCATTGTTTGACCTTAGACATTTGATTCTCCTTTCCGTCTAGTTTATCAGACTTGTACCGCATGACGTATACCCAAACTTTCCGTGAGTAGTCGTCAACAAAACTCACATAGTAAACATGTCCACCTCTTAATGCTACTCTAACTGGGCCCCAAACATCGGAAGATACATAATTAAGAATGCCTTCTATCTTGTGTATAGCTGATTTGAACTTTGCCTTGTTTTGTTTTCCAAGAACACAAATCTTGTAAAAATCCAGCTTATATGTTTTCATATCTTTCAAGAGTCTTCTCCTGTGAAGTTCCTTCATACCATGTTCCCCCATATGCCCAAGACGCATATGCCACAAGATGGTTTCATCAGATTCAGCATCTACGGCTG
This sequence comes from Malania oleifera, assembly GCF_029873635.1. Lineage (NCBI taxonomy): Eukaryota > Viridiplantae > Streptophyta > Magnoliopsida > Santalales > Ximeniaceae > Malania > Malania oleifera. The sequence goes on from NC_080417.1 coordinate 5,662,800, forward strand.
CAGCTCCACCTACAACAGTAGTTCCCTGTAGTGTGTAGATATTCCTATCTAGCTTTTGCCCTTTCATCACTGTTAGATTACCTTTCCATTCTTTCATAATCCCACCTCCGGACTTGTAATTGAAACCATTACAATCAAAGGTGCCAAGTGAAATAAGACTCCTCCTTAACTCCGGTATGCATCTTACATTACTCAAGGTTCTCACAGCACCATCAAACATTTTAATTTTAACATTTTCAATGCCAATGATCTTACAAGAAACATCATTGCCCATAAGAACTAAACCTGAATTTACCAACCTGTAAGTGCTGAACCACTTTTTGTTTGGAGTCATATGGTAAGAACATGCCGAGTCAAGTATCCTTGAGTCCGTAAGGTAATCTGACCCCGACGAAACTGAAGGTACATCACCATCACTGCAAACTGAATTTTCTTCTTGAACCACATTCGCTGATTTTGAAGTCCTTTCATGCTTTTCAGCATTACCTTTCTTCCAATTCGGACATTCCGGTTTAACATGCCCCTTTTTATCGCACTTGTTACACTAGATATCCTTTTTCTTCTTGGACTGAGTACGGGATTTTTTGACTCGATCCACTTTTGAACTTTCCTTTCCCCCGCTCATTGTTACTTTTCACCATAAGTCCTTCTCCATGTGAGTTTTCATCACAAATTTTCAGCCTTTGATGAAAATTCAACAAAGCACTTGTCACCTATTTTAAATTAAGAGTCTCTTTTCCTCATGTAGGTGTGGTAACTAAATTTTCATAAGTATGAGTCGCTGGCAAGGAGCAAACTTAACATCAACACGCATTAAATCACTAATAATTTGATTAAATGCATTGATGTGTTGATTTAAGTTCGAACCATTAACCATCTTGAGCCAATAAAGACGCTGCTTAAGAAATAACTTATTAGAAAGTGTTTGGACATGTACCGACTTTCTAACTTTTGCCACACAGCCGCTAGAGAATCCTCCTCCATCATATGATGGAGTACTTCGTCAGCCAAACACAAACGTATTGTGGAAACGGCTTTTGCCTCCAATTCTCTCTAAGTTACTTCATCCACACCGACCTGTTGAATGCCATACAAAGCCTTCACCATCCCTTGCTGCACAAGTACATCCTTTACTCTCCTCTGCCACAAACCGAAGTTTCCGGTTCCATTGAATTTGACAGCGTCAAATCTTGATGAGTGAGGCCTTCTCGTTGAGGAGTCCTTTTTTTGCTCTCGGTATCTACTCGTTGACGAATGAGGCACACTTGTCGACGAGTCCCCTGCTGCACAGCCCAAAGACTTCATTCATATGTTTTTCTTCCTTTTATTTATGAACTCCATTAAGTATAAGAGCCACACAAATACAACATATTCCCATTCCAAGTGACCAAATATCTAAGTCTATGGGAATGAAGACCTCATTCTCATTCCAAGTCTCTCATACCCATTAACCAAACAAGGCCTAAGAGAATTAGTGTTGGGGATAGGAGTAGGATGGGGTCTTAAGTTTTGAGCCTTGAAAGGAGAAAAAAGTAAGTTGAGTTTCTGCCACCACCGTCTGAAATACAGTGTTGTGCTATTGAAGTGGCTGTTAATTTACTTATGTATGTGTGAAACATAATGTGTATATAACATACATGTAAATATATATTAAGAATTTAAGATATTATAGCATTTAATATAACAAAACATATAATATAGTATAGAAAATAAAAGCATTATATACATATTCTGGGTGTGCTCTCAGTCCTATGGGTTTTTTATGCTCTGTCTTGCTCCTGCTCTGCCTCCTACTTTCGCTTAGGGAATCAGTTAGCTAGGCTCGCTACATTGCATTGTGTAGCATTCTATTGTCCATCTTGCTTTAGATTGAATTTCTTTTAATATTAACCTACTGTTTGATTTGTTCAATGAAATTGAAGTAGGAAAGGAATCAAAGGGAGGAGTAATAGAATTAAGGTAGGGATGAAATTACTTCTGGATTCTGGAATGTAATTACTGTATTTGTTTAGTAACATGAAATGATTGTATGAATCCAGACATTTGGAATTCTTTAATGACTTCTGTAATGGAATGAAAAATAAGTCATTCTTTTATTAAAAATCCTTAATACATAATTATTTAAAATTTTATGATTATTTTTAATTTATAATAGTGATTTTTGTTAGTTTTAATATTATTTTTTATTGTTGTTATTATTTTTTTATTTTGACACTAATTATTATCCTTAAAATTCCTTTTTATTATTATTGTTCCTTTTATTATTATTATTATTATTATTATTATAGTAATAAGTATTATTGTCATTGTAATTATTATTAGTTGTTATTATTATTTTTATTATATTTTTAATAATTTTTGCCCTTAAAATAGTAATGATTATTATTATTTTTGCACTTTTTATTATTTTTCCTTGTTATTACTATTTTATAGTAATAAATATTATTTGGTTTTTTTTTATTATTGTTACTGTAATTATTATTAATTGTTATTGTTTTTATAATAATAATAACAATTAGTATTATTATTGTTGTTGTTTTTGTTTGATTATTTTTATTATTTTATTATAGTATTATTAATAGTGTAATTATTATTTTTATCGTTATTATTACTATTTTTTATTTTTATAATAATTATTACCTTTAAAATAATAATTATTTTTTCCTTTATTATTATTATTATTATTGTTCTTATTGTTATTTTTCAATAATAATTATTGTTTTTATCATAGTTATTATTAGTTGTTATTATTTTATTATTTTTATAATAATTATTATCCTTAAAATTATAGTAATAATTATTTTTGGCCTTTTTATTATTTATAATGTTTTTGTTATTATTATTTTGATTATTATTTTAATAGTAATAAATATTACTTAGTTGTTATTGTAATTATTATTAGTTATTGTTTTTATAACAATAATAACAATTAGTATTATTATTATTTATTGTTGTTTTTGCTTGATTATTATCATTTTCTTATTTTTCATAATAGTGATTATTATTTGTGTAATTTTTATTGTTAATTATTATTACTATTTTTTTTTTTATGATAATTATATTTCTTCAAATAATAATTATTTTTTTTCTATTTTTTTTATTATTACTCTTGCTGTTCTTATTATTTTACAATAATAAATATTATTTTTATTGTAGTTATTATTAGTTGTTTTTATTTTTTATTATTTTATACTAATTATTATCCTTAGAATAATTGTTATTATTATTTTGGTCTTTTTTGTTGTTAATATTGTTGTTATTAGTATTTCATAATAATAAATATCATTTATTTTTATTTCAATTATCATTAGTTATTGGTTATATTATAATAATAATTAGTATTATTAGCATTTGTTGTTATTTTTAGAATTTTTTTATTATAAAATGAGTATGATTCTATGGAGTGAAGATCGATTCCAGCCTAGTTGGACTGGAATCGTAATTCCTCCACTCGTTGGAATTATATTTTTGTCGGAATATAATTCAATTTTTAATTCCGCAAACCAAACATAGGAATACATTCCATTCTTGATATTTGATTCCATTCCAGATCTGATTCCACAAATCAAATGGGGATAATAATGATTGGCATTACAGTGTTGTTTCCTTTTCTATCACCACTTACATTAATCCATTAAGGTTGTGTTGGGACTTCGGAGCATGGATTCATGCTTGGATGAAAAAATGAATACAATTTTATATTGAATTTTGTTCAAATCTATACAAAGGTCCGACCTCCAAGCTCTCAAAGATAGGTTAAATCTTATGCCTTAACTTGGTTGAAATCCAAATTTCAATTTAGCAAGTGATATTTTCTATAATGTTTTCTTTATTATGAGTTGGGTGAATAACAACTTGTAAGGGGCGTGTCTTTGAAAGTGCATTTTTTCATTGAGCAATGCCATACTGCCAAATCAGGTAGCCAAATTTTTGTGGCTCCAGGATTTTGATCGTACACTCAAATGTGTTTAGGCGTTTAGCTATCTAGTTTGGCAATAAAACATTTTTTTCTTATTCTTTTATAACTTTTCTTTAGCTTTATTTATACCCTAACTTTGCTATCTTTTAATTAAATTCCAGGGTACAGTATTGGACCAGACACTGGATCATCTACTCGACTGTACAGACAAACTAGTTCAAGCAAGTGACTCTGTTAACTTCGGCAACTTGCACTCAAAACTTAAGCAAGATAGCAACAAAGTAGCTCATCATTCAAAACAAAAGCACAAAGAATCTCAAACAGATGACTGTAGCCCAATTGATGGACCTGATGGGGGTAAGTAATAGTGAATATAGAGGAAGTGTGCAAAGATCACACACAGATGCATTTGTGCTCCCCCACACTAACACAGATGCCAATTCATCATCTCATCTAACATGGTGAAACTACTTTTGACCTGTAAATGATAAATGTAAATGTTTGAGCTGGGAAAAAAAAATCTGTTACATCTTTCGTTGTGGTTAGTGCTTGATTTATGCTGATGGACCAAGAAGAAATAATTTGGCTGTTACTTGTTAGTAACTTGAGAATTGTCATTTTAGTTTGCCCTGCACCTTCACATGCACATTAGCATGTGTAGAGTCAATTTGCTCCAATACTTATATTAATGAAATAGGCAGATTGACCTGGTCAACCCAAACTCCCATTTAAATGCTATGGTGATTGTTACCTGTTCATCCCTACAGTTCAACTTTCCAAAGTCCTAAACCGCCAATTATAAAAATGGCAAGTGCTACAGAAGTTATTTCTGATTTTTAACGGCCTGCATGTGCTTCTGTTGCATTAGATGCGGTTCCACCCTTGTATTTGTTCATTTTGATAATGTTTTACGAGCCTTGGTGCTTGAATTTTATGCTATTCTCTTCTTGAATGAAATGTAGGTCCCATTTCTACTACACAAAAAGGAATAATAAATGCACTGAAGATGCTCACTGCAGTGCTCAAGTTCATTGTTGATGCTGCTTCTGTGGGTCTTATTTTGCACAAGCAAGAAAAGTGCTTTATGTTCACGTCAGCATATATGCAATATATTGCATCAGCATTTGGGCAACATTTCCTTGGTGAGCTGCAGAACAAGGAGGATATGGAAGAAACATTTCTGTGTCTGAAGAGCTCCTTCACTTATGCAGCCAAGTTTCTCAATCTAGTCCTCACAAGTGCCTGCGAAGCTTTGCCACCTGCATTACACGCTTACAATCTTGCCAACAATCTCCTTGACCTAATTACATTTATTGAATTGTACTTGGGCTCTGGGTACGTAGCACGCATTGTTGCTGCAGCGAAGCCATGGCTTCCCGATATAGTGTTGGCATTAGGAGCTGCACATATACTGAAACAGGTTCCAGAAGAAAGTGCATGCTTCACAGCAACTGATTGCAGTGAGCTCCATTTACCATTGTGGCCCTCAGTTTTGGCAAATATAGAGATCTGTGAACTAATTGGAGCAAGCCAGGATGAGCATGAGAGAGCTTTTAAGTCAAAGGGGTTTTCCACATTCAAGAAATTCATAGGGAGGATATTGCAACTATTGAGAGGAAATATGAATGTATTAGATGCAGTTGGCATGATTTTATTGAATCTTTTAGCAGTTGGGCTGGAGAAAAAGGAATTTGGGTTGGTGTTGGGACTTGCTCATTTTGTCTGTGTGAAGTTAGTCAGGAATGAGCTTGGAGAGTGGGGAGAACTTAATATGATGCTAGCTTTTCTGCAAAGCATCTACCCTAAAATAGAAAGAGAAACTGAGGACCTCAGCAAGGATGATGATGAAAGGCAGAAGTTATTGAGTTCTAAGGCATTGCTTGAACCTGTTTGGATGTCTTATATCTATAAAACAGGGATGAATCCTGTAATGGAAGAATAGATGAGGCCTTTGTTACCTTACTACAAGATAGCAAAGGTTAATTTAGACAAATGATAGTGTAGTATGGTACATAAATTAGAGTTTAGTATGCTTCTGTAATGGTTATTCCATGTAAGAGCACAATGGAATAAAGAACAAAATGTTCACATGTCAAACACAATAAGTTGAATCAAAGATAAGGAAACAGCCTTGCAGGCATCCCGACTACATGAATTTAATTTAAAAGATTGATATTTGGTTGCTGGTAGGGGAAATCTTTGGCCATAGATTGTTGGTCTCCAAAATAACAGCATGAATTTTCATTTACAATGCCTATTCTTATAGAAAAAGTGGGAAAAAAATAAAAAAATAATTTAAAAAAATAAAGGCAGGGAAAATGAAAATTTAAGATCTTGCAAAAACCATTCAACTCCTATTGTAGAATTTGAAAATCTTTTCAACTTCTAAAGAACTAGCAAACTACATTACTTTCCTGTCAAAATATCCATAAATAATCTACATTAGCAAGAAAAAATTCTGAGGCCTTGCTTTAGATGAAGGGTCCTCCAACATGTGATTCAAAACCAGCATCCCCATTTCAGGCAGTTCACACAGGGATCATCTTTAAGGCGGCAGAAACTGGCATGCCTAAGAATCCAATGAAAATGCTAAGGAACCACTGCGAAAAAGTCAATGGCGCCGTGTTTGCAAATGTACCCAGGTACTCAACAATTATGATTTGGAAGATAACAGTGCAACTGAGAACAGCCACAAAAACATTATTCTTCATTATGCCTTCAAAAACATCTATTTTCTCCATCTCTCGAGAACTTATCTCATTGAAAACCTGCAAGATTTAAATCAGGAACTATTAGTAACTCAAGTATTGACCTATGCTACCTTATCAGAATAAAGTTTGCAAGTTGTGATTTGCACAAGCCATTATACATGATCCACATGGAGCCAAAATCTAGAATTTTAAACTGGGACTAGGCATACCATAGGCATCGAGTTTGACCACGTACACCCCACTGGCTGAGCTCATATTACTAAGAGTCTAAGCATGGAACTCTTCATTATTTCTCAGAGCATGGTAATCACTCATCTACACGTGTAGGTACAACAGGATCGGGGTATTTGAAAACATCACTTGGAGAATCCATGGGGCCATTTGGAAGTTATAAAGGGTGCTACCAATACTTGGTTTTTTAGTATCCATGGTAACACTAGTTACATAATAGTGAGGGTGATCCTTTTCAGTTCCTTCTGTTTAAAAGAAAGTCGAACTCCAAAAATTAAAATTGGAAACGTAACTATGAACTTCATTATTTTTTGGTGGCAGAATCTATTCACACAAGTAGCCATTCCAATAATTTGTTTCAGCAAGGTGGGTTTACTTGTGAAGCACAGAGCATGCTATCACATAATTCTATTTTAGATACACTGCAGGGACAAAATGACCAGTAATGTCCTCAGTTGGTGAAAACTTGTATTGCAAACATTTTCCACATTATTGGCAACTAAAAACAACCTTTTGCCCCGGTTAAAAAGGATACTAGTGCAGGAAAATCATTTGCACCATAGGTGTATTAAAATGAACTCTCATGTCATATCCTATGTGTATTTTGATATTTCCAAACATCTAAAGTTTAAAGAAGCAAACCTAATTGTCAATTATCTATGATTCTTAACACAGAATAATTGCAAAAAGGAGCGTCCAAGTGGTTTTCCTAAGAATTTACCTGACAGAAGACAAATGAGTTGAAAATAAGTGTGTTCAGGATCAGGTCAGAATCAGGGCCATTGAGATGGAATAGTGCTTTTCCTTTTCCCTGAAGATGCCATATTACCATAAACTGATACAAGGATTGCCCCAAGATATTTCTCCACATGACATTAGTGATAAAATTCCCTCTCCTTCCAACTGGTGATCGCTTCATTAAGTCATCATTAGGAGGCTCAGTTGCTAGTGCAAGTGCTCCCAGTGTATCCATGATCATGTTGACCCACAACAGCTGGACGGCTGTTAGGGGAGCATTTCCTGAGGCATAGTTTGAAGCGAAAAAGTGAGAGGAAACCAAATCATAGTCTCCAATTTTCTATTTCAACAGATACAGTTTTCAGGGTCAGTTTAAATTTGAAATTAGAATGAGCATGCAGACTTCTTACCTGTCAAGCATGCAGAAGAGAAGTTAACAATCAATGCAACCACATTGACGGTCAGTTGGAACTGTACAAACTTCTGAATGTTTATGTAAACTGAACGTCCCCATTTGGCCACGGTCGCAATAGTGGAGAAATTATCATCCAAAATTATGACATCAGCGCTCTCTTTAGCCACCTAGAAATGGGAAATTTTGAAAATTTGGTGATTTTCTTACTATAGTTTCTAACAAAATAATGTACTAATGTTGATAACATACTGAAGTTGATACAATGACAAACACAATCACATATCCTTTTTATTTAAAAAAAAAAAAAAAAAAAAAAATCTATCATGCTTTTACACCAACTTTCCCTCTTCTTAACCTCAATTAATACTGGACCAACTTAAATAATGCGTCCTTTTCTAATTCCATATTTTCTTATTAGTTACAAATAAGTGCGAATTTTCTTCTTCATTTACACTTGCTTTTACAGATGTTTTGCTTTCCTGATATTGACTACAGAGCAGTCTAATAGAAGTCAATAATTACCAGGGTATGATCCATATCCTACGACTCCAAAGAACCTGTCAAACCATGTCTCCCTCCTCTAATCCTATAACCATGCTTTCTTCCTTCTTTAACCATCATTGGGCTAAGATATTAAATTTGTTCATAGTTGGCCATAAACCAACTATAGCCATCTATTGACTGCATCTATTTTGTGTTAGTAACTGCGTATATTCAGTCCTAGGCTTCATTGCATTTAAATATTTTGAATCCACATTAGCCTCCATATTTCAAACTTGGCATTTCCCTCACTTTATCCCCTTGCTACTAAAAGTATGCTTTTAGGAAACACATACAGAAAAGCAATTGGCTGAAGTAGCAATGTAGAGCAAATAAACAATGCAAAATGATATGCATTACAAGTTTTGCAGTTCAACCAACACTCAAATTAAGTATAGAATATTGAAAAGGCTAAGGTGACAGTATGAACTCCGGAAATATAATTTGAAAACAAACGTTCCAGGCATCTTGAGGAGCTTAGTTCTGCCTCACACATCTGTTATACAGCAAATCAAAAAATTAAAGACTATGAACTTGATATAACAATTAAGCACCAGCCATTTGAATAAAAGAAATAACTGGGTGACAAATATCAGAGCATATTCCTAAACCAAGGTGTAGTTATTTGAAAATAGCCAGATTCTTATTTCTTCCACAGTGAATCCAAATATTTTGATTCCTGATTCAATTATTAGTTTCTTCTGTTCAGTGCTTTGTTTTACAACATAAATGTAGCTCTAGTCTACTGAATCCACTGATCCATGCATGGAATTAAAAAGAACCAGTGATTTGGTAAAGAATACTGCATTGAGCCTGAAGATATTTTGGTCACCGCAAATAAAAAATTGAACTCATAATTTTGACTGCTTGATTCAAAAGCAAGCAAGAAAATCAGCTTCATTTTGTAAGATATACGAAAAAAAAAATCAGAATATATATATATATACACACACACACACACACACACACACACACACACACATATACAAGAAGAAATTATATATAGTAAATAAAGTCTGGTGGTTCTTAAACAAATATGGAGAGGTAAATAAATTGAATCAATATGCAATTATTCATCTCTTTCTTCCTTTTTTCTTTTCTTTTCTTAAGCATGTAGACCAGACTTTTTCAATTTCAGTTAGTATTGCAATTACTGTTGACAGCAGAAATATTTCATTGCACTCACCTCAGTTCCAGCAATGCCCATGGCTAGTCCAATATCTGCTTCATGGAGTGCTGGGGCATCATTTGTTCCATCACCTGTCACTGCAACAACTTCATCAAATGTAGTTCTTAAGTGCTTCACCAGTGTATGCTTGTCTAAAGGTGAAGATCGGGCCATCACCTGCAAAAGAAGTAATAATTAATAAGTGAAAATTGTGTTGTAGGAAAGAATCATCAGATATCTTTTCTTCATTACTGTGCGATTTAATTGTTGCAAAGAGGCTTGGTAAATAAAATTCAGGAAGTACCTGAATTTTTGGAATTAATTCAAGCAATTCCTCCTGACTTTTTTCTCGAAAATCTGGACCTTCAATGGCTATGCCGCCATCAGTAAGAATTCCGCATTCCCTGGCAATCGCCTTTGCAGTATTTATGTTGTCTCCTGTAACCATCCGAACAGAAATACCAGCTGAATGACAAATTGCAACTGACTCCTTGACACCAGGGCGAACAGGATCTTTGATACCCACAATTCCAATACAAGTATATCCTGAAACTGGAATGGGACTGTCAGCAGAGAACCCATTTTCCAGTTCCATATAGGCAAGACAAAGAGTTCGAAGAGCCTCACTAGCAAACTGATCGATAGTAACCTTAAGATAGTCAGTAGATGCTTCATCAAGCAGGACAACCTCACCATTTGCATTAATGACCTTATTACAAGTAGCCAAAACTATTTCTGAAGCACCTTTGGTGTGGGCTCGCATACCTCCTTCAGGAAGCTCCACCACTACTCCCATTCGCTTCTTCTCGGAATTGAATGGCTCAACTTTAACAAGCTTGGAACCTTGTTGCTCTGCATGAAAATCTCCACCAAGTGACAAGCCAAACTCCAGCAAAGCAGACTCAGTGGGTGTTCCCAATATCTCAAGTTTGCCACCTTTATTAATTACAACTTCTCCTCCAGTGTTATTAAATATGGATTGTAGCAGAAGTTTTACAGCAGAGTCCGGGATTTCAGAGCACAAACTAGAAGCTTGGTTGGGTTTACTTACTTCTCTAACATTCATACAAATGCATGATTTCACAACGGTCATGTGGTTGGTAGTTAGTGTCCCAGTCTTGTCACTACAAATACTTGTGGCAGAGCCCATAGTCTCACAAGCCGCCAAATGGCGAACTAGTGCCTTATCATTCATCATTTTCTTCATGGCAAATGCAAGGCTCAATGTCACCGCCAAAGGCAGCCCCTCAGGAACAGCAACAACGACAATTGTGACTGCAACAGCAAAGTATTCCAAAATTGCTAAGGCATCATCTCCAGACCACCTCAAGTATGTTCCCTCTTGCCATTTACGGCTAAATAGGCCTTGTACCAACACAGCAAAAGTCACAACAGCAAAGTAAAGGCCAATCTTCCCAATAAAGGTTGCCACTCCATTCAGTTTAACCTGCAATGGAGTCTCATCATCTCCCCCTTCACTAAGAGTTGCCATCAATTTACCCCATTGGGTTCGCATCCCAACAGTTGTAACCATCATTTTGCATGATCCATTTTTCACCTTAGTTCCAGATAGCAGGAAGGGAGTTTCAGTGTTCACCATTACTGGCTCACTCTCCCCAGTTAAACTTGATTCATCTATTGACACGGAAAATCCTGAAACAAAAAGTCCATCTGTAGGGACCTGGTCTCCAATGTTAAGATGCACAATATCACCTGGAAGTAAATCATATATCGACATTTTCTGCCTATAACCATCTCTCAGTACCTGAATGGATATCTTCTTCTTTTCCTTGTCCAAATCCCTAAACTGTAAAGATTGCCGATAATCACTAGTTGCTGTGACAAACACAACCAACAAGATACTTGCAACTATACCAAGGCCATCATGAGCTCCCTGTGGCCATCCTTCCATTATTATGCCAACAAGCAAAGACATAACTGCACACGCAGCAAGGATCATGAGGGTCATGTCTTGAAGGGCTTCCCAAACAAATACCCAGAAACTCCGAGCTTCACTCTCCGTGAATTTATTGATTCCATAAACATCTTGTCTACGGCTCAGCAAGTCACCATCTGTAGTGAGACCACGGGTGGTTGATGTGGAAAGTTTTTCTGCAATACCGTCTACCCCACCATGCTCTTTCAGCTTCTTCACATCATGGCCTTCAACAATGCATCCCAACTCATCAGCACAAATCTGAAAACCTGCTGCTTTGACGTTCTCAGGTACAGTATATTCACTTGGTTGTGCCCCTGCACACATTTCATAAGAATCAATCAGAAGAATTTTTTTTTTAATATTTTAAAAAAATAAATAAATTTTGGCAAGGTTCCAAAACCTCACCTTGGATAAACTGAAAAACTGCTTTGGAAACCAAAACTGCAACCCTCAACTTCTCCTGCAAGATTCAAGAAGAAAAATGTTAGCCATGTGATCTAATAATATTTTGAAAAGATTCCAGCAATTTAGCACATAAAACAAGAAAATGAGGAACAAAGAACTGAAGGAGAAGTTTAAGATAGAATTTTAGTAGTGAATGGGACAAGGAAAAAGGACTAAATTAGGGTAAGTGTGGCATGTTACGAAAAAATAAATGATGTATGCATATCCACTATAATCATGAATAATCAGTAAAAAACTATTCTATGAATTAAATTCAACTAAACAAAATCCAATCCCAACTATTTGGGACAAGCTACATCCAGCATTTACCACCATTCTGCTCCATCTAGAGCTGTATTCCCCATTGAAGCACAGATCCATGTTTGTTCACTACTCAAACCAATGCGCCCCTTTCCGTTTCCCTTCTCAAAAACCTTCACCTCAACCATATTCCTCCTATTGCTGCCCTGTAATGGGTATTACTTATCATTTGTTTATCTCTCTACAACCACAATCATCTTGCTGTAATTTCTGAACAACGACATTCCTTCAATCACACGCTCCTTCCGGTAATTGAATTGTAAACTTTAAGAAACTCAACTCACTCTTGGGCATCATTTTGGCATCTGTCCTAGCCCCCTCACCAACTCCAATTTTGACTTAAGTACCCCAAAACATATATTAGGCATTCAATCCAAATAGTGCTCTGCTCTTAAAAGGAAGCATATTAATGTGCAAGAACTAAGAATACTGACAGTGCAATGCACTCTATAATAACAAGTTTTTATTGGGTTTTCTAACAACTTTATGTAAACTATATTTCTTTTTGTTCATGATAGTGTAATTAAGCTATAAACTACCATGGTTCCTACACAGCAGAACTCACATTCATTGTAACATGGATCCTTTTATAAAAGACCAGTGCAGTATTACATACATGTCAAAGTTTGTCACAACAATGTCTCTCATACACTACCCCTACATTTTTATAATTAATAAATGGTATGGTGTAAATATGCTATGGCTAATCATGAGAGGAATGCTATATTTAAGGATTTGTTTGTTAATAACTATCATAAACAGGGCGTAAACCTATAATATGCGCGTGTATTATTTGTTGTCCTTTTGTGTTGTGTCCTAAATAAAATTTATTTTGCTCCCCCATCTGCGTCAGTCAAACTTGTGTTCCTGCGTGACCTGGTCCATGTCTGTGCAGATGTTCTATTCTCCTTTCAACAAAAAATGGCTATTTGTGATTACCCATGGGAATTTGACTAAGTTTTTGTGTTGCAGGTTCATGCACAGGTTAAAGTTAGATGCTGACAAAAATAAACAAGCTCATTCCAGTCTCAGGGGAAACACACCATTGCTGATTGTTGCTAAACCTGTTTATTCCTGTCAGATTATAGATCAGCAAGCTTTACAAATTTGAGGTCATCTTCTATCTAGGTAATTGGTCTGGCAATTACTAAACCCATGAGTCAGGATTAATCACAAAAAAATAACATACAGGAATTGAATTGCAGCTACAAAGAAGGCCAACAAAATTTTAAAAGCCAATACTTGATTCAAGATGAGAGAAGAAAATCTGACAACCCATTTGGAGGGAATGGCATTTTTCAGAGCAGAAATCCAAACACACGCAGACCTGATTGTTCCGACGCATGGCAGCGGCTTCGTGACGCTTGGAGAGATTGGCAATGAAGCGAAATCTTCTCCTGGGGTTCTTGACGACCCCAACGAGGTTTCTCCATCGCTCCAGCGCCTCCTCCGAGGAGTGCTTCGGCTTCACTCCTCCAAAATTATCATTCAGATAGCTTTCCATGACTACCCAGCTAACAACAACCTTTCCTCGATTCAACCCTCTTCCTTACTCCAACGCTGCCTCGCCTCTCTTCAAATACAACTCAAAACCGAGGGAAAACCGCGGAAGAAGGGGCGGAAAAAGAAAAGGAAGTCGCGAAAAAAGTCTCCGTTCCAACCCCACACACAAGTATCAACAAAGGCAGCCGCGCAATAAAGAAATTTCAACGCCCTTCCCCCTGAAGTTGCTGCTGCTACTGCGAAAATGGGTGAGATTCAAACTCAATCAGAAGAATGCTGCATCTTTTATCTCCTGTAAATTTTCCCGGAAACTGCCTGTGAAGCTGGGATTGGGGATTTAGCAAGAAAATCGAGAATGAGTGAGGATCCGAGAATGGCGAGGGAGGGGGAATTTCTGGTCCTTAAAGACCCTGCTTTTTGGCAGGTAGAGCGAAATGGGTGGAGTCAAACTCACATGAAATTTTCATTGGATCAGTTGATGTCTTCTTCGTGCATTTAATCTGAGCGTATCTTTTTTTATTGCCTCTTGTCATTATGAACAACCATGAGTCTATGAATCTTAAAACGCGTAAAGGGAACGATTGTTGTCGCAGTGTTTGCGCGTTTCAAGTAGGTGGCTTTTGTTTATTTTATTTTTATTTTATTTTTATTACTACCTCGCCTTCCTCTCATCCCTATCGCCGCTAGCGGACATGGGCGCACAACGTACTTTTGTTTTACTTTACGACATTCTTTGTTTTATGAAAATGATTTTGTTTAGTTTGTATTATAAAATTTTTAAAAACATATTTAACATTTTAAGAAGATTATATTTATTGCATTAGCAATAGATGAAATTAATTATATTTTTAACTGAAAAATTACTAAGAATGCTGCACATAAATCCATGCCCTAAATCTAGCTAATTTTGAATTAAAAATTAAAACATTGTAAGAAATAATTAAAATTTTGTGTATGATTTAAATAAATACATATTTATTATAATGACCATTTAATCTAAGTCATATTTTTTTTTTAAAAAAAAGATAAAATATTTTATTAAAGTAGTGTTTTGGAGGATGGATTTCTGTTGACTTTACAAGGTTTAAAATCTTATTTTGATGATAACAAATAAGAGGAACTTAACATGTTTCGTTAAGTGATGATATTTCAAGATTTAAGTATGTGAATATAAGGTCAAATGTTCAAAAGGATCATTCAAAGTTTATATTTCAAAGAAAAATGAACAAATGAAGTTTAAAGAATTAAAACATGGATTCAAAGATGATTTAATAAAATGTGAAGATTATGAGAGCATGAATGTTAAAGAGGATTTGCTAAAAGCTTAAAGAATATTGAAGTTTGAAAACAAGATGGAGTCAAAGAAAGACAAAACAAGAGAGCTAAAAGAAAAGCATGAATACTTAAGTGCTTTGAATGTCAAAAGTCATAAGAAGTCTTTATGTAAGTACTTCGTATTTAAATATCTTATGAAATATGTTGAAAGTTCCTCTAAGGTTAATTATGTATTTAGATACCTTATTATAAATTCCGGAAAATGTTTTGTAAGAAATCAAAGAAAGAGAGCAAAAAAGATTTTTGAAAACAAAAATGAAAAATATGAATTTGGTCCGCCAAGACGACTGAGGAGCATCCTCAGAAGACTAAAGAATTATTTCAGAAGATTGAAGAATAAGTTAAGTCTATTAAGGAAATTTCTGGAGAAATCTTGAACAAACGGTACACCCTTAGAAGACTGAACCCTCAGTTCAATCGTCTGAGCTGGGACTTCAGAAGTCTGAACTTATAGTTTAGTCGTCTGACTCTGTGTCTAGTTTAAATTTTTCAGTATATTAAGGAACATCAGAAGACTGAACCTGATACTTCAGTCATTTGAACACTGTTAACGGCGACTAAATTTTTAAATATTTTTAAATTCAAATATTAGTTTCTTACGCTCCAAATTTTCTAAAAACTTGGAAGACACTCAAAGTAATCTTGGGCAACACGAAATCACTTTTAGAAGCCTATAAATACATGATTTTGCAAATCAAATCAAACCAAGAATTGAAAAATCTGTTAAGAGCCATCTTGCTATCAAAACTCTCTCTTACTCAAATCTTTACTCAACTAATGTGCTGAGAGTCATCTTGCTAAGAGTCATCACACTACTAAGTTCTGAGTTGCTAATTCTCATTTAGAAAGAACTTGGTGAATTCTTACTTAAGCTTCAATTGTATTTCAATCTGATATTTAGATATTGAAGTATCTAGTGCTTGAATTTGTACTAATCAGATCTGCTCTGTGTGAGAGTGTCTTTGTACACAATCTTGTTTCTTGTTGTTTATTGATGATTCCAGGTTATTGGATCATTGACTGAGTTGGGGTATCGCTTGGAGAGGCACAACTCTAGCCTATTAAAGGGGTGACCGAGTGTGGGGTATTAGTTGGAGAGACGTTACTCTAGCCTACTTAAGAAGTGTTTAAGCGTGGGGTATCGCTTGTAAAAGATTTGTTCTGCCTGAAAAGGAACGGTATAGTGAAATCCTTTGGTGGTATTAGTCAAAGGCGAGGACTTAGGCTAGGGATAAGCCGAATCTCGTAAAAAACATGGTGTCACTCTTTTTCCTTATTCTTTTTAATTTCTAGAAAATATTAACTGTGTAAGAACCCGAACTGTGATAATGGGTTTATATATAAAGAGAAGGACATTTTGGTAAAAGAGCAGATTCAATGACGAAGTCGGATTTCATCGATGAAGCCTATGTTCTTCTCGTTGATGAAATTCAAATTTTCATCGACGAGGAGAAGTTGAGGGGTCTCAGAAAAATTGGCAATCTCAGATTCGTCGACGAGGCCACCGATTCGTCAACGAAGCTAGTGAAAGATTCGTCGACGAAGGCAGCATTTCGTCGACGAATTCCCTCGGGTCAAGGGGCTATAAAAGGAAATTCTCTTTTCTTCTTTATTAAGTTTCTCAAATATCTCTCTCTCTCTCTCTCTCTCTCTAAACCTCTCCCTACTCTCTCTCTCTCTAGATTTCTTCGCCAATCGTTGCTAGAATCGGGAAACGGAAGTTACCACAAGGATCGTGGAAGGATTCTCTACAACTTCTACGGATCGGAATCTCATTTCGGAGGTTTTCGGGTTTTGGCAAAAAATCGAGATAAGGTTCGATTTTCATTTCTGATTTGGTAGTTTTGTAGAGAATGGTCTTATGAGTATATTCTGTACTGTGATTTGTAGGTTTTTGAACTCGGTTTGCTGTTTAGGAGCCTTGGAGTTTGGGTTTTGTTATATGAGGTTAAGGTAAGGGGAACTATGTTTATATTGGTTCTTTTAGAAATCGGACTTGGTGGAACTGTGGTCTACGGTCCTGTTTGTGTTTTGGCTACTCATTTGGGGGGATCTAACGGGGAAAACTATGGATTTTTCATTATTGCAGTTTTGGGGAAAAGGGAGCGACAGGCTGAATCCCGGGTTTTGTTGAAAATCGAGTATATGTGTGATTTATACTGTGATATTGGGATAGTCGTGCCTTGACTTTGTTTATATTTGTTTGGAAAACCATGATTTAGATTACCAAATGAGTGTGGTTTGTCTGGTTATATGAGTATGCATGTGTGTGGGATATGCAGAATTGTTGATAGGATCACGATTTCAAAATGATTCCAGGGACTGAGAGTGACCAGCTCTATATCCGAGGGCATGTGTTTATTGCTTGCCACATAGGCAAGAGTGGCCGGCTCTATATTCGAGGGTGTGAGCCTATTTTGGCAGATCAAGTCGAAGGGTGTGGATCCACTAGTTAGCGCTGGTACGATGCCATGGGAGTCGAGGACTAGCCATGTGTCGGTGAAGCCGTGCTTTGCGGGTTGGCTACGGGCCAACGCTGGAATGCCGGACCGGCTTTGGGCCGAAGGGTGTGACGACACCAGGATTGCTGATCATTTGTTGTGTGTGCATGTATGCACTATGTAAATTAGTATTGGATTTGCATTTAACTGCGTGTATGTTGCATCATGATAACACTCAAATGACACACACCGATATAATATGTGTTCTTCCTTACTGAGAGATGTCTCACCCCTGCTGTACGTACATTTTTACAGGTCCTTCAGGTAACCAGAACTAGTGTCCTGGTGTAGGGAACGTAGTGGCTGGTGTACCGTATTTAGCGCTAGGATTGTAATTTTGGTGGGTTGCCATTTTGGGATGTGTTGGGTACCCGTTTTTACGTTTTGATAGAGCATTGTGTCTGATCTTGTATAGACTTTGGTATGGTACTGCATATGTATGTATGGATTTTTTCGCTGCGTATATTATTGTGGTTGGATGTGTTTAGGGGTGCCTGGGAACCCCACGGGGTCGGACCCTCATCCATTGTACTGTATCTGTGATGATTTGTATAATACAGGGACAGGTTAGGTTACATTTTCACCCCTGGGTCCCATTTCGGGGTTCAGGGCGTGACAAACTGTGTGGTTGTGTTTTAATTTTTATCATAAACACTACGTGGATTGAATATTAAATAAACTAAAGCTTAATTTGATTTTGGGATTTGTAGAAATCGAAAGGAAGTACGTTGGTTGATCAATACAAATAGCGGAAACTGAAAGAGAGTACGTTGATTGGTTAACACCCAAGACTTATTAACTTAAAGTTTATTTAAAGTCTATTTTTTTTTTTTGGAAAGAGTGTTGGATTTCATATTGTGTTTCACATTGAGAAATCAAATCCATCAATACAGGGCTTGAATCAATCATATACACTTGGCTACATATAGAAGCTGAGAATTGCCAAAAAAGTTGAATATTATATTGAATGGTAGATTACTTTAAAGTTGATTGATTGGTTGGATTTTGTTTAAGTTTTGGTTTACTTGTGTTGTGTTAAGTATTGGTTTGTGGTTTGAATAATTAACTAAGCCTTGCTGGGTATTAGCTGAATTAATAAGAGGTCAAAGAATTCATAAAAAGAATTAAAAGAAATTTTAATAATCCAATTCACCCCCCTCTTGGGACAACTCCTTAACTTTCAATTTCGAATCTTAAATTTAAATTTGGATAGATTTGGATAACCTTTAATACAATTTTATATTACATAGTTGTTGGGTTATTTTCTTCCATGTGGAGGAAAGCCCAAGTGGGCTTTATTAAAAGCCCAAAGCCCAGCCCTTTAGTGTGATAACCTAAAGGAAGTTATAAAAAGAGAGGGGAGAAGGGAGGAACCGTCACTTTTCAAAAGAAAGAGAAAAAAACGTGATTTTTCTCAAGCTGCCCAGATTTCATCAAGATCCGATCTCGCTTCGTCTGTGGTCCGATAGAGCTGAAATTTGGAGGAGAGGTTCACGACTCAAGGAGCTACAATTTGAATGGTGAAGATCAAATTTTGAACTCAGGAGTTGGAATTTTTGCCCGTGAATAGTAACCATGATTTTAGTATATTCTCTCCTTACATAGTATCCGAATCCAATACAACTTCAAATCTAAGACCTCTCCAACACATAGGGTAAGTGTATGAGTTGACTTGGATAATGTAAGGAAAACACTTAACTTATACACGTGGTGACAGCAAAATAGGGATGAAGTTATACACACTTTAACCCTTTTTCCTACTCTTACAGAGCCTTATAACCAAAGAATGCCTCTATTTTGTGGTTCTTAAAAAATAACAAATAAAAAAATCTTGGGCATAAAACTTGAATTCTGAATATATCCCATGGCTCATACTTTATGTTGAATTTTTGTAAATTTAAATGAAGTATTATATTATTTTATAATATTACATTTTACCTAAATTCACACATTTTCAAGTTCAACATCAAAACTCCAACTCCAAAAATTCATTGAGAGGCTAAGAAGTTTATGAACTTTATATTCTTGAATGGGCAAATTTTGATTTTCTATTCTATCCTCTTGTCTTTTGCAATAAGATCAATGCTCAAGGCAATACAGTTAAGAAAAGAACTGGTGCCATACTCTGTATCTCTTGCATGGATTATAGTTGTTCCATTCTAATTAATATTTCTTAAAGTTTATAACTTATATGTTAGAGGTTTCGGGTTCAAACATTAAAAGAAAGTGAAAAGAGATAAAATATGAAGTATCTTTAATTGTGTAGATTAAGCTCCGATGAACCTTATAATGAAATATTAGTGAATTGATTTGTTATATGAACTTTACGGTATTGAACATTAAACATGTAGATAGAATTTAGAATATAGGCAAAATGTTGGAATTTAGAATGTAGGCAAGATAGGGAATGTCTTCTTTGACTGCAGCATTCCATGTGAATTAGATCCGTACATTAAGGGAAAAATTTTTTGATTTATTTTTTATGGCGCACTTTTAGTCAAATTACGACAAAAAAGTAAATGAAAAAAATGATCTAAGTCTTATGTAAAAGGTATTAGAAAGAAAATTTTTCTTAACTAGGTACCAGACCTTAAAACTTGTTGACACAAAAGATACTAGTTAATTAACATACTTTTTAAGAATATTTAATTTTATTATGTAATTAATTTGACTATATATATAATAATTTTCAATATTTTGAATGAATGGTACTCCTTAAAATAACGATACTAAATTATTTTCAGGAAAAAAAAAAAAGTTAATCTCTATTAGAATAGTGTGATTTAGAATTGTGCAACCATTTAGAGTTAGTAATTTGCAATTACAAGAATCAACTATTTCATAAATATATATATATATATATTATATAAAGTAAATGAATTATATATATAAATATATAAAAGATGAGTTAAATTGTAATTAATGATGGTCAAAATGTTATTTTAAGAAAAAATTTAAATTAAAAACATGTGACAATTAATCACTAACTCCTAATTATTTCAAGATCAAAATTTTAGGGAAACAATTAGAACAACATTATTAAATGAATTAGAATAATTTTTCTTTATTTAATATAATATTAGTTCAAAAAATCATTGGTATCTCTTTGAATTTAAAAAAAAAATTGACATAATTTTAATTTTAAAGTCGGTATGCACGAGAGGGACTTCAAAAAATACAATAAAAAACAAAGTTTAACAAAGAAGTTAAAGTCGTATAAATTTTCATGTAGTTCATTTAGAAATTTATGACACCAAAGTTAAAATATGGCTATACTATAGTCCAACAAAATAATGTTTATCATTGAGTGGGCACTGTTAAGGAAATCTACTAAATCTCGAACTGATAATTAATTACTATTATAGAAAACTAAAAATTTAAATTATGATTTTTTTTCTATTGATCTATTTTCTCAATATTCACACAAAATAAAATTATGGCAAAATAAGTAATTAATCAACTGTTATAAGAAAAAAGAAGATGATTTAGTCACTTGATCCTACTTTTTTTTTTTTTTAAAGAAGGGCGGTACCTCCATATATTTATTGATAACCCTCACTTTTGGCGGAGGAATACCGTGGTTACAAGACAATCAATGAGAGATAACAAAAGACAAATGTTAAAAATCTCTCAAAGAACAACACCAACATCCAGCCAAAACCGGGTTACAAGTCCAAACAAAACAAAACAAATTAGGACCTACAAAACAAAATTCACACAACATAACAAACAAAAGAAAAATAGCAAAAAGCATGAGCAAAAGCCAAAAGAATATCAGCTAAACATACCTCATATAAGCCATACCCATCTTCTCCAATTTATACAAACCATTGCTAACTTTAGGGAGTTGACTACTATTTGTAAACAAACTATTCCTCCCCATAGCACCTTGTCAAGCCAAGTCATCTGCTACTTTGTTCCCTTCTTTATACGAATGATTTATCGAAAAATCCACTCCTTCCAATAAACCAATAAGCTTCTCCCAAAAATCCCACAAATACCACAATGAGCACAACCTGATTCTAATCCAATTAACTACAATATTCGAATCACATTCAATATCGATACAGGTATGACCCAACTGTTTGCAAATCTTTATTCCTTCCAACACAGCTCTCAATTCAGCTTCATTATTTGAACAAGAATCAAAATATTTTGAAAAACCAAATACAAAAGAACCAATATGGTCTCTAAGGATGCCACCACCACCCGCCGGCCCTGGGTTCCCCAGGCTGCTCCCATCCAAGTTTAGTTTCAATCTCCCTTGCCTCGGTTTTAACCATTTTACACTTTGCATAGTTTTAATTCTTTTATTTACAATTTGCACTTCCAGATTCTGCAAAACCTGAAAATCAGCATCCTTTAACTGAACCATTTCTGTCATGTTCCTACTCAAAACCCCCACCCAATACTTAATGGAGAGCCACACATCAGTACTACTCTCTAATTTTCTTCCCATTCTAGCCACACATCTCCTTCTCCACAGCCTCCAAACTATTAAACAAGGAATCAAACCCATCAATGAACCCAATTGAGAGAACCTAGAAGCCCTATTAAACCACATTTGGACTCTTTCTTTCCAACTTTGTTGCCTAAGGAAAGGAACACCTACCTCCACCGAAACCTTCCTCCAAACCTCAGAAGCAAGGTCCCCCTTATTTAACACATGCTCCAAATCTTCTGATTGCCTCATCTCACAACAATTACAAGCCGAAACCAGAGAAACCCCCACCCTTCTCACCTTTTCATCAACACTTAGGCACTTAAAAGCAGCCTTCCACATACAAATAGAAATTTTCTTCGGTAACCATTTGTTCCAAACCCACTTAGCCCAATCAAATCTTGGAGCTCTTACTCTGATAACATCCCATGCGGATTTTGTATTAAAGCAGCCATCCTTTTCCGGGAGCCATATCAGAATGTCCGAAAAATTTCTAAGATTTCCCACCTTTTCCATCACTTCATTCACTTTATTATACCCTAGAATCCTCTGCAAATTTTCCACATCCCACGTATTGTTGATAACCAAATCTTTTAATATGAGATTGTGCATCATTTGGACAATTTGCATACAAAGGTCCCGAATCTAGAAACTTATCATACCACAATTTTACATCTCCTTCTCTAACCTTCCACTTAGATTTACTTAACAGATCAGGCATACCCTGCAGAACTTTCCTCTAAAAGGAAGAATCTGATCTATGCGATCTGCAAAGAGCAATATGTCCTCCTTTCACATATTTAGCTTTAAAAAATCTAGCCCATAAAGAATTCTGCGTTAATAAATGCCAACCAAACTTCATGAATAACGACCGTTGCACTTCCGAAATGTCCCTTACTCCAATGCCCCCTTCCTCCATTGGAACACACAATTTCTTCCAAGCCCTCCATTTCATTTTTTCTTTTCCATCCTTAAATCCCCAGAAAAAAGAAACAAACATACCTTGAATCTTTTTAATCACCAGTTTCGGTACATTTAGAACAGCTAACAGATGCAATGACATACTTGAAAGCACATGCCTCAACAAAACAAGACGACCTCTTTGAGACAATAGTCTACTTTTCCAGCCTTCAACTCTCTTACTGATTTTTTGGATTAAAGGGTCAAAATGACAGCCTTTCAATTTACCATCCACTATTGGCACACCCAAATATGTAAAAGGAAATTTACCCTTAATAAAACCAGTCTCTTGAAGAATTTCTCCTTTCCTCTGGACACCCAACTTGTTTGAGAAAAAAATAGCTGATTTATCTTTATTCACCATTTGGCCAGTCCAGTTTTCATACTCCTTAATCACCTCCATTAATTGACTAACAGATTTTTTTCCAGCATTAGCAAAAACAACAACATCATCTGCGTACATTAAATGCGATATAATAGGTGCATCACACGGGTGTGCAAATGGTAAAATCCGCTTCTCAGACAGCTTTTTTTGAATTAATTAGAAAGAATTTCTTGCATGATGATGAAAATATACGGCGACAACGGATCCCCTCGTCTCAAACCCCTTTTTGACTTGAAGAAACCTCTATAAGTGCCATGCATCATGACAGAAAACCATGGAATGGAAATACAATTCTGAATCAACTTACAAAACCTGTTTGGAAAACCAAGAGCCTTAAAAATCTGATCTACCACCTGCCACTCCACTCGATCATACGCTTTGCTCATATCAATCTTTAGCATTATATTACCTCCTCTCACCCGCCTATGTAATAATTTTGTCATCTCTTGAGTAAGCGTTATATTTTCAAAAATACTCCTCCCTTTCACAAAAGCACCCTGTTCTAAAGAAATTAAATCACTCATCACCAACGAAAGCTTACCAATAAGGATTTTGGAGAAAATTTTATAGATTACATTACACAGGCTTATCGGCCGAAATTTATCAAAAGACTGAGGATCCTTTACCTTAGGAATAAGCACTATGTAAGAGGAACAAAAATACTGAGGCAACATATCACCTCTGAAGAATTCTTTTACCGCATCCATCACATCATTTTTAATAATCTTCCAATAGGTAATATAAAAAGAAGACCCAAACCCATCAGGTCCCGGGCTACTATTCACAGAAATAGACGAAACAGCTTCATAAACCTCCTCCTCGGTTGGGTCTTCACTTAGCTGACCTATAGACTCCTCAGAAACTACCGACTGGATAATCTCTTCCAGGTTTGACCTTTGCACCGAATTATTTTGCCCTAAGAATTACTCAAAATACTTCACAGCCTCATCATGAACCATTTGCATATTTTCTAATACCGAACCATCAGGAAGCGTCATTGAATTTACACAAGAATTTCGTCTCTTTTGCGTCACACAGCATGGAAAAACTTTGAATTTTGATCCCCGTCTATCAACCATTTCACCTTTGCTTGTTGCGCCAATCGAACCTCTTCCCTTCTATACCAAACATCCAATTTAGTTTTAGACACAAGGAACTCTTCTTCAACAGATTCCGAGTATTCTGTCTGCAGTAAATTCTCATAATTTTCCACTCTTTCCTCAAACTCTCGAATAAAACTACCAACATGACCGAAGATCTGTTTGTTCCACACCCTAAGCCTTTGTTTTAGCCTTTTTAATTTACCCGCCAATTTACACAATCCTGAATCTGCCACAATGTGTTCTCTCCAAGATGATTCAACCATTTCCAAAAAATCCCTATGTGACGTCCACATGTTTTGAAACCTAAACGGCGCTGGTCCATACCTTTCCATACTCGCACATAGTTGTAATAAGATAGGTGAATGATCTGAAGTATTTCTTTTCAACAAAGAAGTCTTAGCTTCACCATATTTCATAGAAAAAACATTATTAATCAACACCCTGTCCAGTTTCGCCCAACTTCTTCTCAAACCTTGTTAGTCATTACACCATGAAAATTGACTTCCTTCGAATTTAAGGTCCAATAACCCACTTGATCCTCCTTATGCTTCTCTAGTAAAACCGTCCAATAAAACCTCTTTATAATTTTGTAATTTATTTCTTAATGTGATTAATTATTAATAGTTTAATTGAATGTATAGTACCTATGACGTCCCGAACCCGCAAAGTGGGGTTCAGGTGCCACGTGTTCCAATCACCTGTATCTGATACCATAATTAACAGGCACACAGCGGAATATAAATAAATAACCTCAAATAAATATCAGAGTTCTATATAATAACCCAAAAACGAACACTACAAAATCCAGATATCCGTATCCACAACCAGTATTTAAAATATAACCCAGTACAAATATATCTGTATATATATACCAATATCTCACAATACCCCAAAAAGAAACCACAAAAAATAATCCCAGTTTAGGCCTTCAAACCCGATCTTCAGAAGAACCTGAAAAGTTATTAATCCACTAGAGTGAGACACTTCTCAGTAAGGGTGGAATAAATTATAACAGTGTGTGACAAATGAGTTTTAATATATACATATCAAAATAATCTGTTTCTCATATAACATAAAAAACAACTAGGAAAACATATCATTAATAACATCACTGACATCTAATATCATACACACATCCAATATGCACAGTATATAATTTTTATACAGGCGAAAGTCCCTGAAGATAGGGAAGATTACCCGCCCATACAAGTAGCTTCCCTCTGATCTGATACCTAAAACATACCTACCAGAGCATTCACCTTACTCAGTAAGCCCTCAAGTGGAGATATATCTCGTTGCTAGTATATACATCTTTATTATTTTGAAGGCGAAGGTTTTCAAGGACCAGGATGTCTACCCGCCCAGACAAGTAGCATCCTTTTACACTGATACCAAGAAACTACCTAGTAGAACACTTGCCTTTCTCAACAAGCCCCCGACGGTATGTTTATCTCGCCGCATGCACACACATGCATTCACAATATTTCATACCATTATTATTATATATTAATTAAATTCACATGCACAATACATTTACATAGGAATCATGTAACTTATACTTCGTCCTCCAATGTCCTCAGTACGTGACCCACACAGAACAACTACGTACATATCAATACGTGACCCACACAGGCACCTATGCACTTCTTATTTACACATGGCCCACATAGGTACCACTACCCACACATGGTACATAACATGACTCATAAAGGCGTCTTTATTTACACATGATATAACGTGACCCACACAGGCACCACTCTAGCTTCTGCAACACGTGGCCTGCACAGACATCACTATTCACCAGTATCCAATCCTCACGACCTATCCGTGGTACATTTAGTAGAACAAACTTCTCGACCTGCTAATGTCCTACCCCATATAAATGACAGTATGACGAGCTCTTCAACCTGCAAACATCATATCATGATTTATATCTAGGTAATATAACAACCTCCATATGCCAACGTTATATTGAGATGCATACAAATAATCACACCAGTTAGTTCATATAGACACATCAATGCATTACACTCAAGTATCCAACAGATCAATACATTCACACACCGTAATCCAACAAATCAATACATTTCCACACATGAGTCAAACATAACAATTCATTCATCTTGTCATAATCATTTCAAACATCCCCACATGCAAACCAAAATACCACAGTAATTCAGATTTAATTTATTAGGAAAAATTATTCTCATGTCACACAAATTTAATATCTTATGCAATTATCTCAAATATAAACCTTAAACAAAATTATCATTTTCCAATACTCAAGCTGTTCTAAAAAAAATCATATATATAAATAATAAATTTCATACATTCGTAAATAATCAATTCACCTTAATAAAATACTGACATAATTTTATTCTCTCTTATTTGATTTCTTGAACCACGCTTGCAGGGTTCCCAAAATTATACCCGCGATACTCACTCGAACCCTGATTCAATCAAATCAACCTCAATAAAATATTATTTTAATATTTCCTAATTTACAATAATTAAATAAAAATTAATTTCTAAATAACTCATTTATCTTAATTTTGGGACTATGCCTACAACGACCCCACGAGAAATCTGCTCTGCTAGACTTGTAGAGAATCATCCCTAAATTCTCGTGGTTGTGCCTGATCATCAATTTGACTTAAAATTTAAGAAAAATTGAGGTAAAAGTGAGAATTTGCCTTACCCCTGGAAATATGCTTACGTTACTCCTACGACAAATCCATTTCGACAGAAATGTCGGTAGCGGAGAATGGTGTCGAGTGATATTTTCGAATTTTCAATTGGACAAGAACCTATCATGAAATCGTAGAGAGAGGAATAGAAAGCGTGAGGAGAGATAGAGTACTGGTGTGAGTTTTTTTTTTTTCCCCTTCCTTCCTTTCTGCGTGAGAAGTTTGTTTTTTTTCTCTTCTTTTTCCGTTTGTTCCATGAAACTTAGGCACTAAGTTTTTTTTTTTCCTTTACTTTATACTTTATTATATACTTATATATACCCACAATCCTCAAATTTCTTAATTTAATTAATTTTATTAATAATAATTAATAAATTATTATTTTTATTATTTTTTTTGTCGTTACAGCACCGAAGTCGAAATCGTTAATTTTCATGCAATTCATTTAGAAATTTATAGCACCGTTGTCAAAATGTCCTCATACTATGGTCAAACAAAATAATGTTAATTATTAAGTTGGCATTGTAAACGAAATTTACTAAAACTCACACTGATAATTAATTATTTTGTAAAAAACTAAAAATTTTGAAATTTATTTTTTTTCTTTTGACATGTTTTCTCAACAATCAAACAAAATAAAAATATGACTATAATTGTTATAAGGAATAAGAAGATGATTTGGCTCCTCTATGTTTCTCTAGCAAAATCATCAAAACCTCCTTATAATTTTATATTTCTTAAATTGGTAATACAATAATTGCTTTAAAATTTTCGGTAATCTCTATTAATAATTGAATTAATAATTTGAATAATTATTAATAGTTGAATTAAACTTATATCACTGAATTCAAAATAATCAAATTGATAATATAAATTTTTATGCAGTTCATTTAGAAATTTATAGCATCTAAGTCAAAGTATCCTAATATTATATTCACACAAATAATGTTACTCATTTGGTTGTCACTGTAAAGGAAACCTACTAAATCTCACACTGATAATTAATTATTATATTAAAAATTTATAAAAATATTTTTTATTTTTTATTCTTTTTTGATATGTTTTCTCAACAATCAAACATGATAAAAATGTGAAAAAATAAGTACCTGTCAAAAGGAATAAGAAGATGATTTAGTCATATGCAGTGATCCTCCCTCCTCTGTGCTTCTTTAATAAAATTATCCTATAAAACCTGCTTATAATTTTGTAATTTATTTCTTAAATTGACAGCATATAATTGAATTAATATTTTTATTAATCTTTATTAGTAACTAAATTAATAATTTGAATAATTATTAACAGTTGAATTAATATTTTTGTTAATTTAACTTTTTTATTGATTTTTTAAACCGCTATTAATAATGAGTTAATATTTTAATAATGATTGACATAATTATTTTTATAACAATTTATTATTTATGAATTAATTTATGAGACAAAAAATTAATTCATGAGATAACAAATAAAATGATTAATATTTTGAAACCAACTCAAAAATTAATAATTTAATTGTGTAATATTGAATAGTAGTTGAATTAATATTTTTGTAACTTCTAGTAGTTCTTTTTAACACTTTTTGTAACTACTAACACCTATTAAATTAGGTCATGAAGTAACAAATATAATAAAACTAAGTAAATAATATTTTAAAATTGTGTCATAAATTAATTGATTACTATTAATATTTTGCTACAAATGGCATGCTTTTTGAGAAGGCGAGGGTGGCGCATAACACAATAGATAGAAGGATTAGATGCTCTTGATTAATGTGATTTTGAAATATGAGTATTGGACGATACATTCCTTACTTTACATTGAAGATAACAGAAGTTTATATTTTGAATAAATCAAAAAGAGAAAACATTGAAATAAAAGGCTAAAAAACACAACAAAAAAATAGATTATTGATCTTATGTCTATTTTTTTACAAGTGAATTATTTATGGGCGAGATTCACCCATAAGATAGTACTCCTTGTGTGGCTCTAATACCAAGTGTAAGGGTCCTGAACCCAACTATGGTGAGGTATTGTTCTCTTTGGTCCACTTGCCTCGTGCGTTCGTTCTACAAAAGACATCTCACATTGTTGGAGTCCAAACCATCATTATAAGTCGAAGATCTTCCTAGTGCACATTCAACATGAGACCATGACACTAGGCATCTCAATAAATTTCATATAATTAATTATTGTTAATGGAGTAAAAAAATAAATAAAAATAAAAGAGAAAATGACCTAGATTTGTGGATGAGCATATACTTGTTGTCTAAAAACCAATGTATGACCATGGAAGCAACCTCCATCTAATATTAAGAACTGGCAAACATAAAACTCTTTCAATCCACAAACATCTAAGTTAAACGTCAATCAAGTTTAGATTAAATATGTTACTCATAAAAAAAAAAAAAAAAAACCAGAAAAATTAACCCTGTAAGCAAAATGAACCTTACATGAAGCTTACACAACTTATTGAAGCAAAAAAAAGAAAAAAAATCTAAAGATTTATATCCCTTTTAACAACTCTCTAGGAAATGAATAATAAGATAGCAACCAAATTATACAAAACTAAATACCATCAAACATATTCCCCAAAATTTAAGACCCCATTTCCACTACTATAATATAAGCCATAATGTCAACATAAGTAATATCAATGACGAAGTTTTTAAAACAAATGCTAATCAACCAGTGTTTCATGCACATTAAGAGTTGGGAAGGGTGTAAAACCACCTTATATCATCATACGGCCTAAATAAATGAAGAATAAAATTAATTTTTTTTTTTTTGAAAGTTCCCACATGCAGTGGTCTTCCTTGTTCATGAATTCTCCATATATTTAATCAATCTTGAATATTATTGTAATGTCCCGAACCCCTCGCGGGTCCGAGGTGCTACTTTAGTGACGTCTGTGTACTTGATACCATCTCATTATATATAACATGCAGCTAAGTAAATAAAACATTCTTCATAATCTATTACCAGTCTGACCATCAACATACATCAAGGTTTTTCCATTCTCATATTACATCTCAAACTAATATGTCAACTAACTCGGCCCATACGACCACAATACTAGCCCAGCGGCTTACAACATACACTACTCACAACTGAGTTCATGCTAACACTCTCAAAAGAAACTATACTAGTCTTCACCCCCTAGTTTTGCTAAACTCGATCTCTAAGATTCCTTGAAAAGATATGTTGTATAACGGAGGTGAGACACATCTCAGTAAGGAAGATTAAGTTAATAACAGTGTGTGGTCAACATGTGTTTCAGTGTATACAGAAACATACATATCTCTTTTAACTGAAAATAGTATGTATACTTATTGCTCATTTTTCACCGAATAAATCAGTATTGAAAACAATTACATCATTTACATAAATATACAAATATGCATAAAAGACTCTCTCTGGAACTAAACGTCATGTATAAACCCCCGTGGTCAGGGTTGTGCTGCCCGAAGGCTGGACCAAAACCTGGAGAATCAACCTAGACCAAGTCACTCCCTACTAACTACGTCTACAAGCTTCCGCAACTCGCTTGCGGGTCCAATTGTCTTACCACTTCCTAGTACGTACTTCCAGGGAAGGTAACACCTCTACCTGGGTCAATTGGTTGGACCACCCAACACCACTCTCGCAGTACAATGTGGGCGCACACGGTCAACTAGTGAAACTCTCTCTAGCAACGGTACCGTGCTCATAACAATTGAGTCCTCAGGATTCCTAGAACATATTATGCAATTTAAGTAATTTAAACTGTACTTAAAACTCATTTCACATAAAGTCTGTCATTTTATAAACCCCGGTCTCGCGCTGTTTAATACAAACTCGGGCTTCGGCCCTCTGTTACAACTCGACTCTCAGCCGCTGAATAAAACTCCGGCCCTTGACCGTCTGATAAAACTTGGCCCTTGGCACTCTCATAAAAAATCCCTGCATTTCTCAAACAGTTCCAATGCATTTCTCAAATAGTTTAGTTTTTCACAAACATTCTCATTTCAGGTATTTCCATAACTCTCAAAATAATATTCACATGTCACACAATTTCCATATTTAAAACATAGCCCGTAGGCAAACAAGAAGAACATTGTATAAATGGTTTGTAGGATCAAACCGAACTTGCCACCGTTCATTTCTACTCAAAATATCATATCATATATCCTAGGATTGAAAAAGTTTATTTTGAACGGTCGGTTTTCAAATGGATAGCTAAAAACATAATTATACGTACTCAAATTATATTTCTATTGGTTCAAAATCATTAAAATACTGCATTAACTTAATCGCCTCACTTATTTCTGAAAACAACCCAAGACGCTAGAAAATCGAACCATAGTTTTTTTTTCAAGCTCAAGAATCCACTTCGCTAGACTTGTAGAGATTCGTCCCCAAATCCTCATGGTAACTTCTGTTCGTCAAAACAGACATTGAAGAGAAAGAGACAATGGGCGTGGGTTAGAGAGAGAGAGAGATATTTAGTTTTCTTAATGAAGAAGCAAACAAAAATCCTATTTATAGTCCCCTTGACCCGGTCAAATTCGTCAACGAAATGGCACCTTTGTCGACGAAAGACAAAAGACCATTCGTCGACGAAAGAAGGGCTTCGTCGACGAACCTTAAGCCTGATATTTTTGGCCGTTTGGGATCTCTTCGTCGATGACGCACTGAATTTTGGTGACAAACAACAGAAGGGCCTTCATCGACGAAAACAGGAGATTCGTCGACGAAGCCTATTGAAATCCCCTTTTTCCTTTGTTTTTTTTTAAATTTTTTTTCTTGAGTTCAGGTCTCTACAATCTTCCCTCCTTATAAAAATTTCATCCTCAAAATTTGCTAACCGTTTTCTATCACATCATCTGAACCACCACTGCTCTAACTCTAGGAAGAGCCGGCGGCCACCCACATAGCAGCCCGTCCCAAATTTATTACCTACCCTCACTTATAACGGAGGAATACCGTGGTTACAACATAAAGTCTCGGGAGATTACAATCTCATACTAAACTCCCTCCCAGATACCTGAAAATAACTAATAACTATACAACCTACCTTACCTGTCTGGAGCTAAACCTCTTTGAAAAGCCGTGGGTATCTCTGGAATATCCTTTCTCTAACTCCCAAGAAGCCTCCTCTACTACGTGGTTCTGCCACAACACTTTCACTAATGGTATTTCCTTAGTACGTAGCTCCTATACCTTTTGATCCAGAATCTGAACCGGTACCTTCTCGTATGCTAACGTATCCCCGATCTCCAAAGGTGGTTTCTATCGTTTCAGATCGAGACTCACAATTTACCTCTCGTTTCTGGAAGAGTTTGTAGGATGCCTTGGGATCGCAGCTCACATTCAGTACCTCGTTCAACCGTAGATGGATAGGCAATCCGAGAGGACTATTCAGACTCTAGAGGATATGCTGCAGGCGTGTGTGCTGGATTTTGGGAACAGTTGGATTCGGCATTTACCGCTCGTGGAGTTTGCATATAATAACAATTACCAGACCAGTATAGAGATGACACCATATGAGGCTTTGTATGGTCGCCAGTGTCAATCTCTGTTGTACTGGGATGACGTAGGCGAGCAGCAGATTTTGGGACTAGAACTGATTCAGCAGATCTTTGCAATGGTCAAGCTTATCAGGGAGATCAAAACAGCACAGAGTCGGCAGAAAAGTTATGCGGGTACTCGTTGAAGGGAGTTAGAAATCGAGGTTGGAGATATGATATTCCTAAAGATCGCCCCAATGAAAGGGGTGTGAGGTCTGGGAAGAATGGGAAGTTGAGCCCTCAGTACATTGGGTCATTTGAGATCCTGGAAATGATAGGTCCAGTTGCTTATCAAGTGGCGTTACCCTTAGCACTATCCAGAGTTTATGACGTGTTTCACGTATCGGTGCTGAGGAAGTACGTGTCAGACCCTTCGCACGTGCTAAGTTATGAAAAAACCTTACACCTTTCACCGTATAGGTAGTGTCGCCAGATCTTTAATGCAAAAACAACTGCTGCTAGCTCCAAATCATGCGTAAGGTAGTTCTTCTCGTACTCCTTGAGTTTGCGAGAAGCATTAGTGATAACCTTTCCCTGTTGCATCAAAACACACCCGAGCCCTTTTTGGGATGCGTCACTGTAGATCACGAAACCACCATCCCCTGATGGAATGGTCAACACTGAAGTTGTAACTAGACGTTGCTTCAACTCCTAAAAGCTCTGCTCACACTCACAAGTCCAGTCAAACATACTGTTCTTCTTTGTAAGCTACGTCAAAGGACCTGACAGCCTAGAAAAACCCTCGATAAATCGACGATAGTACCCTGTTAGACCCAAGAAACTTATAATTTGATGTATGTTCTTCGATCTTGCCCAACTAACTACCGCCTCTACCTTGCTTGGGTCCACTGATATTCCCTCCCTAGACACTATATGTCCTAGAAATGCAACCTGATCCAACCAAAACTCGCATTTCTTGAATTTAACAAACAATCTCTTCTCTCTAAGTACTTGAAGTACCAGCCTCAAATAAGTCTCATGCTCTGCAAAACTCCTCGAATTAATCAGAATGTCATTAATGAACACCACCACGAACCTATCTAAGTACTCGTGGAACATCATGTTCATCAGGTCCATGAATGTTGCAGGTGCGTTCGTCAATTTGAACGGCATAACCAAGAATTCGTAATGGCCATACCGAGTTCGGAATCAACTAATGATACCCAGATCGCAGATCGATCTTAAAGAAAACCTAGGTGCCCTGCAGTTGGTCAAACAGGTCGTCAATACGAGGTAACAGGTATTTATTCTTCACCGTCACCTTGTTAATCTCCCTGTAGTCGATGCACATCCTTATTGACTCGTTTTTCTTCTTTAAGAACAACACCGGCGCTCCCCAGGGTAATACACTATGTCTGATGAACCCCTTATCAAGAAGGTCCTGCAACTGCTCCTTTAGTTCTGCTGGAGTCATTTTGTAAGGCGCATTGAAAATTGGTGTCGTCCCTAGTGCTAACTCAATAGCGTACTCCACCTCACAATCTGGAGGTAATCCTGGTAAGTCCTTAGGAAACACGTCCGGGAACTCTCGTATCACTAGAATATCCTCCAGCTTTAGTCCCTCCTTTGGTACGACTTTCACACATGCCAAGTACCCCGGGAAGCCGTCTAGGAGTAACCTTCTTGCCTGCATTACTGAGAGGATCTGTGGTGCAGAGCGCACACACTACCCAACGAATTTAAACTCTTGCTCCCCAGGAGGTCCACTACCTCCTTCTTTCGGCAATCTATGCTCGCATAATTGAATGCTAACCAATCCATCCACTAAATAATATCAAACCCCTGCATCTCAAGAACAATTAGAATAGCAGGCAACCTCCTCCCCTAAATCTCCATTGGGTGGTCTCTAACCACCTTACTACATACAATAACTGGCCTTGTCAGCGTGACCACACCTAACTCGACCTCTAACAACTGAGTCTTAACTCCGCATACTCTAGCAAATCCTGAAGATACAAACGAGTGGGTCACACCTAAGTCAAATAACACAACAGCATTATGTGACATAACTGAAATCCTACCTGTCACCACATTGTCGGCGTTCTCTGCATCACCCGACATCAAAGAGTACACCCGCACTTGCGCGGTGCCCCCCTGATGACCACCTTTAGGTGCCTAACTACCCTCTTATACTGCTACTGTGGAGATGCGTAGTTCAATACCGCGCGACAATATCGCACCTGATGTCCCACACTACCACACCAGTAGCAGCCCTTAAAACCAGCTTTGCACTCGCCCGCATGCTTCTTATGACATTTTGGAAAGGTAAAATGCTGAGAATTTCCCTAAGGGGCTCTAGGTCCCATCACCTGTCGCTGGCCTGATGAACTGGTGCTGGACTGAAAACTCTGAGGCAAAGGTCTCTTCTTCTGATTTGCCTCTCTTTCCTTATGCTGAATATTGAGCTCCACTACCATTGCTCTGTCCACTAGCTCAGTAAAGCTTTGAGCTAATAACGCCGCCACTTGCGCGCGTATTGCTTGCCTCAGCCCTCTCTCAAACATCTGAGCCTTCTTCGACTGATCTCGAACTATATGTGGAGCGAATCGGGATAGCTCCACAAATCGGGCCGCATACTACTGTACAGTCATAGGCCCCTGGGTCAGATGTACAACTCCTCAACCTTCACCTCCCGGGTGGCAATGGGGAAGTATATGCCGAAGAAGATCTCCCTGAAACAGCTCCAGGTAATAGAGACATACCCTGGACGCTGTTCCTCCACTAGCCTAGCCGATCTCTACCACTTCTTTGCCTCCCCACCAGTTTGAAGGTGGCAAACCGAACCTTTTGCTCCTCGGTACATTCCAGCACACCTAGTAGCTCCTCCATCTCCTGAACCTAATTCTCCCCTGTAATCAGTTTTGACCCTCCTGAAAATGCCGGTGGATTCGTCAAGGTGAACTGCTACAACGTGCAGCCCCTGTCAGCCGCTAACTAATCCTGCTTCCTAGAATCCCTCCAGATTTCCTTCCTAGCCTGCTGCACTATACTGCACAACACCACCGAGGCATTGGCATCATCCTCACTGGATGTGTCCACACGATTATCTCCCCTAACATCCACGTCTTTTCCCTTGGGGTCCATCCAGTAAAAGGAATAGAAACCAGCTCAATATTCCATTTTTATCATGTGGAACACAATTATTAGATGAAGAAATACCATGACATGTAAATTCTCAATTTTAACGAACAAGTCAAGCAATCCTGACACAAAATCATCGATGGTTTGCCATCCACAAATCATCCCTCTCTCTGATATGTGTACACACTTAGTTGTATAAGGATATAGGCCTCTAATCCCCTACTTCGGGACAATTACATATTCACTTAACATAACGTCTCAACTTAGATTCCGAGTTTCGGCCTCTTAACCCCGAAACGAAACCATCAATGGATTTACCATGGTTTTCCTAAAATCATCATTCTAGGAAAAGCACAGAAGACTGTTGAAAGAAATCTGTCCCCAAGCCCCCAGACTAAAAGCCGCCTAACTTACTAACTCTTATCCTCATCTCATTTCAACCTATACTTTGATAATCCTACTTTGGTAATCCTTAATTGTCAAAGTTTGCAGAACCTAACAAACCTAGGCTCTGATACCACCTGTAACGCCCTGGAACCCTCGCGGGCCCGAGGTGCTACTTTAGTAACGTTTGTGTATTTGATACCATCTCATAATATATAACATGCAGCGAAGTAAATAAAACATTCTCCATAATCTATTACCAGAGCCTAACCATCAACATACATCAAGGTCTTTCCATTCTCATATTACATCTCAAACTAATAAGTCAACTAACTCGATCTAGACGACCACAATACTAGCCTAGCGGCTTACAACATAAACTACTCACATCTAAGTTCTTGCAAACATTCTCAAAAAGAAACTATACTAGTCTCCACCCCCTGGTTTTTCTAAACTTGATTTCTGGGATTCCCTGAAAAGATATGTATAACGGGGTGAGACACCTCCCAGTAAGGAAGATTAAATTAATAACAGTGTGTGGTCAACATGCGTTTCAGTGTATACAGAAACATACATATCTCTTTTAACTGAAAATAGTATGTCAATTCATTGCTCATTTCTCACTGTATAAATCAGTACTAAAAACAATTACATCATTTACATAAATATACATATATGCATAAAAGACTCTCCCTGGAACTAAACGTCATGTATAAACCCCCGTGATCAGGGTTATGCTGCCCGAAGGCTGGACTAAAACCTAGGGGATCAACCCAGACCAAGTCACTTCTGGCTAACTACGCCTGCAAGCTTCCACAACTCACTTGCGGGTCCGATCGCCTTACCACTTCCTGGTACGTACTTTCAGGAAAGATAACACTTCTACCTGGGTCAATCGGCTGGACCACCCAACACCACTCTCGCAGTACAATTTGCACACGGTCAACTAGTGAAACTCTCTCTAACAACGGTATCATGCTCATAACAATTGGGTCCTCAGGGTTCTTATAGCATATCATGCAATTTAAGTAATTAAAACTGTACTTTAAACTCATTTCACATAAAGTCTGTCATTTAATAAACCTTAGTCTCGCGCCGTTTAATACAAACTCGGGCCTCAAGCCTCTATTACAACTCGGCTCTCAGCTGCTGAATAAAACTCCGACCCTTGGCCGTCTGGTAAAATTCGGCCCTTGGCTGTCTCATTAAAAATCCCTGCATTTCTCATTTAGTTCCAATACACTTCTCAAACAGTTCAGTATTTCACAAACACTCTCATTTCTAGTATTTCCATAACTCTCAAAATAATATTCACCTACTATACAATTTTCATATTAAAAACATAACTCGTAAGCAAACAAGAAGAACACTGTATAAATGATTTGTAGGATCAAACTGAACTTTCCACCGTTCATTTCTACTCAAAATATCATATCATATATCCTAAGTTTAAAAACACTCATTTTGAACGGTCGATTTTTGAAAGAATAGCTGAAAACATAACTATACGTACTCAAATCATTATTCCATCAGTTCAAAATTATTAAAATACTGCATTAACTTAATTCCCTTACCTATTTCTAAAAACGACTCGAGACGCTTGCAAATCAAACCCTAGTTTTTTTTTTATGAGTTCAAGAATCCACTCTGCTAGACTCGTAGAGATTCGTCCCCGGATCCTCGTGGTAACTTCCGTTCATCGAAATGAGCAACGCACGACGAGAGATCAAAGAGAGAGAGATGATGGGCGTGGGTTAGAGAGAGAGATTTAGTTTTCTTAATGAAAAAGCAAACCAAAATCTTATTTATAGCCCCCTTGATTCGGTCAAATTCATCGACGAAATGGCACCTTCGTCGACGAAAGACAGAAGACTGTTTGTCGATAAAAGAAGGACTTTGTCGACGAACCCTAAGCTTGATATTTTCGACTGTTCAGGATCTCTTCGTCGACGATGCTCTGAATTTTGGCGACGAACAACAGAAGGACCTTCGTCGACGAAGCCTGTTGAAATCCCTTTTTTCCTTTTTTTTTTCCCCGAGTTCGAATCTCTACAATTATAGAAATACATAAAAATCAATACAATTACACCATGATTTCCTCTCTCACCTCCTTTATTGCATTTTCACTCTAGAGAACATACACCATATAGATGTATGTTTTCAATTTTTTAAATGTATTAGAAAATAATTACACAGGAGCTAAGCACATGAAATCCTTAGGTGTTCATCAAAGCATATGAATATGCATATATGAATCAGTAAAAATATGAGTTTATAATTTTCTTTACCCAATTTTGTATTTTATTTGCTTACTAAGAAACTATGGCCATTCTGAATTACAACTTCTTTTATTTTGCTTATCTTTATTTTTCTTTTGGTTTATGAGTACTTTTCCATTGTTTTAAATCACTCAATTTTATCCCAATAAAATTGTTATGGTGTATTCCCAAGAGGAAGGGGGTGAATTGGAACTTTTCAAAAAATCTAGGTCAAGTATGTTCAATTTCAACCACAATCAATATTTACACAATCTAGGGCTTTTCTAAGTAATCACAAATATTGCATATATATAGATGTACAAATATTTAAATCATGCACAACAAATTAAATATTACATACATGTGTGGAAAATAAATAGTAAAGGGAAGAGAGAGCAAACAATTGATTTTACGAGGTTTGGCAAACCCTGCCTATGTCCTCGCCTCAAGCGAATTCCACTATTCTACTCACTTAACCGGGTATAGCAACGCTGTTTACAAATACTCCTTACAAGGTGGAGTCCCCCTTTACAACCACTCCTTACAGGATGGAGCCTCCCTCCTCAGGTGATACCCTACACCTGGAACACAATTCACTACCTGAACCACAGGGATACAAGATATGAAAAATAAGTCTGTGTATAACAAGGTAATTCTCAAATAGGCTAGTGTGTACAATGAAGTTTTATATGCACTCTTATATGATAGGATTTATGCTCAAAAGAGTTTGTATGGTTTCTCTCTTATATATATATAATATGAGAGAAGAAGAAACTAAATGATCTTTGATTCAAGTAAGAAATATGAAATAAATGCTTTCAAAGATCTTTAAAACCCAAGTATTTCTTCCAAAAATGATATTCAAAAATTTGTTCAAGGGAAGTTAGGGTTTTCGCTCAAAATGATTTTTACAATAAAAGACTATGTGAGCTTTTGAATCTTGCAATAGAGATGCACAAAGATTCACAAGCTACAAAAAGTTTTTCCAAAAATATTTATCAAAAAAATAAGTGGGAGAAACTCTAAGCTTACTCTCAAGAAATGATTTTCAAAAATAAAAGATTGAGTGAGAGTAAATGCTTTTTGATGATGGAATAAATGCCCAAAAGAATTATTCTTCAACAACCCTCAAGAGCAATGAATTTACATGAAGGGAGTGAAAGAAAATCAAAGCTCTCTTAGAAGAATGTATTCAAAAGAATGAGAGTAAGAAAGTAAATGCTTGCTTGTATATGAGAGAAACAAAATACAAAACATTTGAGAGAATATTCAAGATAATCAAAAGTTAATAAATGAGCTTGGCATGGACTATTTATAGAGTTCTTCAAAAAGTGACCGTTTGGACATTATTAATTTGTTTAATTTAAATTTAATGATCGTTTTCAGCTTAAAAATTGTCCAACCTGAGAGGTTTGGTCGACTGGGGAAGGCACCGGTCAATTGGGCCAAGGCAATTTACAAATCCCTAAAGTTCGGTCGACTGGGGCCCAAGATCCAATCTGCCAGATCATGAGGTCGGTTAATTAGGCCTTTCACGTTCATTTTGGGTTCGATTGGCTGGCCTTATTAAATCTGGCCAAAGGTAAGGTCCGATCGACTGGGCTGTAAGGGCCGATCGACTGGGCTGTAAGGGCCGATCGATTGGGGCCTTTGTAAAATGATGTTCTGGCCAAAGGGCAGGGCCAGTTGACTGGGCCTTCTTGGTCAGTCGATTGGGTTTCATTAAAACAATGGTTTTAGCTCTGTTTTTTACCTTAAAAACTTTTCAAACCTGATGTGTATGAGTATGACATTTTATGAAAAGTTTTTCTAAATTTTTTTTGATTTTCTAAGGTTAGTCTATGGTATATTTTGAGCATCCAATCATATCATACAAGATATGCAACTACAGTCCAAACTTAATGCATTACGATTCAAAATAAAATATCTTCATTCCTAGCTCTTCACTTTGCGATGCAGCAAGCTAGGGGATGTTAGCTTTCAGTTCTTTATGGCTTCCAGTTTACCTCAACCCTTCGTGCTTTCTAATAGAAATTTATGTTCAAACACTAGATACACAAGTAAGATACTTTGAATTTGTCATAATCAAAACGGGATATAACTCATAAAGTCAACAAATTGGCTTGCTACCAAGTCAAAATTTTTTAGATGAAAAAAAATACTTTTTTATCAAAGCAAAAAGCAATTTTTTTGAATACTAATAAAAATGACACCCCCAATATAGAATTATCAGATCGTTGTTCAACCATGTGATTCGATTCATAAAACTACATAATGGTTTGATAAGAATACATCTTCCAAATAAGGTTATAGGGCACGTCTATAAAATTTTTGAAGCAGTAAGATACAGCAACACCACCAATTGTCACTTGAAAAAGTATAAAACCTATGATTACCTTGAATGAAAAGTTGTTCTTAATGGTAGAAGCAATCCAAAGACGAATTGTGATAGACGATCCAACTATATAAATTTTCAAAAAAGTAATTTTTCTTCACGTTCAACCTTCAAGGCACCGACAAAAAGTTAGTGCTAAAACAACCAAGAAGTAACTTGTAAAGATATGCATGATTTAATAAGCCACCTAATTCCACTATCATGAAAGATCGAAAACCAATAGCGATAGATAAAATAGTAAGGGCATTTGCTCCTTTAATGACTCCAGAAATATATTAAGCAATCCTATCAATTGAATAACAACCTGTCGAAATTATGGCTGAAGAGAAACTTTTTTAAAATATTCAACTTGACAGAAAAGAAACTAATGCATAAAAATGGTGTTATACCAGAAAAACAAAGCTTCAGGAAACTCAATATATTTTATCAAATGTTATCACTCTCAAAATATAGTTAGAAAAAATTACAATTGAGATCCTAAGACTGATTGAAATAGTTGTTAAAAAAGTCAGCTTATTTATAGGCCCATGCATGTTTGACAACCATTGGATTAAGCTTAGGTGAATAGCTAACATGTAACATATCAGTCAAGTGCTACAAAATGATTGAACATGAATCCAACCTTCCACCGACTAGGTTCGCCTCTACATCAGAGAAAACAATTATGAGAAATGAATTGAGAAAAGCTGTGGAAGTTGGTTCCGAAGCTGCCAGCAGATGTTAAGAAGCATAAGAATATGACCAGAAAGGCTGCCTTGTGAAGGAACAAATGGAGGTTGTAATTGCTTGGGCTCTTCCTATTAAAAAAAAAAAAAGGTCACATTGGAAGACGGAGATTTTAGCTTTACTGTTGCTGTTATATTCCTATAAAAGAACATTAAAAAGATTTATGGCATAATTTACTTGTAGTACCAATTGAATTTTTATTTAAAAATATTGGAATAGCAAGTGCATTGGATACCTTATGTGGCCAGTCCTTTGGAGCAAAGTAGTATCACATGTTAGGAGTTTACATGCAAAGAGCCATATTTGTTCTTTCTCTTGCAAGCATACCCATTGTTATGTGGGCAAACACAAGATCCATTCTCACAGCCACACACCAAGACCCTAACATTGCAAGAAACGCCCAAGTTTAAGCCTAGTACATGATTCCTTCTCGTTTTGCTGATGGCCTCTTCCAATGCATTAACATATTCCTCCAAACCCAAAAAAGTGTCTTCCTAGTGATAATAAGCTCTGGAATTACCACTCTTCTCCACTTGCCCATGTGTTGGCATTTGGGTTCAAATTAGGCCTTGAATTAGAGGAGTTGCTTTGGCTAATTGCTTCTCTTACTGGATGAATGTGCTGCTATAGCCCTTCATGTCAATTTTCCCTCTTGGGGTGTAAAAAATTGGACAGGCTTCTCCTGGGGTGCCCGATACCCTCGCCTTTCTCAGACTTGCTTTTCCTTTTGCTCATGTTCTAGTTAGTTTCAACTTTCTGATCTATTCTAAAGGGAGTTTCCCTCACGTATCTGGTTTATTAAAAGACAAATGCTTGATGTCTAAGGTTGTCTATCTCAGTTGTTATTCAACTAGACACATGATGTTGGGACCCTTACCCACATAGGTCCCATATAATCACATGTCTAACTGAGATATGGCCTGGGACACATGGCCCCAGATCCCTACACTATCATTTCTGAAATCCCAAAATGACCCATTAACATGTTTTTAACAGCTTGGAAATGCGCTCGTTTTGATTTATGGCTTTCCTATCTGGTCTTATCCTTGAATCATAAGTTGGAAACTTCAGTAATTTCAATCAGGCCAACATAATCCATATTTTAAAATTTTTTTCTTTTGATATATATAAATAGAATAATTCACATACTCTGCTGCTTTGCTAACTTGATAACTAAATATGCATTTTCGAGTTTTAATTCAGTCCCAAAATAATCCATATTTAAAAAAAAAAACTTTTGATAAATATATATATGTATAGAATAATTCATATACTCTATTACTAACTTGATAACTAAATTATGGCCCAATTAAACTTCAAAGTCTCTAATTAGGTTCTAATCAATCTTCAAAGTCTCAAATTGATATCAATTGCATCTTAACTCTCTATTGGGGCACAACCTTAATTTCTTCAACCTATAACTTCATATTAACCCACCGAATCCACCCACATTGACCACAAAACAAAAATCCCACATAATTTCACACCTAGCATAAAATCCATGTGCAGCTCATTCTCATCCCCTATTCCATGCTCATATACACTAACACTGTTAGCACCAGAGGAGTCCATAGGCGTGCTTGATACACATGAGTGAGCACCAACTTGACCCAAAAGCTTAAACTTATTGGGTCTTGGGCCCAACCATGTATACAAGCACACGAGATGCCCTGGGGAGGCGAATAAAAATAACGAGTTTGATTTTCGGGAAAAATAGGAAGTTTGGAGTCGTCACTAACCTTTTTTCGTGTGGTTAGAACACCTGATTACTACTCAATTAAGAATAGTATTGTTCTGTGTATATTAGGATGCGAGAGGAAAGTACTAACACCTCCTACACACTCGTTCTACGAACGGTACCTAATTAACTAAGAATTATCCCAAATTGAATTCTAAAAATCTTTTATTTTACTCCTCCTCAAACAACAACATATATTAACAAAAATATATACGATGAAATGGAAAATAATTGAAACAGAGTGTGATTTAGGAATGTCTAATAAAATCGCCAAAAAATGGGGATCTCGTTAGAAAAACCCCCTTTAGAGCTACAACAGGTGAGGCTTGAAAGACCCATTGTCCTATATATGATCATAGAGACACATCTACACAAAAATACTTAATAATAAAATACCAAAAATATTAAAAATAAATACTGCAATACATGATACAAAATATAAACATAGAATATAGCTAAAAATACCAAAAATATGTGATAATAATAATACTAATTAATAACACATAAATACTAATACAATACTATAATAATACTGCTAGAATAATAATAATAATAATAATATATATATATATATATGTCATAACATTAAATAACACGTAAATACTAATACAATAGCATAATAATACTACTAGAATAATAATAATAAATATATATATATATATATCATAATATTAATAACACATAAATAATAATACAATATAATAATAATATATCTTAACCAATCTATGCAAAAATCCTAACAATAAATGACCAAAACCTTTAACATAACAATAATAAAACCCTAATCTTAACAATTGAGGAAACTTTAAACATTCAATAATAACATGACAATAAATCAAACCCTAAAAGTTAAATGTAATATAAACAAACATGGAAACAAATAAAACAAAATTATGGAAACAAGACAAACCCTAAAAGAAATATACAATATTAATGTGTGGCAACCAATCAAACCCTAAAAATAATAGACAATAATATGGAAATAATCAAACCTCCCAATTAATACACAATATAATAACATGGAAACAAATCAAACCTGAAATTAATATGCAATAATAATATAGAAATAAATCAAACCCTAAAAATCAATATGCAATAATGTGGAAATAAATTAAATCCTAAAAATTAATGTGCAATAATATGGAAATAAATTAAACCCTAAAAAATTAATATGCAATAATATGGAAATAGATTAAACCCTAAAATTAATATG
The DNA here is from genome assembly GCF_029873635.1 of Malania oleifera. Lineage (NCBI taxonomy): Eukaryota > Viridiplantae > Streptophyta > Magnoliopsida > Santalales > Ximeniaceae > Malania > Malania oleifera. The sequence goes on from NC_080417.1 coordinate 5,707,479, forward strand.
CAATATATAACATGGGAATAAATCAAACCCTAAAACAATATGCAATAATAATATGGGAATAAATTAATCAAAATCATAATAACCTGCAATAATCACAACCCTAAAAATACCAAAACAATGAAAACATAATCAATGCTCTAAAAATATGAAAATAGTCAAAACCCTAATAACATGCAATGTATCAAAACCCTAAATAGAACATGCAATAATCAAAACCCCAAATAAAACATGTGATAATCAAAACCCCAAAATATATAAACATCAACACGCTAAAAATATGAAAATGATTAAAACCCTAAACGTAATAATAACATAAAATAATTAAAACCCTAAAAAGAAAAGTGAAAATAATCAAAACCCTAAACATACTTAAACACTATTAACATGAAATTATATGAACCCTAAACAATACCTAAACAATATCAGCATGAAATAATCTAAACCCTAAAAAACACCTAAACTAAATTAGCATGAAATAATCTAAACCCTAAAATAAAGAAAAAGAAAAAATAAAAAAATAAATAATGTACAATACATATAATAATATTATGACAATAATAAAAAATCCAACATAACATAAATACACTGATAATGTAAAAAAAAAAACTTATAATAATATACAATAATAATTTTTTAACAAAAACATGCAATAAATAGGCGTCTTGGAAATTAGATACTGCAGCAAGAATGTCTCAATTACAGAAATGGCAGTGTAGTATTTAACCATTCAGCTCCAATCAAAACATCTTACTAAGTTTATTCTCAGAACCAACAGATAAATACTCACTACCTATCAAGATATTGGAATAAAAATAACAATCCTCACAATACTGAAGGATGAAATGGCATTCCTTCATTCACTGGATGCTGCAACCTTAGAAGCAGCACTTCCTTCATCTTCATCATCGTGCAGGAGAGTGCTGTGTGATGCAAGCTGAGCTGGCCGTGGATGGAGAAGGAGAAGCTCAGTGTGTGTGTGTGTGTGTGCGTGAAGGTGAGGTGAGGGTGGCCAAGAGCTGCTCAGTGTGTGCATGTGTGAAGGTGAGGGGAGGGTTGTTAAAAACGAATGAAATTTTAACTTTTATTCACACACAAAAATTACTTACACAATCCTTTATATACATGTTACAATAAACAGATATTACAACTGAAGAATAAAATAACAAAACTCTACAACTGAAATATGCTGCTGTTATCTGTTAAGCTAACTGGAAAACTGAAGAACTGAAAATGCTGTTGCTGCTGTAACTGATATGCTGTTGCTGCTATTTAACTGAAATGCTTGCACAGCTGCTAAGACTGCCAATAAGGGTGGCTGCCGTTCTTGGTTCCCTGTGCGTGGAATGCTATGAGGTGGAGAAGGAGAGTGAGGGAGGTCTGTGAAGGTTGGGGGGCTGGCCGTGAACAGTGCTCTCGGCTGTATTTGTAAGAAGGGCTATGGCCATAGGGAGAGAGAGAGCAGGAGGCTGCGGCTGTGGCTGCTGGGCACGGGTGAGTGCTGTGTGAGAGCATGACTGATGAGGGCGTGTGAGAGGGTGGCTGTGTGTGAGAGTTGCTCCAGCGGCTGTGTCTTCTCTGCGTGTGTGGCTGTGCATCCGGCTGTGTTCGGCTGCCTCCCCTTTTATAAACCAAAAACCTAAATGAACCCTAAGTCCCTTCTCTTCTTGTCGCCCAAAGCCTTTAATTTGCCCATGCAAATTCTCTTAAATCCATAACCCATCATTCCCTTTAATATGCCCAATAAATTCCTCCAAAAAAAAATAAATAAAAGAAGGGCCAGCAAAGATGGACTTAATTCCCAAAAACAAAGAGGACCCGGACTCGAAATAAAAAAGACTCAATTAAAAAATAAAAGGGACTCAATTTTTTAAATAAAAAGGAACTCAATTTTTTAAATAAGAAGAAACTCAATTTTTTTTTTAAATAAGAACTCAAATTTTTTTTTAAAAAAAAGAAACTAAAATTTTATAAAAAAAAAAACTCAATTTTTTAAATAAAAATAAAAAACTTAATTTCAAAATTAAAATCACTTAATTTTAAAATTAGAAGAACTCAATTTCAAAATTAGAAGAACTTAATTTAAATTTAAAGGGACTCAATTTTAAAGACTCGGAACTCAAATCGGATTTTTCAACATGGATCCTCCAATTCCCAGGATACAAGGTCGACCTTTACTACAAAGGGTCTCCTTAGAAAGGTCTGGTTAAAATTGGGGTGTCTATTATGGGTGGAGGGGACTCACTCAATCACTGGTTGTGATTGAACTTGATGAGGAGACACTCAATTGCACACACAATACTCTTTGATTTCAATAATAAACTGAAAATTACACACACTCTCAAAAAATACAGAGTTTCTTCTCACTGGTTATACTCTCCCTCTTTACACCACATATCTTACACACACACATATATCCATATATATAGCAGTGAATGGAACGGTAGGTGGAAATTAAAATCAATAAAGATGGCTGGAGTTGGTGGAGGTGACTGACTTAATTTCAACCAAGGTGGGCTAGGGTTGGTGGAGATGACTGTCATCGTCAAGTTTAATTTTCAACATCCCCCCTTAAACTTGATTCTCTTGCCTTTATCATTCCGAGCATTGTCTTTAGTCTTGCAAAAATATTATGCCTAAGTGGCTTCGTGAAAATATCAGTAGTCTGATCATACGTTTTACAAGACATCAGTTCCACTTCTTTTTTCTTGACATGCTTCCTGATAAAATGATACCGAGTATCAATATGTTTACTTCTTTTATGGAAGAATGGATTCTTCGCAAGTGCAATCCCTGATCAGTTGTCGATGTAGACTTTTGTGGGGTCATCTTGAAGAAATCCCAGATACTTCAGTACATTCCTGATCCATACACCGTGACAAACAGTTGAGCTGGCAGCAACATACTCAGCTTCACATGATAACAACGTTACGATGGGTTGCTTCTTTCATGACCATGTAAACGTTGTATCTCCCATGAAGAATGTGAATACAGTCGTGCTTTTTCTTTCATTAAGATCTCTTCCCCAATCGCTATATGAATAGCCAATAAGTTTGCAATCACCTCTTGATGAATAGAACATACCATCAGTGATGGTACCCTTGACATAGCGGAGTATCCTCTTCGCTGCATTCAAATGGGACTGGTCAGGAGTCTCCATGTACCTACTGAACTCCATAGAGTATGTCTGGTCTGGTGCACGTCAAACACCTCAAGCTTCCAACCAGACTTTTGAAATATGTGGGGTCAATATCTCCTTGCTCATTCTTCCTCAACTCCAATCCCATTTCAACCGCAGTTGTCACATGGTTGCAATTGTCCATCCCAAACTTCTTCAATATTTCTTTTGCATAGTGGCTCTGGAGATGAAGATTCCCTTCTCACTTTACACGACTTCTATGTCAAGGAAATGAGACATTTGGTCAGTATCCGTCATTTCGAATTCTTTGACCATGCTCCTTTTGAAAGCGGCAAACATCCCTAGATTGTTGCCGGTAAAGATCAGATCATCAACATATAGGCAGGCAATCAGCATGCTTCTGTCTGTCTCCATTTTCATATTAGCGCATGCTTGTAGGGGCACTTCTCAAATCCATTTTTTTGGAAATAGTCATCAATCCTCATGTTCCACCCACGAGGTGCCTGCTTCAAACCATAAAGTGTTTTTTTCAGCTTGTATGCCCTTCTTCACACATCTAGGTGGCTGATCGATATAGATCTCTTCTTCTAGAAAACCATTTAAAATTGCTGATTTCAAGTCTAATTGGTAAATCTTCCATCCATTTTGTGCAGAGAGTGAAATTAGTAATCTGATAGTTTCAAGCCTGGCAACCGGGGCAACAATTTCTTCATAATCAATCCCTTTTTTCTGCCTGTAGCCCTTGGTGATAAGTCTTGTTTTGTATCTTTGGATTGTTGTCAGTGAAGATCAAATCATCAACATATAGGCAGACAATCAACATGCTTCCGTCTGTCTCCATCTTCATGTATAGTGCATGCTCATAGGGACACTTCTTAAATCCATTCTTTTGAAAATAGTCATCAATCTTTATGTTCCACACACGAGGGGTCTGCTTTAAGCCATAGAGTGCTTTCTTTAGCTTATACACTCTATCTTCTTTGCCCTTCATCACATATCTAGATAAGTGATCAATATAGATTTCTTCTTCTAAAAAACCGTTCAAAAATGTTGATTTCACGTCCTGCTGTTAAATCTTCCATCCATTTTGTGCAGAGAGTGAAATTAGTAATCTGATAGTCTCAAGTCTGGCAACCAGGGCAACCAGGACAAAGATTTCTCCATAATCAATCCATTCTTTCTGCTTGTAGACCTTGGCGACAAGTCTTGCTTTGTATCTCTAGACTTCTCCTTGAGTGTTCTTCTTGGTCTTGTAGACCCATTTCACTCCAATAGTCTTGCGGCCCTTCGGCAGATTTGTCAACTCCCAAGTCTTGTTCTTTTCGACGGATTGAATCTCCTCATCCATCGCTTTTCTCCATTTGTCTTCTTCGTTAGCCTCCTCAAAGCTAACCGAGTCGCTAGTCAACAACAGACAATATAGAATATCATACTCTTCTATAGGTTCTGTATTTTCATACAGATCAACTAGGGTACGGGATCCTCTTGGCCCCATGTCTGAAATTTCACGCTCAATTGGTGATGGAACTCCATTCCTCTATGGTGAATGGAAACCGTGTGAAGGTGTCTGCAGTTCGGGAACTTGTGACTCGATAGCCACTTCTCTTGTCTGTGTGGATTCTTCTCTTTCAAGCGTCAATTCTGCATCTTTGGAACATTCAGCCTGGTCCAATTTCTAGGATTCATTTTCTTCAAAATGACATTCCAACTAAAAATGAATTTCTTGTTGATGGGATTGTAGAGTCGATATCCCATAGTGTTGTCGTCGTATCCAACAAAGATACACTTCTCTCCTTTGTCTCCCAACTTTGTCCTTCTTGGCTCTAGAATCTTGACATAGGCTATGGAGTCGAACACTCTAAGATGACTCACACTAGGCTTGTGAGTACTCCAAGCTTCATGTGGTGTCTTTGTATCAAGACTCTTCGTAGGACATCTGTTGAGCAGAGAGACTGCACAAAACACTGTTTCTATCCAAAAACTTTTGGGCACGTTCTTATTCTTTAACATGCTCCTGGCTATGTTAATGATCATACGGTTCTTTCTCTCAGCTACACCATTCAACTAAGGAGTGTAGGTCGGTGTGAACTGTTTTTGAATCTCTCGTTGCCAAGGAATTCCTTGAAAGCTTCTTCCTTGTACTCTCCTCCTTGATTTGATCAGAGTGACTTGATGTAATAGCCACTCCGCTTATCCATGAGAGTTTTGAACTCCTTGAACTTGTCAAACACTTCTGACTTCCTTTTTAGGAAGTAGACCCAAGTCTTCCTGCTGTAATCATCAGTGAAGGTGAGGAAGTATCGGTTCTGTCCATTTGAAATCGGGTTCAATGGACCACACACATCTGTGCACTAACTGGAGCAGTGTGGTAGATCTCTAGTCGGCTTGCTTTCCAAAGTTGTTTCCGTGTTGCTTGCTCAGAACACAGTTTTCACATATCTCATTCGAATGCTGGATGTTGGGTAAGCCGTTCAACATCTTCTTGCTTCCCAACTACTTCAAGCTTTCAAAGTTGAGGTGTCCAAACCTCAAATGCCACAGCCAATCTTTGCTGTTGATGATGGCACTTAGACATCTGGGCGTGTCATGATAAATGGCGAGGGAGAACATCTGATTCTTCGCCATAGTGACTTGAGTGACGAGCTTATCTCGTGCGTCTGATATCACCATCTGCTTATCTCTCAAGCGAATTCGGTAGCCTTTCTCCACAAGTTGTCCGAGACTCAGGATGTCAGTCTTTATGTCTGGCACATAATAGACGTTGGAGATGAAAGCGTGATCTCCGGCCTTCTTCTTGATCAGAACATCTCCTCTCCCTCGGACTGGGACTTTAGAGAGATCGCCAAAAGATATCTCCCCCCTGAAATTTCTCATCAAATTCAATGAATAGGTTCTTTCTACTAGTCATATGGTTGCTGGCTCTAGAGTTGAGGTACCAAACACTTTGACCTGGTTTGAGCTGTGCGCCATTAGCATCAATGACTCTTCAGTTACATCTTCAGTTTCGGTAAGGTTAGCCTCCTCGCTAACCTTTTTTTGTTGTCACCCCCAACACTCGTTGCTATGGTGGCCAAACTTATAGCAGTTATAGCACTCAATGTTTCTTTTATTAATGTTCTAACGATTGTTGTAACCACCATCTCTTCTTCCACGTCCTCTTCCTCGTGGAACGTTGTTCAGATGTCCACTTCCCCTCTTGTCCGCCTCATCTGGATTCAGTATATCTAGACCCTTTTTCGCAAGATCCTCGACCTTTCGCTTATCCTTGGTGCGACGTACCCCCTTGCTCGTGTCTCCCATCAGTCAAAGATAGTTTTGACTGTAGGACTTGTTCTAGTGACTTACCGTCACTTCTTCTGTTCACCTTCTGCTCATGAGCTTGCAAAGATCCTACAAACTCTTCTACAGACATGGTCTCCAGATCTTTTGTTTCTTCCAGTGTGACGACTATGTAGTCAAATTTTGGATCTAAAGATCGTAAAATTTTCTTACATATCCTCATGTTTGTGAGATTCTCTCTATTTCTCCTCAACTAGTTATAGACAACCATTACCCGAGTATAGTACTTGGAAATGGACACAGACGACTTCATTTGAAAGGATCCAAATTCACCTCGTAGAGTTTGGAGGCGAATCCGCTTCAATTTGTCGGCTCCTTTGTATGCCCGGTGGAGAGTATAACAGACTTCTTGGGACATCTTGGCGGAAACGATGATTTCGAAGGTGGCCTCATCAAGGCCTTGGTAGATAATGGACTTGGCTTTGCAATCCCTTTTCCGATCGGCACGGAAGGTCATTCGTTAAGCATCAGACGTAGACGCTTCAGCTTCTTTTTATGCGGCTTCTTGGTACCCATCTTCAACGATGTCCATGACATCCTGAGCACCTAATAGGGCTCTCATTTGAATACACCAGTTATCGTAGTTGTCATTTGTCAGCTTTGGAATGACCGCTTGTGCAGTACTATTCGCCATCAGGTTTGATATATATCAAAACAGAATGTTGGGGGTGGATTTTGGCAAATCTAATACCATCTGTGTGTTCAGAAGGTTGAAAAACTTTAGGAACCGGTTTTGGGTTGCAAAGAACCGGTCTAAATAGTATTGAACCGGCTAAAGAAATTCTGAACCGATTTGAATGGACCAATTTTTATTAACGGCAGATAGACGGCATCAGTGGGTGCCATTAGGACACGTGGAAAATTCTGGGCGAGCCCCATGTTGTGATGATCTGCGGATCTGAACGCGGGTTGGTCTCCCAAGTCAAGTCGTGCTTGTGGGTTTGGGTTTAGATTGCTGGCTGCTATGGCAGGTCGCGAATTGGGTTTTCGAGTCGAATCACGTCAGTTAGATGAAGAAGACACATGCAGGCACGTGATGTCGTCGATCAACACTCTCGCTGGCGCGTGTCCATGACACTGTGTCAGCTGGTGGCGCATGTGAGTGCATAGGGTAGCTTCCAGACTCTGTTTGAGAGGCAATTTTCGCCTATGGACTCATCTCGACGTAATCTACACGATGGTATGCTCAAAAATTGATTTTGAGCAATTTCAAATCTAGGAAAAAATTTGAATTCCTCTCTGTTCGCCTCTGTTTGGCGAATTCCTGCAAATCAGAAGCTTTGATACCACTAATGGGTGGAGAGGACTCACTCAATCACTGGTTGTGATTGAACTCAATGAGGAAAAACTCTAATTGCACGCAAAACAATCTTTGATTTCAATAATAAACTGAAAATTACAAACACTCAAAAAATACAGAGTTTCTTCTCACTGGTTATACTCTCCCTCTTTACACCACATATCTTACGCACATATATACATCCATATATAACAATGAATGGGACCGGCAGGTGGAAATTAAAATAAATAAAGGTGGTTGGAGTTGGTGGAGGTGGTTGACTTAATTTGAACCAAGGTGGGCTAGGGTTGGTGGGGATGACTGCTACCGTCAAGTTTAATTTTCAACATATTTACAGCTGCCCTTTTTTATAGGCTTTGTTGTTTCAAGGTAATAATAGGAACTCTCCTATGTTATCTTTAACAAAGAGTCTATAAAGATAAAAGACACCTATTTTGTTGAAAATTAAACTTGACTGTGGCAACCACCAACAACAACCCTAGCCTGTTTCGTTGAATTATTGAGCTAGAGTAGGCAGCCACCTCCACTAACCTCACCAACTCCAGCCACCTTCGTTGATTTTAATCTCCACCTACCATCCCATTTATCGCTGTATATATGAATGTATGTGTGTGTGTAAGATATATGGTGTAGAAGAGGGAGAGTAACCAATGATAGCAATTCTGTATTTTGTGAGTTCTCTGTATTTTTCATATTATTATTAAAATCAATTGAGTATTTTGTGTGCAATTGAGTGTTTCCTCACTAAGTTCAATCACAACCAGTGATTGAGTAAGTCCCCTCCCCCCATCATTGGTATTAAAGTGGCAAGGTTTACCGAAATTCGCCAAACAGAGGCGAACAGAGAGGAATTTGAATTTTTTCCCAGATTTGAAGTTGCTCAAAATCAATTTTTGAGCATACAATCGTGTAGACAGCACCGAGACGAGTCCATAGGTGAAAACCACGTCTCAAACGGAGTCCGAAGGCCTTCCCAAGTGCTCACACGCGCCACCAGCTGATATAGCGTCATTGACACGCGTTGCACGCGCCGGCGAGAGTGTTGACCGGCAACGTTACGCGCTGCACGTGCCTACACGCGTTTGCTTCACCTGACTGATGAGATCCGACTCGAAAACCCGCAACCAGATTCGCGACGCGGCCTAGAAACTTGCAACCCAGACCCAGACCCGCAAGCACGACCCAACCCCCAAGACCGACCCACGTCTAGATCCGCGGATCATCACGACACACGGCTCGCCCGAAATACGCCACGTGGCCTAACGGCGTTACCTAACGCCGTTTATCTACCGTTAAGTAAAACCGGATGGTGCATTCAAATGAGATTTTCCATTTGAACACACTGGTGGCATCAGATTTGCCAAAATTCATCCCCAAAATTTAGTTTTGATATATATCAAACCCGATGGCGCATTCAAATGAGAGCCCTACTAGGTGCTCAAGATGTCATAGACATCGTTGAAGATGGGTACCAAGAAGCCCTATCAAAAGAAGCCGAAGCATCTACGTTTGATGCTCAACGAACAACCCTCCGCGCTGATTGGAAAAGAGATCGCAAAGCCAAGTTCATTATCTACCAAAGCCTTGATGAGGCCACCTTCGAAATCATCATTTCCGCTAAGACGTCCTAAGAAGTCTGTTATACTCTCCACCGGACATACAAAAGAGCCGACAAATTGAAGCAAATTTGCCTCCAAACTCTACGAGGTGAATTTGAATCCTTGCAAATGAAGTCGTCTGAGTCAATTGCGAAGTGCTATACGTAGGTAATGGTTGTCTAGAACCAGTTGAGGAGAAATGGAGAGAATCTCACAGACATGAGGATATGTAAGAAATTTTTACAATCTTTAGATCCAAAATTTGACTACATAGTCGTCACACTGGAAGAAACAAAAGATCTGGAGACCATGTCTGTAGAAGAGCTCGTAGGAAAAACCTTATCAACTAATGAAAGACTTCAAAATTAAACCAACCCTTTATGGACAGTTATTTTTCCTCTGATGACCTTGAAAATTTGACCTTATATGCCGAGTATTCAATTCCTTCCTCAATCATTCCTTTCCCTGGTGATGGTCCATGTACCCAAGATCCTGCGAAGGATCAAGTTGTGGTCTAGGTTTGGCTTTTGAAAATTAGGCCTGGGTCTAATTGTTAATAAAATGGGGCCTGTGCCTTAATCTATTTAAAAATAGGGCCTAAGTATGTTTTTTTTTTATTCTTCTGAAAAAAGTGAGATTTGGGTTGTTGTTTGTTTAAAAAGGATCGGGCTAGCCCTAATTTTAAAATGGTGGGCTGTGGTTTATTTACAAGGGATTGGACTGACCCATTTTTTAATATGAATAGGCCGAGTGCTTTATATTTGAAAGAATGGGTCCATGATCTCACTGTTGGGCTTGGGGGTTCATGGTTTGGGCTATTGGGCTTAGTGTGGGTTCAGGTCTTCTAGGGGGAAACCTATAAGCATACACAAAGGGAGTTTTTCTGTTATGTGTCACAGATTAGGATTAGGTTTCAGTTAATTTAGGAAATATCTAATCTTACCATTTTTTATTGTTTCCTTTTAGGCAAAACCATAATTGTGATTTTCTACCTACAGCAATCTTTCAAAAATCTCTCAATTAATGAAATACACCCCAATTTTTCAAAATCTCTCAATTAATTGAATGATTTTCTTTCAAATTTTGTTTCCTTGAGTAGGATTGATCTATTTTCCCTTTTTTAGGTGTAAGGTATCTTTGAAGGTGAAATATGAATCTTTCATGAATAAATAGAGCTTTTCCAGAATCTTGGCAAATTAATATGTATGCCTAATATGGATGCAACATGTCAGACACGATATCAAGCCTTTAAAGAAATATATACAAAGTTTAAATCACACGGAGAAGGATGAGGCTTTTGTCCCAACCCTAGGTAGATTTATTTATTTGCAGGGCTTTTAAGGCTCTATCCTAGGGAAGGAATCCTATAGACAAGTACATGTGGTTAAGTTCTAATCCCTATTGACAACAGGTTCCCAGCATGTCCCCTATCCTTACCCAATGGGTTTGGACAAAGTTCAAATTGAATGGAGTGGTTTACGTGCCCCTAAGACCTTGCCTCATAAGGGTTAACGGTATTACACTTTAATCTAATGCTAAAGGGTGAAGCCCAGGTAGAAGGCTTGTGAAAGCGTGTGTGAATTCATATACCTAGCCTATTCCCACCATCCCCACATATCATGCAATATTCAAATATTCACAATTAATTACATACTCACACATCAAACACTTATATACAATCAAATCCTTACAACAATATTCACAAAATAAATCTACAAGCAAATATTCAAACATATACCAATCTGCATTAATAATATTCATAATTATTTCCTTATTCACATGTTTATTCAAACAAATATAGAAACAAATATTCACAATTAACCAAATATATTCAAATATATATGTAAACATTCACCATAATATTCACAAAATAGATATACCAGTAAATATTCAAACATATGCAAACAAATATTCACAATTATATAAACCACATATACAATAAAATATTCACAAGTATACATACAATATTCACAAAATAAGAAGTAATTTAAAGACTTATAAAATTCATATTTGGGATAATTCCTAATTAATTAATGGCTTGACTCTCTAACGTCACCAGCGGAGTCGCCAAGCTGTCACGACATCTCGGGAGTGAGGTGCCCCGGAGAGGTGAATAAAAATAACGAGTTTGATTTTCGAAGAAAATAGGAAGTTTGGAGTCGCCACTAACCTTTTTTGGTATGGTTAGAACACCTGATTACTACTCAATTAAGAATAGTATCGGTCTGCGTATACCAGAATAGTCAAGAGTTTGGTTATGCGAGGGGAAGGTACTAGCACCCTTTACGTGCCCGTTCTACGAACGGTACCTAATTAATTAAGAATTATCTCAAATTGAATTCTAATAATCTTTTATTTTACTCCTTCTTAAACAACATATATTAACAAAAATATATACGATAAAATGGAAAATAATCGAAACAGGGTGTGATTTAGGAATGTCTAATAAGACCCCCAAAAAATGGGGATCTCGTTAGAAAAATCTCTCTCAGAGCTACAACAAGTGAGGCTTAAAAGACCCATCGCCCTTTTTATGATCATCCCACATAAAAATACTTAATAATATAATATCAAAAATATTAACAATAAATACCGCAATACATAATACAAAATATAAACATAGAATATAGTTTAAAATACCAAAAATATGTGATAATAATAATACTAATATATCATGATAATAATACACTACCATAACAATAATACTATCATAATAATAACACATATATATCTCATAATACTAATAACACATAAAACTAATACAATACTATAATAATACTGCTAGAATAATAATAATAATAATATATATATATATATCATAATATTAAATAACACGTAAATACTAATATAATACCAAAATAAAAATACTAGAATAATATATATATATATATATATATATATAGCATAATATTAATAACACATAAATAATAATACAATATAATAATAATAATAATAATAATAATAATAATAATAATAATAATATATCTTAACCAATCTATGCAAAAACCCTAACAATAAATAACCAAAAACTTAACATAACAATAATAAAACCCTAGTCTTAACAATCGAGGAAACTTTAAATAGTAAATAATAACATGGCAATAAATCAAACCCTAAAAGTTAAATGTAGTATAAACAAACATGGAAACAAATAAAACAAAATTATGGAAACAAGACAAACCCTAAAATAAATATATGATATTAATGTGGTAACCAATCAAACCCTAAAAATAATATACAATAATATGGAAATAATCAAACCTCACAATTAATACACAATATAATAACATGGAAACAAATCAAACCCAAAAATTAATATGCAATAATAATATAGAAATAAATCAAACCCTAAAATTCAATATGCAATAATGTGGAAATAAATTAAATCCTAAAATTAATGTGCAATAATATGGAAATAAATTAAACCCTAAAAAATTAACATGCAATAATATGGAAATAAATTAAACCCTAAAATTAATATGCAATATATAACATGGGAATAAATCAAACCCTAAAACAATATGCAATAATAATATGGGAATAAATCAAAACCCTAATAACCTGCAATAATCACAACCCTAAAACTACCAAAACAATGATAACATAAAATAATCAACGCTCCAAAAATATGAAAATAATCAAAACCCTAATAACACGCCATGTATTGAAACCCTAAATAGAACATGCAATAATCAAAACCCCAAATAAAACATGTGATAATCAAAACCCCAAAATATATAAACATCAACACTCGAAAAATATGAAAATAATTAAAACCCTAAACATAATAATAACATAAAATAATCAAAACCCTAAAAAATGTGAAAATAATCAAAACCCTAAACATACTTAAACAGCATTAACATGAAATAATATGAACCCTAAACAATATCAGCATGAAATAATCTAAACCCTAAAAAACACCTAAACAATATTAGCATGAAATAATCTAATCCCTAAAATAAAAAAATAAAAAAATAAAGAAATAATGTACAATACATATACTAATATTATGACAATAATAAAAAATCCAACATAACATAGATACATTGATAATGTGGGAAAAAAAAAAAAAAAACCCTAATAATAATATACAATAAAATACGATAATAATTTTTTTTTTTTTTTTTAAAACATAGAATAATAGCCATCTTGGAAATTAGACACTGCAGCAACAATTACGGAAATGTCAGTGTAGTATTTAACCATTCAGCTCCAATCAAAACATCTTCACTGATTTTATTCTCAAAACCAACAGATAAATACTCACTACCTATCAAGATATAGGAATAAAAATAACAATCCTCACAATACTCTCCTGCACGAAGGTCAAGATGAAGGAAGTGCTGCTTCTAAGGTTGCAGCATCCAGTGAATGAGGGAATGCCAATGTGAAAATAATCAAAACCCTAAACATACTTAAACAGCATTAACATGAAATAATATGAACCCTAAACAATACCTAAACAATATCAGCATGAAATAATCTAAACCTTAAAAAACACCTAAACAATATTAGCATGAAATAATCTAAACCCTAAAATAAATAAATAAAAATCAAAAGAAATAATGTACAATACATATACTAATATTATGACAATAATAAAAAAATTCAACATAACATAAATACACTGATAGTGTAAAAAAAAAACTAATAATAATATACAATAAAATACAATAATAATTTAAAAAAAACAAATGCAATAATAGGCATCTTGGAAATTAGACACTGCAGCAAGAATGTCTCAATTACAGAAATGTCAGTGTAGTATTTAACCATTCAGCTCCAATCAAAACATCTTCACTGATTTTATTCTCAAAACCAACAGATAAATACTCACTACCTATCAAGATATTGGAATAAAAATAACAATCCTCACAATACTGAAGGATGAAATGGCATTCCCTCATTCACTGGATGCTGCAACCTTAGAAGCAGCACTTCCTTCATCTTCACCATCGTGCAGGAGAGTGCTGTGTGACGCAAGCTGAGCTGGCCATGGATGGAGAAGGAGAAGCTCAGTGTGTGTGTGTGTGTGTGTGAAGGTGAGGTGAGGGTGGCTGAGAACTGCTCAGTGTGTGTGTGTGCGTGAAGGTGAGGGGAGGGTGGCTGCCGTTCTTGGTTCCCTGTGCATGGAATTTTTTTTTTTAATATCAAAAACCCCAAATTTATTGATAGCCCTCACTTGTGGCGAAGGAAAACCGTGGTTACAAACATGCCACAAGGAATTTACTATTAAACTATCAAAAGCCAGCCCAAGCAGCAAAAACCAAAACTAGCCTATCAAAACCCATAACATTAACCTACTAAACTAAAGTAAACATGCCCATATGTACTCAAAACAAACAACAAATAAATAAACTTGCAAATTGATGTCAATTACCTGCAAAACAAAACGCGAGGAAAACATAGGAGAACCAAATGCCAACAATTAAAAACGAAAGTTTGGAATACTCATCTTATCCATATGAATTAGACCTCTCATTTTACTCGACATCACATCACCTACAAAATATCTGCTCGTGTTGCCACCCTCACCTTGACGAGTCAATCCGCTTGTTATATTTGTGTGTGGCTCTTATACTAAGTGGGATTCACAAACAAAGAAAGAAAAACATGCATTTTGAAGTTTCTTTGTGTTACAGCAGTGAATGGTCAACCAATAGGCACTAGTCGACCAGGAGATACCTAGAGCAAAGAAATCTCAGAGAAAATGGAATGGTTGACCAGTGTACTTCTATGGTCGACCATTGGACTTCTATGGTCAACCATTGGACCCTTATAGTCAACCATTGGACTCGGGGCTGCGAGAAAGAATTCAAAATTTGAATTTGAACGTTGGGGTGATTGGGTAATTGGAGGGAAACCTCTTAGGGATTGTTATATATGTCATTCTGGGCATGTATTGACAGAGAGAGTGATCATTTTTTAGAAGTGTATTGTGTACTTTGAGATTTTCTTAGTGAAATTCTTGTGTCATTGCTTCCGTGAATGTAGGCTTTGCCGAACCACGTAAATATTGTTGTTGTTCTTATTGTTTATTATTTTCTGATTGTGTTTCATTTACTTGTTGTATTTATTCCATTGTGTTTCTCATTTATCCCATTCATATCACAACAAATTGGTATCAGAGCAATTGTTGTTATGGCATCGGGATCGTCTTCTACAAGATTTGACATCGTCAAATTTGATAGAATCGGGAACTTTGGTTTATGGTAGAGGAGAGTGAAAGACATTCTTATACAACAAGGAATGGGAAAGGCATTACTTGGTGTTCAACCGAATGGAATGGATGAGGCAACATGGGGAGAATTGCAAGCAAAGGCCGCTTCTACAATACGCTTGTGTTTGGCCGACGATGTACTCTATCAGGTGATGGAGGAGGATTCTTCAGCAATTATATGGCGAAAGTTAGAGAGTTGGTACATGTCCAAATCTCTCAATAATAAACTTTTTCTTAAGCAACGTTTGTATTGGCTTAAGATGGTTGAAGGATCAAACTTAGATCAACATATTAATGTCTTCAATCAAATTATTAGTGATTTGATGAGAGTTGATGTTAAGTTTGATGAGGATGACAAAGCTTTGATGTTATTAAACTCTTTGCCCTCGACTCATACCTATGAAAATCTTGTGACCACTCTTATGTGGGGAAAAGAAACTCTTGATCTTGACGAGGTAACAAGTGCTTTACTAAATTTTTCATCAAAGATTGAAAATATGTGATAAAGGAGAAGGATTTGTGGTAAAAGATAATAATGAGCGAGGCAAAGGAAAATCCAAACATGGATCAAGTCAGAAATTCCGAAATCAATCCAAGAAGAAGAAAGAAATCTGGTGTTACAAATGCAGTAAAAAGGGGCACGTGAAACCAGAGTGTCCGGATTAGAAGAAGGGAAATTCTGAGAAATATGAGAGTACTTCAAAATCTGCGCATGTTGTTCAAGAAGGAGATTCAACGTGTAGTGATGGTGATGTTCTATCAGTTTCAGCGGGGTTGGATAATCTAATGGACTCTTAGATACTTGACTCGGCATGTTCTTATTACATGACTCCAAACAAGGAATGGTTCAACACTTATAGGTTAGTGAATTTTGGATCAGTTCTTATGGGTAATGATGCTTCTTGCAAGATTATTGGCATAAGAAATGTAAAGATAAAAATGTTTGATGGTGCTGTGAAAATGTTGTGTAATGTAATACATATACTAGAGTTGAGGAAGAGTTTGATATCACTTGATACTTTAGATTGTAATGGCTTTAATTATAAGTCCAAAGGTGGAGTTCTGACTATATGGAAAGGTAATCTAACTGTAATGAAAGGGTAGAAATTGGATGGAAATATCTACACATTGCAGGGAACTACCGTTGTAAGTGGAGCTGCAGTCGTAGATGCTAAATCAAATGAGACCGTCTTGTGGCATATGCACCTTGGGCATATAGGAAAACACGGCATGAAAGAACTACGCGAGGAAATTGTTGATGGGCTTGAAATCATGTCAACTGGAATTTTGCAAGATTTGTGTTCTTGGAAAGCAAAATAGGGCAAAGTTCAAATCAGCTATACACAAGACAAAGGGTATTCTTGATTATGTGCATTCAGATGTTTGAGGCCCGATTAGAGTTGCATCAAAGGGTGGACATGTGTATTATGTGAGTTTTATTGATGATTACTCACGGAAGGTCTGGGTTTACTTCATGCATCACAAATCAAGTACGTTTGCAAGGTTTAAGATTTGGAAGGCTAAAGTGGAAAACCTGACAGGGAGAAGAATCAAATACTTAAAGTCGGATAATGGGACCGAGTACGCTGATTCTTGGTTTATGGAGTTTTGTGCGGAGCAGGGCATCAAGAGACACTTTACAATTTGTCGGACACCTCAGCAAAACGGTGTGGCAGAACGGATGAACCGGACTCTTTCTGAAAGGGCTCGGTGTCTTAGATTAAATGCAGAGCTACCGAATGACTTCTGAGCTGAGGCAATGAGTATGACTTGTTTTCTGATAAACCGATCACCAAGGGCGTCACTAAAGGGTAGAGTGGCAAAAGAGGTTTGAACGGGAAATGCAATAGACTACTTCGGATTGAAGGTATTCAGGTGTCCAGCCTATGTTCAAGTATCTAGTGAGGAAAGGTCTAAGCTTGACCCAAAATCTCGTCATTGCATCTTTTTGGAATATCCAGAGGGTGTAAAAGGGTAAAAGCTGTGGGACCCAGTAGCAAATAAAGTGGTGATCAGCAGGGATGTAGTCTTTGATGAGAAGGCTATGGAGAAGCGTACTCAAGAGTGTGATGAACAGAAACAGGAGCTAGAAAACCGGGGCAGTGATGAACATGTTGTGCAGGTGGAGTTGGAAGCTTAAGGCAAAGACAATGATCATGGTCCTATGGTTGCAAAGAGCTCTAACTCGAGAAACCAGCAAGTTGACGATTTTCCTCTACGGAGATCCAAACGCACTATCAGACCTCCACCAAGGTATGGATTTGAAGAATTAGAATCTTATGTTTTCCTTACTAGTTGCAACGATCCAACTACATTTTAAGAGGCAGTGCACAGCCAAGAGAAAGGTGGGTGGATGGGCGCGATGATTGAGGAGATGGAATCACTACATAAGAACCATACTTGAGATTTGGTGGAGCTTCCAAATGGAAAGAAACCGATAGGTTGCAAATGGATATATAGGAAGAAGGAGGCAATTTCAGAAAATAAAGGAGAGAAATTCAAGGCACGGTTGGTGGCAAAAGGATACAGAAGAAGGGAATAGATTATGATGAGATCTTTTCTCCAGTGGTCCGACATACTTCTATCAGAATTGTATTAGGATTGGTAGTCCATTATGATTTTCATTTGGAACAAATGGATATGAAGACGGCGTTTCTTCACAATGACTTAGAGGAACAAATCTACATGGTACAGTCGGAGGGATTCATTGAATCGAGAAAAGAAAATTTAGTTTGCAAGTTGAAGAAATCTCTTTATGGGCTGAAACAGTCTCCAAAGCAATGGTATAAATAGTTTGATTCTTACATGATCAAGATTGGCTACAAAATGTGTGAGTATGACTGTTGTGTATATGTGAACAAGCTTGAGGATGGTTCTCTTATTTTCTTGTTATTGTACATCAATGACATGTTGATAGCTACAAAATATTTAACTGACGTAAATCAGTTAAAGGACTTTGTATAAGGAATTTGACATGAAGGGTCTTGGCTCAACCAAGAAAATACTTGGGATTGAAATTCGTCATGACAGAACTGCAAGGAGATTATGGCTATCTTAGGGCAGTTATGTGCATAAGATGTTGGAGAGGTTTAGCATGACTGATGCAAAACCGGTGTGTACACCTCTAGCAAATCATTTTAAGTTGTTTACTGCAGGTTGCCAAAGTATGGATGAGGAAATCCGGGACATGTCAAAGGTCCCATATGCTAGTACTGTGGGGAGTTTAATGTATGTCATGGTGTGTACGAGACTAGATTTGGCTCATGCTGTGAGCGTGGTAAGTAAGTTTCTCTCTAATCTAGGAAGGCAGCATTGGGAAGCCGTCAAATGGATACCCAGATACTTATGGGGTACATCGGGATATGGCATCATGTTCGGCAAGCAACAAGGTTGTCCTTCAGTTATGAGGTTTGTTGATGCTGATTATGCTAAAGATATGGATGGGATATGTATTTACCCTTATAGGAGGACCGGTATGTTGGAGATCCATGGTACAGTTTCTAGTAGCATTATCCATGACTGAGATAGAATATATGGCAGTTGCCGAAACTGCAAAGGAAGCCTTATAGCTTACCGGTTTAGTTAGAGAGCTAAGATTACAACAAGATGGAGTGGTGTTGCATTGTGATAGTCAAAGTGTCATTTACTTGGCGAATAATCATGTATACCATGATAGAACCAAATACATTGATGTGAGATTCCACAGGATTCGGGAATTGGTTGCTTCGAGTGAGCTTGTGTTAGAGAAGGTTCACATATTTGAAAATGCAGCAGATATTTTAACGAAATCGGTTACTTCTGAAAAGTTCAAGCATTGCTTGGACTTACTCCATGTCTCCAATTGATAGAAGGGAGACAAACCCAACCGAGCGTTCCAAGTTCAAGGTGGAGCAGTCAGATATGTTTTTCGAGTTCTCCTAAGGGGCGTATAATCGCCAAGGTGGAGATTGTTATATTTGTGTGTGGCTCTTATACTTAGTGGGATTCACAAACAAAGGAAAAAAAAACATGTATTTTGAACTTTCTTTATGTTATAGCAGTGAATAGTCGACTAGTAGGTCTCACTTGTCGACCAGGAGATACCGAGAGCAAAGAAATCTCAGAGAAAATGGAATGGTCAACCACTGTACTTCTATGGTCAACCATTGGACCCTTATGGTCGACCATTGGACTTGGGACTACGAGAAAGAATTCAAAATTTGAATTTGAACTTGGGGTGATTGGGTAATTGGAGGGAAACCTCTGAGCGATTGTTATATATGTCATTCTGGGCATGTATTGACAAAGAGAGTGATCATTTTTTAGAAGTGTATTGTGTACTTTGAGATTTCCTTAGCGAAATTCTTGTGCCATTGCTTCCGTGGATGTAGGCTTTGCCTACCCACATAAATATTGTTGTTGTTCTTGTTGTTTATCATTTTTTGGTGGTTGTGTTTCATTTACTTGTTGTATTTATTCCACTGTGCTTCTTATTTTATCTCATCCATATCACAACACCGCCACCTGATTACCTTTTCTAAATTGGTGCTTTATAGAAAGCTGAAGGCCTTGTAGTTCCTTCTTTAACACTTCCCAAAAGTCCCATAAGTACCAAGAAGAGAAAATTCCAGATGTGATCCATCCCACCACCAATTCCAAGTCGCTTTCAATACAAATATTCTGATATCTCAACTCTTTACAGAGCCGAACACCACTAGTAAGAGCTTGTAATTCCGCTTCATTATTAGTACCTGACTCAAATTTTTCAGAGAAAGCGGCCTTAATATTACCTAATGAGTTGCGGATGATACCACCACCACCACAAGAACCCGGATTTCCTCTACAAGAGCCATCTATATTCAGCTTCAACCAACCTACAGGAGGCTTTTCTCAGATAATTTTTCAAGGAGTTCTAACCTTCGGTGTTATCGTTTTCACTTGGAACTCTTCCAATAAATTCTTATAAATGAAGGCAGAGAACCCTTCATCCCTTCTGCAATTTTTGCGAGCCAAAACTTCACCGATAACCAAACTGCATTCTCTGACTCATACTTATCTTCCATTCGGGCTTTACAATGTCTAAACCATAGTCTCCGAGAAATTATAGAAGGTAATAAACTGATGATCGTACCTTTTTGGGTTGATTTTTTGGTACATATGAACCATCTACTAATTTTCACCCTCCAAGGTTCATCATCAAAGTTTGGAATTCCCAAGACAGAAGCTGCTCTCTTCCAAACCATACTTGTGATGGACCCCGTACTCAGAACATGATTGAGAGATTCCTTTTTTTTCTCCACGCAACAATTGCAACACAAGACCATATCAACTCCCAATTTCCGCACTCTCTCATCAATAGGAGGACATTGGAACATGGCTTTCCACATACACATCGATACTTTCTTATGAAGTAGTTTATGCCAGACCCACTCCATCCATGGGTACTACTTCCCTTTAAATCTTATCACCTCCCAAGCCAAGGCAGTTGAAAATTTTTCATTTATGGAAGGCTTCCAAATGAACACATCAGGCCCCGATTTGTGCTTTATAGACGACAACAAAATCTCATCCGTTTTGGGGACCCCTACCAAATCTTTCAGCATATCAGTATCCCAATTCTCAGACTCCCAACAATCTTGAATCTTAAGCTCAAGATGCTGGAACGTGTAAGAACACTCTGCAAGGAAACCATTGCTCAACCACTTATCAAACCAAAAGGAAGTTTTTCCTTCTCTAACCTTCACATAAACATTCTCATAAACCTCTAGAAAGACCTATAAGATTGTCTTCCAAAATCGAGAGCCCGTCGGAGTATAATTGATTGAAGTCATGTGACCTGATTTAACATATTTAGCCTTAAAGAAACAGGTCCAAAGATTATCTAATGTCATCAGTCTCCAAGCAAACTTCATGTGAAAAGATCTTTGGATGTCATTAAGATCCCTTACGCCAACACCGTCTTCATGGGGTTTACAAACCTTTGACCAAGCACACCATTTCATTTTCGCCCCTACCATTACTCTTCTCCCAGAGAAAAGAAGAGAGAATGGAATTAATATTTCTGATCACCACCAAAGGAACTGACAGAACCGCTAGCGTATGAGTCGCCATGCAAGAATAAACATGTCGAATAAGGATGAGACGACCTCCCTGAGACAACAACCTCATCTTCCAACTCGCCACCTTATTTCGAATTTTTGAGATGAACGAATCAAGCATTCTAGCAGTAAGGAGGCCAAAAATCAAAGGTGGCCCAAGGTACATCGTTGGAAAATTTCCTTCCGCAAAACCCATCAACCGTAATAGCCCCCTTCTTCTAGAATTGTTGATCTTGTTGGACAAAAAGAGAGCTGATTTCTCCTTGTTGATTAATTGGCCAGAACAACTTTAATACAAATCCAACGTCTTCAAAAGCATCTTCAAGGATCTCCTTTCTCCGTTAGCAAAAACAAGCAAGTCATTCGCATGCAATAAATGAGAGATTAAAGGAGCTCCCCTCGGAAGATAAAAATTTCCACTCCTGCCTTGCCTTCCTTGAGAAATTTTTTTAATAATCTAGAAAGAATTTCTTCCATCAAAATAATTAAATATGGAGATAGGGGATCACCTTGCCGAAGGCCCCTTTGAGACTTGAAAAAACCCCTATACATATCATTCATCATGATAGAAAATCATGGGGTCTTAACACATTCTGCTATTAAGTGACAAACATGACTAGAGAAGCCAAAACTCTCCAAGATCCAAATCAAAAATCTCTAGACAACCCGATCATAAGCCTTTGTCATATCCACATTTAAAACTACATTTCCCCCTTTACTCTTTCTATTGATTGAGTGAACCATTTCCAACGCCAGAATAATATTTTCAAAAATACTTCTACCAAGGAGAAAAGCCCCTTGCTCTAGAGAAATAATTCTATTCAGGCAACGCATCAATCGACCTACAATAATTTTTGAAAAAAATTTGTATGCGACAGAACATGGGCTAATTGGTCTAAACTTTTCAAAGTTTCTTGGATCCTTCACCTTAGGGATAAGGACAAAATACGAAGACGTGAAAAATTTGGGTAGAGGCGCTCCACTGAAAAATTCCTTAGCAGTTTCTAGCAAATCCCCTTTAATAAAGTCCCAACAAGATTTGTAAAATCCTGACCCAAAACCATCGGAACCTGGACTACTATCTTTTGAGATAGAATTTGGAGTTATTTTTAGCTCCATTTCCGAAGGATCTTTGACCAATTACTCATTTTCTTCATTAGATATCTTCCTAGAGATAAGTTGGCTCAAATCAAGTAATGTTGTAGTAGATTGTTCTGAGAGAAAATTTTAAAAATGCTTAACCGCACCTTCATGAGTCTCCTTGGGGGACGCCAGAACCGTACCATCCTCTAAGACCATAAAATTAATCATCAAAGAATTCCTTTTTTGATTAATAACCGCATGAAAAAACTTGGAATTTTGATCACCCTCCACCAACCATCGGTTCTTCGCAAGCTGAGCAACACAGATTTCCTTTCTTTTTTCCCAATAATCCAATTCACATTTTGTAACTAGGAAGTCTAGCTCTACCTCCTTACTATAACCCCTTTGTAACTACTCCTCCATGCCTATCAATCAATTCAATAAATCCTTGATATTAAGGTCCACTCGGCCAATGACTTCTACATTCCACCTTTTTAAAGCATCTTTAGCCTTTTTGAGCTTTGCAACCACCTTACACATGCTCAAAACCTGAACTAGTTCTATCCAAATCTGAAGTATCAAATGGAAAAAATTTTCATAGGAACTCCACATATTTTGATACCTGAAAGGAGGTGGCCCATATCTTGTCAAGTGATTTAAGAAGTGTATTAGCATAGGTTTGTGATCCGACGTCTTTCTCTCCAAGTATTCCAGCCTAGCAGTTTGAAAACAATTAATGAACGGCACATTCACAAGAATCCGGTCAAGCTTCGCCCATCTCCTAGTCGGACCAACATGCCCATTAAACCAAGACATATGCCCACTATGAAATTTTAAACCCACAACACGACAACTGTTTAAACAATTATTAAACTCCTCCATAACAGCCAAAGGTCTAGGCTGCCCCCCCAATTCGTTCCCCGTCCTCCCGAATAATGTTAAAGTCCCCCACAATAAGCCAAGGATTCAACCCTACTTGTAGAGCTTCTAAATCTTTCCAAAGACCCTTACACTCATAAAAGGAGCATTTCGCATAAACAAATGTGACAAGCACTTTTGTCCCATTTAAGACCACCCACCCCGCTATCATTTGATTTGAAATACTCACTATTTCAAAATCATCATGCTCATTCCACATTACCCACACTTTACCTCCCATTGCTTCATTCGAACAATATTTAGGAAAATCTAAAAATTGTGTGAAACAAAGCTAGAGTTCTCCTACATGAACGATTCCGAAATAGCCAACACAGAAATCGAATATTTCCTAACTAAATTCCTCAAGCGTTTCTTTGACGCGCCTATACCTCCATCATTTTTTACCTCATAAATTAAGTCTTACACAACAAGGAATAACCCGTTGGGACTGCCTCGCTCTATTACTAGAGGCTTTTAACAAAGGAATTTTGGGTTGAGAAAAATTACCTTCCGAATCATAGACTTTGTCAGAAGCCAGACCATGTAGTTTACTCTCATTCTCATGAGCAAGCTGAAATTGTTCTAGGTCCAACCCTGTATCCTTTACCTCAGAATCGGGTTCAATAAACTCCCCTTCCTCTATCACCATATTCTTTCCAAGCATCTCTTCACCCTAAACTCTTCCACTCAACTACTGTACAGCACAATCTTCAACCATCTCTTGAGTTTCTTTTCCTCTCTTACTACTTTCATCGACCACCAATGTGTTACACTCTCTTTGCCCTTCAAGTTGTACCATCTCACTCTTTCCAATTGCTTGGGACTTATTGCCAGACCCACATGCAAGCAGTCCCTCATCAATGAGGACCGGGTGAGGACTAGCCTCCTCTAAAACTTGTTTTCCTTTATCCGCAAGTAACTTTACCTCCTTTCCAATCTCTTTATTATCAGACACAATAATAAGATCCACCTCCACATTTTTTCTTGCTCCTTCGTTTAAACTCTTGTCCTTTCTTCGCGCCTCCTTCCAAGCTTTGACCTCCTCTTTCTTCCCTTCAATCATCATCTCGTTCTTATTGATTGGTTTCGCCTTGATACGATCACCCAACCTACAAGCAACCTCTGTATGTCCTTGACGGAAACACTTTTTGCAATAAAAACTCTGCTTCTCATACACCACTTCCTGCCAAACTTGATGTTTTTGACCTACCACCAATGGGAGGCCACTAACTGGCTCCTCCTGCAAATCCACTTCCACACAAATTCTCCCCCCCCCCCCTCCCCCCCGATAGCGCGAGTTCTATAAAGTGTGGCATTATCCGTTCCAAGAAACTTTCCAAACCTTGTTGCAAGAATTTGTAGACAATCCAACCGATACAAGAGCAATGGCAAACCCAGTAGGAAGATACATTGAGGAGCCATGGATGACTCTTTCTTGACATCAAAATCAACCGTTCAGTTGAACAAACGGAACTGACAACCAGCCAAAACTCGTCCCTCCCTAGCCCATGCATGTAAATAATCTTTCTCATTCGCTAGGTGCAGCAACACGTGATATTCATCCATAAAGTTAATCATCAGAACCTTACTGAAACCCCACTTCTTAATAATCTGAAGCCGCAACACATCTATTGACGGTCTCTTCGATAAGAATTTAAGAACAAGTGCAAACTTTAGATCCTCAACCGCTTTGTCCATCTCAGCATTCGAAAAAAAAAAAATCCCAATTCCCCGTTGATTATCTCAGGTTTCCTCAATGGTAATTGAAATTTAGATTAAGGTACAGGTCTTTGAACTTGAAGTGTCTGTGCAAAAATACGTCTCCCACCAAAAGCATTGTTTTCCTTCTCAACCATCTTTCCATCCCGTACAAAATTCAACCCATCCACCTGAGGTCCAGACTCGATAGCCCTCTCATTCCCACCGGCGACAAGGGTCACCGGAGGGTCACCCATAAAGGGCAAGGATGAAAAACCAAGTGTGCACTATAATAAATGTAATTAAAATAATCGAGTTTGTGGTTTGGATCAAAAATCTGGTTTGTGGATTAGAATTTTTTTTTTTTTTTAGGTTGAAAATTGTTTTGGGCTTGAAAACACTTTGAGGTTAAATCCCTAAATGCAAAGATAAAGAAGAACCGTACCTTTGCTCGCCGGATTTGGGGATTTCCTCAAAGAGAGAGAGACAGCCAATGAATCAATTTCGCCCTTTAGAGATCTACAAGGAGACGTAAAGCTGCAAAAACGCCAGCGAAGGGACAATCCATGAAAACACTCCAAAAAGCCTCCAAAATCTGAAAAAAAAAAAAAAAAAACCCTAAACCACCGGCGAGAGAGTATACTTCCGGCCCTCAGATCTAGAACATGGCCACGATCTAGAACAAGTCCTACCCTCTTTGCCGGAATAAATGGTGTGGCGGCAAGCTTGCGATCCGGAAACACTATCGTGCCTAGGTAGAAGGATGCCTGACAGCCGGTGAATCAACTTCTCCCTCTCCACCTCACAGCCCTGTGCGTGGAATGCTGTGAGGTGGAGAGGGAGAGTGAGGGAGGTCCGTGAAGGCTGGGCTGGCCGTGAACAGTGCTCACAGCTGTATTTGTAAGAAGGGCTATGACCGTACGGAGAGAGAGAGCAGGAGGCTGCGGCTATGGCTGCTGAGCACGGGTGAGTGCTGTGTGAGAGGGTGACTGATGAGGGTGTGTGAGAGGGTGGCTGTGTGCAAGAGTTGCTTTAGCGGCTGTGTCTTCTCTGCGTGTGTGGCTGTGCCTCCGGCTGCGTTCGGCTGCCTCCCCTTTTATAAACCAAAACCTAAATGAAACCTAAGTACCTTCTCTTCTTGCTGCCCCAAGTTTTTAATTTGCATGGGCCAGCCCATGCAAATTCTCTTAAATCCATAACCCATCATTCCCTTTAATTTGCCCAATAATTTCCTCCAAAAAAATTAAAATAAGGGCCCGGAAAAGATGGACTTAATTCCCAGAAACAAAGAGGACCCGAACTCAAAATAAAAATGACTCAAGCAAAAAATAAAAGGGACTCAATTTTTTAACTAAAAAAGGAACTCAATTTTTTAAATAAGAAGAAACTCAATTTTTTTTAAATAAAACTCAATTTAAAAAAAAAAAACTCAAATTTTTTAAATAAAAAAAACTTAATTTTTAAAAAAAAAGAAAAAAACTTATTTTCAAAATTAAAATAACTTAATTTTAAAATTAGAAGAACTTAATTTCAAAATTAGAAGAACTTAATTTTAAAATTAAAGGGACTCAATTTTAAAGACTCGGGACTCAAATCAGATTTTTCAACATGGATCCTCCAATTCCCAGGAGTCAACTTTTACTACGAGGGGACTCCTCAAAAAGGCCTGGTTAAAATTGGGGTGTCTACACATCCCCGGCCTAAATGATCCTTATTGGTCTCGGTCACACACTTCGTCCTTCAACTATTAGCACGACAAGAGAATTAGCTTCACGTCTAAACTTTTATGATGTCGCTCACCCAGAGTTACGAACCGTCAGCTCTGATACCACTTGTTAGCACCGGATGAGTCCATAGGTGTGTTTGATACACATGGGTGAGCACTAACTTGACCCAAAAGCTTAAGCCTATTGGGTCTTGGGCCCAACCATGTATATAAGCACCCATCATCCACTTAATTTTTCCAATGTGAGACAAACTCACAAGTGAAATTCTCAACAAACACATTCTAACACAATTAAACTCCCATCAAGAGTAATGAATATTTTTCAAGTGTGCTAGATAGAGTAAAGCAAGCCTAAGATTAGGCCACTATGAGTTTGTTAGATAGGATAGGAGAAATTTATTGTTATTCTTTTATTTTACATATGAACAATTAAGTATGGCATATTTACTTTAGAGAAACTCTAAAAAAGAAAGATGTCTTTTGCAGGCATCCAGAACAATTGCTTCTGCCCTCAACGTAAAATTAAGTTTTCCTTTGACATTGTTTATCAATGCACACAAGGTGATCATATATGTTGTCTCAATAACAACAAAGTGTTAAACTTTTAGACTTAACATTGAAATATAGCAACTTTTCCCTACCATATTTAGCTAAAGTTCACTTCCATGCTAAAGGACACAATCATTTATCAGCAAGTAATTCATTAAAGCCAAGACTGCAAATGAGCCTGTAACATTTTTAAAATGCATGTAAAAGATTAAATATAGCAGCTCATGGATGCTGTAAGTACTTATAGCAGATTACTATTACGGATTCCTTTTGGTTTTTATAGTCAAGAGGAAAGTAGACAATTTTTTAAGCATATTACCATTATGGATTCCTTTTGTTTTTTTATAACCAATAGGCAAGCACACAATTTTTAATTCAACACACCATTAAAATGAAAAGAAACAAAAAAATAACAACATTATTCAGCCACTTACACAGCAGGGGGGAAAAACAATCAAAAGATTGGAACACAACAAATATAGCAAGTAAACAAGAAAAAATAGCATGTAGTAAACAAAAAAGGGCAGAGGAAAAAAATACCAGAATCAGGCTTCATTCGGAAAGTGAGCTACTTTTGATCAGGAATTTTTTTTTAGACTTCACCTAACCTTCAACTAAGCATACAAGCAACATCAAAAACTATTTGTTCTAATCCCCCAACCCACTTATATGTTAGACACACCAAGCTCTTCTAAAGTTTCATGAAGAAGTTAAGCTAGTGTGATTAGGAAATTATTTGGATGTGAGTATAGTATTAAAAATAATCTCAGATTTTATAGATCTTGAGGGGCAAAAAAGCAATATTATATTAAAATTTTGAACTCAACCAAACCTGCACTTGGAAAACTAATTTTAGAAGCCACACAGATCTCAAGAATATCTATATAAAAAATCACCCCATTATTATTTTTTAAAATTAGTTTTGCTGCAACAAAATATTTTGATTTAGTGAAATCCTTGCACAGCAATATTTACATATGTGGCACTGTTCAAATCTAGCTTCACTGCCTGATCCTCTTTAGCACTTATTGATTTTAGTCTGCCCAAATTGGTATCACTTCTGCCAAGCATCCAGTGTCTAACTTAACTCAAAACCCTAGAGATCGGCAGATGTCCTGAATTGGAGAGGCGATGTGAGAAGGGAAGGGGGGAGGTCTGGGCCAAGATAGCCCATGTACCAAATGTACCAAGATGTGAGAAGGGAAGGGGGGATGAATTTTTGATTGATTGACTGGTTGTTGTTGTAAGTGGGAGAGAGTTAAAACTACATTTTTATCCTAAGTTTGTTTATTTCAAAGCAATAATAAGCACTATAGACAAATAATATTTCAATTGCTTGGGGGCACATCATCACATCTCGAAGAAATGACTCTGCTCTGCCTGCACAATAAATAGTGCAAAGTACCTCATACCTCTTAAGCACTTCAAGAATTCATTCTGGATAGCGGTTGGTTTTGCATTGATTTTTTTATTTTTTTATAAAGGTTCAGTAACATTTCCTGGCTTAAATGATTTTGCATCTTAGGAGATTTTTTGGATAAGGTTATTGAGTCCTTAACATATCCATTTCTCACGAGCATAATACCAAACACTTTTCATGCATCATAGCTTTATATTTTGTTTGTTAAACAGTTAACTAAATATTAATATCCATGTTGTAAATCTAACAAGATTAAACTGCAAAAAACCAGAACAAAACGATGGGATCGTACATTATATGAGGTTGATTGAGAATTTGAGTGTGAAAATAAATTTCGGGAATGGGGTTTAGTCCGCTAAACATGTTTTCTTAACATATCTGTTTCTCACAAGCATAATACCAAACACCTTTCATGCATCATAGCTTTATTTTTTGTTTGCTAAATAGTTAACTAAATATTAATATCCATGGTGTAAATCTAACAATATTAAAAAAAAAAAAAAAGGACAGAATGATGAGATCATACATTATAAGAGATTAACTGAGAATTTGAGAGTGAAAATAAATGTTTTAAATGGGGTTTAGTCGGCTAACCTCGGACTGTAGTTGCTGGAGAAGTCTCCTTGGTTCTAGTTTTCTTCAAACTAGTGGCTCGTACTATTGCTGAATTGCTGAAAACAAAAGATGGAGTAATTGTGAGAAGCATGGAGTGATTGGGTGTTTGCCTATATACACAGACAGGAATAGCAGCAGCAAAACCCTTTGGGTTCTATTCCCGCTGCGCCTGCGGGAATGAAATTGAAGTATAACAGAAAAATTAAAGATATGAGTAGTTGCGCAATAAAGAGAGCAGAGTCATTATCAACAAGGACCTTAAGGTTTCAACTTCCATCGCCATTGCATCTGTGGGAATCAAAAACAGTGCATAAGAGTAATCGACTCTGCATTATTGCACTCCTCCGACCAAGACGACTGGTGATGGATTGGGACATGGGGGGTATTTTATTTCAGTTGTACAACACAATGAGGGCAAATCTAATATTAATTTTTTTTGTCACTTGGAGCTACCAAATTTTTCCATTTGTGCTTTTACTAGTTAAGGTAAAGAATCATAAACAATCCAAATGTTAGGATCATGAACTGAATTGAGTTTTTCTAGTCTTCCCCAACCAAATGGAGACACCATAATTGGCTACCTTTCTTTAAATTAAAAGCAATAATTTTTATGGGTCCTATTGGTATTAATTCTTTTATTATCATTTTATTTTTTAATGTTCCATCTTCTATTTCTCAACCCAAATAAAAGAAAGGAAAGGAGAGAGGGGCATAGAGTGATGGAAAGACATCAGCAAATAAGAAAGAGTATCAGGTGTTCAATTCCAAGTAGATACACTCATGGAGCCAGCACTACCTGTGGATGGTAAGAGTTTACTCTGCGAGCCAGCAGGGACCATGAATGGTGAGAGTTCGCTCTGTGAGCCAACGAAGACTGTGGATGGTGAGAATACTCTGCGAACCAACGGAGATCGTGGATGGTAATGGAGTTGTGTCTCAAGGGTCGGGTTGGCCGAACGTCCAACTGATGCACAAAAGTCGTGTCCGCATTCTGAACTTTACCCTGATTAGTGAGACGTAGGGCGAAGGACGCTAATCCGTAGATTTGGTGCAGCATTAGGGGGTCTGAAGGACTCATTGGTGGTTGGAGTTCCTATGTAATAAAAAAAAATTAAAAAAAAAATAAAAAAGGAAAGAGAAGGAGCTCGATCTACATTTGTAATGCAAATGAATACAATTTAACAGTTAAAAAAAAGAAGGAAGAATTAGAGAAAATTTGTTTAAGAGTTTACCTCATCTCATGTATTGTTAATGTTTTTTTTGTGCAATATAAGTATGTAATCAAATTACCACATAGGTTCATAAGCACATGAGAAGATGAGCCAATGATCACGTCTTGGGAAGCCAGGGGTAGAAGGGGGAGTTTTATATGATGATAGAGGGAAGACGGAAAAAATGGGGAGGTAAGGTGTTGGAAGATGTCGAGAATAAGGAGGCAAAAAAAGTGATGTTGAGAAGGAGAGCTGTGTGGAATAAGAAAAATTAAAAAGGAATAATTTGGTCATTATGTTACAAATTTTGACATAATAGGAACTTAAATTTTTAAATGAATGACCCTCAAAGGGTGATATATGTATTAAAAGAATTGTCACTATAAGGACTACAAAGGGTGATATACGTATTAAAAGAATTTGTTGACTCTACGAGTCAAATCTTGTTTTGATAATGACAAATCACTTGATATTTGATCTGTGTATTGAGTTTGTGAACAGGACTTACACTAAGCATGCACGGAAAGTTAACAAATCTTGGCAAGATCCATGGAACTCAAAGAGTACGAGAATCAAGATGCAAGCGGCAAAGTTCAAGAATATCTTGGGAATGGGTATTTAGAACTCATGTATTAACATTTTCATATAATTTAATTTGAGGCTCATTATAACTTAAAATGGTTTTAGGATTCATGCATTTCATGTACATCATTAGGAAACTCTCATGGACCTTGAAATGTTTTCAAAATCATGAAAAATATGTTTTATGAAAGACCCAAGAAAAGGAGTCAAGCATATTTTTTAGTTAGAAATGAAAATTTGAGAAAATGGGGACTTCGGTCGCCTGAACTCAAACCTTAGTAGCCTGAAGAATTTCTTCGATTGCCTGAAGATTAAGTTCAGTCGCCTGAAGAATTAAATGGAGAAGACAAAACCTAGCTGAGGCTCTTCGGTCGCCTGACCTTGGAACCTCAGGCACCTGAAGTTGACACTTCAGGAGCCTGAAGTCGAGTTCGGTTGCCTGAACTCGCGAGAAAGCCTAAAAATCAGTTCTTTATTAAAAAGACACGTGAAGTATCTTATTGATCCAACGGCTGAGATTAATTCTAAGGATAATATAATATATATTAAGAATACCTAAACCCTAGAACACAAGCTAAGAGACAACAAGAAAGATATACATCTCATTACAAGACTTGAACCATAGAGCTGATTTTTTGCACTTCAATCTTCTTCCATCTTCGTTGGGAAAATCTCTACTGAAATCAAAAGGGCATTCATTCATCCAACTAAACTTTAATCCAGTATTAAGGTTTGATATGTCAAGTTATTACTTTTCAAGAACCTCTCATCTCTTTACGTGTTTATCATTAGAAAGAGGTTTTGATCTTGAGTGTGTATTCACATATAAAAATTGATTTTCGAAAAGATCATGTTTTGAAAAAACTTGTTAACTTGGTTGATTGATTTGCGATTCAAGAAGTATATAAACATATATTTATATATATTGTTCATTGGGCTTCTTATTGAAAAACCTACTTTAATTAAAATATTGGAACTTGAAGGAAAACTTTGTGATTTTTGTTGAGTTGTATTCAAGTCAAAGTTTTGTTAAATAGCTCGCTTCAAATATACTTATGCATCTTTACGAAGTGAATCAAAAACCCTAGTGGACTCCAAAGCATTCCAAATATATTTTCACTTGGGAGTTTTGATTAAATACGAATTTGTGTGTTGACACATATCATACATCAAACGATTGTATCGTTTTTCATACATTCTTGAGCTTCAAGTTATATCATATGTTAATGTACTAGGAAATTGAATTGTACTCACAAGCTTTTGTTAGAAGCATTGTTTTGAGTGTTATTTTCAAATTTCATTGTAAACACGGTTCGGGTTGTAAACCGGGTGTGAGGAGGAAGTCGTACCTCTTGTGAACAGCGGATAAAGAGGGAGTTGTACCTTTTGTAAACAGCGGTTTGTAAAGGAAGCTCCATCCCACTTTAAGGAGTAGGGTTTTTAGTGAATCTTTGAGTGGTTGCTCAAGGCGAGAACGTAAGTCAAGTCGGCTGAACCTCGTAAAATCACGTTTATCTTCTCTCTTCCTTTTACTCTTTATTTTCCGCGTTATATTTAAATTGAGTATATTGCATGCATAGATAGGATTGTCACACTCACACATAATTGAGCAACTAGAAGTAGTTGGTAAACTTATAAGAAGTGTGTAAAAGGAAATTAAGTGTGTAAAAGGATATTATTTTTTAATATCCAATTCACCCCCCTCTTGGGATTACACTTTAATCAATAGAATTATTATTATTATTATTATTATTCCCTCCTATCCTAAGGACAATCTTTCTTCTTATTTTATGTATTTTCTCTTTTTCTTTTCTTTTTTTTCATTTTCAAACAATTAAATGAGATTACAAATATTTAGAGAGTTAAAATGGTAAAAATACATGTACCATATTCAAACAAAATAATCTTGGAATTGGTTTATTACACATTTGTTATTATTAAAATTAAATACAATTAAGCACAATAAAATTGAATTTATTTTTTGAATTTTTCATAATTGCTATTTAAATTTTTATTTCATTTCATTCCATAAACCAAATGTGATACTTTGTTTTATTCTTCATATATTACTTTTAATCAGTTCTTGATTCGATTAAACTTAAACATTTAATTTCATACAAAAAAATTTTAATTATTAACCTATGTAAACATCATCACTTATTATTCTACACTGACATTAATAATTAGAGGCACGTAAGATGTAAGAATAAGGCTTGCTTGTGCCGTTGTTGGAGATTAAGTTTTGTTTGATTTAAAAAAAAAAAATACCTATTTTGAGTAGGAATACAGTCAAAATGTAATTAAAATTGTGCATGGATACAACAATTTAGAAAGAACTAGAAAGTCATTAAAGCAAAAGTTTGTTTTACTCCATCTAATATGGAATAAGAAATGAATAAGTATTTTTGTAGAATTTTTTTTTATTATCATTTGATTTATTATGATAAAATATTTTTATAGTATTAAATTATTTTATTTTAAGAATAAACATTTTGTGAACAAAATGTAGAAAGGTTTGATCCTTAGTGAAAAACAATTTCAGCTCAAGCGGGATATTATTGAAAATTTTTATTGGTCAATAGACCAAATAAAACAGATTAGATTAAATAATCCATTATGAATTAAGTTGATTATCAGATAAGGAATTTACAATCCCTGACTTAATTAAACGACAAATTTATAACGATTTGGATTGAATAATTTGTGACTAGTATTGGGCAGTCCATCATTCTCTTTCCAAGTATAATTTTTCTTATCATTTAATGAAAAATTTATTTTGTAATATAATAGCTAAAATTATTTTAAAGTAATAATTTAGTAACTTTTTTAAAATTTAATAACCAATCACTAAAATAGGATCCTCTGTTATCTAGCAACTATGGAAAATTGCCAAAAATTTAACAACCAATCACAAAATTATATATATATTTCAAATTATGAAATTAGAAAATTTATTTTGATCATAAGAATTGGGCATTTAGCCTTGAGTTTGAGTTGGGGTGTGAGGCAGACCCAGAATGCATACCTAGTATTGGCCAATTGAATTCAAATTAATAGATTTTTATCCGAATGTGTCACCATTTTTTATATTCAACCACATAAATTAGGACTTGTGTATAATCACATGTAGGACAAATAAAATTCCAAAACAATTTTTGCATATCATCTCTAATTTGACCCACTCTTTAATCGAATAATTTATTTCACTTGCAAGAACATTGGATAAGACAATACAATCAAGTTTGAGTCACACATCATAAATTCAAAAATCTCGTGGTTTGGGATTTTTGTTGATAACACAAAAATAACTAAAATCATTTAATGATTTTCAGGATGAAGTCATCAAAATCTCGCTCAAGTATTGAATCAAGTTATAAGGTCTCATGTTTAGTTTAAAGATCCTTTAACATTGACAAGACTACAAAGAAAATTTGAAATTTTAATTTATGAGTTGTTGGATTATAAATGTCATCTTGTACATTAAAATGATCCCTCGAATGTGCATGTATCTCATAGTTGTATTTTCGGTTGCTCGAATTGATTTTGGTGAAGAATTATGTTTTCTTTGCATTCATTTGACCTCATTGATCCATCTTGTGCTAATATAATAAAATTTGCAGTACAACCTATGTCAAAGCTTTATTTTGATGTCGAGACTTGGATTTACAACAAAGTTACAAAATATAAAATAATCAAGCTCTATATTATACACCAAGCGAAAGAAAGAAAGGAAAAAACATGTCGTTCATCATTTTGACTAGTAGTGATTCTTGAACGAATGTGAACAATTTTTATGAAACACTATCAATTGTATTAATATGTTGTGTACTTGTTCCCTTAGAACAAAACTCTTTTATTAAAATATCAAACTCATTAATTTGTATACAAGAAAATGTATAACCCAAGATTGGAATAGCAACAACATTAGCAATGAAGCATGTATATAATTTTTATTATCAAATGATCAAATCACACAAATCTATGCACTCTTAGTTTTGCTTTGGCATATCCAAATGCATACTCGTCGAAGCTATCCCAAGGAAACCTAATAAGGTGAGAAGTAAAGGACGAGATTAATATGTGAAAAGGTTGTAATAAAGATCAAGTGACAACTTCAATAAGTGCAAATCAATTAAAATGCATAGAAAAGCCAATGTCACGTTTGACTACTTCCTTTCCATTTCTAAGTTTCACTCTTCTAAATCAATTTATTAATACTTTTAAATTTGAGGTGATGGAAATTAATATATTCAAATTATCCCATCTTAATGAATAATTTTTTACTTTTTTTTTTTTTGAGTCTAATAGCTACAACTTGGTAGTGCTTGGAGAGTTTGTTGTTGAAAATTTGAATTCTTTATTATTGTTGAGATGTGAAGGAAAAACCATATGGAAACATCATAGTTGGTGAAGTTTCCCATAGAAATGCAAACATTTCTTTAAGTTTCCCATAAATTGCAAGCTTCAATGCACTTGGACCAACTTTCTTTAGACAGATGGTGAATACTTACACGGTTGATTTGTATAGGGAAGGATGCATGTAGTAGCTTAACTTTGATTAGCAATAGAAATTTTAATAAGGGTCTACATCCATCAACCTTGGAATCAAATGAATGATTTACTGAAAGGGATAAAACCAAACATCTCTTGGAAGTTGTAGTCACCAATATAAATAGTGGTTTAGAGGATGTTATATATAGATTTATCCATTTTCTAACTTGTTAGATCAATTTGCTACTTTCTAGACCAACAGTCGATCTAAAGGAGGTTCATTTGTGTGAGATGACTATGTTTGATAGAATCAAGTAACATCAGCATTTTTGGCAAGGGGCAAAAATCCTTCGTTTAATTCTTCAGCTTTAGCTTCTTTATTTAAGAGCATAATGAGCATATTGATTGACGAAGAGCCACAAACTAAGAGGCATAGGCTTGTGCGGTCTAAGAAATTAGATGATGTCAACAAAAGAAAGATTAGAATCAATGATAACTTACTCACTTATAAAAATGAATAGCACTATGGCTATCCCAAGTATAGGAGTTACGTCGTGTAATAATTAGCCTAAATAGGTTAGACTGTCTCCTTAGGGAATGCAGATTAGTTTTAAACTAACGCGAAACAGGAAAAGAAAATAAGAAAACAATTTTACTGAACATGGTTCAGATTCGATTTCTTTGGGGTTTTGAAATATTTATGACGAAATTAAAACAAGCGAAATCTAAACTATGAACCTAACACGCATAAACTAACCAAACAACTCACTAATTAAACACTTCACATAATAAATCAAAAGCAAGAACCTCACTAAGCAGTATCAAACAAAGGCAAACTAAACTTAACAGTTTCAAACAAATTCAACACCTTAATAACTTAAATAAAAAATATCCAATAATATCTAAAAATAAGCGAAATTTAACAATGGCCCAACTAAGTGAAAGTAAACTAAACTAAACAACAAATGAGCTCAACAAAATCTCAAATAAACATAACTAAACTTAAGCCACTAAAGAGTTCCCACAAGACATAATGACATTAAAGTGAAATAATAAACAACAAAGTCCTTACAATATATTTAAAAATGACATTAAAGTGAAATAAAGTAATTAAATGACAATAAGGGGAACTTTAAATAATAATAACTTGAACTTAACAATAAAATTAACCCACACAAATAAAGTAACTCAACTCAAAAATAACTCAAGCAAAAATAATTCTCATTAATAGCTTCAATAAAAATGATTAACTCAACAAGGTTTAACTAAAATAATCTCAAATGAATGCTAAAAAAACAAAAACAAACTTCAATGTTGAATTAAATAAAAATATACTTCAAATTCAGTATTTAAATGACATTAAAATAAACTAAAAAGTAAAGTAATAAGAGAGAGAGAGAGAGAGAGAGAGAGAGAGAGAGAGAGAGAGAGAGAGAGAGAGAGAGAGAGAGAGAGAGAGAGGTTTACTAAATAGTAAACTTCAAACTTAGGATTTCAAGGTCCTTTGATTATTGTCATTATGTTCAGAACTAGTCCGGTGCTCACCTAACTGAGTATGAGCAATTTGAGACTATTCACAAGACTATTCTCCCTCTTTCGACCACACGTCGGGAATATAACAGATAATCAAATATTTGTGTACAATAAATATGCTTCTTACACTCAGAAGATATGTACCACAATAAGCATGATGTAATCAATGCACTCACAAATGATAGGATATTAAGCTCAAGTGAGATAAGGTCAAGCTATATGTCAACTCTCAACCAATGTGTATATATTGTATATATGTGAGAGTGATACCTTTGATTTAAGATAATATATTCAACAAGCCAATAATCAAAGGACCTTGAAATCCTAATCAAATGTCTCAACAAATATTTTTCAAGTATTTAGCACAATAGAGATTAGGATCTAAGCTTGCAAAAATATTTTATATCAAAAGCACAAGCAAGCTTTCAAATCTGGTGACAAAGATGCCAAGACTCATAAGCAAATAAGAGTTCTTCCCAAATGATATTTATCAATAAAATACACCGGGAATAACTTAGCTTACTCTCAAAAATCGATACCAATCAATGCAAACAAGTGAGAGTAGTAAGCTTTAAAAAGATGTATGAAATGTGCATAACAATAAAAAAAAATAACTCCCTTTCAATTTGCAATTGTTGAAGATTGAAGGAAATTAAAATGTCTGCAAGCAGCAGCCCATAATAGCTCGGATTCTTTTTTTTGTTTTTTGTTTTTTCGTTTACTCTTCTTTTTCATTACAGAAAATTGTTAGGAATAACAATATATTATTCTTGTGGTTAGCAACCAACTGATTCTTTGATTCCATTTTGTATTCTATATATACTGATTCTGTATAGTAATTTGGAACACAAGAAATTCACGGAAATTCTCTCCATCTCTTTCTCAGTTCAGCATTTCCTCTTCCTCTCTTCCTTGTATTCAATCTCTTGCAGTTCAGTAATTTTTCATTTACAGCAAGAAAAAGGCCACATCTTATATGGTATCAGAGTAGTGATGGAGGAATCCATCAATACCAGCCAAACCACTCCTCCAAACCCACCACCAAACACCATTCTTGTGCAGCCAAACACCAATTGGTCAGGAGCTGTTCCTCACGACCCAATGCAGCCCACCAGTCCTTATTATATTGGCAGCAGTGATGGTTCAGGTGCCATGCTTGTCACTCATACCCTGTACTCCAACAACTACTATTCTTGGGCTAGATCTATGAAGAGGGCCTTGCGGATTAAGAACAAGCTCGGGTTCATTGATGGCACCATCTGTGAACCTTCTAACCCCAATGATCCTCTAATGGAACATTGGCTGAGGTGCAAACATCGTAATAACATAGATGCAGAACACAATGGCAATTGATATCAAGTCTAACACTACGTATGCAGATATTGCACATCAACTTGGTTGGAGCTGGAGCAACGCTTTGCTTAGCAAAATGCTCCAAGAATTTTCGAGGTGAAGCAAGGCATCATAGACCTAAAGCAAAACCAAGACTCAATAAACATTTATTTTCCTAAACTTAAAACCTTGCTTGATGAATTACTCAATTCTGAATCAATCCCTAATTGTACCCGTGGAAGGTTAAAAGTTGTACTTCAGAACCAGCAAAGGGACTGTATGATGAGATTCTTAATGAGGCTCAATGATACTTATAAGGCTATTAAAGCACAGATACTACTGATCAAACCTTTTCCTAGCTTGGATGAGATTTACTCCATTATTCAGCAAGAGGAAAAGAGAAGAGAAATTTCTATAAATAGCCTGGGCAGTGATTTTATGGCTATGGTGAGCAAAGGGAATTTTAGAAAACAATCTACTAGGTAACAAAGGAGGGATAGGTATTATTGTACCTTTTGTAAAATCTCAGAACACTCTCAGGAGAGATGCTTCAAAGCAAATCCAAACAAGCCCACATGTACTCATTGCCAAATGTCAGGCCACACAGCAGACAAATACTTCAAACTACATGGATACCCAGTAGGATACAAGGGAGAAGGGAAGAATAAACCGGTTATGAATCTAGCAAATGCAAATGCAGTAGTTGGTCCTGAGTAGGAGGTTTTGAAAGACATACCTCAAACGTCATTGACTCAAGAGCAGTATACTCAACTTCTGGCTCTCCTGAAATCTGTCTCTAGCAACCAAGCCTTCATCCCCTCAGCCAATTATGTTTATACCATGGTTACACCTTCATCCTCAGATGCAAATAGTCACAAAATTTCTGGTATATCACTGTGTCTCTCTGTTTTTACTCCAAAATCCAGCAATATCTCAGAAACTCCTTGGATTCTAGACACTGGAGCAACAGACCATATGATCTGCTCCAAGTCTTTATCTCATTCCATCCAAAGAACTATTTCCTCTTTTGTAGCTTTACCAAATGGTGAGATAGTGCCTGTTACTCATGTAGGAACAGGCAAAGTCACCAAGAATCTTATACTGTATGATGTCCTTTGTGTCCCCAATTTCTCTTTTAATCTAATTTCAGCAAAGAAAATGACTTAAGAACTAAATTGTTGCCTTGTTTTCTTCTTTGATTGCTGCTATATTCAGGACCTTTTAACTTGGACAATGACTAGCATGGGTGAAGTGAAGCAAGGACTCTATCATATGTTGCAAAAGGAAGTCTCTCCTTTAGCTTTATTTGATGCTTTATCCAAATACAACCTCAAAACCAGCCTTTCAACCTCTGTCAGCAACAACAGTGAATCTTTTGACCTCTGGCACTATAGATTAGGCCATTCTTCTTACTCTCAATTTGACACAGATACCAAAGTCAGCATACCAAAACCCTCTTATGATCACCCATGTCTCATTTGTCCTTTAGCTAAACAACACAAGCTACCATCCCCTACTAGTCAACATTAATCTAAGAAATGTTTTGAGCTGATACATTGTGATATATGGGGCCTATGTAATGAGATTAGTCATGATGGTTGTAGGTAATTTTTGACTATTGTGGATGATTTCAGTAGGTGTACTTGGACTTATATGCTGAAATTGAAATCAGAAGTCAGCACCAATTTGCAAAACTTTTGTGTAATGGTGGAAACCCAATTTGAAACAAAAGTAAAAACCATTCAGAGTGATAATGGAGGTGAGTTTGACATGAAATATTTTTATCTAAAACATGAGATTTTGCACCAAAGAACATGTGTGGAGACACCTCAACAAAATGCTACTATTGAAAGGAAGCATCAACATATTTTAATTGTTACAAGAGCACTAAAATTTCAAAGTAGCATTTCATTGAAGTATTGGAACCACTACATTCATACGGCTGTATATCTCATTAATAGAACTTCATCTCCATTATTAAATCATAAAAGCCCTTTTGAGATTTTGTTCAAAAGGAAACCCAGCTATGCCCAATTAAAGGTTTCTGGGTGCCTGGCTTTTGCTACCACTTTGGTCAATGGAAGACATAAATTTGATCTGAGGGCTAGAAAGTCTGTATTTATTGGTTGTCCTTTTGGTGTCAAAGGATATAGACTCCCGGACCTAGATACTGAAAAGATTTTCATCTCTCGAAATGTTGTGCTTTATGAAACTATTTTTCCATTCAAAACAGACAAAAACAGTCATCCTAATATTAATTTCAGCAACACTAATCCACAACCAAATACAAATGAATTAAGTTTTACTCAAATCCCTGTCATCTCCATTCTCACTCTACTTGTTCATAATCATTCTACAGACATTGTCAACCCTAATATCATTTCAGAAGCGGAGCCAATGCCTACTGCATTACCTGATTTAGAAAACAATGAACTAATCAGTTCTCAAAATAACTCTAGACCAGAAATAGAAACTCATGACAACATCCATACACACTTACCCCGAAGATCAACTAGAATAAGGAGAGCTCCTACCCATTTGGAAGATTTCATATCTCAGCAACCAATCTTTCTTCTCCCATCTCAGAACTTGAACAAGCAGAAAAACCAGATCTTATCAGGTAAGCCCTCTCCTCTAAGTGCCAGCATATCTTATGATAAGCTTTCTACACCACACAAGGCTTTTGTGACCTCCATAACCTCACACACTAAACCTAGAACTTACCTAGAAGCTAGTACATCATCTAAGTGGGTCGAGGCAATGAAAACTAAAATTGTTGCCCTTAAACTCAATGACACTTGGGTTCTTATGGATTAACCTCTTGACAAAGAACCAATAGGCTGTAAATGGGTTTACAAAATCAAATTTCTTGCTGATGGTAGCATAGAAAGATACAAAGCCAGGCTTGTTGCTAAGGCGTACATACAGCAGGATGGGCTGGATTACCATGAAACCTTTTCTCCCGTGGCTAAAATGTTTACTGTGAGAACCTTGTTAGCCATTGCAGCAGTAAAAAGGTGGTTTTTGTAGCAATTTGATGTCAATAATGCCTTCTTGCATGGGGATTTATAGGAGGAGGTGTACATGGAGTTGCCCTCGGGGTATCCTAATAAAAGTGGGAGAAAAGTATGCAAATTAAACAAAAGTTTGTATGGTCTCAAACAAGCCTCACATCAATGGTATTCAAAACTCGCAAATTTCATCATTCACCAAGGACATACTCAGTCCAAGGCAGACTACAGCTTGTTCACAAAGATAACTGAAGGTTCTTTCACAACTATTTTAGTATATGTGGATGATATAATAGTTGCTGGAAATAATATGGATACAATTGTTCAATTGAAGAGATCTCTTGATGACCAATTCAAAATCAAAGACCTTGGTAAGTTGAAGTATTTTCTGGGTATTGAAGTGGCCAAGACAGCAAAGGGAATTTATTTATGCCAACGCAAATATGCTTTGGATATTTTAGGACACTTGGGTACCATTGGCTCTACTCCAGCAAAGATTCCTTTAGATCAAAATGTGAGAATGTCCAAAAAAGAAGGAGAGTTACTTCCTGAGCCTGCTCTTTATAGAAGGTTGATCGGTAGATTATTGTATCTGACCATAAACAGGCCTAAATTATCTTACTCAGTCCAAATGCTAAGTCAATTCATGAAGAATCCAAGAGTGCCACACCCGCAGGCAGCACACAAGGTACTATGGTTCATCAAAAGGTCACCAAGGCAGGGTTTGTTCTATCCAGCAGACTTAGAAATCCAACTCAAAGGCTTTATTTATTCAGATTGGGGGGCTTGTCCAGACACTAGGAGGTCCGTGACAGGCTATTGTGTGTTCCTTGGGAAATCTTTGGTGTCTTGGAAGTCAAAGAAACAAAGTGTGGTCTCTAAGTCTCCTGCAGAGGCAGAGTACTGAGCAATGGCAAATGTCAGCTGTGAATTGACTTGGTTGAGGTATTTACTTAAAGATTTACAGATTGCTCATTAACAGGCTGCTTTCTTGTATTGTGACAACAAATCAGCTATACACATTGCCACCAATCCCATATTCCATGAGAGGACAAAGCATATATAAATAGACTGTCATTTAATTAGAGACAAGATTTAAGAGGGTTGCATTTCAACAAAGCATGTGACAAGCAAACTGCAAGTGGCGGACATTCTCACAAAGAGCTTAGGCTCACAAGTTTTTTATTCGTGCTTATCCAAGATGGGAGTAGAAGACATCTACTTTCCATCTTGTGGGGGGCTGTTGAAGATTGAAGGAAATTAAAATGTCTACAAGTAGCAGCCCATAACAGCTCATATTTTTTTTTGTTTACTCTTCTTTTCCGTTACAAAAAATTGTTAGGAATAACAGTATATTATTCCTGTGGTTAGCAACCAATTGATTCTTTGATTCCATTTTGTATTCTATATATACTGATTCTGTACAGTAATTTGG
Organism: Malania oleifera; assembly: GCF_029873635.1. Lineage (NCBI taxonomy): Eukaryota > Viridiplantae > Streptophyta > Magnoliopsida > Santalales > Ximeniaceae > Malania > Malania oleifera. The sequence goes on from NC_080417.1 coordinate 5,750,756, forward strand.
AACACAAGAAATTCACGGAAATTCTCTCCATCTCTCTCTCAGTTCAGCATTTCCTCTCCCTCTCTTCCCTATATTCAATCTCTTATAGTTCAGTAATTTTTCATTTACAGCAAGCAGAAGGCCACATCTTACAGCAATTGGTTTGCAACCAAGGAGTATAATAAATGATTCTCCTCAAAAATAGTTTTTCAAATCAAAGTGTAAGGAAAATAAGTAGTATGATTTGAAAGATTGAAAGAATTTAAGCAATAAGAGAAGTACGAGTATCAAAAATTTCAGAGAATTTTTCTTATGATTTTTACTAATGTCTTACTAATTACAACAAACTGGAGAGTATATATAGATATTCATGAAAAAACAACCGTTGGGGGCACGGAGGTCTTTTTCAAAAAAGATTAATGAGTTTAATTAATTTTAACCTCAGTTAATTGCAGTAAAAATTGGCCAACCCGAGAAGTTCGGTCGCTCGAATACTCACAACAGTTCACAGCCATTTTTCCAGTTCGGTTGACTGTGGCCAATGGCTGGTCGTCTGAGTCTAAGAGATTTTCCCAAGCTTCGTGGTTTCGGTCGCTCAGTGAGTGGTTCGATCTACCGAGATTGAGCTTCGGTCGACCGAGGTCAATTTGAACTAACAGTTCGGTCAACTGAGGAAGGTGGAGAAGGTCACATCTAAGGTTCGGTCAATCGTGGGCGATATGTTCAAACCATGTTTAGTCGACTGAGGCTAAGTCAACTTGTTGACCCCTAACTTGTTCGGTTGACTGAGGCTTAGTCAAACTTTTCAATTTTTGGCCTATGGTTTGTTCGGTCGACTAAGCTAATTAATACTGGAGGGATTTAGTTGATCGAGCTTTTAAATTAAGCCTAAAAATCCAACGTCGGTTGACCTTGAAAACCCTTTTTTTGACCTTAAGTTATTTTAAAACCTTTGCATGAGTTTAACTTTTATCAAAAAGGTTTTTTGAGTTTAGATTGAGTCCCCTAAGGTCAGGTTTGGATCCCTACGGTCAATCTAAGCTCTCTTTTGAGCATAAACCTATCATATATGCAATGCATTATTACAGTCCATTATTACAGACTCAAAATATAAAAACCAAATGCATTTACAATTAAAATTAAATGTCTTCAATCTTCTTACTCGTGTGTCTTCATGGAATGTGCCAGATACACATGAGCTTGGTTTTTCTTCTAGCATCCAAGTCCCTTGATCTTATGTGTGCTGAAATTTAGACATGTTCACATACTTAAACACACATAAGATATTAGTGTTTTGTTAGTATTAAAATAGAGATCGAACTCAAAAAGTCAACAAATGGGAGCCTAATGGGACAACTGCAATAGGAGTGCCAGCAATGATAGGCAACTTAGAGTTAGGCTCAAGAGAAGCCGGACAAAAGGCCGAGTGCGGCAGAGATGTACCTGCATGAGAATTAGCTGCCTGCAAAGACTTATCCACTAGATCAAAACAAATAATACACAGGTTGGATCCGGATTGAGGAATGTGTCGGGAAGGTGGTGTAGGAGAAGGTATGGGTATGTCTGTATGTGGAAGACTATGGTCCATAAATTTGGAGATGTAGAGGGAGTACGTGCGTTGGGCCTGGGAAGTATGTTGGAAGGGAAAGTGGTTCTCACCAAATTGGACATGTCAGGAGATATAAAGTCTAGAGGTGGTGAGATCAAGACAACGAAACCCTTTGTAAGATGAACTGCAACCCATAAAAATGCAAGAAAGTCCACCGGGGAGGGGGGGAATTTGTTAGTCATGTTGTAACGATCTGCCTAATTTACTACATAATCAACCATATTAATTATCATTAACTTAAAACATAATAAAGTCAACCCGAACCCATTAATAATGGGGACACACCTGTCATACACAGCGGAAACCTAAGCAGTAGTAAACATAAATTTCATTCACCTAACCATAGAATACAATATACCAGAGTTACCTACATTCCACCATATACTGTGTAAATATACAATCCTCAAAATCACCAAAAGATAAAATTAGGATCTAATACCAAAAACCAGCTGATCCTAACTCAAAACTTACCCTTCTAGCGGGGTAGTAAAAACTGCCTCAACGGCGAGCTCGGTCCGCCTGTCTTTTTGGGTTTCCTAAAATGGTTTAAGCTGGAGTGAGACACCTCTCAGTAAGGAAAATAAACTAAATACAGTTGCGTGGCAATGTGAATATTTACGTGCTATAATAAATATACTGTACATGTCATATTCTTAAAAACACTGATAATAACATAATTGAGTAAACATATAATTTCATGGTTTTACTAAATCATACTATATTTCATTGTGCATAAAATCATCTAATATAACTAATAATTCTGAAATTTACCCAAGATGAATAGCTAGCTAATGTCATGTATTACCCCCCATGACGGGTTGTGCAGGCCGAAGGCGGGACTCGACAATGGCTGGCCGACCACTGCCGAGTCAAAAATGTCTGTAAATATGATGGGCCCACCATACCCTAGTTCGGACTGTCCGGTGGACGTCTACAACTCTACATTGAAAGCCACATCGACTATCCATCTTCCACCCCCTTTACTAGCAGGGGCGGTTAGCACAAGTCTGAACAGAACTGAACTATATAGCTACAGTACCGTGCTCTTGATAACTGATCTGAATTATCGAGTTCTGATAATATATAATACATGATAATATATTGTTTTAACATAAATATATTGATCTGGGTCTGGAGAACTGCTGCGCGACTTTGGCTACTCAACAATATGACAAAATCGTTGTGCATGATGAACTTCTAGTTTAGTACTTCGAACGACGACGACAGAGACGGCGACGGTATCGAGATTAGCGGAGACTCGCTGCCACTGTTCGCATTCTCTTCCACCGGTAATGGATATTTATGGGTCTTGATCGGAGTTGGATGCGATTGCGACTCTATTTTTTGGGCCTTCATTTTTAGTGCGAGGGCAGTCGAAGTGAGTGGGGGCGGTGCTGGAGGGAGGACAAAAGATTAGGGCTGCGGGAAGGGAGAAAATAAAATTGCCAAGGTTGCAGCAAAAGGGAGTGTGTGCGACGCTAAATGAAAATTTGGGAGGATTGTTTGGGTTCTGATACCATGAGAAGGTTTGAAAACCACCACACTTGTAAAGTGGTGAGTTTGGTTTATTTATAATGAATTTAGGATTGTGTGTAATAATTACATATCAATTACATACTAATTTAAGAACAAATAAATGGAAAATATATACATAATATGTTCCTAGAATTAAGACAGAGGATCTTCAGCATGATCCTCAACACCCAATATTCCTAATTGTATAGATTTTGAAAAGCATTTTCATAAGATACGTTCACATATGTACCAAATGTCTAATAGTAATCCAATGTAGGTATTCCTCATTTTACCTCTTTATTTGTTGAAAATGTCAATAGTAAAAATGTATATGAACATAACAAAAACATAAGGACGACCATCAAGAACTTGGGTTAAATTGATTTGTAGAATGTCTATTACTAATAATAAAACAATCATAATATAAGGATTTGATAGCTTTCAAAAAAAGATACATTGTCATTACAATGAAAATGAGAATACAAAAATTTTTATGAATCTACAACATGTTATAGGGAAACAACGATTCCTAAATTTCAAAAAATATTTATTCATGTCTTATTATGTATCGAATGGAACAACACAAGCATTTACATGAACATACTTATTTCATTCTATTTTTAGAAATAAACCTTTCACAAATCAAACGAATTAATGTCAAGCCAATGACTAATATAAGTACGTTGTGTTATTCTTACAGTTATAGCTAGTTTCCATGTTCAAAGCAAATGACCTTAATGAGTTTGCTATATTTCATTTTCAAGGTTTTAGTGTGTCCTTTTTTTATTCGTTCTTTGCATAGCTAAGCAATCCAAATTCTAGTTGGGTTGCTTATGACTCTCTAGTTTCTCTTAAGATTGAGTAGAAAAGAGGCGACTATCACCATGAAACAATTGTATGACAAGTTAATTGGAAATTCTATAATTGAATCGAAACACTGATGAATTAAGGAAAAATGTAAACTTCCCTTCTCTTGAAAAAGCTTTGTTACTCTACTTTTGATTTACTAATCAGAGCAACTTATTTAATTAAGTGAAAACAACGAAATACATATAAAATTAAATAATTGAGTTAGAAGCAATCTAACAATATTGTCATGCGAATATTGAAAGATATCCAACAAGTTGCGAACTTTCCAACAATCCTCTTAAAAATAATGTCAACTTTTAAAAATTCTCTGACTAATAAACATATGACTAAATTGTTATCACTGAAAATAAACATATGCACTAACCATACAACAAATTATAGAGTGTTATTGCTATCTATTTGTAACAAGAAAAGAAGACACAAGTTGAAATTAATGATTAACATATAAAATAAAAGAAAAACTAATAAAAATTCAACCTACATAAGGTGTGTAATAATCTATAATCACATGACATGATTAATAACATAATACTGTATTTTGATTACCAAAACAAGTTCTACACTAACTCTAACCATGAAGCAAATATAACAATATGAGCTAAAATTTCTAACGAAGTTTGCAAATAAAAACATATCTAACATGGGTCATCGCCTTGCTTTTACCATCTTTCAATGATGTGTGTTTTTTAGTCTCTCATTTCATTAAATTTTCCATTTATCCGTTACAATAAAAATTATACAGAAAAAAAAATAGTATATTGATCGAGATTATTAAAGGAACTGATTTTGTCACTTGTTTATTTGCTCAAAAAGTTGAAAGAAAGGAAATGGAAAATCAAGAATACCTTAATTTTGATGCTTTTATTGTAGAAATCATATTCGTATTTTTTGTGGCTCCTAGTTGCATGGATGAAACCGAATTTTAGGGAGAAAAAGGCTCAAATCTAAAAGCAAAGGTGTAGATTAAAAAAAAAAAACAAAAGAAAAACAATTCTAAGATTTTATAAAAATATACAATATAAAATGAAAAAAAAAGGACATCTGCAAATCTCTCATACCGTGGCACGATGTCATAAGTCATCATGTCCAGCCATTACCAGTTTGTTACCAATCTTTCAAGCATTTGTCCCCTTAGATCAAAATAAAAACTACAAAAAGAAGGAAGAGAAAAATATAAATAGAGAGTAGCTAGTGGACATTAGACAACCGTGGAGATAGAGAAGGTTTATGGATTCGTGAAAAATGGTGAACTCAAAAACTAGAATAGAGAAGTTAGAAAGACATATATGGTTTGTGTATATTGAAAGAAACTCAAAAGATGAGATGAAACAGTTAGAAAGACTCAAAAGGTGAAATGGGGAAGTTAGAAATACATCTTACGAAGGGTAGAACGAGCAATTCAATTTTTTTGTCACAAAAGGACTATCAAAAAAAAAAATTATGAGGATTATGGATTCATGAATATTGGTAAACTTAAAAATTGGAATGGAGAAATTAGAAAGACATACCAATTTCTGTATATTGAGAGAAACTCAACAAAATGAAATTAAAAAGTTAGAAAGACTCCAAAGGTGAAATGGGGAAGTTAGAAAGACATCTTATGAAGGGTATAATGATCAATTTAATTTTCGTCACAAAAGGGCTACCAAAAGAAGAGTTTTACACTTTTAGAAATGCTATAATATAATTAAAAAAATAATGACTTATATACATACACAAATGGGTTCTCCACTTCTAGTGTTTAAATTTGTGGGTCCAGTTTTTTGAACCAAAACTGAGCCCCGAAATTGATGGGCCAAAACATCTTGTACAGGCCGGTCCAATTTTTTATGCCCTGGCCCACCAAACAACCAGGTTGTGATATTTGGCCCCAGCGGCTGGCCGGCCCACGAACGGGTCAAGACTGAGTGACTCGCCTTTATTTGCGAGCTTGCCACGGCAGAAACCCTCATTTCTCCCCGCGGCAGCTGCCTCTCTCTCTCTCTCTCTCTCTCTCTCTCTCTCTCGTCTCTGTGGGGGGTTGCGCGTGCAAATATGAGCAAGGGGCCAGGTCTCTTCTCGGACATCGGGAAGAAAGCAAAGGGTAATTTCTTCGAGCAATTATGGATCGATTTGTGGCCTTCTCAATCAAATTCACCAATTTTTATTTTTATTTTTGTTTTTGCATGCATTTTTTAGTCGTCTCTAATTTTTTAAATATATTTCTTGATTGAGTTTAGATATTTTGACGAGGGATTACAGCTCCGATCAGAAATTTACCGTCTCAACATATAGTGATACCGGAGTGGTACGCAGTTATCATTTAGAGATCTTTGCTTAGGGTTTTGATTGATGTTCGTTTTGTTTGATTTGGATTTCGTTTGAATCTGCTGGTTGTGTAAGCTGCGTTTAAATAAACTCTTTTTTTTTACAATGCCGGGAGAGGTATGTTGTTGCCTGTTTGCTCTGGTGGACGCTGATGCTCTTTTACCATGTATGTAAATGTTTGGACATGTTTTCTTTGGAAGTTGAATGGATGCTTGAGCCCCCGTTTTGGTTAGATTTGTAGCTCTTTTGCTCGCGAGAATTGTTTATCTATTTGCTTAACTAGATATCTTCCATTTTTCTTTTTGGCGAATTCCCCCAATCATTGTGATTTACAACTCATTGTTATGTTATTAATTGATAAGAAATTATTGCTGCTCTGATGCCACAAAAAATAAAAAGAAGAGGTGAAGGAAATGAAGGATTTTTGTGAACGTTCAAGATAGGCATACATTTTTAAAAAAATTTCTTTGACCTGATTTTCAGGTGCTTTGACCTTGTGATTCTTGAAATTCGTAATTTTATTTTTGCGTGAGATGGCATCATGAAAGATTTTAATTTAATTTAATTTTTTTTGAAAAATGATTTTTCCTTGTCTGCACACAAGCAAAACAAACAAGATCTGCAAAAATGAGCTGATGAGACTCAGATAATTGAACTCTCCTTGTTTAGTATATAGGTCACCGTTCAGTTTTTTGAAGTTTTTGGCCGTGAAATTTTAATTGTTATTTTGTGAATAGCATCCAATTAAAGTTCTTTCACTGATATTTATGTACTTCCTGGAAACAATTCCTTTCATCCTTTCTGTATCTTTGGTAGGAAATGATCATTTTCTTCTGCCAGTAGGGTAAATATAGACCAATTTTTTCCCTGTTGGAGGACAGAAGAATTTTTAGATTAACTGGTTAAGAGAACTGTTGAATGCTATTTGCTGGGAACTCGGTGTAAGAAATTGAAAGAATGAAAACTAACACTGCTTATTGGAGATAATGACAACTGAAAAACAGACCATGGAATATGGAACTAATGCACGAGTTAAATGCTCAGTGAGGTTAAAAGTACTGGTACCCTTTTCTTGGGCATACGCAGGAAGAGGTTTCTTGAAGTATTCTCTTCAACAATAGAATATTGTATGTTGAGACCATAGAAGGGTTAAGTAGTAATATAGGAATTTGGAGCGCTGATTGAGAATCATGAGGTTTTGAGGAAATTATTTGAGAAATATGTAGGAAAATATTAATTAAAATAGGAGTAAAAGGAAGAGCAAAAATCCAAACAGCAGGAGTGGCACACTTACACATTATGGATATTCAAAACCCCTCGAGCAATCAATATACCCTTGCATGATCCTAGTCACATGATTGAAGCCAGACATGGCCCATGGTGATATAATGGGAGTAATGAGTAGAATGGTATTTGATTACCAGGCTTTTGGTGTCAAAAATCACGTGCCTGGAAATAGATGCCATTCCCATGGGAATACGGATTACTAAAAAAATAGATGGAAACGTTTTGTGGCATATATGAGGAATTCTAGATGCCCAACGCATATGATTTTGCAATGAACCAAATGTATGCATCGAGGATTCTCAACTCATATTTCCTGGAATTATTATAGATTTCTTTGAACTAAACAACCAGCAAGTGTTGTGCAAGTTGGCCAACAACTCCACTTACACATTAGATTCAACGTTATGTTCCAGTGGAAGTGGCAGTCATGATAATAAAGGCATCGGCAATTATTTTATAGGAAATATGGGGTCATTTCCCTATGTAGAGTGGATTGGCAAAGCATGCCTTCTTAACAAACTTCAACTGATAAGGACAGGATTCTGTTGATTTAATCGTGCATGAACTTTTGTTCATCTTATTATTGGTCATGTTTTCTTATTGTTAAGCTAGATTGGTCTTTTCAAAGCTTGAAGAATCTGTTTAAATTTTTCTTCTTGCACCAGTGTATATTGACAAGGTATAGAAAGAAATGTGGTTCTTGGTGAACAGAAATTTTTTAGGGAGTTGGATTGTCGTCATCTGGATCATCATTGCAGTTATTCTTCTATACAGTTGTTTCACTGCAGCTGATATAGCGTTAACATACTGCGCAATTTTGATATTTATAATATCTTCCCAATAGTCAATTGCCTCCTCATGTTGAAGTTTCCATATTTTCCAAAGGATATCTGCACGGGGTGGAAGCTTTCGCAGCTATTTTCTCCAATTGAATGGTCGTAAAACCAAATCATTGAGTGAATAAGAAACCTTCATTATATAGGACTAAAATCTTGTCTTCCATTTATTCCCTTCAAATGATTTCAGTAACTGCCCCATGCAGCCATGCTCCCATCTTTAAACAAGCTAGTCTTCCCCCCACATTTTTCCTCTAAATAGCTCCTTCTTGTTATGATTAATCATTGTATACTTGTATTCTGGTGTCTGTTAATTTATTTCACTCTTCCTTTGGTTATCACTGCTGCATTGTTTTCTTCTGATTTTCATTTGCCACGTGAACCGCTGTACGGTGGTGTGCAACAACTGAATTTTAACCTCTTCTGCTCTTAATCCCTTCAAATGATTTCAGTAAATGTTCCATAATACCATATTTGCACAGGCTAGTCTTGTTCTTCCACCACCCCCGCTCCCTCTCTTTCCTCTAAATAGCTCCTTGTGTGTTATGATTAATCATTATATGCTAATATTCTACTGTCAATTTATTGCACTTTTGCTTGCATAATATAATTGCTGCATTGTCTTGTCTGATTTCCATTTGCCACGTGAATCACCATACAGTTGTGTGCAACAACTGAATTTTAACCTCTTTGTTTCAGGCCCTCACATCAACAGCTGTTAAGAAAGGAGGACTGTCAACTGGCGATGTGGCTGCCCTATACAAATACAAAAACACTGTAGTGGATGTCAAAGTTGATACACAATCAAATGTGTGTTGCCTTCCTTGGCTTCTGTCTATTTGAATAAAGATCTAGCTTTGTCTCAAATAAACATATTTCATTTTCACTCGGTTTTGGCAGATTTCAACAACTCTCACGATCTCGGAGGTTCTCCCATCCACCAAGACTATTGCGTCATTCAAGCTGCCTGATTACAACTCTGGCAAGGTTAGAAGCTTTGACATTTTCGTAAGCTAGGATCATACTATAATGGTGGGTGGTTGTTCTGACATTCTTAAACTTCCTACCCCTTTCTCTTTTGCAGCTGGAGGTTCAGTACTTCCATCACCATGCCACCTTCACAACAGCCGCCACTTTGAAACAATCCCCAGCAATTGACCTCTCAGCCACCATTGGTACTCCGACCATTGCTTTTGGCGCAGAGGCAGGTTATGAGACTGCTACTGGTAGTTTTGCAAAGTACACTGCCGGCATTAGTGTGACAAAACCAGATTCTTGTGCTTCAATAATATTGTAAGCCCCTGGACTAGTAACAACCACCGTATTTCAACTGTTATATTGAATTTTTTTTTGGTTCTAAATATTGGATCGCGTTTCACACAATGATTGATGTAAGATTTTTTATACTTCTCTCTTTTAGGGGTGACAAGGGAGACACAATAAGGGCGTCGTATGTACACCATCTGGATCTTTTGAAGAAAAGCTCTGCTGTGGGAGAGATCACTAGAAGGTTCTCAACAAATGAGAATACGTTTACAGTTGGAGGATCATATGCAATTGATACCTTAACGGTGGTGAAAGCGAAGCTGAACAACCACGGTAAACTCGGAGCACTCCTGCAGCATGAGCTCATTCCCAAATCTGTCATGACAATATCGGGCGAGTTCGACACCAAGGCCTTGGACAAAACTCCAAGGTTTGGCGTGGCACTAGCTCTGAAGCCTTAGGTTTCTTTACCATTGAAGGTGCACGCACCCTTAGAAACTCGACACCCGTTTTGATTTTTTCTGTTCGTCGTCCCTTGTAAGGGAGCGTACAATAAATAGCTCCACAGATGTATTTGTTGTTTCTAGGTTTTGGATGGCTGTGGATGGAATGCTTTGATACCTGAAGCCCTACATGGTTTTCTTTCCTTTTTGGTTTTTTAATTTTCCTCGGCATTTTGATCTCTCCTTACGGGGAGGGTGCTTTTGGTTTGGATTGGCGAAGTTGTCAATTGGTTACATATTTCATTTATCGGTTAATTTTAGAACTCGACATACTGATTTGTCATTCTTCTGTTCTAAATTAGTTTTTTAGCGTTGTTACAAGAGTGCATTGGGAGTGGATGAAAGAGGATGTGGAATGCAAGGGAAAATTGGGGGCTTTTTGAATATTTTTTCTGTTTTTTTAAGTAGATTTATAAAAAAGTTGGATTAATTTTTATTTTTGGAGCATTTGTACTAAAAAAGTTGAAAATATGACAGGGTTTAGCACTACTTGTGCAAAGTTTGTTTTTGATTGGTAACTTTTAAAGTAATTATAAAAAGATGATATCCCTTCAACACGAGCCGAGGGGTCGAGAAGTATAAAAGAAAAAATTTTAAATTTGTATAAAATATTTTCTTCATACTTAATAAATTTTTTATTGCTTATAGAATTTTTTTTTAAAAAAAAATCATATTTTTGCAATTGTTTAAGAATTTAGAATAAAGATAGAAGCAATTTTCTATAGCTGAATAAATTCTTTATTTTATTTTATTTTAATTTTTTAATATAAATCTTGAGAATTAAAAAAATAAATTGATGTTTTTATAATTTTGAGAAACGAAGAATAAAATTAGTCCCTACACCTAAAGTTCATAAGACCTTCGTAGGATCAAGGCGGGAAAGGGGACTTCTTCACCCTCCCCCAAAATAAGTTGATTGTAAAATTAGCCAGAGTAGAAGGGGTGCTGACTAGACTCTGTGATAAGCATACTGTTTAGTTGAAAAAATTAAAAAGAAAAATTTGAGACTCGGTTTAGAAACTAACTTCCCTTGAGAGACTTCAAGAATCTCAAACACCTCTCTTTAAGATTTATAAAAAGAAATACAAATCTCTCCCTATATTTTACGAAGACACGTATTTGAAGGAAAAATTTATGCATTTTTCTTTGACAAACTTCAAAGGCTGTAATAATAATAATAATTATTTTTTGGGTTTTTTACACAAGACTTGGCATCAAATACCTTAAGCAAGGGATTTTATAGCTCCATATGATATTTTATTCCATGAGAATTCAAAATTATCAAGGGTTACAACAGTAATCCCAAACAACAATCACTCTCACATCTCATCAAATAAACAAATATTTGTATGCCTGTGATGAAAAGAAGAAAGTAAAAAAAGATAAAAGCAAAGAAGACTGTAAAAGAAAAGAATTCTGCTGTTTTTTCTTATATTCAGTGTGTAAATGCAGAACAGTGTGTATATATATACACAGGAGAGAGAGAGTAAAATATTCTCTGTAACAAACTTAACAAAAAAAATAATAAAAAGAAAAATATAAAATTAGAACAGCCAAAATCCGTTGAGCTGAAAATTATTCTTGAGCGTAGGGTGGTTGAGTAGTGTTGATACGCCCCTGCGAGCCAAACGTGTGTGGAAGAACAGTGAGGCTCGAACGGAGAGATGCAAATCGAGAAGCAGATAAAGGCTTTGTGAAGATATCAGCGAATTGATCCCTGCTTGAAAGAAAAGAGACCTGAAGAGCTCCTGCCTGAATGCGATCACGGACAAAATGATAGTCAACATCAACATGTTTAGTTCGAGAGTGCATAACTGGATTCATAGACAAGTAAGTTGCTCCCAAGTTATCACAAAAGAGAGTCGGAGATGTGGATAGGAAAACACCCAATTCAGATAGAAGGGATTGTAACCACAGTAATTCACAAGTGGCATGGGCTAGAGCTTTGTACTTAGCCTCTGTGCTGGATCTGGCAATAATGGGTTGCTTCTTTGAGCTCCATGAAACTAAGTTGCCACCAAAGAAGACGCAGTAACCTCTAGTTGAATTTTTGTCATCGGGACACCCTGCCCAGTCTGCATCTGTGTAGGTAGCCAGGGATAAGTTATGTGAGGGTTGCAGCCATAATGCAGAGTATGTTTTAGATAGCATAAGATGCGGTTAACACTCTGCTAGTGAGATAGACATGGGGCATGCATGAATTGACAAACACGATTGACAGAGAAGGCCAGGTCTGGTCTGGTGAAGAGTAGGTACTGTAAGCTGCCTACTACACTACGATATAGCGTAGGATCTGGAACAGGAGTGGAGTCAAACGTAGACAATTTAGTGGAGGAGGACATAGGACTGGTGATTGGCTTGCAGTTCATCATATTTGTCTTGTTAAGTAGATCCAAGATATATTTCCGTTGACCCAGCAGAGGTATGATGACATTCAACACCCAAGAAGTAGTGTAAAGATCCCAGATCCTTGATAATAAAGTCAGAGTTCAGGGCAGAACTGAAGTGAGATATAACACTCGAACTGGAGCCTGTAATCACAATGTCATCAACATATACAAGAAGGTAAATTGTGATGGATTGATGTTGATAAATGAATAGGGATGTATCTAATTTGGAAACAATAATCCAAGTTCCAGCAGCCGAGAGCTGAGCCTAGCATACCAAGCTCGAGGGGCCTGTTTAAGGCCATAGAGAGCACGATTGAGTTTACAAACATAATGAGGATATTGTGGATGAATGAACCCAGGGGGTTGAGTCATGAAAACCTGCTCATCTAAATTGCCATGTAAAAATGCATTCTGAACATCCAATTGATGAATTGGCCAGCCAGACGAGACTATAATGGAGAGAACTAACCTGATTGTAGTAGGTTTGATCACAGGACTAAAGATTTCAGTGTAATCCAAACCTTCAAGTTGGCTATAACCTTTGGCAACCAGGCGGGCCTTTCGTCTCTCAATGGATCCATTTGACAAATGTTTCGTCTTAAAAATCCAACGACAGCCAACAACATGTTGATTGGGTGTAGGAGGAACAAGAGACCATGTATTTGTGGACATCAAAGCATCAAACTCAACCTGCATCGCATGCCTCCATTCAGGAAATTTGGAGGCTTGAGTAACCAAGGTGGGCTCCTCTGGGATAGTAATGGTAGTGGTATGGGCGCGAGGCGGAGGCCAGGGGATGGTTCCATCAATTTGAATTTTAGGGCAAACTTTTTGTGCTTTGGCTCTTGTGTGCATGGGGTGAACAGAGGTGGTAGGAGTCACAGAGGGAGAAGGAGAAGAAGGCGAAGGGGAGTGTGACGATGGTGACGAGTCGAGGGAAGCCCTAGTGGAATGTCGAGAGGAGGAAACAGGAGCAGTTGAGACAGGTGGGAGCTAGGTTTGGGAGCGAGGGATGGAAGGATGTATTGAGGGCCTAGTGTTGCTGGGGGGAGATGATGGGTCGGGCCTAGAAGTGGGGAACAATCCAATGGGCGGTTTAGGAATGGGCTGAGCTGGACGAGAATGAAGGGAGCTGAAACTAGAATCAGCAAATGGAAAGACATTTTCGTCAAATAAAACATCCCGGGAGATATACATACGACCAGTAGGAACATGAAAACACAGATAACCATGATGAGAAGAACTATAACCGAGAAAAACACAAGGAAGGGATCTGAAGTCCATTTTGTGTCAATTATATGGCCTAAGATTAGGCCAACATTGACAGCCGAAAGTTTTTAAAAAAAGGTAATCAAGTTTGGAGTGAAATAAAATCTCAAATGGGGATTTGTTATTTAAAGTGGGGGAGGGTAGACGATTAATTAAGAAAGTCGCAGTAATAAAAGCATTGGACCAGTAGAAATGAGGCAAAGTAGAATGAGCAAGAAGAGCAAGGCCAGTTTCCACAATGTGCCTATGAGGGCAAGAGAGGCGATGACAAATACCAAAGGATTTTAACACATTATTCAGAGATCGAAATTCACCACCCCAATCAAATTGTAATGAACAGATTTTTGTATTAAAGAGAGTTTCTACATGGCGTTTGAAAAACAAAAAAACAGAGACTACATCGGATTTGCACTTTAAAGGGAAAATCCAAGTAAATTGACTATAGTCATCTACAGAGGAAACATAAAAACGAAAACCACCACGGGAGATCACTGGTGCAGGGCCCCAAACATCGAGAAAATGAGATGAAGCGGGGTAGGTGAACGATGAGATGAGCGACCATAAGGGAGCTGGTGAAGCTTAGCCTTGCAGCACGAAGAGCATAAACCCGAAGAGGAGGATTTGGTGGGCAGAGACATCTGTGAGATGAGTTTATGTACTAATTGCATGGAGGGGTGACCAAGACGAGAGTGCCACTGAGATGAGGAGACACGCTCACCAACATGAGCGTGAGGAGATAGAGATGGGAACACGTACATGCCATCCTTAGTAGAACCGCGAAGAAGAAGCTGCTGAGTTTGATTGTCCTTCACACAAAAAAAAGATGAGTGAAATTCAAAAAATACAAAATTATCCTCATATAATTTGCGGACTGAAATTAAATTCTTAGAAATTGAGGGAACATGATAAAGTTTGGAGAAGAGAATACTGCCATTGGAGGAGGGTATGGTGGAGCTGCCAACATGATGAATTGGGAGAGAAGAGCCATCATCAACACGAACTTGCTCATCACCTTTGTATTCAGAAGGGTTGAGAGAGAGATTAGAGAGATCATGGGTGAAGTGGTGGGTAGCTGCTGAATCGGGGTACCAACTGGAGTCTGTAGGTGGGGAAAAGGGTTGCTGAAATTGTGGGCCTAAAGTGAGGTGGGCTGAGAGGGAAGGGGGTGGAGGAGATTGATAGCTATAGTCAAATCGGTAGTAACAAGAGATGGCGGTGTGACCTCTTTTATGGCAAACCTGACAGGTGGGTCGGTTAGGTGAAAAGGGAACTGGGTTGGAAGAGGGAGGATGACCACCATGCCTCCCACGACCCCCACGACCACCACCTCTGAAATTGCCCCTAGCGTGTGAGAAGCCTCTGCCGCGAGAGAAGCCGGTAGCAAGTTTTGTTTGAGTAGTGTTGGTAGAAAATTCAGGAGATACTGTAAGCATGGTGCTCTAATGGTTCAAACGAGCTTCATGAGTCAGGAGATGGCTGTAAACTTACGCCGGAGTGAGTGGATCCACATGAGTAGTGATGGATGTAACAAGAGAATCATAGTCGGAGCCTAAACCAACCAGGAGATACGTAATGAAATCAGATGAAGGAATGATTTTACGGGCCATGGCAAGGGAGTCCTGGAGGAGCTTTGCCCGACGATAGTATTTAGGTATGGTTTCTGAACCCTTCTTAAGGGTAGTGAGCTGGAGTTGAACTTGCATGATGCTTGGATTTGATTTTGCAACAAATAGATCTTCAAGCGTTGTCCACACCTCACGGGAAGAGGTAGTTGTGAGGACATGAGCAATCAGCGTTTTAGAGAGGGAGGAGATCAGGACGCTAATGATGGCTTGATCCTGTTGTTGCTAGGCGAGAAATTCAGGGGACGGTGCGTTGTTCTTGCCGATTGGGTGAGGAGGAACGAAGGACCCATCAATATATCCAAAGAGATTCTAGCCTTTGAGAGAGGATATGAGCTATGCCTTCCGCAGTAAGTAGTTGTCATGTGTTAATTTCACTGTAATCATATTGATGGGGGAAGGAAAAGAAATTACTGGAGGTTGTGTGTAAGAAGACGATGCAACAAGAGATTCTGCCATGCTGCAGACGAGGGAATGGATGCAAGTCCTAACAAGGCTCTGATACCATGATGAAAAGAAAGTAAAAAAAGATAAAAGCAAAGAAGACTGTAAAAGAAAAGAATTCTGTTGCTTTTTCTTATATTTAGTGTGTAAACGCAGAACAGTGTGTATATATATACACAGGAGAGAGAGAGGGTAAAATATTCTTTATAACAAACTTAAAAAAAAAATAATGAAAAGAAAAATATAAAATCAGAACAGCCAAAATCCATTGAGCTGAAAATTATTCTTGAGCGCAGGATGGTTGAGTAGTGTTGATAGCCTGCAATAATAATAATTATTATTATTACTATTATTTCAAAATTACTGAATATCCAAAGCTTATTATACAAAATTTTTTTTTTTTTGTTTATTGATAAACTTCAATGCTACGAGCTTACAGAGTAAAATGAGACCTCTGTAAACATGGCAGAGGACATTATCCTATACACTTGCTGTGTGCTTGCAATCACGTAAAGCATCGACAGTACAAATCCGTTTGGCGTAGTGCAAGTGTGTTAATTGTTAACTTTATGCAAGTGTTCTCATATACTATAAAACGAGAAATCAATATGATTTCTCTTTTTTTAATTTTAGAAAATTTGCACCCCTCAATCCACGAACCTCATATTTGCAGGTCAAGATAAAATAAATGATACAACATATATAAAATGTGTGTATCGCTCCCTATGCCCATGTCCAGGTGCTTCACACCTATTGACTTCTTTTTTTAAAAGAAGTATCTGCAGGCTAAGCTAACAGTCGTCGCCAATAAATTGATTTCTTAGCTTCTCACCTACATACGTCAACAACACTTCAAAATCAAGAATGGCCTTCTGGAATAAAATGCACCAAATTAAATTCATGTCTCCGTAAATATCAAAAGACATTCCAACAAATAAAAATAATGCCTTCATTTTTGTTGCTTTCTACTTTTAATATTATCATAATTTATTACAGGGACCATCAACGTCCAAACAATAGAATAATAGGACAATTTGGTCCTAAAAAATATGATTCGCATGGCCTGGGGATGAGATTTCCAGCAAAGATACCCGTGGACAAGTGTGGGGGTGGGGTTCTCATGCTTTGATAGAATTATCCTTCATTTTCACACAAAAAAAAAATGTAGTATACTTTTCTACTGCATGTGTTGAAATAAGATGTCACAGCCCCCTGATAAACAGACATCTAGATCGGATGATGGGTTGGTTCTATTGTGAAACCTAGGCACCCACGGTGCCAAGAAAAATAAATAAATGTAGGGAAATCATATATTCCTCGGCGCAAGAGTATCATTTCCAGTTTGATCCCTTTGAATTCTAGTTTATAAGTCACAATCCAATCTAAAATAATCTACTCGAGAGTTTTCTATCCTCTCGTGTGCTATTTGATTAGAATCAAATTTGAAGCACCAAATATTGGTAGGCATGCCCCATCTGTTATAGTACTCTCTAGCATTCTTGTATTGCTGTTTTTAGAACTTCCAAAAAAAAACCCACAATAGATTTTTGGCCACGCACTATATCATATATAAACAGAGAAATTCATTCTCATGAGCCCTAGGTGTGCTAATCCCATATTTTTTAACTTTCTGTATCATGCTGTGAAGCTGTCCATGCACCATTCCTAGGAAGAAGCTTCCCAATCAGAACTACCTCACATCATCATCTCAGAAGTATTGGACTGACCAATTATTGCTAAACCGCTACAGAAGATTCCAAGGCCAAATCCTTATCAAGGCTCTTGGACCTCTCCTCCCTGAGGTCAGTGCCCTCGCCAGTGAAGCTCTACCGCAGCTGTCATTTGGGCTTCTCAGTTAGGTTTGCCAATGATGGTAGAGCATCAAATATGGCAACAATACAAGCCCTCGTGACTCTTATAAGATGGCCCAGGTCTGCTAGGATTTTCAACTCTCATAAGCCACTAGGCAGCACATGCAAAGATATCTCCCCCCTCTCACACAAACTAAAATTTCATCATCTTTCTAAGAGCATGATTAGGTCTGCGCTTTTCCCCCCTTGTAAGGAAAGGATGGAGTTAGGGAGTCTCAAATTAAGAGTGACCAATAATTATTAAACGCTTTAAGACGTGAGACCAGACACACCCCCAGCACTAGGGGTGTGCAAACAGTAGGCTTGGCCAAATTTGGTTAATCAACCAAATTAACCGTAATTTTCAGTTAACAATAATCTCTAACCGAACCAACCAAATTAAGTGTTGTAACCAAACCGTACCCGACCAAACCAACTTTTCAGGTAATTCGGTTAACCGAATTTGACTGAAATAATTTAAAATTATTTATAAAAACAAAATATGATTGCAAATTTAAAATTAATTATAAAATTAATGTTTAACCTTTCTTTTAATTGTAAGAGCTGAATTAGGAAAATGACATTGATTTAATAAATAAATTAAAAAAATTGAATAATTATATAATATATAATATATTAGTTATATTTAATATTACTAATTTATATTTAATTTTTAATTAATTAGTAATTCGGGTAATTTGGTTAAATGAATTAAAATTTCCCATACCCGTACCGAAAACCAAATACCCGAAATTATCCAATTTGGAACCAAACCGAACCAAACCGACCAAACTCAGTCGGTTAATTCGGTTAAACCCAAATTATGTTCACCCCTACCTAGCACTCTCATCCAAGCTGCACAAATTGAGTGCACACACGCATGCACACATGCATGCAGAAGAGAGAGGAGGAAATAAAAACCAGACTGGTTTCCCAAAAAAGGAATAAGGAAGAATTTCGACATTCCTTTATCTCCGAAAAACTGTAAAGAAATACCATCCCACCCCCCACACCCTGCGCAGGGGAAAAATACCTAGACCTCAAAGAATCTGTCAATAAATTCAAATATAAAAAACCTCAGCTCAGCATGCGAGAGAGAGAGAGAGAGAGAGAGAGAGAAGACATGTTATCAATATAACATTCAAAATAGCCATTAAACAACAAGAGGAATCACCTTGCGATCCAAATTAAATCAATCGCACGAAAGTTCTCACATCCATCAAGCAAAACGTCTCATAACTACAATAAATATTCTGGGGTTTGGCTTAATCCTAATTTATAAATATATATGTTCTCCAAGTGAATCACTAGATCAAAATTCAATAAGCAGCTTGTAGCATTACTCATTCTGCATGACTCTTTGCAACTCCAATGCCAAATAATAAGAACAAAGCATAGCAATAGACTTACAACTATGGAACCATTATTTCACATGCTCAGTAATGTCAATCAAGAAGATTAATTCCATATATCCAAATAGATTTCCAAAGCCACATTCGAAATTGCACAAAGCAGAAATCCTAACTGAAAAGCTACAATGATTCAAAGCCATAATCAACATGCATTGCAGATAACAGGAGTAATATCATCTCCCACTAAGAAATGCAACAAGAGAGCCATCACCCTACTGAAAGTGCAAGGCAAGCCCTGACAACACCTACTCATAAGCTTGCAGAAGTGAAAATTCCAAAAAAGCACTTTAACTTCACCCAACGCAGTTTTGAGTTGAGATTTGAGACATAGTCGCACTAAGAGAAGGAAATATCAATAAAGCTTTGAGCCCATTGCCATTGGATAAATTTAACAGGAATGTACCTATATTCATGACATATACTAACAGAGACCATGGCTTAACCATGTCGTTGCTTTCATAAAAAATGAGACATCAAGTTGGGTATATTTTTTCTGTATACCTGAAGGATAAAAGTTGATAATCTGAACTCCAATTTATTTTTTCTTCTCATCTTCCTACAGTTTCAGTGCAATCAAACAAACAAGCAACGTACTGGAAATTTTAATTAAACTAAGAGTTCACCATCAGAAATGTCAGAGCGACGCATTCAAGTATCAAAATCCAAGATTTATATCAAAAAACCAAGATTTAAGATTCAATACACACAATCCACGATAACATAACATCAACAGATGCTAAAAGAGTATGTTCCTCCAGCCTTGTCGAACCTCGAGACCACAAAACAAACTAAATACTGTTAAAATAAAACAAATAGCATCTAGCGTAAAACCTGAATCGATGGAATCACGACAAATCATCAATCGACGCTCTGCATAATATCCTCGGCGGTGAACTTAGCTCCCTTGTCCTTGTCAGCAGTGGCACGACCTTTTGCCTTGCGATCGAGGAGGGACTTGCGGTCCTTGTCGAGGCGGAGCTTGGTGATGACGACTTTGGAAGGGTTGATTCCGACGTTGACAGTGGAGCCGTTCACCTTTTCTCTGGTGATGCGCTCGATGTGGATTACCCACTTGCGGCGATACACCTGCACGACCTTGCCCTCCCGGCCCTTGTAGGTCCCTCGAACTACCTGGACCTCGTCGTCCTTGCGGACCGGCATCGACCGGACGTTGTATTTGCTGCGCAGGTCAGTCGAGAGGGGTGCGCTCATTAGGACTCGCCGCAAGCTCGACGGCGCCGTGAAGTGCGCCTTCCGGTTCTTCCGGCGGGACGACGTTACTCGGGGGTTATACTTCATTTCTGCGGCACCACACACAATCTCTCTCCCTCCCTCTCAGTCGAATCTCAGAGAAGAAGCGTTAGGGTTAGGGTTTCTTCTTATAGCTACTGCGATGGCAATACTCAAAGTGGGTTGGGCCTGGTTTTAACAATACTGGGCCACATCCTTACTGGGTCATTTTCGGCCCATTTTTTGGGCCCTGGTTCCTAAATTTTTTGGCTCTCTTGTTAAATATAAATACTTAAAAAAATTTATGAGCCTATTGTACTTATTGTCGAGCTAAATTTTGATTGACAAAAAAAAAAAAAAAAAACAAAAACAAAAACAAAATAATAGGTTAATGATTTGGTTAATAGACTTTATTTTAAGTGGCTAAATTTTGGTTGACAATAAAATTCTTGCACTAAATTTCAATCAATTCGATTTTTATAAATATTTAATTCAATTTTGGGATCTATTAGCTATAAGCATGTGCATTGCATGTGGAATAAATTTATATGTAAAAAATAATTATAGTATATATAATCTAAATTTAATAATTTTTTTAAAAATTTTGGATAAGAAAAATCATATTCTTTACAAGCTATCTAATTAATATTATTGTAAGAACAATAAGGTGCAAAACTCAATTATATTATAAATTATAAAATAAAGTTCTAAACTGATATTGTTTATCATCATCAGGTGAAGTTCGTAAAATTTTTTATATCAGGGGAGTAACATATATTTTTGTCAAAAATTTACGGAAAGTCTATAGGATTTTCACAAGTGGAAAAGCAAAAAATGAGAGAAAAAGCTCATCATTTCATTATAAAAATCAAGAGATAAAATAGTCATTTAATACATAATAAAAAAAATGTAGAGTGGTAGAGTCATTTTTTGGAGTACCAAAAATGTCTCTCATAAAAAAGATTAAAAAAAAAAACTTCTCTGGTATTAGTTATTATTGTTGAAGATTTTAGAAGTTTTGACTTTCCAAGTTAGTATACTTTCGTATATAGATTGATTGTAAATATGTTTTCTAGATTAGAGATATGCTCTACTGGCTAAGAGATTTGTAATCCTAAATTTTAGCATTCCAATTATGTATAGTGGTTATTTATGCCCACAATATTGTAAATCAAGGCACAATGAATTATACCAAGTTTTGACTTGATATTAGAGCCTCCTGAAAACCTCCATCAAAACATAAGCCTCCCATACTATTCTGAACAATCATCGCAGCAAACAACTACCACCATATGGCTCCCAAATCCTTTACTCTCAAACCATCAACCCCAATAATCCATATCCAATCCGAAAATTATGGCTTCCATGCCGGAGTTGTCATCACCGAAGTTAACTATGATGTATGGTCCCAAATATTAGAGATGCAAATCACAGGATGTGAGAAGCTCGAATATATTATGGGTAAAATTGATTCATCGAAGGAAATTGATCCTACTGATACAAAGTGGTATGCAAAGAATCAAAAGGTCAAGGGATAGTTGCTAACCTCCATGTCGCTAGAGATAATGAAGCGTTATTTGCGACTGTGTACCACAAAGGGAATCTGGAGTGCTCTTGCCAAAACATTCTATGATGGATTGGATGAGACATAACTTTTTGTACTAAATCAACGTGCCTTCACCACCAAACAAGCTGGTCGACCTCTATCAACTTATTACGGTGAGCTTGTCAAAAATTTCCAAGAATTAGATTATCGTGATAAAGTTATCATGAAGGATCTCGATGATACTATCACCTATAAGAAATTTGTTGCACGGTTGAGAGTGCACATCTTTCTTAGTGGTTTGGATGCAAAATTCGAACATATTAGAGGTGAGGTTCTTCGGAAGAACCCCTCTGAAAGTTGAGGTGTAGTCCCAAGAGAGAGGTGAATTGGGTTATAATTTTTTTTTTTAATTATTTTCAAGAATTCTTAACCCTTTTGTTAATTTAACAATCACACAGCATAAACTTATTTACTTATTCAATCCGCAAACCAAAACCCAATACAAGTAATCAAAACTCAATCAACCAAAAACCAATCAACAACTTTAAAGTAAACAATCAAAGATACCAAACCAGGATATATTATGCAATTTTTGGCAATTTCAGCTTTTGCAATAATTCAAGATATTTGCTTGTTTGTAGCCTTGTGAATATGTGTAAGCCCTATATTGATGGATTTAATTTCTCAATATGATGCAC
This sequence comes from Malania oleifera, assembly GCF_029873635.1. Lineage (NCBI taxonomy): Eukaryota > Viridiplantae > Streptophyta > Magnoliopsida > Santalales > Ximeniaceae > Malania > Malania oleifera. The sequence goes on from NC_080417.1 coordinate 5,773,389, forward strand.
ACTATGAATCCAACACTCCTCCCAAGAACTTGGACCTTAAATAAACTTTTAGTTAATTAGTCTTGGGTGTTAACCAATCAACGTACTCCCTTATGGTTTACGCAATTTGTATTGATCAACCAACCTACTTCCTTTCAATTTCTACAAATCCCAAAATCAAAATTAATCTTTAGTTTATTTAATATCTAATCCACGCAATGTATATGATCAAAAATAAATTCAATCACGTAGTTAATAGATGCTGAAAAGTAAAGAAAGTAAGGAAGGAGAGTGACACCACGTTTTTTACGAGGTTCGACTTGTCTCCAGCCTATGTCCTCGCCTTTGGTCAATACCACCAAAGGATTCCACTATATCGTTCCTTTTCGGGTGGAACAAACAATTACAAGTGATACCCCACGCTCAAACACTCCTTCAATAGCCTAGAGCAATGCCTTTCCAAGTGATACCCCACTCTCGGCCACTCCTTCAATAGACTAGAGCATTGCCTCTCCAAGCAATGCCTTACGCTCGGTCCAACGATCCAACAACCTGGAATCGTCAATCACTACAAGAAAGCAAGAGACAATCTCTGTGTACAATAGCACTCTCACATAGAGCAGGTTAGTACAATTTCAAACACTTGATACTTCAATATTTAAATATCAAATTGAAATAAGATTGAAGCTCTAGTAAGAATTCACCAAGTTCTTTCTTGATGAGAATTAGCAACTCAAAACTTAAAGGTAGGATGATCAGCACTTCAGATTTTTTCTGCAATTTAGTTGTGCAAAGTGTTGAGCAAGAGAAAGCTTTGAAATAGTAAGTGTGCTTTCAACTTATGAACATATTTTTTTCTTTCTTGGTTGTTTTATATTAATTTGATTTGCAAAACCATGTATTTATAGACTTAGAAAAGTAATTTTGTGTTGCCTAAGTTTACTTGGAGTATCCCCCAAGTTTTCATAAATTTTGGGGCACAAGAAACCTTTATTTGAAATTTAAGACATTTAAAATTTCTAACCGTTAACAGTGTTCAGACGACTGAAATATCTGGTTCACTCTTCTGATGTTCCTTAACACGCTAAAAAATTTGAACTAGACACAGGGTCAGACGACCGAACTGAGGGTTCATTCTTCTGAAGTCCCAAATCAGACGACTGAATTGAGGGTTCAGTCTTCTGAAGGTGTACTGTCTCTTCTAAAATCTTCAATAGAATGAACTAATTCTTCAGTCTTCTAAAGAACTTCTTCAGTAGAATGAACAAAATCTTCAGTCTTCTGAAGTACATCTTCAGACTTTTGAGGATTACCTCCAAATTGCGAGGTGGATTTTGTTATAGAGTTGGTACTAGGTACGGTGCCAATATCGAAAGCTCCATATCGTATGGCTTTAGCAGAATTGAGAGAGTTGAAGGAGCAGCTACAGGAGTTGCTAGAGAAGGGGAGTATATTCAACCGAGTGTTTTACCCTAGGGAGCATCGGTGCTATTTGTAAAGAAGAATGATGGGTCGATGAGGAAGTGCATCGACTACAGAGAGCTTAACAAGGTGACGGTAAAGAACAAATACCCGCTACCCAGGATTGATGATCTATTTGACCAACTACAGGACACAGATTTTCTCTAAGATCGATCTACGATCTGGGTATCATCAGTTGAAGGTGAAAGTGGAGGACATTCCGAAGACAACATTTTGAACCCGGTATGGCCATTACAAATTTATGGTTATGCCTTTTGATTTGACGAATGCACTTACGACATTTATGGATCTGATGAACAGGGTCTTTCATGAATACTTAGACCGATTCATCGTGGTATTTATAGATGACATCCTAGTATATTCTAGGAGTGCTGCAAAACATGAGGTTCATCTGAGATTGGTACTGCAAATGCTCATGGAAAAGAGGTTATATGCTAAACTGAAGAAATGCGAGTTCTGATTGGAACAGATTGCGTTTCTAGGGCATGTAGTGTCCAAAGAAGGGGAATCAAGGGATCCGAGTAAAATAGAAGCGGTAGTGGATTAGGCAAGACTGAAGAATGTTTAGGAGGTCAGAAGTTTTCTGAGTCTTGCAGGTTACTACTGACGGTTCGTAGAAGGATTCTCCAGTTTAGCAGATCCATTGACGCTACTCACGAGGAAGAACGTGAAGCATGATTGGACGGATGAGTGCGAACTGAGTTTCCAGGAGCTGAAACAGTGGTTGGTTTTTACTCCAGTTCTAACCATTCATATGGGGATGGTGGATTTGTTATCTTCAGTAACGCCTCTAAGAAAGGTCTCAGGTGTGTTCTAATGCAGCATGGAAGAGTGATTACTTATGCTTCTCATCAAATTAAAGAGTACGAGAAGAACTACCCGACACATGATATGGAACTAGTAGCGGTAGTGTTTGCATTGAAAATCTGGAGGCACTACCTGTATGGTGAAAGGTGCGAAATTTTTACCAATCGTAAAAGTCTTAAGTATATTTTCACCCAAAAAGAGCTAAATATGAGGTAGCGTAGATGACTTGAGTTGATAAAGGATTACGACTGCACCATTAGCTATCACTTAGGAAAAATGTGGTAGCTGATGCTCTAAGTCTGAAGTCAGTTGATGCGTCGGTCTCACCAGTGGGAGTTCAACATCATATCTGTGACAACCCGAATAATAATGGGATTTAAATAATAAAGAGGAAGGGAAATGGAAATAGTAACAGAAGGAGGAAGTCAACTTCGTCGATGAATGCTACTTTGGAAGGAATAACCGAGGGGAAACATCAGGGCTTCGTCGATGAATACAAGGATTCATCGACGAGGGTTTTAGAAAATTCATCAATGAATACAGGGGATTTGTCGACGAGGGTTTTAGAAAATTCGTCGACGAATACAGGGGAATCGTCGATGAAGAGATACCAAGAGAGATCTGAACCGACTGAATTTCGTTGACGAGGACTGAATTTCGTTGACGAAATTATTGAAGGACTCGTCGACGAATGACATGGCTCATCGACGAATCCAGTTCTATAAATATAAAAAAATCCAGATTTTAACTTCCCCATTAAGCTAACTCACTCCTCTCTATCTCCCCTTCGGCCCTTTCTCTCTCTCTTTCATTGATTTTGGGCTAGATTTACGCTGGATCGACAACCCAAAGTCACCATGACGCTCTTGGGGAAGTTCTCTCCAAATCTGCCGGAGCGGATCGTTGGTGAAAGCAAGTTGGAAATCATCCCTAAGTTGAGGTAAGACTTTTTAAGCCAAATTTGGTCTTATGGTAGTTATAAGAAATGATGTACACGTAGAAATACTAAATTTTAATACTGAGAGTTTTCAGTTTCAGGGTATTGATCAAGAAATCCTACGGGGGTAGACCGGAATATTTTAGGGGCTTTCTTAGTAGCCAAGTAAGGGAATAAATTAAAGTTGTTACTTTCCACGCAAATTATTATTATTTATGAGTAACTTGATTTCCTAAAAGTATTAATGATATTTGAATATTATGGAATAAATGTATGTTTGATAAAAATACTGTCAATGTGATGAAACGTATATATATGTATGAGATGCTAGAAATTATGATTTTTAGAATATAATGTATGGTTTTATGCAGCAAATATGTGGCATGAATATTATTTTCCATGTAAGAATATCATGATACGACGATGATACGAATGAAATATGTTTTGTGAAATTATGAAAGAATACAGTATATTATGATGATTTTGAAATGCATGGTAATTGATGTAATTTCAAAACGATATTATAATATGTTTGGCACGAGGCCGTAATTATGATATGTTCGACACGAGGCTGTAATTATGAAAGTTTCTAATCATGTACTATATGTTATCAAAACCCGTTTGTTAGTTTAGTTTAGTTCAAGAGCTTGGTACCGTAGCTTATAGATAAGATGTTTATGATCAGATTAGTGCTAACCACCCTACCAGGGGGTGGGAGATGGATAGTCGATGTGACTTTCAGTAGAGTGTGGACGTCCACCTGGAAGTATGGACCTGAGTGCGGCGGGCCCATCGTACTTACAGACATATTTGACTCGGCAGTGGTCGACCAGTCATTGTCGGGTCCCACCTTCAGGCTGCACAACCCGTCATGGGAAGTAATACATGACACCAGCTAGCTATTCATCTTGGGTATGTTTTCAGTATTATTAGTATAATGGAAGTTTACATATGATATGATTTATCAGCAATTATGAAAGTATACGATTATTCAGTATGTGATGATAAATGTCTATAGATATATGAAATGTATTGTATATGTATAATTACATTAAATATTCCTGTTGCCACAGAGCTGTATTTAGTTTATTTTCCCTTACTGAGAAGCATCTCACCCTCGAAAATTAAATGATTTTTAGCAAACCCAGAGAGACCGGCAGGTCAGGGCCGCCGTTGAGTGATTGGAACTTCCCTACTAGAAGGGTAAGCGTTGAACTAGGATCGGGAGATTTTTGTTAAATGATCCTAGTGTTATTTTGACTTTTTGGAGGTTGTATATAGTAACAGTATTTTGATGATATAGTAAATTCTAGCATTATGTTTTATGGTTGGATGTTCGAGATTTTATGCTTACTGCTGCTTAGGTTTCCGCTTTGATTGACAGGTGTCCCCGTTACCCACGGGTTCGGGTTGAATTTTTCATTTAATTTGTTACATTATATATTGATAAATTGAGGTTGTTACATTTGGTATCAGAGACAGGTTACTAGGTCCTATAGACTTTATAGTGCAACAGTAATAATACTAGAGTATATGATAAAGGGATTTGAGGTCTAGTTTTGTAGTCTAGATGCAGGACTTCCGTGGTGGTTTGTGTGATTTTCCTGGGGTGACGATTTCAGGAAAGTCATTGTAAACTATCGTCGGGTTGGGTATCTAGGTTGCAGGATTGAATCTTGAATTAAGATCAGGAGTGACGAGTCAATTAGGAAAATATATTGTATAAGTTGAGTGATATGTATAGAAAAGGAGGTTTTGAGTTAAGTTACTTGTTTTTCAGGATGGACCTTGGTGGCAGTAGTGCCCATGCCAGTGGGAGTGAGGGTGCTGGACCCTCAGGCGCTGCGGGTAGTGATTTAGATGCTGTTTTACGCAACATGACACAACAGGTTATGGCAGAAATTGCCAATAGTTCAAAGGAACAAGGTGGTCTATCAGCACGCCATGGTAGTTCGATTGAGAAGTTTATTAAGATGAGTCTTCCAGCTTTCTCAGGTGGGACATATCCTGCAGTTGCTGAAAACTGAGTGCAGGAGATAGAGAAAATATTTACAGTACTGCAGTGTTCAGAGGAGCAGAAGATACTGTTTGTCACCTACAGACTGACTAGAGAGGCCGAGAGATGGTGGTCGGCAGTGAGACTTTTAGAGCAGCAGAGGACTATACCTGTGGAGATGACGTGGGAGCGGTTTAAGGAAATATTCTTCGACAGGTATTTTCTAGCCTCTTCTAGGGAGGCTAAGATTGAGGAGTTCTTGAATTTGAAGCAGGGACAGCTGTCAGTACAGCAGTATACAGCGAGGTTTATCGAGCTATCTCACTTCGCCCCGTACATCATTCCAAATGAGGCGAAGAAGGTACGACAGTTTGAAAGAGGCCTAAAGAGAGAGATATATAAGCAGGTATAGATACTGAAGTTGCAGGACTTTGTCGAGCTGGTTGACCGAGCCACTATAGCAGAAATTGGTGATCGGTTAGAGGCTCAGGAGCAGAGGCAGAAGAAGAGATCCACACCTACTAGTTTCCAACAGGGAGTCGGTCGTGCTACGTGGAAGAGAGGTGACTATTATAGAGATCGGAGATAGGAGACCAGGAATCGCGGTTTCCAGGGTGTGCGGTCATCTCCAGCTTACCCATCTTGCGGGAAGAAACACATGGCGGAGTGTCGTGCCGGGCGAGGTGTCTGCTACAAGTGCAGGGAGCCAGGACATATGATAAAGGAGTGTCCAACACAGATGGGTGCTGCTCCTACTCTTAGACCTGCACGAGGAGGTTACCAGGTGCCACGAGGAGGCCAGCAGAGGAATATGGCCCCAGCTAGGGTTTTCGCTTTGACGCCAAGCGATGCTGAGGCGGCCAGCGACGTGGTGACAAGTACGATGAATATGTTTTCATTTAAAGTTATTGCACTTTTTGATTGTGGTGCCACACATTCGTTTGTGTCCTTGGGGTATGTTAAATTATGTGGGGCGAAAATGCAATCATTAGATATCGGGTTATTAGTGGCTACACCGACCGGGTCAGCAGTGAGATGTAGTAGGATGCTCCGTGGTTGTCCAGTTGATGTTCAGGAGAGAATTTCATCTGCTGATTTGGTGGTGCTGGATATGCACGGGTTTGACATTATCTTTGGCATGGATTGGCTAGCATCTAATTCTGCTATTATAGACTGTCGTGCAAGGGAAGTGATATTCATACCTCCAGGGAAACCAGAATTCAGATTTGCAGGGTCACGAGTGCAATCATTACCTCAGATGGTCTCAAGTGTTCAGGCGAGGAGACTGCTCCAGAATGGTTGTCTAGGATTCGTGGCTTTTGTGAAGGAAATGTTAGAAAATGAATTGAAATTTATCAATACGCCTGTGGTGAAAGAATTTACAGATGTGTTCCCGGATGAATTACCAGGTTTGCCACCTGATCGTGAGGTAGATTTTCCTATTGATCTACTTCCAGGCATAGCACCGATTTCTAAAGCACCGTACCGAATGGCGCCAGCAGAGTTGGCAAAATTGAAAGATCAATTGCAGGATTTGCTTGATAAGGGCTTCATACGACCTAGTGTATCGCCGTGGGGAGCTCCAATGCTATTTGTAAGGAAGAAGGACGGGTCTATGAGGATGTGCATAGATTACAGAGAGATTAATAAAGTCACACTCAAGATCAAGTATCCTCTACCCCGCATCAATGATTTGTTTGACCAGCTCCAGGGTACACGGGTGTATTCCAAGATCGATCTCAAGTCAGGCTACCATCAGGTAAAGGTGAGAGTGGAGGATGTATTGAAGACGACTTTTAGGACCAGATATGGGCATTATGAGTTTTGGTTATGCCATTTGGTCTGACGAATGCTCTAGCGATATTTATGGATTTGATGAATAGGATTTTTCATCCATACTTAGATCAGTTTGTAGTTGTTTTTATTGATGATGTATTGGTCTATTCGAGGAGCTATGAGGAGCACGAGATGCATCTGAGGCAGGTTTTGCAGATGCTTAGGGAGAAGAAGCTGTATGCAAAATTCAGTAAATGTGACTTCTGGCTCGAGAAAGTTGTGTTTTTGGGGCATGTAATCTCAGGGGACGGAATTTCTATAGACCCTAATAAGATTGAGGCGGTAGTGAATTGGGTTAGACCAAGGAACGTTCAGGAGATCAGGAGTTTCTTGGGGTTAGCTGGTTATTATTGTCGTTTTGTCTAGGGGTTCTCAGCTTTGTTAGGACTGACGAAGAAAAATGTTAGATTTGAATGGGACAACAGCTGTAAGCAGAGTTTTCAGGAGCTGAAGTAGAGATTAGTCACAATGCTGGTATTGATCATCCCGTATGGGGGTGAGGGTTATACTATCTATAGTGATGCATCATTAAAAGGACTTGGCTGTGTGTTGATGCAGCATGGCAGGGTAGTGACATATGCGTCCAGACAGTTAAAAGAATACGAAAAGAACTACCCTACCTATGATCTTGAGTTGGCTGCAGTGGTACACGCATTGAAAATTTGGAGGCATTACCTGTACGACGAGCAGTATGAGATTTTATCTAACCACAAAAGTTTAAAGTATTTCTTCACCCAGAAGGAATTGAATATGAGACAGAGAAGGTGGTTAGAGTTGATTAAAGATTTTGACTGTACTATCAGCTACCACCCAGGGAAAGCAAACGTGGTAGCTGATGCACTGAGCAGGAAGTATGGAGTATCAGTGTTGGTAGTTATGGAGATCCAGCGTCCGATCATGATGGATCTAAAAAGACTTGGCATTGAATTGATAGAGAGTAATACTCCAGTACGTATCGCCAGCCTAGTGGTACAGCCTACTCTGCAGGAAAGAATTAAAGCTGCCCAGAAAGAAGATCCAGAATTGGTAGAGGTAATGGACAGAGTGCAAAGTGGCCAGGGAGATGAATTCTGCATTTCAGATGACGGAGTTTTGCGGTTCCGTTCCAGATTATGTGTTCCTGCTAATACTAACATTAGGAGGACTATTTTAGACGAGGCTCATAGATCTTTGTATACAGTTTATCCCGGCAGTACGAAAATGTACAAGGATCTGTGAGAGTTTTACTGGTGGAGTGGAATGAAGAGGAAGATTGCTGAATATGTAGCCCAGTGCTTGACGTGCCAGTAGGTAAAAGCTGAGCACCAGAGGCCGGCAGGCCAGTTGCAGCCGTTATTTATCCCAAAGTGGAAGTGGGATCATATATCCATGGACTTTGTTTCAGGGCTACCATTGACATCGCATGGCCAAAATGCGATTCGGGTGATAGTAGATCGATTGACTAAGTCCTCCCATTTACTCCATATCATGATCAGCTATTCCCTCAGCCGTTTAGTGGAGATTTACATTCAAAAGATAGTTCATTCTCATGGGGTGCCTGTATCTATTGTGTCAGATCGAGACTCGCGATTCACGTCACGATTTTGGAGGAGCTTGCAGGAGGCTCTGGGGTCTCAGTTATCGTTTAGCACGACATTCCATCCTCAGTTAGACGGAAAGACTGAGAGGACGATACAAATACTAGAGGATATGCTTCGTGTATGTGTTTTAGATTTTGGGGGTAGCTGGACTCAGTTTATGCCACAGGTAGAGTTCGCGTATAATAAAAGTTACCAGTCTAGTATTGGCATGGCATCGTTTGAGGCCTTGTACGATAGGAGATGTTGATCTCCTTTGTATTGGGACGAGATGGGTGAGCGGCTAGTTGTGGGGCCAGAGATGGTACAGCAGGTGTATGATAAAGTTTGGTTTATCAAGGAGAGAATCAGTGCAGCTCAGAGCCGACAGAAAAGTTATGACGACAATCGCCGCAGGAATTTGGAATTCGATGCTAGTGATCATGTGTTTCTGAAGATAGCTCCATTGAAAGGAGTTATGAGATTCGGAAAGAAGGGTAAACTCAGCCCTAAGTTTATCAGTCCGTTTGAGATTTTAGAGAAAGTGGGACCGGTGGCCTATAGGGTAGCTTTGCCACCTACACTATTCAGGATGCACGACATATTCCATGTATCTATATTAAGGAAATACGTCCCAGATCTTCTCATATTAAGCTATGGTGAGATAGAGCTCCGTGATTCACTAGCTTATGAGGAGGTACCCATGCAGATTCTAGATAGAAGGGAACAGGAACTGCGTAGTAAGAAGATTCCTCTGGTAAAAGTTCTATGGAGGAATCATGCGATATAAGAGGCTTTTTGGGAGCTCGAGGAGCAGATCAGACAGAACTATCTGCAATTATTCTAAAAAATTTAAATGTAATTAGAAAATGTGAGTAAATATGTAGTTTTCTTTTGCAGGTACATGTAATACTTTAGTTAGTATGTGGTATTTTAGTTTTGGGAGAAATTTTCTTTTGGTATATGTAATCTCCCAAGACTTGAGATTGTAATTACGGTATTCCTCCTCCACAAGTGAGGGTAAGTAATAAAATAAGTAGACCATTTTGCCTAAAAAGGGATGATGAATTATATGAGTAGTAAATTTCGAGGACGAAATTTTATAAGGAGGGGAGAATGTGACAACCCGAATAATAATGAGATTTAAATAATAAAGAGGAAGGGAAATGGAAACAAGTTAGGAAGTCGACTTCATTGACAAACGCTACTATGGAAGGAATAACCAAGGGGAAACATCAGGGCTTCGTCGACGAATACAGGGGATTCATCGATGAGGGTTTTAGAAAATTCGTCGATGAATACAGGGGAATCGTCGATGAAGAGATACCGAGAGAGGCCTGAACCAACTGAATTTCATCTACGAGGACTGAATTTCGTCAACGAAATTATTGAAGGACTCGTCGAAGAATGGCGTGACTTGTCGACGAAACCAGTTCTATAAATATAAAAAAATTCGGATTTTAACTTCCCCATTAAGCTAACTCACTCCTCTCTCTCTCTCTCTCTCTCTTTCTCCCCTTTGGACCTCTCTCTCTCTTTCATTGATTTTGGACCAGATTTATACCGGATCAACAATCCGAAGTCACCACGACACTCCTGGGGAAGTTCTCTCCAAATCTGCCAAAGCGGATCGTTGGTGAAAGCAAGTTGGAAATCATCCCTAAGTTGAGGTAAGGCTTTTTAAGCCAAATTTGGTCTTATGGTAGTTATAAGAAATGATGTACACGTAGAAATACTGAAGTTTAATACTGAGAGTTTTCAGTTTCAGGGTATTGATCAGGAAATCCTATAGGGGGTAGACCGGAATATTTTAGGGGCTTTCTCAGTAGCCAGGTAAGGGAATAAACTAAAGCAGTTACTTTTCACACAAATTATTATTATTTATGAGTAACTTGATTTCCTAAAAGTATTTATAATATTTGAATATTATGAAATAAATGTATGTTTGAGAAAAATACTGTCAATGTGATAAAACGTATATATATGTATGAGACGCCAAAAATTATGATTTTTAGAATATAATATATGGTTTTATGCAGCAAATGTATGGCATGAATATTATTTTCCATGTAAGAATATCATGACACGAAGATGATACAAATGAAATATGTTTTGTGAAATTATGAAAGAGTACAGTATATTATGATGATTTTGAAATGCATGGTAATTGATGTAATTTCAGAACGATATTATGATATGTTCGACACGAGGCCGTAATTATGAAAGTTGCTATATAATCATGTATTATATGTTATCAGAACCCGGATGTTAGTTTAGTTCAGTTTAGGAGCTCGGTACCGTAACTTATAGATCAGATGTTTATGATCAGATTAGTGCTAACCACCCCATGAGGGGTTGGGAGATGGATAGTCGATGTGGCTTTTAGTAAAGTGTGAACGTCCACCTAGAAGTCCAGACCAGGGTGCGGCGGGCCCATCTTACTTACAGACATATTTGACTCGGCAGTGGTCGACTAGCCATTGTCGGGTCCCGCTTTCGGGCTGCACAACCCATCATGGGAGGTAATACATGACACCAACTAGCTATTCATCTTGGGTATGTTTTCAATATTATCAGTATAATATATGTTTACATACCATATGATTTATCAACAATTATGAAAGTATATGATTATTTAGTATATGATGATAAATGTCTACAGATATATGAAATGTACTGTATATGTATAATTACATTAAATATTCATGTTGCCATACAACTGTATTTAGTTTATTTTCCCTTACTGAGAAGTGTCTCACCCCCGAACATTAAATGATTTTCAGGAAACCTAGAGAGACCGACGAGTCAGGGCCGCCGTTGAGTGATTGGAGCTTCCCTACTAGAAGGGTAAGTGTTGAACTAGGATCGAGAGATTTTTGTTATATGATCCTAGTGTTATTTTGATTTTTTGGAGGCTGTATATAGTAACAGTATTTTGATGATATAGTAAACTCTGGTATTATGTTTTATGGTTGGATGTTCGAGATTTTATGCTTGCTGCTACTTAGGTTTTCGCTGTGATTGACAGGTGTCCCCGTTACCCACGGGTTTAGGTTGACTTTTTCATTTAATTTGTTACATTATATATTGAGAAATTGAGGTCGTTACAATATCTGTATGAACCTGGAAAGGTTGGGCTTAGAAATTGTGGAGGGAAATCACCAGGCTCTTCTTGCTAGCTTGGTGGTACAGCCGACCTTACAGGAGAGGATCCGAACAGCTCAAAAGGAAGATGAAGAGTTGGTAGAGGTTATGGAAGGGGTACATAGTGGTTTAAAGCCGGATTTCAATATCTCTGATGATGGTATATTGAGGTTCCACGGTAGGGTTTGTGTACCGAATGACGTCGAGATTAAACAGTTCATTCTAAAGGAGGCACACCGTTTGCCCTACACCATACATCCAGGAAGTACGAAGATGTACCGAAACCTTAGGGAATCTTTCTGGTGGTCGAAAATTAAAAGAGAGATTGCCCGTTTCATAAAGCAGTGCCTGACATGTCAGCAGGTCAAGGCAGAACACTAGAGGCCAGTATGACCCCTTCAGCCACTTGACATTCCAGAGTGGAAATAGGAGCATATCTCGATGGATTTCGTATCGGGGTTACCTATGGCGGTGCATGGGCAGAATGCTATATGGGTTGTAGTTGATCTGCTGACGAAGACTGCGAATTTCATTCCAATCAGAGTCAGTTATTGTAACGTCCTGCTAGTAAAATAAAATCTTTTCCCCTATTTTAATATCAAACATTAACCTCAATAACGGAAAGACAATGATATAAAATAAATCCACACATAATACAATACCAGAGTGTCAAATAATCCCACAATGTACAAACATCACTGTTCTCTCGAAACTACCCTTACTGATACCAAGGGTTTACAAAACATGCCACCCAAAAATAATACTCACTCTCAAAAAGGGCAGTACAACAGCCCCTCTACTTGCAAGCCTGCTCCACTCGCCTAACTGGTTCACCTAAAAAATAATTCAACACTGGGATGAGCCAACGCTCAGTAAGATGAAACATGCTATTACTAGTGTGTGGCCACTGAGCTATAATTTGGTAAAAATAATCTGATTTAAGAATAGTATAAATAACTGAACTTGAAATGCTGAGATTACATAACGTATAATAAAACCATTGACTACATAATTTAACATGTCAATCTGTATGAAATTACTTTTCATATTAATACTACTATTCCTGAAAGTTTGATAACTCATAATATCTGAGAAATTTCCCTAGATGGCTGTATGTCATGATTTAACCCCTCATGACAGGGTTGTGTAGCCGAAAGGTGGGACCTATCCTGGCTGGCCTACCAGGGTAATTCAACTGAACTTCGACAGTCTGATCGGTCCCCTCAATCCATATCTGATGGAGAGCTTCTCCCGAAGTGGGCACGATCGACCTTGTACCACTTACTATCTGAGTAAAGTGGTTGCACTCTGAATTGAATATCCGTAGCTACGGTACCGTGCTCTGCTGTCTGATCCATTAGGGTCTGATACTATATAGGTAACTGATATCTGTAATATACTTCTTTTATTATGGTTTCTAAAATAACCATAACCCTATAAGTGTATCTGAAAATCTAAATAAACTGTCCGATATTCTGATTTAATATATATATATATACACTCGAACTACTCTCTGAATAACTAAATTTTAGGGCATTATGGTACTATTAAACATAATATTCTGGAACTACTGAGAATGAATATTTCCATAGTATTTCTATTAGTAAACTGTAACCATAGCGTTCATAATACATATTAGTACAGTACTATTATATGAATAATTCATGCCACACTAATAGATATTAATATTACTAGGCTTTGAAAACTGTATATATAGTTTGAATCATAAATTAATACAAGCATATAATTTGTACTGAAATCATATATGGTTGCCTAGTATAGCATGTTTCCCTTATCTGACTATTGAAAAGCCCCTACTGTATACTGGTCCAACACCCGCAGGGCGCCTACTCAATACCCTGAAAACAACATTTGCCAGAACATAATATCATTATTTCTTTGCCTCCATCATTTCTTACAACTGCTAGAAGGCCAAAAACTGAATAAAAGGTCTTACCCTGATTCTGGGAAGAAATTCAACTCGATCTCACCGACGATCTACCCTAGCAGACTTGAAAAGAACTCTACTAGGAGCGTCGTGGTGGCCTCAGATCATCGATCCGGCTAACAACGGGGTCGAAATCGAAGAGAGATGGAGGAGAGAACGTAGGAGAGAGAGAGGGGAAGGTTTGCATTGAGTTTTCTACGATTAAACCAAGTTTAGGGCTATTTATACTGCAGCCTTTGTCGACGAGCCACGTTATCTCGTCAACGAGGTCCAGAAGGAGGTTCATTGACGAATACCATCTTCTCGTCGACGAAATTCAGAATTCGAAAAATGGCCGCTTGGTATTTTCTCGTCAATGAAATGCTACCTTGTCGACGAGGTCCTCATATACCCTCGTCGACGAATCCCCTGTGTTTGTTGACGAGGCCTTAGGAAAATTATTGGGTTATTACATTCCAAAATGCAACGTCATCGATTCGCGTTCGTCGATGAAGTCGGCTGCCTCCTTCTGTTACTGTTTCCATTTTCCTCCCTCCTATTATTTAAATATCATTATTCTTCGGGTCATTACAGTTATTATCTGAATAGACTGGAAAAGTTATATGTGTGGAAGATTGTATGACTCCATGGTATCCCAGTTTCTATCATTTTAGATCAAGACCCACATTTTAGTTCTCGATTCTGGAAGAGTCTACAGGATGCCTTGGGATCGCAGCTTACATTCAGTACGTCGTTTCACCTATAGACGAATGGACAGTCTAAGAGGACTATTTAGATGTTAGAAGATATGTTGCATGCATGTGTACTAGACTTTGGGGATAGTTGGATATGGTATCTACCGCTGGTGGAATTTGCATATAATAACAATTACCAGGCCAGTATAGAGATGGCACCATATGAGGCATTGTATGGTCATCAGTGTCGATCTCCATTGTACTGGGACCAGATACTAGGACCGAAATTGATTTAGCAGGCCTCTACAAAGGTCGAGCTGATTAGAGAGAGAATCAGGGCAGCTCAGAGTCAGCAGAAAAGTTATGCTAATACTCACTGACGAGAGCTAGAGTTCGAGGCAGGAGATATGGTATTCCTAAAGATTGCTTCGATGAAGGGAGTAATGAGATTTGGGAAGAAACGGAAAATAAGCCCTCGGTACATTGAGCCATTCGAGATCCTGGAAATGGTAGGTCCGGTTGCTTATCGAGTGGCATTACTCCCAACACTATCCAGAGTTCACGACGTGTTTCACATATCAGTCCTGAGGAAGTATGTGCCAGATCCTTCACACGTGCTGAGTTACGAACCTCTGGAGATCAGTGATGCACTAGCATACGAAGAGGTTCCAGTACAAATATTAGATCAGAAGGTACAACAGTTACGGACTAAGGAGATATCGTTATTGAAGATATTGTGGCATACTCACGCAGTTAAGGAAGTTTCATGGGAATTAGAATCAGAGATACGTCAGAAGTACCCTCAGTTATTCAGAGATAGTTAGAGGTATAAAAGTAAGTAGAATAGGTGGTTCAGATTATTTAAGATATGGTTTTGGGAGAGTTTTTGTATGTGTATTGTAATCTCCCGAAGCATCACATTGTAACCACGACATTCCTCCGCCATATGTGAGGGTATGTAATAAACTTAGGCTGGAGCCGCCATGTGGGTGGTTGCCGACTCTTCTGTAGAACTGAGTGATAAGGTAAGGTTATGCTTAGAAACGGTTAATAAATTTCGAGGACGAAATTTTTATAAGGAGGGGAGATTGTAGAGACCCGAACCCGTAAAATAAGAAAAAGGGTAAAAAGGTAATTTTAGCAGGTTTCATCAACGAAGGCCCTTCTACGGTTCGCCATCGAAATTCAGAGCCTCGACGATGAAGAGATCCCGATTGACAAGAAAAATATCGGACGAGGGTTTGTCGACGAAGGAAGAGGTTTGTCGACGAAGAGCCTTTTGTGGCTCGTCGACAAAGGCACTGTTTGTCGATAAGTTTGACCAGGTCAAGGAGTCTATAAATATCATTTTTGGTTGCTTAAGGGTTAAGAAACTCTCTCTCTCTCTCTCTCTCTCTCTCTCTCTCTCTCTCTCTCTCTCTCTCTCTCTCTCTCTCTCTCTTCGATCCTTCGTTGTTCGTTACCCGAATCCACGATTCGACGTTACTACGTGGATCAGGGAGAAAACCTCTACGATTATAGTGGATTGGATCTTCGTTTTGAGGATTTTTGGGTTTTATCCCAAAATCGAGGTAAGGGTCTAAGTTCGTTTTTGTTTCGGTAGATCTATAGTAGATAGAATTGTATTAAAGTACTGTTATGTGGTTTTTAGGTTTTAAGAACTCGATTTGTTGTTTTGGAGCCGGGTAGCTCATGTTTCAAAATTCAGAAAAAGGTAAAGGGATTTTTTACATCAATTTTTTTAGAAAACTAAACCGCTATAAAGTTAGCTTATGTTTATATGCACGTATTGACTGCTTATTTGCAAAGTTTCACTTGGTAAAAATGTTGGTTTTACGATTTTGGTAAAAATGAGGGTTTTAGCGTATGATCTCCAAACTTTTCAAAACTTATTTATTTGTATTAATCTTAACGTAGGAGATGCTTGAACCCCTTATTTTCCATTTAAATGATATTTATCAAGTTATATATATTATATAATAGATTTTTGACCAAACGAGTGTAACATATGATATGAAATGGAATATGTGAATCTATTTAAATACGTATATGAACTATGGGAACTGGTGTTCCATTTTACTATCTGAAAACGTGGAAAACAAGTGTCGGTTATATACCGAGCTTTGTAGGTGAAAAGGGTAAAACTAAGAATGTGTGTGCCGGTTTATACCATATTATGAATGAATGAGTTTGTGAAAATACTGGAATTGTACAAGTGATTTGTCAATTTGAAACAAGTTAATTCGTTTTATCATAAATTGTATATATGATATTTGAAATCGCAGCTTATTACTATCAGAGCCTTAAAAAGCTCATCGTTATATGAGAGCCCTAAAAAGCTTGCCCTTATAAGAGAGCCTTAAAAAGCTCAGCGTTATATGAAACCTTAAAAAGCTTAAGTGCAGTTCCGTTGCTTTATACTGGATACAGTGCAATCACACATCTGATTTCCAGTGTGGGTATCGAGATAGTTGGCTGGATTGGAGTGTGCCTTTGGTGGATTAATGGACCAGGTGGTTCCAGTCAGACTATAGTAAATCGTACAACCCGAGCAAAGGCGTAGTGTTGGCATTTGTTATTATTATTTCTAAGGTGGTCAATGTTCTAAATATGCATAAAAACGATTTAAAAACTAAAGTAGGCAAAGTCACAGGTTTGAGTACTGGGCGGAGGGATTGTACAGTGTATGGGCCTGTATCCTACCCTAACCTCAGGAACTCTCGCTTGCAATGATGCTTAATTATCTATTGCAAGAATTATATTTATATTTTTTCTATATTCAGTATTGAGAATATGCTAAATATGTAACTGTTTTCTACTGGTTTGAATATGTATGGTCACACACTGATGTAATATCTTCCACCTTATTGAGAAGTGTCTCACCCCAACATACAACATTTTTTTCAGGTCCTACAGGACGTCGGTCCTAGTTGTTGGAGGAACTTGGAGTGTCGTTTTATTTTTAGCTTACATAAGTGTCTTGTATATGTAATAGATTTAGTTCAGAATATCTTTTGGAGGTTGTAAGAACATGTTATGTTTTTAGTATGATTGTATGTATTTAAGGATACAGTAGAAACTCTGGTTTTGTCTATTAGATTCCATATGAATGTTTATGTTTACGCTGTGCATGAGATTAGATATCAGTATGAAACACCCACGTGTCCCTATTAAGGGCGGGTGGTATATGTATGTTCATTCAGAGACATGTATATTATATAGGTGTAATAGCACTCTAGGACCGTATAAAGGGTCGGGACGTTACATAACGTGTTTGGTAATCAATTATTCAAACTTTTAAAAGTTAACTTTAAGCTTTTTCAAGAAACTTTTAAAAGTGATAGATTTGAAACTTTTATAAATTAAAAGTTAACTTTTTCTCCAACAAATTATCCTTCAAATTTTCAAATATTACAAGACTATTAAAGTATTGATTATATTTTTCTAAAAGTATACATTTCTTTTAAATGCTTTTAAACACTTTAATTTTTTTTTTTACCAAATGCTTTAAAATCAACTTTTTAAAGGGCAACTCCTTAATTTACTTTATATCAAATATTTCTTCAAATTTTTCAATGGAACAACTACCCCGCACTAAAACTGTAGTGACCCGAAGAGTAATAGCATTTTAATAATAATAAGAGGGAAGAAATAGATACAGAAACAGAAGAAGGTCATAGACTTCGTCGACGACATTGCATTTTGGGGATAATTTTAATTTTAGGAAATTGCCAGGACTCGTCGACGAATACAGGGGTTCGTCGACGAGAAAATACCGAGAGACGGTTTTGGCTACTCTGAATTTCGTCGACGAATATAAGGTATCGTCAACGAATTTAATGAAGGACTTGTCGACGAGGTGACGTGTCTCGTTGACGAATCTGACCCTATAAGTAGGAAAAGCTCGAATTTTTATCATAATTTTCGGCTTTTCTCTCTTTCCTCTCTCTCCCTTCTCTCTTTCGTTTCCGGCCCCGCCAGACGCCGGATCAATGATCTGAAGCTACCACGATGCTCCTGGCGAAGTTCTCTACAAGTCTGTCGGAGCGGATCGTTGGGGAATCGAAATTGGATTTCATCCCAAATTCAGGGTAAGACCTTTGAGCCTATTTTTGGCCTTATAGTAGTTATAAGAAATTATTTAAGCGATGAAATACTGATATTTAGTTCTGAAAAATGCTGTTTTCAGGGTGTTTTGTAGGAGGCCCTGCGGGTGTTAGGCTAGTATTCCATAGGGGCTTTCTAATAGTCAAGTAAGAGAAATATGCTATGCTAGGTATTTTAAAAATATTATACAGTTTATTTAATGATGAAAATTATATATTACAGTATCGTGTGGCTTTTGAATATGAATATAGTACGAATATAAGTTTTACGATATTTTGGTATCTGATTTTACAATATTTTAGTACCGTGATTTTATGAATTTTAGTACCATGATTTTATGAATCTCAATACTATGATTACACGAATATCAGTATTATGATTATGCAGTTTCAGTGTTATGATTATACAGTTCTCAGTATTACGACATATGAATTACAGTACAGTTATGCAGTATCATGGTTATTTCAGTACTTCAGAATCATGGTAAATCAGATAGATGTATATATATAGAAATATATTATATGATATCAGACCCTGTTGGACTTGCAGTTACAGAACACGGTACCGTTGCTACAGATACTATGTTACTTTATGAGTACAACCACCTATTTAGATAATACGTGGTAAGGTCAATCACCTAGGCCCTTGAAGAGGTTAGGTTCCCCATCCAGATATGGGTTGAGGTGGGCAGATTAATCGATGGAGTATAGTGATTTATTCTTGGTTGGCCAGTTAGGGTAAATCCCGCCTACGGGCCGTACAATCCTGTCATGAGGGGGTAAGTCATGACACATAGATAGCCACAGGGAACATTTTCAGTTATTATTACGTATGTATAGATTTGCAAAAACAGGGAACATACTTACTTATATTAGAAGTATTTTGAATAATAAACTCCAATACTGTTATGTTAAGCAATAGGGGCAGGGGTGATGGATTTGATCACTTATACTTTATTATATATATTTAGTTATACATGTTTATTTGAAAATAGACTTTTATGATATAGTAGCTCATTTGCCACACATTAGTAATAACATATTTCTTCTTACTGAACGTTGGTTCATCCTAGTGTTGAAACATTTTTCAGGTGATCCAGGTAGGCGAGCAGACCAGGCTCGTAGATAGAGGGGCTTCTGTACTGCCCTTCCAGTGGAGAGTGAGTACATTTTGGGAATGATTTTGTATACCCTAGCTAGTTAAGGGCATTTTGGGGAACAAACTTATGTATATATATTTTGGAAAACATGTAATACTTTGGTATTGTGTGGTATTGGTTTGGTATGATATATATTTTTTCATATAGTTATATCTATGTGATTTATGTTTCTCGCTGCTTAGGTTATTGATTGAGTTTACTCCCAGTGTGGTATCAGAGCATGTAGAATGTTATAGTATAAAAAAAAAAAAAAAAAACCAGTTTATCAAGCAGGTCGTTACAAAAACACTTAACTCCCATATTAATTTTGAATTTTGATCTTTCCTAATAGTCGATAGTTATCATTATGCCAAATGTTTTCCTTAATTGTATCTAGATAACTATTCTTACTTTGTTTTAAAAAGTCATTTTTTTTTTTTTATAGAATATGCTTTTAAAAAAAATATATTCTACATATCAAACTCATATCTTTGTAAGAAAAAAGAGAGAAGATTTTATTATATCACTAATTTTATTTTTAGTTTGTAAATATTTGTTTTTGGAAATAGAGTTATGTGTGCTTACAAAGTTTTCTTATATTTAAAGAGGCCAAGTTCTCATATATACACACTTCTAATATTTTTAGGAAAGCTATTACACATTTTTATTTTTTTGGGATGAGTTAATTTTATTTTAATTAAAGCATCTTTAAAAAAAAACTACTAAGACCTTTTTATTTATTTTAAAATTTTTAATTGTTTTTTCTAAAAAATTATACTCACTTATGAACAAACTTCATTTGGACAAAAAAATAATTAAAACAAACATTTATTGACTATTTGAATTTCACGTATAAAAAGAATAGGTAAAACTATTAACGTAATATATTTACATAAATATTAAGAAAATTGAAGGCTAATTTTCATATTAATGTGCATTTTTCTTAAAAAAAATTATCTTTAAAGAATTAAAAAATCCTATGCATTACATTTGAGAGCATGAATTTCAAACTTTAGATTTGAATTTGGATTTGAGTAAATTTGGACAGATTTCAATATAAATTTATATTACATCTTAACCAAATCCAACACAAATCGAAATCTAAAGTTTCTCCAAGTGTCAAATAAAATTTTTGGAATGGCAAATTTTTTTAAAAGGATAATTTCTCCATGCATGACTTGAAAACATAAATTGTAAGATGTCACATTAGCATTTGAACTCATACAAAGAGATTTATTGATTGATATGGTGGGTCCCAATAAAGTCACTGTTGTATTAATTTATTTAGAGGGGTCAAACTATTAATTTAATGTAATAAATTATTTGTTAAGGCTTTAAGTTGTCTAAACATATTTTTAACAATCAATAAGATACTTCATTTGTATGATTTTTGATTTATAATTGTCAGTGTAATTCAACATTTTCAAAAACTACTTAAAATCGTTCAAATTGGATATAACAAATTATTTAAAATGTGGTGTGGTTAAACTACCTAAATAAGTTTTGAAATCAGTGTGCCGTCCCATGCAAATACTTTTGTTCTCAGTGCATTCTACTAAGATAAATATAAGAAATGATTGCTTGGAAAATTTTATTTGAAAATATGATGTAAAAATAAAATTGAAAAACTTATCTGTAAGGGCATCATACCATTGCCCTTAGGAAGATTTTTGTGACGCCCCGATTTTCATACAATTTTTTTTCTAATAATAAATAAATAATCATGTCATAAATCCATTAATCGGTCACGTCAACAATCCTACTATCATTCATACGACCCGACCCGCATTGGGTACCGGGTAAAAAGTATTTTATTAAACAACCTAACAGCGGAAGACAGTATATACACATCAGTCAGAATACAATACCCAGAGTATCAACGTATATAAATACACAACACTATCTCATATCCAAAAATAATATAACCCTAGGGAACCACACCTCCCTAGTCAAAACTCACCCTGTATCTCAGGGTCCCAGCTCCCTATGATCATGGAGCTTTACCACTTGGCCTATCTCTGTCCCTTGAAAAATTTAGATAAATTGGGTGAGACACATCTTAGTAAGAAGGAATAGATTATTTACAGTGTGTGGCCAAATGAGTACAATTATAATACACTTTACTTTTCAAATCACCATTTCATATGAGAAAATACATTGATATTCACATACACATAATCATATAGATATACAACAAGCTTTTATAAGCTTTAAAATCATTTATCAAATTCAATGATTTCCAACACATATTTACCCACGAAGTTCCTGAGAATAGGGAAGATTACCCGCCCATACAGGTAGCTTCCCTTTACCCTAACACGTTATGCAGTCGGGTATGACCACATCTGATACCCATCAGGGCACTCACCTTACTCAGTAAGCCCTCAGACGGAGAGTTTCACTTCGCCTTAATTATTTATATTATTAACTCACACTGTTCCATTTCTCAATTTTATCATTCTTTATTTCTCAATTTCCATTCTTTCTTTCATTTATCATTTTAGTCAATTTTATCATTCTTTCACTTTTCATTTTCACTTTACTTTTCGGCTCATGAGTATCCTCGGTATCAAATAGCAACATCGCATCTGTAACTCATGGCCACCTTGAGGATCTTTCTATACACGCCATGCTTCCTCCCATGGTCAAGGTTGTGCGGCCTGAAGGCTGGATTTAATCGCGGTTGGCTGACCCGGTTAGATCAAATATCATATCATATATCGCGTCTGTAGTACGACTGGCCGACCTAATACCCTAATCCGGACTCAAGGGGCCCAACAATCCTACATAATGGCACAGTCGACTGTCACGCCACACGCTCCAAGAGTTCGTGTGGTTGCACTAACACCACTTGCAACGGTACCGTGCTGAATATCATAACCATTCAACAGGATTTACCACTACATACCCGCAATCATTATGCGGTATTGGCATTTCATCTATTATGTTTCAGTATATCACAATTCAGTTCAATATAAATATTCTCATCATTTTCTGTGCACATTTTATCATCTCGTAATATCATATATCATATTTCATGTATTTTTCACATTTTCCCAAAATACTCATTTCTCATGCAAATAATTTCCACTCACAAACAAATACCACATTTCATTATTTCCAATATCAATAATTCACAAAATCCCATTTTCCAGGCAAAACATTTCTACTCATATAATAATACCATATTACATTATTTTTCACTAATCAGATCAGTAATTCTCATTTCAATATTTTCTCAGAAATTACATATTATTATATTTTACACTCCAAAATATCACAATTTACAATTACTCAAATGCCACACAATTTATCTGATATTTATATCATAATAATTTTCAGACAAAATATCATATGCTCAATTTCACGTATTCATTCAAATAATAATTCTAAAAACACTGCTATAATTTATTCCCCTTACCTAACTTACAGAGAGTCTCGCTAGAATCCAAAATTTCAAGTCCTTGGCGCCCAAAATTTAACTCCTGCAATTTACATTTTTTCCAAATTAATTAATCTATTTCTCCAAAATAATACTCATCTAACCTTCCTTCGGTTCCATATACCTCAAATTAATATTTAAACTATTATTTAACACCCCCACTTAATTTTTCTGAATTTTGCCTACGAGTCCCAAAATTACACCCGCGGCACTCACCCGGTCCCTAAATTCTAGAAATCCTACTTTAACCACAGATGCTCATTATTTTAGCATTTTTAAATTAATGCTAATTAATTAAAAATAAGCCCCTTTATAACCCCTGCACCCCAAATTTGGGGTTTTGGCCCGACATCCCCATGAGAATTCCGTCCTACTGAACTTATAGATAATCATCCCTAGATTCTCGTGGTGGTGTCCGTTCATTAATTGGGCTTATATTTTGCAAGAAATTAAAGAAAAATAGAAAAATGACTTACTCCAGGGAATATGCTTACGCCGCTCCTACCACCGATCCGCTCCGATAGAAATGACGGCAGCGGTGAATGGAGTCCAATGGTATCTTCGGATTTTCGATCGGGCGAAAATCCCCGATCGAAAATCCATCACGAAATCGAGGAAAGAGGGAAAGAGAACGTGAGGAGAGAGAGAAAGCTGCGTTGCAGCAAATAAAGAAAAGAAAAGAAAAGTAAAGAAGAAGAAGAAGAAGAATGAATGAATGAACTTTAAAAAAAGAGTCTCCTGAAGCTTCTTTAAACTTTAGGAGATAATAATAATAATAATAATAATAATAATAATATATTTAATTAATATTAATAATATATTTTATTAATGAAAATAAAAATAAATTTAATTATTATTAATTTTCTTTTTCTTTTAAATCAGATTAATTAATTAGTTAATTAATTAATACAATTTTTATTTATTATTATTATTATTATTTTTTTTGGAAATCATTCTACTAATCTTTTATATCTCTTTTTGAGGTTTTTACAATTTTGCTCCTTTAATATGGTGTAGAAGATTTCTTGATATCTATCCTCTAACATATATCAAATCTTTCAATTGGTATGCATTAACTAATTGAGAGATAGGAACAATACAGTTTGGTTAATCAAACACATATTGTAATCACGAACGAGGAGACTAAAGTAGTCCTTTCGTTTTGTTCTTGAAAGACACAGAGGGTATAGAACTTCAGAGAGTCCCGCTATTCCTGTCAAGGAATAGAATAAGGGACTTTCGGAAAAGGAGGTGAAAAAATAATCGAAAATTTTCCAGCTTGCTCATAATCAACTACCAATATGGGGCCAACGTCGCTTTTTGGTAGTATGAGTTGGGACCACCACCCACTAAAAATTTTCCAGCTTGCCCATAATCAACTACTAGTATGGAGCTAGCGTCGCTTTTTGGAGGGATTCCTCAGGACGCTTCCTTGGATATTAGTGCTCTTTACACTCATAGGAGAGTTGAGTCGGAATGCAGGATCTCTAGTCCGGAACTTTACTTGGAACTCAAACTCAAACTCAAACTCGAAACTTAATAACTATAAAAAAAGTTATCATTGGATCGACCAAAAAAAAAAAAGAATTTTCAAATAGAAGAATTTTGTGAGGAAAGAGAAGAGTTTTGTAGCAAATAAAGTTTTCAAAACATATCTACCCTCCACACACACACACACACACATAAATAACTATTAAAAACGGTCAATAACGATCACAAAACGGTAACAAAATGTTTAATAACAATTGTCATAAAACGATCAACCATTTTAAATAGTAACAACTTTTGAAATGCTATTTTACAAAAAATATCAACAAAGATAAAATTTGAAATCACCATTTCACATTACCACTTATAATATACACTTGTTTGGATTAGTACAAGTCCTTAGACATGACAAAATAGATGGAAATCTGTTAATTCAAATAGAATCGGACATGCTTAAATCGACTATATTTGATCCGTGTGTTTAAACAAGTCGAATATAGATTATAATTTGACCATTCGACCATCAGCCTAATTTGTATATATATTGTTAGATTTATGATACATGTTATGACATCATGGAGCAAAAACACTATATTCATTAAAGAGACTTTTGTGATTTCAAATTATTAGGGATTGTGCATGTGCATTTTTGAATTTGTTTAAAAATTAAGTTTTAAAAGATATAAAAATATTTATATATTTTATGTTAAAATTTATATAAAAATTACATATTAAAATAATTTTATTTTTATTTAATAAATATTTTATTATTTAACAAATTATAAATTCAAACCAACTTTAATTACCTACTTTTTGAATTGGGAATAACATTAGATTTGCTTAAAATATAATATAAAATTATATTCAAATTTAAATTCAAGATTTAAAATGCAGTGGGCACTACGTGAAATAAATTCTTAATAATGTGTCGCACACATTTACCTTAAAGTCCAACTTTCTGAGTGAAGTATTTCTAATTTAACGTCTATGGTTAATCCCTATAAGTATTTCTGTTCTTGATGTTAACTCTCTGAGTATGTTTTGAAAAGAAGTCAAATTTCGAACTCGGAGCTGGATAAAAGTTCAGTCACCAAATCGTTGAAGCCCAAGAATTTCGGTGAGATTCCAAAATCCCATTGTTCTAAATTGAGAAAGAAGAGAGTTAGAAAGGGAATTTAAGGCTAGCATTTATGATTTCCACATGCAACCCATAAATGCCCACCCGCACGAATTTATAACGCCCAATTTCTGGAATTCCCCGGCCCCCTTTCTTCCTCCCCAAAACCCTAATCAAAACCAACTAGGCAATTACATTACAGCAGCAGCAGCAGCAGATGAATTAAGCAAATGGCGATGAGAAGTTGGAGAGACTTAGGCGTGGTGGAGACCATCTACGAGGAGGATCACGAGGCCTCTTCCGCCGCCTCCACTGTTCTTCTTTCACTCTCCCCGTCTTTCACCTCCCCTCCCCCCACCCCTCTTCACTCCCTCGTAGATTCCTGGTAAATTATTTCATCCATTTCCATTAGCATTTGTTCCGAATTCCACTCTCGATCTCTTCTGATCTTCTCCTCTTTTCCAATTTCCGTTCTAATTAATCAGGTCTCTGGCCACCGGACGCAATGCCGATGTCCGGATTCACGTTCGAGGCTCGACTTTCCATCTCCACAAGGTCTGTTCATCTCTGCAACTTTTTTGGCCTTTTGAAACTTTTGAGACGATAAAGTGTTAGAAAGCTGCGAGGCGATTGCTATACTCTTTATGACTTTTTTCGCAGGATCCTCTGACGCGGCGGAGCCGTTATCTGAAACGGCGCTTGACGGAGGAGTCCGAAATCACCCTCTCTCCGCCGTTGAAGATAACGGACGAGACGTTCGCGCTCGTGGCCACTTTCTGTTACGGCTCCGAAATCGTTATGACGCCGTTCAACGTCGCAGCCCTGAGGACGGCGGCGGAGCTGCTGGAGATGACGGGGAGTGACGACGGCGGGGGCGGCGACTTGGGGAGGATAACGGAGGCGTACTTCAGGCGGGCAGTGGTGGTGAACGGAGAGTGCACGTCGATAATTCTGCGGTCGTGTCTGGAGCTGCTGCCGGAGGCGGAGGCTGCGGCGGGCCTCGTCGGGAAATGCATCGATGCGTTAAGCGAGATGGACGGCGGGGACGGCGTCGTTAGTGGTCTCGACGACGTTAAAAAGATGTGCGCCGAGGATTTCCAAATAATCGTGGATTCGATGAGCGCTAGATTTGCGGAGGGTCACGACTTGCTTTATGGACTTATTGACATTTATCTCAAGGTATGCAAAAATTGCCCCTTTCGGATTTTTATTTCCCTTGAATATTCATTAGAGTGAAATTTATTTTTTGTAAAATGAGACTTTATTTTTTATAAATTATAATTTTATTAACAAACATTAAAAAAAAAAACTCTTCGGAATTTCAACCACTACTAATATAATATTATGTCGAGCTATATGAGAATTAAATTATTTAATTGTAATTGTAGTGATATATGCTCACTAAATCATGATAAAAATCTTCAATATATGAAATCTATATTTTAATTATGACAAAAATATTACAAAAAACTTTTCTTGCCTGCAACTTAATTACAACACTTAGCCTTTTCATCTTTAAATCTTATTTATGTTATAATATTAATGATATGTAAAATTAATTTTTTGTTCATTAGTTTGGTATTTTTAAAATTTTTGTAATAATTAATCATGAAAAAATAGATTAATTTGTTTTTTTTTAAGGAAAGAGGGAGAAAAATGTAAATAAAATCTTCCAAGAATGTTTTGTTCCTCCTATTAGACTAATCAACCGTATAATTTTTCAAAAAAAAAAAAAAAATTTGAGAAACAAGCAGGATTTAATTTTTTTTTTTGTTTTATTTATATATTTTATAATTACATTATTTAAAGTCCCCACAAAAAGGTAAATTGTGTGTAAAACTTTTAGACCATTAAATGATGAAATGTGACAATAAAGTATTTATAGATTAGGCTAACATGACCTTATAATTTCAAGTCAAGTTGAACTTAGAATTTAAAAATAAAATTTTAAAAAATATTATGATAGACATGTTTTGGAAAAATGTTATATCATACATTCTTTTGCTAACGGATAGAATTTTGAATTTATTCAAATGGGTGTGAAACATGCCTATGAAGGTGTCTAAAGAAAGAGCTCATGTTACTGTGTGATTAAAATTTTATCTTCTATATTTTTTTTAGGAAAAAGAGTCATAAATTTATTTATTTATTTATGGAATCCTCAAAGGAGACTTTACCTTTTCAATGGTCCACTAGGATTTATTTTTACTATATCCCCTTTGGGAGTCGAGCCAAAGCTTAAGATTTGAATGCATATTTGTCTTGCAATTATTATTATATATTTTTGTTAGAGGTCTTGAATTTGGAATGAGAGATGATATAACTTTTTTAATCCAATTCTAGTAAAACATTCTCTACTTTAGTTCACTTAAGGTTTGTCCTATAAAAGATTGGACCCAATCTTTGATGCCTATAATAGTTCCCTAGGATGGCTTTAATGCCAAATGTAATAGTCTTGAATTCAACTCCAGTAAGGTATTATGTACTTTTACTCACTAACTTCACGAATTTGTCTATAAAACATTTCACATAATTTGAATCAAAACCATCTTTATAAACCTAAAATCTTCCTACCAGGACAACAACAACAACAATAATAATAACAAAACCAAACCTTAATCCCGCTAAGTGGGGTCGGGTATATGAATAATTTTCCATCAATTTATGCGATTATGTACCTTTTCTTTTGATAGATTCAAGGAAATTAAATCCTTACTCATTATCTCCTCTCAAGTTATTTTAGCTCTACTCTTACCCCTTTTATTACTCTTTACAGTAACTAAGTCACTCTTCCTCACATGTGCACTATAAGACCTATGTTGCAAGTATCTATACCATCTGAGTCGTCCCCCCTTATCTTATATTTTATAAGAGTTACACCTAACTTATCACGAATATGTTCATTTCTTAATTTATCTTTTAGTATTATGCCGCTCATCCATCTAAGTATTCTCGTATCGACAACTTTTACTTTTTGTAGATTATGTTTTTTCGTCGCCCAGCATTCCGATCCATATAATATAACTGGTCTTACAGCTGTCATATAAAACTTCTCTTTCAATTTTAAGGGTATTCACATGGAAAATGAGAATTTATCTTATAACAATTTTATTTTTAAATTATAGTATTATTGCACATTGCTATTATATTTAAATAACAAATCGTTATAAATTATAATATCAAAAATGGAAAATAGTAAAGTAATAAAAAATGCAAAATAATATTATTATTTTGTAATATTATAATGTTTGAAACTTTGAGATGATATTACTCCATTATTTCAAAATTGGATCAATAGAGGCTTTTTTTTTAAATAAATTAATCGTCAAAATTTTTAAGGTATAAATTATTAATTTGAGATAATCGTGATTATTCTTCGTACATTATTATGTCTGACTTTAATTTTTTCCACTTTAAACAAAAGAACGAGTTAAATGGTATTGTGCTCAATTAATTTCTCACGCACAGGAGCAATATGTGAAGCTCTCGGAGGAACAGAGAACCCAAATCTGCAACACCGTCGACTGCAACAAGCTTTCTCCCCACTTCCTCCTCCACGCTGTTCAAAACCCCAGAATGCCTCTCCGCTTCGTTGTCCGGGCCATGCTCGTCGAGCAGCTCAACACCCGCCGCTCCTTCCTCTCTGCCGCCGCCGGGATTCGCCCCGCAGCCCGCGGCGGAATGCTCCAGACCAAGGACACCCCCGCCGCCGTCGCAACCCTCGGTTCCATCCTCGAGCACGACGCCACCCTCCGCCAGGTAGAGCAGCTCAAGACGGCGATGAACACCACGTGCTCCCGCATCCAGAGCCTGGAGAAAGACTTGCACGCCATGAGGAAGCTTTTGCAGGCGTCCGAATTAACGGCCCGGATTAACGCGCTGCCGGATTCGGGTCGGTCCGCGAGCTTCCGCCACTCGGCGTCGAATAAAATAGCGAGAGGAGAGAGAGGGTCGGCGTCGTCGGCGAGCCTCCGGTTCCGAGGAGAGCGAGTGGGAGGCCACGGCCGTTCCTGTTCTAAGATGACGTCGTCCGGCGAGGGTAGTAATGGAATTAGCGCTGCATCGGCGGCGACTCAGAGGAGTAACATGGCGAAGAGATTATTGAACGGGTTGAAGAGCGCGTTTCGGTTTTCGAAGCGCCATGGGAAGGAGGGTGGGGAGGATAGGGTGGAATCGGGGAGGATGCAGGATGGAGAGAGAGATGGTGGCGACGACGATGAAGATTGTGAAATCGAAGACATTGTGTATCTTCGTTGAAGAGGATTGGTCTCTATCAAGTATCTATCTCTTCATAGATGTTAGGATGGCTGATCAGTTAATTGCTTAATTTATTTTACTGTAAATTGATTTCACATATTCAGTTATTTTTTAATTTCTACTAAAATTAACTCCGTGACGAATTTAATTAATGCATTTACCTCAACAAAAAAAACAGTCTCTTCTTTTCTTTTATAAATTTCTTTTATATAAAAAATATATATAGGCATGCATGTCACTATCTCCACTAGGGGTGCATAAAAATTACCGAAAAACTGAAAACCGGACCAAAATCAGAAGCGGTTCGGTTTTTCAGTTTTCGGTTTACAAAAATAAAAAAATTCAGTTTCGGTGTCGGTTTTGGTTTTTATGTAGAACCGAACCAAAAAAATAGAAAAATCGAATAATATAAGATATATATATATATATATATATATATATATAGGGTTTTAACTTTTAAGTTTCAACTTTTTTATTATTTATTTTCTCTTTTCACAATTTAACTTTTCAATCAATTTCATGCCGCCTTCGGGCTTCACCCTTCCCAATTCCCAATTCCCAGTTCCCAAGTTTCCCCTCCCGCCTCCTCCTCTTCCTTCTTCTACAAGCCTCAGTTCCTCTACAGGTCTACTCTGTTCGGCTTCGACTGTTCCTCATGAGTCATCTCTCTACACTCTACACTCTGTTCGTCCGTGCATGCGCAGCGGCCAGCGTGCCTCCCGCCTCCGCCTTCTCCTCCTCCTTCCTCATTTTTCTTCCTCTCTTCTCAGCTCTTTGTGACTCAGTTCCGTCGTGTGTTCGTCGTCACTCCGGCCAAGACTCACTCGTCTGGCTCTGCCTCCCTCTCGGCTCCTGTGGTCCCGTCCGGCCGTCCCCCTAGTCTTCACTCCCAGCTGTCCCTCGTTCGACTCTGCCTCACTTTCAGAGTTCAGAGCTGAGAAATAAAGGTTATTTTCTTTTTGTAAAAAAAATTGCTTTAAAACCAAAAAACCACAACCGAACCGCCACATTTTCGGTTTTCAATGGGAGCATATTTTTGGTTCGGTTTTGGTTTCGGTTTAAAATCCCAAAACCGACAAATTCGATTCGGTTTTCGATTTTGGCCAAAACCGAATTGCACCGAACCGTGTACAGCCCTAATCTCCACATAAGAAATTAGGGGCATAAAAAATGTGAGCTACTCACACTTGATTCGTCCCTTAACTTGATTCGATTCAATTTTATTCGAGTTCAGGTCACTCGAGTAATTTTTAATAAGTTGAATTCAAGTTAGAAAGTAGTTTTCGAGTCAAGTTTCTTAATTAATATTTTAAATCTTATTATTTTTATTTTATATAAGTCATTCTTTTTTATTTCTTTCAGGAAGTCGTGGTCGAAGGACAGTTTAATAAAAGTCAAAGGATTCTTGATAGCAATAGTTTTAAATTTTAATCTCGTTTGGTTTGTAAAATAAAATTGAAACAATAAAGGAATAGAAAAAAAAAAAGAAATTGGTTTTGAAATGCAATTATGGCATTTGATTAGTATCATAGAATGATTATAAAATTTAGTTTGAATTTCTTTTTAATGTTTGATATTTATTCATGACTTTTATAAAGGAATGAAAAATAAGTCTTTTAAAAAAAATAAATAAAACCCCTAATGTATCATTATTTAATCATATATTATTTCTTTTTATTTTATAATAGTGTTTTTGCTAGTGTTAATATTATTTTTTTATTCTTGTTATTCTTATTCTTTTAATTTTTATAAATACAATTATGCTTAAAATACTTATTATTATTATTATTATTATTATTATTATTATTCTTGTTGTTGTTGTTGTTGTTTATTTTTATATTAATTAATACTATTATTATTGTCTGGTTGTTATTATTATTTTATAATAATAAATATTATTATTACTATTTTATTTTTTAAATTTTTATAATTATAATAAAAAATAGTATTATTGTTGTTTGGTTTGATTATTATTATTATTTATTATTTTCATATTAGTGATTATTTTAATGTAATTAATTTTTTTTTTATTGTTGTTATTAGTTTTTATTAATTATCATCTTTGAATTATTATTATTATTATTATTATTATTATTATTATTAATTTTTACCCTTAAAATAATAATGCTTATTATTTTGGCCTTTTTTATCATTAATATTGTTCTTGATTTATTATTATTTTTTAACAATAATATTATTGTCATTGTAATTACTATTAGTTGTTTTCATTTTTATTATAACAGTAATTAAAATTAGTATTCTTATTTGTTGTTTTTATATATTTTTTGTATTACAAATTAAGATAGATTCCAATCCATCTAGAACGATTTCCCCATTTTGTAAGAATCATATTCCTACCAAAATACGATTTCCCCCATGATTTTGCAAATTAAACATAGGAATGCAATTCCATTCCTAAAATTTCTATTCCAAGCCTAATTTCGCTAGACAGCGGTAAATATTAGAATGCCTCTTATGATATGTAATTGATAATATATAATAACTATCCTTACATTTGTAAAATAAAATGGAAAAAGAATGAAATGAAAATTTGAATAGAGCGCATGACGAGATTAAGTTATAAATTTGATTCTATTCCCATGTACTTCGGTGGGTTATTCAATAATGCTTAAGTTAGGGATGGAAGAAGCAAAAAATGAAATAATAACAATACTCAAAGAATGAGTTGTACATGTCTTCCTCTAAAAATTCTCCATTTATGAATGAAATACCCCTTCACATTTGCTGAATGTCTTATGAGACCTTAAATTTGGGGTTATATTGAATTTGAATAAGATGTAATATAAAATTTTATTAAAATTTTTTTAAATTCACTCAAATCCAAATTTAAGGTCCAAAATTCATATTCCCAAACACCATGCTAATGTCAAGTATTTTTTAAATGAATAGGAATTATAAGACCTTAAATCCACGCGCTAATTCTTTTCATACCCCATCATTATATAGGAGTTACAAGTTATTTATTTCCTTCCTTATAAATTGAGTCTTCTTCACTTTTTGGACCATGCCCTTTGCATAGTTGCCCCTACTACTGAGCTTGTTGTATTTTGTTTTCATTATATTTTTGTCATATCCATCTTGTTCTTGATTTGACAAATGTCACAAATAGATTTCATTAATCAAACATAACGTTAATTGTTGGCAAGATTAATTATTAGCACCTTTTTAAGTCAAAAAAGATTGAAGATTTAACAAATACACATAATGGAAAATTTGATGAGTACGTTTGTTGTAAGGGTAAAAGAATTCAAGCCTACTTATGAGCTATTCAAACTCAATTCACTCTTAACTTTACCAAACTTAATTTTAGTTGAATTAGAGGCAAGTTTGAGCTACTAGAGTAGTTTAACGAGATAAGTTTTAGTTTTATAATACTACTCACGAGTTTAATTGAGTTTTTTTTTTTAATTTTATTCTTTTTATATTCAGTGCACATGCATTACACATGAATAAATCTATTTGAAGCAAAATTTTATTTAAAATATTAATTTTTCTATCTATATATGTTTGCAGTTATATTCTTAAATATAGTGATTTTTTTAATGAAATAATCTCATTGATTAAAAAAATAAATTAAATAAAACCTAATAAAACCTTTGTCTTTGTTGGTGTGAGCTGTAAATTAGAGGGATAAATGAGAGAGATTAGAGATACAAATTCCTTTAATTAAGGGTTAGAAAATCCTTTGTAAATTACTAAAAATTGAGAGTAAAATATCTCTATTTATACTTGTAATATTTGTGAAGTAAATATGAAAGAATGCCGGCTTTTAACATGATATCAGAGCCAAACCTAAACCCTACCCCCCATAGTTGCTCACCGACGGCCGTCTGAATCTCCAGCCTTACGGCCGCCGTCGTCTTGCTGTCCTTCAACGGTGATAGTCTGATCCTCTCGGCACACAACATAAAGCTTGTTGTGCGTTGCCGTTTGCATTGATGCTGATCACAGCCCTGTAGAACGGCCAGAACGAGAGCTTCGTCGGCTCGAACAACGGCGTTGGTGGCGGTTCACGCTGTCCCTGCTCTCTTGTAACTCGTAAGTCTGTCGCTCTTGTACCCAGATTCCAATTCCGCGTCTTCCAGTTGCGTCCTGAACAGCGGCTGCTCCGCGAACTCTGTCTTCATGAAGAACCTCTGTTTCTCGTCTCTGACGCAGACGGTGTTTCTCGTCTCCGACGCAGACGGTGAAGCAACCCGCCGGAGTCACTTGGTTTTTCGTAGATTTGTTCTTACTATTATCCTCTGTCATTGTTCCACCCTCACCACTTACAGCAGATCTGTGCGTGGCCTGAACACTCAGATGG
This sequence comes from Malania oleifera, assembly GCF_029873635.1. Taxonomy (NCBI): domain Eukaryota; kingdom Viridiplantae; phylum Streptophyta; class Magnoliopsida; order Santalales; family Ximeniaceae; genus Malania; species Malania oleifera. The sequence continues at coordinate 5,807,624 of NC_080417.1, forward strand.
GAGCCCCGAATCTGATACTTTCTCCGGCGTCGACCATCCCCCTAACTGTAGTGGATGCGTAAGTTGCCTTGAATTTCTCAAAGTGTGGGATCGTGCCCGTGGCCATCCTTGCCATACCCCACGGCTACGATTTCAGGTTCCTTGTTTTTTCCTTGTTGCTTTTTGGTGTTTGCTTGCAGCTCTGGAGCAGATTCATACGAGGATTTCGGTGGATGCCCGATTAAATCTTGAGCTGATTTGTCTTTTTTTTTTTTTGTGAGGTTGAAATCCAAGAACTGTTCTATCCGGTTTTTTTGGTTATCTCAATGGAGGACACGGGCGATCGGCACCTCTGGTACTGTTTTATTTAATTTTCGTCAAAATGCTGATAGTAATATTTGGATACTTGACTTTGGGCTACCGGTTGCATGATGTTCGATCCCATTGACTTCTCACACACTTCTCCACTACGACGCACAAGCATTGCAAATGTCAATGGAGTTGTTTCTTCGGTCACTAGGGTTCGTACGGTGACTTTGTCACATTCTCTCATATTATCTAACACTTTATTGGTTCCCTCTCTATCTCATAAGTTATTCTCTGTTAGTCAAGTAATAATAGACTTAAATTGTGCTGTGCTCATTGGGCGTGGTACTAGGAGAAGGGCGGGGGGGGATTATACTGCATGAATGATTTCAGTGTGGGTCGAGCACATCATATGTGTCATCTGAATGGTATCAAGGAGAAACAAATTTGGCTTTTACATCGTCGATTAGGACATCCATTGTTTGGGTATATGCGACATTGATTCCCTGATTTATTTTCTCATATATCAACTGCTGACTTTAAGTGTGATATTTGCATTTTTGTTAAAAGTCATCGAGTTACTTATCCATTGAGTATGCATAAAAGTGACATTCCATTTGCTTTAATCCATTCCGATGTGTGGGGACCCTCTCTTGTTTCTACTGCATCTGGAATTCACTGGTTTGTAATATTTGTTGATGACTGTACTCGCATGACTTGACTATACTTGCTAAAACATAAAATGAGGTATTAAGTGTGTTCAAATCATTTCATGTCATGGTTCAGACTCAATTCTCAGCCAAGATACAGATTCTCTGGTTCGATAATGGTCGTGAATATCTTAACTGGGGATTCCTTGATTATTTCCAACACCATGAAATTATTCATGAAACTTCTTGCCCATAGACTCCTTAGCAAAATGGTGTTGCTGAATGAAAAAATCGACATATACTTGAAATTTCTCGTGCTCTCTTACTTGGTGCCGACGTACCCAACTGACACAGGGCTGATGCAGTTGCTACAGTCGTGCACCTCCTCAACCGTATGCCATCTAAAGTTTTGGATTTTAAGACACCTCCTCCCCGGGTCTTTGGATGTGTAGCTTTTGTACATCTCCATAAGGACCAATGTAATAAACTTGATCCATGTGCTGTTCGATGTCTTTTTTTGGGATATGTCGTACATCAAAAAGGATATTGGTGCTATGACCCGATCACCAAATGCACCTATGTAACTATGGATGTAACGTTCTTGGAATCCGACATGTTCTACTCTCCCTCGGTATCCAATTCTTCTTTTCAGGGAGAGATCCAAGTTAAAGAACAGAATTGGTCAAGATGTGGTTGGCTAGGGTTTGATGATATAAATACGGTAGTCGGTGGAGAATTTGATAAAACTCTAGACGAATCTCCGGAGGATGACATAACTCTAAGAGCAATATCTACACCAGCAACATCTACATCAACCCCACTTGAAGCTGAACAAGAATCCCCCCACAACTCAGTACCTGAAGAGCCATCTCCTGAGAATATCCCTGAGGTAAACTCTCCTATTACACTTCCAACTAATAATGATATGGATATAATCGTGGTAAATGGACACAGCCTATCCACATGCCAGATTCCCACCACTGTTCAGGAAGCACTAGTCGATCCTAAATGGACACAGGCTATAGAAGAAGAAATGGGAGCATTGTTAAAGAATCAAACATGGAGGTTGGCTCCACTACCCAAGGGGAAGAGAACTGTTGGATGCAGGTGGGTGTTCTCTGTAAAACACAAGGTAGATTGATCTGTAGAGAGATACAAGGTGAGATTAGTCGCAAAGGGATACACCAAGATGTATGGAGTAGATTATCAAGAAACATTTTCACCTGTAGCAAAATTGAATACAATTAGGGTTCTGCTATCTCTTATTGCTAACTTGGAATGGCCTTTACATCAATTGGATGTAAAAAATGCATTTCTTCATGGCGATCTCGAAGAGGAAGTCTACATGGATACCTCCAGGACATACAACCTCCTCAAAAACTGAGGTTGTGTGCAAATTGCAATGGACATTATATGGATTAAAGCAGTCACCTCAGGCATGGTTTGGACGATTTAGTCTAGCAATGAAGAAATATGGGTTTCGTTAGAGTAACTCAGACCATACACTATTCTTGAAATATCAACAAGGTAAGGTATCAACATTAATTGTTTATGTTGATGATATGATTATTACAAGAGATGACAAGGAGGAAATTGCCAGACTACAAGAGCAATTGGCCACTGAATTTGAGATGAAAAATCTAGGAGGGCTGAAATATTTTCTGGGAATAGAAGTTGGTGGATCAAAACGAGGTATATTTCTTTCCCAATGAAAATATATCCTAGATCTATTATGTGAAGTTGGAATGTTGGAATGTAAGTGTCAGGATCAAGCGCTACCGATTATTCTAAAACCAATTGGTGGTAGAAGGGAAGCAACATTTTCCTTTAAACGGCAGCGCAGAGCCTCACACTAAGCGTCGAGTGGACATGAGGGGCTGCACCAATTCTAAGTAGGGGTGCCGACGGGCTAGCACGCCAAGCACTGTCGAGTTAGGGCCCACTGCTACGATCCCTCGCAACAGGGTTGACTGCTGACTTCCCATAAAGCCAACAATCACCCCCCCAGCAGCTACCCTGGGAGCGCTCGAACCCGTGACCTCGTTCTGATACCACTTGTCAAGATCAAGCGCTACCGATTCTTCTAAAACCAATTGGTGGTAGAAGGGGCGCAACCTTTTCCTTTAAATGGCAGCGCAGAGCCCCACACTAAGCGTCGGGTGAACATGAGGGGCTGCACCAATTCTAAGTAGGGGTGCCGACGGGCTGGCACGCCAAGCACTGTAGAGCTAGGGCCCACTACTACGATCCCTTGCAACAGGATTGACTGCTGACTTCCCATAAAGCCAACAGTAAGCTAGCAGACACTACGATTATTCAAAACCATAAACTTGAAGAACACCCAAACCAAGTTCCAACAGACAAAGGACAATACCAGAGACTGGTTGGAAAGCTTATCTATCTCTCACATACTTGCTCAGATATTGCCTATGCAGTAAGCGTAGTAAGTTAGTTCATGCATCAACCTAGTAAAGATCATGTGGAAGCAGTAATCTGGATCTTACGATACTTAAAATCATCTCTAGGATAGTGACTATTGTTCTCAAAAAATAATCATCTCAGAATTAGTGGCTATACAGATGCATACTGGGCAAGAAATGCTACAGATAGACGATCTATCTCAGGATACTTTACATTTGTTGGAGGAAATTGGTCACTTGGAGAAGTGTTGGAATTGGTGTTTTCCCAAGAAGGGGGGGGGGGGGATGAATTGGAAATTTAAAATTTCTTCATCGGTTAGACCAGATATAAGTAGTATTTCGCAACCTAGCGTCTTTCTAAGCAGATTCTAATATCCACAAGAATTTAACTAAGTAAATAATCAACGCCAGTATAGCAGACTTAGTTTCTCAATCATTCATAATACTAAACCATAAACATTCAACTGTAGAAATTTAAATTGTGGAAATTAAAATCAAGCACAAGGAATGTTATCGGGGTTCGACCAATATTGCCTACGTCCCCGCCTCAAGCTCACAAGAAAGATGATTCTACTAAGGCTCGCTTAACGAGTAGAGCGACACTAATTACAACACCTTTCCAAGATGGTGCTTCTAGTTCTCTTAACCGGGTCTGAACCAGTCCGGTACTCTCCTAACTGAGTTAGAGCAATTCGAGACTATTCACAGGACTAGTCTCCTTCTTCCGACCACCTGTCGGGAATACAAAAGTTATTCAAAAATTTTTGTGTACGAACAAATGTGCTTCTAAACTAAGTATTTGATTTACAACAGTATGCTCAATACACTCACGTATGATGGGATATTAAGCTCAAGTGAGATCTTGGTTAGTTAGTATATCAATTCACAAACAATATGTGTATCTATATGTATATGTGTGAGTTAGCGAGACCTTTGATCCAAGTTAATATATTCACAATATGAATAGTCAAAGAGTCTCTACAACCCTAAGTAAATATCATAATAGTATTTTTCAAATATCAAGCACAATGGATATTAGGGTTTAAGCTTGCTAAAAATATTTTTTTTATCAAAATACAAAGCAAGCTTATGAAACTTGCAATAAGGATGCAAGTTCTTAAGCAAATGAAGAGTTTTTCCAAATCCAATATTTATAAGTGAAATACAATGGGAAAAACTTTAAGTTACTCTCCAAAATCAATAATCAACAAATGCAAGTATGGGAAAGAGTTTAAGCTTCTGAGTAGTATAAAATTTTCTCACAAAAGTAACACTCAACCTAACTTCGCAATGCAATCAATATGCAAGTGAAGAAGGTGAGGAAATATGCTATTTCTAAAGATTTATGATCAAATGTCTATGAGAAAGAGTTTTAAACACTATGCTTGAGAAGATGTGGGAGTATAAAAAGTTTTAGCACAATAAAATTTTCAGAGAACAATGTGCTAATTAAAATGCTAATCTATTCCTAATCTTAGCAAATGAGGAGGAATATATAGATTTTGCTGAAAATATAACCGTTGGGGACATCAAGGGCATTTTGGAAATTGTTTAATTATGTTTAATAAAAATTAACCCTGTTTAACCGAGGTAAAAATTTTGCCAACTTGAGAGGTTCGGTCAACCATATTCAAGGTTTGGTCGACCACTTTAATAAGTTCGGTCGACCGTGGCAATTTTGAACTATAGGTATGGTCGACCGTCTCAAGGCGATTTTGAACCCTTCGTGGGTTCGGACGACCAAGACAAGGGATGGTTAGCTACTCATCTAGGTTCGGTCGACCCATGTTAAAATGAACTACACATTTGGTCGAGCAAGCAGTTGGGGGGCCAGATGCTTTATGATTTGGTCTACCTAGAGTGATATGTTCATTTCAAAGCGGTTGACCGAAGTATTTATACTGCCAAGGGTTCGGTCGACCAAGATAACTTAAAATTTGCATTTAAGTCCTGTTTTGGTCTCAATGCTTCATCAACCTAGTGTGAATAAACATAAGACATTTAAGTTATATGGGTGATGGATCCAATGGTCATTCTAAGGCCTTTTGAGCCTATGCAACCATCTGCATGTAATGCATTAAATTACATACCCAAAATATGAAACAAAATGCATTACAATTAAAATGAATATGTCTTCTCCTTTTTCCTTGCTCCCGACTTCATGGAATATGCCGGAGTGAGCGTTAAGTCTTGTCTTGGCTTCCATGTTCTCTTGCCCTTATGTATGTGATGAATATTGTACTTGTTAACATACTAAATACACATATAAGATACTTGTGGTTTGTCATTATCAAAACCAGGGATCAGAATCAAAAAGTTAATAATTTCCCCCTTTTTGATGATGACAAACACTCCAGAGAAAAATGAGAAAAATTTGAAAAGGCTCCCTCCAAGAATATACATAAATTAAGTTTAAACAATATAACACATGCATATGAACAAAAGAAGACAATTTAAAAAAAATATGCATTCAGTTTTATCATTAAGGCACAAATACATACATGCATGCAGTTCAGATAATTATCCCAATTAAAATATCGTCCTTAAAAAAATTTCCTCCTTTTTGGTCAAACATTTTGCTCAAATAAAAGTTCAAATAAAAGTTCTTCCCCTTTTGGCATTGGCAAAAGGGCTAGGCTAAGTGTAAAAATTTGAGTCCCTTAGTTAAGAGAACTCCCCCTTTCTTGAAAACTACCCCCTTTTTAGCATTTAGGCACATAAAAGAAATTGTTGTATTAAAATTCTACAAATAAGTACACAACAACAATCGAAACTGGTCATTAAAAGATTTAGATGACATAAAAAACATAGTCAGACCAGAATTATCCACAAACCATTTCAGCTCAAATATTTCATAAGACTCGTGAAAAATTTTAGTTCAAGGCACACGACAGCATCAATATTCTGGTTTAGCATCGAGACACATTCCTAATATATCCAGAATAAACAACCATATGGATCTGAAATATATCAGACAATTAAAATAGGATCATATGCCAAAGCAAATAACTGTGGCATACCAACATTTTTTAAGTTATGATTTTCAATAAGAACATCACCTTCTAAGCTAAAGAGTGTATGGTGAGCATAATAAGAGAGGAATTTAATTCTAGATGCTCCCCATTTTGATTTGAATCCTAACTTAGATGCAATAAACTGCTTCTACTAGTTAGAGAATTATTTCATTATGCCTAGTGGTATAAACCTATACCAAACGAGCAACTAAACTAGATGTGAATTAATACTATCTTTATCATCTGCCCAATACAGTCTTCCTATAGACTATATATGCATAAGAAAATGTATATTAAGACATGCTATAGTGTTCATGACCCAAGAATATTCCATATCAAACCATAAAGCTTAAAATGCAAAATATAATGTTCACGGATCTTAGAAGAGCCTCATTATTTCAAAAGGCGAAATGATGCATATGAGTCTTTTATGCTCTCTCTCTATGACAGCTCCCCCTAAGTATATAATGATTATGTAAGGATGAAATTTAATTATCTATTTGAGTTTTGACTTATCCTTTCAAAAATATTTTATCATTAATTTTATCATAATCATCTTCAGCATAAGGTTTTATTTTTGGGAAAATTTTATGAAATTTTGATAGCATGCCGTCTGTAAATTGAACATTTTCCCATAAAACATGTACTTGATAGATTCAAACAATCAATTTATAATTTAGTTCAAGCATGTGAGAACCTATATCCACTACCAGCATACAATTCACAAGATACCTACATCTACCATGAAGTTGGCGTTCCAATAACAGCATGCATTTCAGTAGTTCCATCAACAAATGATATAAATAATAAACTATCCATTAGAAAATATAATCATTTAACGCACAATGAATAGTAGGAATTCAGTGTTTTTTTTTTTATGAAGGCATATGAGCACATAAGATAAAATCATGAGAGCATTTTATATAAATAGTCATGAAAGAGTAATTCTCCCCTTGAATTATGCGCTAAATCATTTTATGCCTTTTCATAATTTTCTAATGCCATTAGCCAAGAATTTTAAGATTTTCGATGGTTTAAGCTTGGCGGTGAATTCTTTAGGCTTATCGTACCAAAAAGTACAATAAATATTCGTTAAGGTGGTAAGCTAATGTCTGCTTCTTTTCTTATGAATCTCAATACATGTGAGAGACCCAAGTTCAAATGGCTTTTGATTTAAACTGTATGTGCATAGGTTTCTTTGAAATTTATACTTCCTTTAGATTTAAACCTAGGCAATCATCTTTGCCATTTAACTTGTTCTAAATAGATGAAGTTTTAAATAATTTGATGTTAATGTTTGAGAGCTTATGAAACTAGTAGGGATAATTACTCTTAAGAATTTAAATCGCTATTGAGTTCCGAAGAGTATTTTGGAGAAAGTGGAACAATATTCAAAATATTTTCGTACTAGTGAATATGTCCAAATCATCTTACCAAAGGGCATTTAGGAGTATATGGTTCTTGAACATAGCTCTTTGGTGATGGGAAGTATCCTTTAAATATGATCACAATTTGGAGTAAGAATATGAACCAAGGGATAGGAAGAGTCTTTGCCAAATATGATCGTGAAAGGGCAAAGAATTCCCATGGAGGAGAAAGCTTCTATATAGATCAAAATTAGAGAATTTTTACATTTAAAGCTCAAAGGGATTTTATTATTATAATTCGATGAACAGTTTGAATCCCTTCCAGGCTACCTCTAATTTGATTGAGAATGATGACTTTTAATAAGCACACAATAGATATGAAATTTTGATAAACATAGCTTATGATAAGAAAGATGAAAAGTTTTTATTAGGTTTCTAAGTTCAGAAGTGAGCTTAGGGTATATAATGATATGTGAAAAGATTAACTCCCTAAGGCTCAGGCTTGTGTAGTGGACAAAATAAGCTTAACTTGAGATATTTATATTTAAGCGTGAGTTAAGCATTTAGAATTATTTGCCAAACAAAATTGCTTTTTCCATTTGGAAGTGGATTTTAATTTAGTATGCTTTTGAGATGTTCTTTAAGATAAGATTTATGCATTTCATCTCAGAAATGAAAGGTTTCAGATGTTTAGTTATGCTTTCAACCTTTACTTTGAGCAATCTTCTTTTTCAGTTCAAAGTTTGAATGCCATAGCCAATATTTTCATATCTTACCCAATTATGATCTACGTGCATTAAGTTCAGATTGGATATGTATAACTTTGAATTAACATATTGGCTTAATTATCTTCTAAGAATCTTAGTATGATAATAATATTGTATGATGAATGCATGTACTAAGATTTTTCATTTCAAGCTCTAATCACTTCCTAAGCCTTTTAGTCATTACAAATCCTTATAATTAATCTTATGCTCTAAGGAAGAATAATTATTGAATTTCTATTGGAACCCTTCATTCCTCTTGTCCTATGGAATTAGCCACCATAATTACGCACATCATTTCCTTATTTAAGCCTCTGGCACTTCTTGATGGACAAGTGAGCTAAAAGTGCCATTTCATTTTTCGACATAAGCAAATTTTGTATATCTGTGAAGGATCATGCTTATTTGTTCTATTTTTACTCAATGAGGCATTTTTATGACAGTGGGACTTACAATATGAACCCTTTTTGAAAATATTATTTCTTTTAATTCTGTTGACTTTGGTGTAATCCCAAGAGGGGGTGAATTGAGTTTTAAAAACTTTTTGGCTAATTTAAACATTTCGCTGATTCATCACAAATCATATCTCATTCAATATACACGCGTGTATGTAAAATAATCATAACATCAAATAAACATTCATACACATGCTCGAATTAAAGTACATGAATTTAAATAAGATAGTGAGAGAGAGAGAGAGAGAGTGACACATAGATTTGTTATCGAGGTTCGGCTAAACCAGCCTACGTCCTCGCCTTGGGCATACCTCCCAATTATTACATTAATCCTGCTCACTTAAACGGGCGGAATAGAAGCCTTTTATATCCTTTCCTTACGGGGCGAGGAAAACCCCAGTTAAATTTTTGGGCTGAACCGAACCGGTCTTACTTACGGGGCTGAGACTCCCTAGTTCAATTTCGGGTTGAACCCAATCGTTATAATAAAAATATTTTTGTACATATAATAATACTTCTGAAATATAAGAAGAAATCTACACAATAAAATTCAAATAATACACTCTCTAATGATATGAAAATATGCTCAATAGAGTAAGGGTACTTGTCAAATAATATTTGCACAAATAAAATATGTGGATATAAAAATAATAATTATGTTCTCCAACCAAGATTTTTGCAAATAAAAGTATTTGGAGAATCTGGAGTCTATGTTCAAGGAAATATTTGTGCAATAAATCATTTTCTCCCAAAAATATTTATCAAAGAAATAAACTGGGAGAAAACCAAAGCTATACTCTCAAGAAAATGATTTTCAAAGACGAATAATATGTGAGAGTGTAAGCATGTATATATATATATATATGAATGCCCAAATGAATATACTCTCTTCCACAGTGATTTTGAAATAAGTGAATGGAGTGAGAGTTGGAGAGTTTTGATTAAAATATTTTGTCACAAAAGAATGATTTAATCAATAAAAAACATTTTGGGGGAACTTTGATTAACAATGGATTAGAGAGAAAATTTGGGTTCCTCAAAGTTGCTAATTTGAGTTATGGAGGGGTATTTATAGATTTTCAGGAAATCTGACCATTGAGGGACACATTCGGTATTTTAAAATAGATTAATTAAATTTTAATGACGTTTTAGCATTTCAAAATATTTCCAACCCGAGAGGATCGGTCGACCATTTTTAAGGTTCGGTCGACCATCTTACTAAGTTCGGTCGACCGGAGGATTTTTGAACTACAGGTTCGGTCGACCGTCCAAAGGCGATTCTGAACCCTTCGAGGTTCGGTCAACCAGACATAGTTTGGTTGACCGAACTTTATGGACTTGGGTCGACCAAGTCATTTTGAACGTGGAGGTTCGGTCAACCAGGACATTGGGACTTCCTATGTGTTCGTTCGGTCGACCAAGGTGTTGCTTTACATTTATAGTCGGTCGATCGAAGGGTCAAACTGTTGACCCCAGGGAGGTTCGGTCGACCGAAGGGCCCTGAATACTAGGGTTCGGTCGATTGAACATACCAATTTTGGGCATTTCGGTCTTTTTCCTTTTATGCAATATTCCTAATCACATGATAAATAGTTTTAAGTAAAAAGAGAACATTTTCATGCATAATTATGAGCCCTAAGATCAGTTTAAGTCTTTTGAGCATATACCCTAAAAAATCTGGCGTCGATCGATCGAAAGTCAATTGAAGGGTGATCCCTAAGGTCTTGTGGCTCCTTATGGTTAGTCTATGGTCATCACTGAGTTTTTATCCATATCATGCATGCAATGTATTATTACAGACCAAATTAAAAATTAAATGCAATATAATTACAAAACAAATGCCTTCTTCTTTGCTCTTCTGTATTTCGTGGAAAACGCCAATTGATGTGAGCTTTCTGGCTTTCATCTTCCTCTTCTGTGTGTGTATTTTGAATTGTAAACCTGTTCAAAACACTAGGCACACACATAAGATATTTGTGCTTTGTCAGCATCAAAATAGGGATCGGACTCAAAAAGTCAACAGACTCCTAGGGGTTGATTTCGATTATCTCTTTCATTTGTGGGTTTGAAAATCGTTTAAAAATAGTTTTCAATTTTTCTCTTCAAACAAACGATTTTCAAGACCTTCTTAATCTTTTTCTTCTCAAGGATAGCATGATGTTCCTTTAATTCTTTTAGTTGTATAGCTATCCCCTTATTCTCATTTTTCAAAAATGTTTTCTATTTATTCATCCTAACTAGAAGCTTATGCATTTTTTATAAAGCATTTTCCAGTTTTTCACACAAAGACATGCTTTCATTTATCAATTCAGCACATGATTCATCATAGGAATTATTATAATCATTAACAAATGAATCATTGCATGCAGTAATATCATTAGAAACAATAGATGATTCATCGTAAGTTATATCACAAAATTTTTCATAAGAATCATCACATGCATTATCAACAGAACTATCATTATATTCAATGGATGATTAAGCATATAATATATCACACAATTCAACAACAGAATCATCTATAGAGGTTGAGATAAGATCATATACCTCTCTGTCTGTTAATGCAATTGCCCTATCATTTACCACTTCCTGAGTAATGGTATCATTCTCCCGGGATTCTCCATATTTCCTTTTGAGTTCATCCCAGTTTTCCTATGCACTCTTACATGCCATGATCTCAAGAAAAACATTAGAGTGTAATGCACAATATAACATATCCATGACATATGAATTAATCAAACAAAATTCATTTTCATTTAAAGGCGCACAATTTCCTTTAACAGTTGCCTACCAGGACCTCCAATCTTTTGATTTTATAAAAACACTCATTCAAATTTTTCAATGGGTGTAATTGACACCACAAAATACAGGAGGCCTAAGAGGAGACTGTCCCTCACTGAATGGGGATACATCAGATTGAGCCATTGCAATCTTTTTGCAAAAACATTTAAGTCTAGTGCAACGAGACTCTCATACCAATTGTTGGAATTGGTGTATTCTCAAAAGGGGGGTGAATTGGAATTTTAAAACTTCTTCCTAGGTTAGACCAGAGATCAACAATATTTCGCAACCTAAGGTCTTTCTAAATAGATTCCAATATCCACAAGAATTTAACTGAGCAAATAATTAAAGTGAGTATAGCAGGCTTAGTTTCTCAATCATTCACAATAATAAAACATAAACATTCAAGTGTAGAAATTTAAATTATAGAAATTAAAATCAGGCACAAGAAATGTTATCAGGATTCGGCCAATACTGCCTACGTCCCCACCTCAAGCTCACAAGTAAGATGATTCCACTAAGGCTTGCTTAACGGGTGGAGCGACACCAATTACAACACGTTACTAGGATGGTGCACCTAGTTCTTTTAATCGGTTCTGAACCAGTTTGGTGCTCTCCTAATCGAGTCAGAGCAATTCAGGACTATTCACAGGGTTAGTCTCCCTCTTCCGACCATCCGTCGGGAATACAACAGATATTCAAAAATTTTTGTTTACAAATAGATGTGCTTCTAAACTAAGTAGATGATGTATAACAGTATGCTCAATACACTCACGTATGATGAGATATTAAACTCAAGTGAGATCCTGGTTAGTCAGTATATCAACTCACAAACAATATGTGTATCTATATGTATATGTGTGAGTAAGCGAGACCTTTGATCCAAGTTAATATATTCACAATATGAATAGTCAAAGAGTCTCTACAACCCTAAGAAAATATCACAATAGTATTTTTCAAGTATTAAGCATAATGGATATTAGGGTTTAAGCTTGCTAAAAATATTTTTATCAAAACACAAAGTAAGCTTATGAAACTTGCAATAAGGATGCAAGTGCTTAAGTAAATGAAGAGTTTTTCCCAATCCAATATTTATGAGTGAAATACAATGGGAAAAACTTTAAGCTACTCTCCAAAATCAATAGTCAACAAATGCAAGTATGGGAAAGAGTTTAAGCTTCTGAGTAGTATGAAATTTTCTCACAAAAATAACACTCAACCTAAGTTCGAAATGCAATCAATACGCAAGTGAAGAAGGTGAGGAAATATGCTATTTCTAAAGATTTATGATCAAATGTGTATGAGAAAGAGTTTTAAACACTATGCTTAAGAAGATGTGGGAGTATAAAAAGTTTTAGCACAATAAAATTTTTAGAGAACAATGTGCTAATTAAAATGCTAATCTCTTCCTAATCTTAGCAAATGAGGAAGTATATATAGATTTTACTGAAAATAAAACCATTGGGGATGTAATAACTCGAACTCATAAAATAAAAATAAAAATAAATAAAAGGAAAAGGGGAAATAAATAAAGAGAAAAGAAATTCAAAAAGGGCATCAAATAGGGAGTTGTCGACAAACGTCCTTTTGGGTTTCATCGACGAGTACACATGTCTCGTCAACGAGGAATTATCGAGAATAGGAAAAATTTAGATTTTTAATGGATTCATTGATGAACCCGATGGCCTCGTCGACGAATGTCCTTCTTCAGCTCGTCGACGAAGGCCAAGTTATAAATAAGCCCCGAATCTTTTCTTGTGCAAATTCTCTCTCTCTTATTTTCTCTCTCTAGGGTTTGGCCCTATCACCCATTTTCTTCTAATCTGGCCCCGATTTAACCCGATTCGACGATCGGAAATCACCACGAGGTTCCTAGGGAGTTTCTCTTCAAGTTAGCTGGAGCAGAAACTTAATTTGGGGTACTTGGGCACCACTCCAAAATCAGGGTAAGTAGGATATTTTTTAATATTAAAATAATTATTGGGAGTGTGTGGGCCTAAAAGATGTTAAATGATAAATATTCTGGGGTTGAACTGATTAAGTTAGGATTTTTGAAATACATGGTTCCGTTTTTCGTCCGATTTGGGTTGAATTTCGAGGAGTAGGTAAGGGAAAATAAAATTATACCAGGTTTTTATTTAAATTTGAATTGGTTATTTTCGAGTATAGGAACCGTATAATTATATTATGATTTTTCGAGCGGTTTAGAAAAATTAAAATAATGATTTGGTTATAATTTATAATTTAGGAAAAATGGTGTGACATGAGAATAATTCTTTATAAATAACTGATTAAGAATACTGTTTGTTTGAGAATATTGTTAGTTGTGAATATTGTCTGGTTGTGAGTACCGCTTGGCTGTGAACATTACTTGATGGTGAATATGGGTTGATTGTGAATACTGTCTGTTGTAAGTGTAAATATGCAATGAATTACGTAGCTGCCCTACGTGGGCCACGTACAGTGTGAGTACGTAGCTGCTCTATGTGGGCCTCGTACAGTGAAGTACGTAACTGCCCTATGTGGGCCACGTATTGTGAGATACGTAGCTGCCCTATATTTGCCACGTACAGTGAGGTACGCAACTGCCCTACGTGGGCCACTTACTGGTAGGTATGCAATTGCCTTAGGTGGGCGACGTACTGAGTTTAGCGGATTGTATTGTATCTTGTGTGAATGAACTGTGGTGTATATGTTTGCAGACCTTGTGGAATGATTGATTTAAGTGTGGGTGTATATTGGTATGTGAATTTAATTGTATACATATTTATGGAAAAGTAAATCTCTCCGCCCAAGGGCTTATTGAGAAAGGCGAGTGCCTTGGTAATTATAGTCTGGTGCCAGAGTAGAGGGAAGTTACATGTATGGGCGTATTATTTTTCCTATTCTCGGAGACTTTGCTTATAAGTAAACCCCCGAGAGCTTACTGAGTAAGGTGAGTGCCCTAATAGTTGTAATGGTATTAGAGCAGAGGGAAGGTATATGTATGGGCGTGTAACCTTTTCTATTCTCGGGAACTTTCACTAGAATTATTGTTTTGTTTGTGTGACTGCAGTGTGTAAGTGCCTAACCGCTGGTTATTGATTAATTGATGAGGTTATATTTTATATATGTATTAAAACTCTTCTACCACACATTGCTATAATATATTTCCTCCTTACTGAGAGGTGTCTCATCCTAACAAAATTATTATCTTTTCAGGTCCGTCAGGTGATTGAGCTTAGAAAGCTTCGGGGTAGGGTTTAGAATTTTGGAGACTTGTGAGTGGTAGTAAGAACTGAAATCTGTGTAATTAAGTTTTAGAATTTTTGGTTATGTAATATATGTGGATAGATATTTTTTTTTTGGGAATTATATATAGTACTCTTGTATTTTATTTGAGGTTGTTCTTTATTTTCCGATGCGTCTATGTTAATTATGGCATGAGAGACGGTGATTGGTCTCTTCACACCCCGAGCCCCACCTGGCGGGTTCAGGGTGTGACAAAATGGTATTAGAGCTTTAGGTCATAGATTTTGCAGACTTTAGGAGGATTAATAACAGAGTATAGGTTCGAGTTAAGATGAGGGTAAAACGGGTAGATTAAGGTATCGATAGGAATTTGAGTGTTGTTCCATTGCTT
This sequence comes from Malania oleifera, assembly GCF_029873635.1. NCBI lineage: Eukaryota > Viridiplantae > Streptophyta > Magnoliopsida > Santalales > Ximeniaceae > Malania > Malania oleifera. The sequence goes on from NC_080417.1 coordinate 5,822,982, forward strand.
GGAGGCAGAAATCTCTTAACGAACTTCTATGATTTTCTGAATCAGTTGACGGTTTCAGAAAACCACGGCAAATCCATTGATGTTGATGTTTCCAAGCAGGGAGACTGAAACTTGGAATTAAAACTTGAAGGTTAAGATGATTGTGGATAATTGGGTGTTGAATGTTTAATTGAAGATTTGAATATTAATCTGGTTTGACTACGTCAGTTATGTTAATATGTAGAAATTTTAAACTTGCCTCTGGTATATATTCAAGATGGATCCCAGAGGTAAGTACTTGGATGATAGAGGGGAAATGAGTTGGGGGCTTCCAGCGGAGATGAGATTGAAACCTCTCAACTGTTGCGAGATATAGCTCGTCAGGTCAGGGAAGAGATGAGGTGGGACCCCTGAGGGATCGAGCTACCCACCAGTGAACCAAGGCATTTCGACAGATCAATTCACTCGCTTGAAACCCTCTTCTTTTATGGGAGGTGCTGACCCAATCGTAGCTGAGAATTAGGTGCAGGAGATGGAGAAAATATTGATAGTGCTGGATTGCACTAAGAAACAGAAGGTCCTTTTCGCCACTTTCAAACTGACAAGAGAAGCCGAGCGGTGGTGGCTGGCAGTGAAGCTGTTGGAAGAGCAGAGGTAGTACCCACTATTATGATATGGAAGTGTTTTAAGGAGGTCTTCTACGATCGATATTTTCCTGCCACCACCAGGAATGTGAAGGCGGAGGAATTCTTCAACTTGACACAGGGGAATCTCACTGTGCGGTAGTACGCTGCTAGGTTCGTGGAGCTTTCTCGTTTCGCTCCTTTCATGGTTCCAGATGAATATTAGAAGGCGAGATGGTTTGAGAGGGGCTTGAAACAGAGAATCCATGAGCATGTGGCATGCTTACAGATACAGAGCTATTCAGAACTGGTGGATAAAGCCACCATTGCAGAGTTGAGCCTTTAGGGAGGTGTAGGGATGTTAGAGCGGAGTAAGAGACCCATGTCTTCCAGCTCCCATGCTTATGCCAGATAGGGTTCATAGAGGGGAGATAAAGACAGTGGGGGTCAGAGGCCAGCTAGGAGTGATCAAGGCCATCAGGGTAATTCTACACCCCCTTATTGCGCAAGGTGTAATCGGTGGCATTGGGGAGAATGCCGGGGTAAGGGGCCTATGTGCTACCTGTGTGGTAAGTGCAGTCACATAGCTCGGGATTGTCACGAGCCACTAAGTCAAAACCAAGGACCGCCGAGCAACACACCCGCTTTAGATCAGAATCAGGGAAATAACCTGATGTCACATGGCGGACCAGTGCATGTCTACACACTTGCACTTGCTGGGACAAACACTACTAGAGGTGCATATAATGTGTTTATGTTTGGAATAAATAATAGTTTTATTTAATTATGGGTGATGCAATTGTTCACATGCTAGAATAGATTGAAGTGTGTGAAATGTGTAATATATGTTGAATAACGAATTTCGAGGATGAAATTTTGTAAGGGGGTAGAATGTAATAACCCGAATTTAGAAAATAAAAGAAAAATAAATAAAATGAAAAGGGGAAATAAATAAAGAGAAAAGAAATTTAAAAAGGGCATCAAGCAGAGACTCGTCAACAGATTTGTTTTCCTCGTAAATGAATGTCCTTTTGGGTTTTGTCGATGAGTACATGTGTCTCGTCGACGAGGAATTACCGAGATTAGGGAAAATTTAGATTTTTAATGGATTCGTCGATAAACCTAATGGCCTCGCCGATGAATGTCCTTCTTCGGCTCGTCGACGAAGACTATGTTATAAATAGGCCTTGGATCTTTTCTTCCGTGAATTCTCTCTCCTCTCTCATTTTCTCTTTCTATGGTTTGGCACTACCACCTATTTTCTTCGAATTTGACCCGAATTTAACCCGATTCGATGATCGGAAACCACCACGAGGTTCTTAGGGAGTTTCTCTTCAAGTTAGGTGGAGCAGAAACTTGATTTGGGGTACCTAGGCACCACTCCAAAACCAGGGTGAGTAGTATATTTTTTAATATTAAATTAATTATTGGGAGTGTGTGGGCCTAAGAGATGTTAAATGATAAATATTCTGGTGTTTAACTGATTAAGTTAGGATTTTTGTAATACAGGGTTCTATTTTTCGTCCGATTTGGGCAGAATTTTAAGGAGGAGGTAAAGCAAAATAAAATTATACCAGGTTTTTTAAATTTGAATCGATTATTTTCAAGTATAGGAACCGTATAATTATAGTATGATTTTTCGGGAGGTTTAGAAAAATTAAAATAATGATTTGGTTACAATTTATAATTTGGGGAAAATAATGTGGCATGAGAATAATCCTTTATAAATAACTGATTGAGAATACAGTTAGTTGTGAATACTGTCTGGTTGTGAGTACTGCTTAGCTGTGAACATTACTTGATGGTGAATATGGGTTGATTGTGAATACTGTCTGTTGTGAGTTTTAATGTGCAGTGAATTACGTAGTTGCCCTACATGGGCCACGTACAATGTGAGTACGTAGCTGCTCTATGTGGGCCACGTACAATGAAGTACGTAGCTACCCTATGTGGGTCACGTACTGTGAGATACGTAGCTGCCCTACGTGGGCCACGTACAATGAGGTACGCAACTGCCCTACATTGGCCATGTACTGGTAGGTATGCAGTTGCCTTAGGTGGACCATGTACTGAGTTCAGTGGATTGTATTGTATCCTGTGTGAATGAACTGTGTTGTATATGTTTGTAGACTTTGTGGAATGATTGATTTGAGTATGGGTGTATACTAGTATATGAATTTAATTGTATAAATATTTATGACAAAGTAAATCTCTCTACCCGAGGGCTTGCTGAGAAAGACGAGTGCCCTGGTAATTATAGTCTGGTACCAGAGCAGAGGGAAGTTACATGTATGGGCGTGTTATTTTCCCTACTCTCGGAGACTTTGCTTATAAGTAAAACCCCAAGGGCTTAATGAGTAAGGTGGGTGCCCTAATAGTTGTAATGGTATTAGAGCAGAGGGAAGGTACATGTATGAGCGTGTAATCTTCCCTATCCTCGGGAACTTTCACTATAATTATTGGTTTTATGTGTGTGACTGCAGTGTGTAAGTGCCTAGCCGGTGGTTGTTGATTAATTGATGAGGTTATATTTTATATATGTATTAAAACTCTTCTGCCACTCACTGCTATAATATATTTCTTCCTTGCTGAGAGGTGTCTCACCCTAATAAAATTATTATTTTTTAGTTCCGTTAGGTGATCGAGTTTAGAAAGCTCTGGGGTAGGGTTTAGAATTTTGGAGACTTGTGAGTGGTAGTAAGAACTAAAATCTATATAATTAAGTTTTAGAATTTCTGGTTATGTAATATATGTGGATAAATATTTTTTTTGGGGATTGTATATAGTACTCTAGTATTTTATTTGAGGTTTTTCTTTATTTTCCGTTGCGTGTATGTGAATTATGGTATTAGAGTCAGTGATTGGTCTCTTCATACCCCAAGCCCCACATGGCGGGTTCGGGCGTGATAGGGGACATAAAGGGCATTTTGGAAATTATTTAATTACGTTTAAAGAAAATTAACTCTATTTAATTGCAGTAAAAATTTCGCCAACCCGAGAGGTTCGATCGACCATATTCAAGGTTTGGTCGACCATTTTAATAAGTTCAGTCGACTGTGGCAATTTTGAATTGTAGGTATGGTCGACCGTCTTTGGGCAATTTTGAACCCTTCACGGGTTGGGTCGACTAAGACAAGGGACAGTCGGCTACTCATCTAAGCTCAGTCGACCTAGGCTAAAATGAGCTACACATTTGGTCGACCGAGCAATTGGGGGGCTAGACACTTTACGATTTGGTCTACCTAGAACGATATGTTCATTTCAGAACGGTCGACCAAGTGAAGTCAACATGTTGACTTCTGAACGATTCGGTCGATCGAGGCATTTATACTGCCAAGCGTTCGGTCGATTGAAACCACTTAAAATTTTCATTTAAGTCCTGTTTTGGTCTCAATGTTTCATCAACCTAGTGTGAATAAGCATAAGACACTTAACTTATATGGGTGATGGATCCTATGGTCATTTTAAGGCCTCTTGAGTTTATGCAACCATCATGCATGTAATGTATTAAATTATAGACGATTATTACAGACCCAAAATATGAAACAAAATGCATTACAATTAAAATGAATGTCTTCTTTTTTTTCCTTGCTTTCGACTTCATGGAATATGTCGGAGTGAGTGTTGAGTCCTGTCTTGGTTTCCATGTTTTCTTTGTAATGCACTGTACCCGCCAAGTGGGGGCCCGGAGGTCATATGTTACATTCACCTGCTTCTAATACCATACACCACAATTAAGCAGTGGAATAAGAACATATAACCTCAAATTCAAATACTAGAGTCAACCTATATACATATATATACCCCACAAACATTCGCCACCATTCGTTTATATTACATACCGATATTTAAAAAAAAACATAAACTGTTTTTATAGACTTCCCAGATTTACCAAAAATACTATCCTGCTAGAGCCCTAAGCCCGATCTTCTGATGGACCTGAAAACATAATCATCTACTAGAGTGAGACACATCTCGGTAAGGAAGAACAAATCATTGCAGTGCGTGGCAGAGTGTTTAAATGTTACAAAATATACTATCGTTTGCCAACCATGACTAACCCCTGCTTAGAAATCACATCATTAATATAAACATAAATATCTGAATCATACTCACATTTAATATGCATAAGTTCTAATCTCTGATCCATACTCACATTCATAATTATTTTTAATAATAAAACCCAAGAATAGGGAAGATTACCCGCCCATACAAGTAGCTTCTCTCTACTCTAATACCAGTATCAGGGCACTCACCTTACTTAGTAAGTCCTCGGTCCATGTATATAGACAAAGTCTCCAAGAATAGGGAAGATTACCTACCCATACAAGTAGCTTCCCTCTGCTTTAGTATCAAATTGAAAATACGAGGGCACTTGCCTTTCTCAGCAAGCTCTTGGCCGAAAGTTTTACCTTGTCATATATATATATATATATATATATATATATATATATAATTTAATTATTATATCATTCATCTTATCATATCACATTCCATATAAACATACTGTCCACACAAGACTCTCATCCATACAAAACAAATATTAACACATGGTCCACATAGGACAAACATCATCACATGGTCCATACAGGACAATCATCATCACATGGTCCACACAGGACTGGTTCACACAAGATAATCATCATCACATGGTCCACATAGGCAGGGCCGGCTCTTCACAATATGGGGCCCTAGGCGAGATTTAATCGGGACCTTTATACTCATCTGGATTCGTTGACATAATTAATTTTCAAAATTAACACTAACTATAAATTGACAAATTATGTAAACAAATAAAAATAAATTTAATAAATCTATAGAAATAATAGATTGAAATAATATAACCTAATTATTATTATTATTGCAAATCGATCGGCGAGCGAGGCTTTAGAGATATTAGATTCTCGTCGTATACAACGCTCTAACCTCAAAACTTCCAAAATATAAGAAATTTTTTTTTAAAAAAAATTCATAGTGAAAATAATAGAAAAATAATGCACACACATTGAAATCAAAATTAGGGTTGATGAAAATTACAGAGAATTGGAAGCTCGAAAATGATGAACACAAGAGTCGGAGCAAAAATCATAGAGAGATCGAGAGATGAGAGTAATAGATAGTTAGAAATATAATAAAGTTGTTAGTTGGGAAGTCAATGAGACTTGAAAAAAAAAATTTAAATTGCATTTATTTTATATTTTAAAATATAATTTTATTTATTTGTTAGTTGGGAAGTCAATGTATGTGAAGAGAGTATAATAAATAATGTTAACATTATTTAATTAAAAAAAATTTGGAACTTTAAAAATATATTATTATATTAAAAAAAATTTAGGGGCCCCAAAAATTTTTGGGGCCCTAGGCGAACACTTCAGCTGCCTAAAGGAAGAACCGACCCTGCACATAGGTCTGGTCCACACAAGACAATCATCATCACATGGTCCACACAAGACAATCATCATCACAGATCACATTGTAGCCCACATAGGCACCACTAACCACCAGTACAAATCCCCATGATCTACCAGTAGTATATCAGTAGAACAATCTCCTCAGGCCTGCCAATGCTCTATCCCAATATATAATAAAAATATACGAACTCCTTAGGCCTGCCAACGTATATTGTGATTACATCTAGGCAATATAACGAACTCCTCAAGCCTGCCAACGTTATTATGATACACATGAATAACCACACAAAAATCCATACACACAAATCATATTATTTATCACGCAGCAATCTCAAGTAGCCAGTATTCACAACAATCTATATTCACCATAAACTGTACTCACAACTATCCAGTAGTTCACAAATCAGCAGTAATTTCATCATTATGTACTCACATCAGTCAGTTAAAATAATGAAAACTGTATTCTTGCCACACAATTTCTTTTCCATATATATATATATATATATATATATATATATATATTATATTCTCAAATTAACCAGTTTAAATTTTAATAAAAATCCTACTATAATTAGTTCCCCTTACATGCTCTTCTAAATTATGCCTGCGAAACCCCGAAACGACGTTGACGGTACTCACCCGGTCCCTAATTCAAAAACCCGAATTTATCAACCCTAACTTGAACAAAAATGCTATTTTATCACTCCCTAGGCCCTATACATTCCATATTAACAATATTACTTAAAATATCCTTCTTACCTTGATTTTGGGATGATTTCCAAACTCCTCAAATTAAAATTCTGTTCTAGTTAAATTGTAGAGAATCTTCCCAGGATCAACATGGTAGCTTCTGATTGTCGAATCGGGGAAAAATAAAGCCAAAAAGTTAGAGAGAAGGTGGGAGGGCCGTTTTCTAGAGAGAGAAAATGAGAAAAGGAAAGAATTCGCACTGAAATCCTGATTTTCGGCTATATATAGGTGACTTACCACGTGGCCTCGTGCACGAGACATGTGGATTCGTTGACGAGCCCAAGAAGATCGTTCGTTGATGAGGTTGAGAGTTCATTGACGAAATTCAGAATATCTGAAACCTCTCTCGGCATCTCTTTGTCGACGGAACATGCATACCTGTCAACGAGACTATGTAGGTCATTTGTTGACGAGTAATACTACCTCGTTGATGAGTCCCTACTTAATGCCCTTTTTAAAATTTTTCCTTCCCCTTTCTTTTATTCTCCCTTTTCCCTTTATTCATTTTTCTTATTATTTTAACAGTTAAAATTTTACGGGTCGTTACACTCTTGCCTTTATGTGTGTGATTAATATTATACCTATTCACGTACTAAATACACACATATGATATTTATGGTTTATCATTATCAAAACTAGGGATCGGATTCAAAAAGTCAACAAGAAGTAAGAAGCAAAAAGTGGTGGCACTATCAAGTGCCAAAGCAGAATTCCGTGGGATGTCAAAAAGGCTATGCGAACTTTTGTAGATAAAAAGACTTATATTTGAAATAGGTTTCGCCCCTACCTCTGAGATGGATCTTTTATGTGATAACAAATCCGCCATTGCTATTACACATAATCCCATACAACATGACCAGACCAAACACGTAGAGATTGACAGGCACTTTATCAAGGAAAATTTAGAAGCTAAGATAATTCGGTTTCCATTTGTGAAGTCAGAAGACCAATTGACAGATATTCTGACAAAGACAATATCAAGTAAAGAATTCTACAACTCACTAGACAAGTTGCACTTTGAAGATGCGTTCACTTGAGGGGGAGTGTTGGCGTGAGCTGTAAATTAGAGAGATAAATGAGAGAGATTAGAGATTTAAATCCCTTCAATTAAGGGTCAAAGAATCCCAGCCATAATCCTAGCCTTAAGTTTTGTAAATTACCGAAAATAGAGAGTAAAATATCTTTATTTATACTTGTAATATTTTTGAGGTATATATGAAAAAATGTCTGTTTTTAATAGTCCTAAAGGGGAAAATGTTAGAAAAACAACTCATTATCTTGATAGATATGTTAACAATGTCCATGATAAGAGACTTTTTTGTTGTAGGGGAAAATGATAGAGAGACAATTCATTATCTCCATAAATAAGTTGAGAGCGCTTTTTAAACCCTATATATATAAAGAGAGAGAGAGAGAGAGAGAGAGAGAGAGAGAGAGAGAGAGAGAGAGAGAGAGAGAGATCTTAAAAATCAACATTAGCATGTAATAATAAACATTTATATTTTTGGAGCATCATAATCATCTAATTGAGATTTAAGCATCAACGTTACTACTAGGTTCTTATAGTTCTTCAAATTAGGATCCTATATATCAAGAGCTCTCTTCTTGAACCCTTCATTGACTTGGGATAGTTACTAAATCAGGTGAAATTATTGCACATGATCTCCTTTTTTATCTTTTTAAATATTTGAGTTGTACTTTTCATGATAGCCTTCAAATCCTTTTCATGAACTATTATTCATTCTTTTTTCGTCATTGAGGATATATATATATAAGTGCAATGAGAAGGTCAAAAATGAGAAATGAGAAGATGAAAGGGTTGGGAGATGAATCGTTTGGAAAGAAGAAATGATAGGAAATGTTAGGAAAAGAAATTATGTGGAGAAGAGAAAAAGGCAATAGAGGAGGGGGCATCTTTAATTAAAATTAAAAACTTCTTAAATAGTTCAGGCAAAATAAATATTATAAAATTTGTCACATGCAATGGACTTCCAAAAAAGTATTTTGTGCTTTTAGAAGTTCCTTTTCTTTCCTTCTCCCTGAAATTTGCTCAATCATGAAAACTTAGAATGATTCTCATGTACACAAAAAAAACTTTTCTTCAGCCAAATTTGTGCCTAAAATTTGATCTAACAAATAATGTACATATGGTCCCTCTCAAACCATCCAAAAAAGATGCAGCAAACAAACATCCCCCCAACAGAAAAAGAAAAGAAAAGAAAATGGTCCCCCCCACCCCAAAAATTCACAGAACCCTTGTTCCTCAATTTGTATTCTTTATTATGTGTTTCATTAAAAGGAAGAATGAAATTTCAGAGGTGTGTCTCTCAGTCGCCCAACAGTGCTGGGTACTGTGGAATTTGGGGCCAAGTCTGTTGGTGTACACTTGTCAACAGCCCATTTCACTTGGTACAAAGTGAGACTTCCCCTTCTCCTTCCTCATTTCTCCCCTGCTTTTTAGGAGAGCTTTTCTGTTCAATTTCTATCCTAATTTTATTTAAATTTAAATTCAATTTAATAAAAAAAAGTTTCTGCAGTGGAGCACAGATGCCTGTACGGTGGTGGGCTATAAGGACCGTACACGTGGCTCAGTGCAGAGTCTCAGACTCTTGATTGAAATAGGCACCACAACTTAGCATGCGACATGCCAAAACAGGATTGATGCAGAGCCAGTCTTGACCTAATATCACTGTCTTTCTCATTGAATCATATTCACTTCCTATACCATTTCTTATTATTATTATTATTGACAATTTTTTCTAGCTACATCCACAGTAAAAACATTTGGGTGTTCATGGTATAATGGTGCAAATATAAACTAGTAACTTTGAGCTAATCAGTCCATCTAGACCGATACCCCATTTGTAGGAATCATATTCATACTGAAATACGATTTTGCCTATGATTTTACAAACCAAACATAAGAATGCGATTCCATTCCTAAAATTTGATTCTATTTTTGGCCTAATTCTACCAAACAAGGGTAAATGTTAAAATGCCTTTTATGATATGTAATTATTCATTCTATAATAACTATCCTTACATCATTTTTGGTTTGTAAAATAAAATGGGAAAAGAATGAAATGAAAAATTGAATGGAGTGCATGACGAGGTTAACTTATAAATTTAATTCTATTCTCATGTACTTCGGTGGGCTATTCAATAAGGCTTAAGTTAGGGATGGAAGAAGCAAAAAATGAAATAACAACAATACTCAAAGGATGAGTTATAAATGTCTTCCTTCAAAAATTATCCTTTTATGGATGAGATATCCCTTCACATTTACCATATGTTTGGTGAAACCTTAAATTTGGAGTTGTATTGAATTTGAATAAGATGTAATATAAAATTTTATTAAAAATATTTTGAATTTACTCAAATCCAAATTCAAAATCCGAAATCAATGCTCCCAAACACCGTGTTGTCAAGTATCTTTAAGTAAACAGGAGTTATATGACCTCAAATCCATGGGTTTATTCTTTTCATTGCCCATCATTATATAGGAGTTACAATTTATTTATTTCCTTCCTTATAAATTGAATCTTTTAAGTAACATCTTTATGTTAAGGTGATCCTTCACTCTTTTGACCATGCCCCGGGCATTATTTTTTTTATTCATTAGTTGCCCCTACTCTTGAGCTTGTTGTATTCTATTTTCATTATATTTTTGTTATATCCATCTTATTCTTACGAATAAGTTTCATTAATTAAACAAAAGCTTAATTGTTGACAAGATTAATTATTAGCACCTTTCATGTCAAAAAAGATTGAAGATTTAAAAAAAACGCATAATGGAGAATTTGAAGAGTATGTTTGTTGTAGGAGCATAAGAACTCAAGCCTACTTGTGAGCCATTCAAACTTGATTCACTCTATGACTTTACTCAACTCAATTTTAGTCGAATTTGAGACAAGTTTGAGCTACTTGAGTAGTTTAACGAATTAAGTTTTAGTTTTATAATACTACTCACGAGTCTAATCTAGGTTTTTTTTTTTTTAAATTATTCTTTTTATATTACTAGTCAATGCACATGTGTCACGAGCTAAGCTTGTTCAGGGCATTATGCTTGCCTGTGACTGCTTGTCTCGTATACTTGGGATGAATTTCCATCATGTAAATATTAGTGTAGGGTTATTTTCTACTAGTAGTTGATTTGTATGTCAAATAAGGTAGTATGACTCCTTGGTCACTTTGATTTCCTAGTGTCAAGATGATAATTACATAAAAATCTCTTTAGGGGAGGGTGAGTGTTCATCAGTCATTGTAAAACTCACTAACTATTGTCAATGTGTTTAACCTACTTGCCTCCCTCGCTAAACACACAATGTCAACAGAGGTGTTGTTAATAAAATGCTTTCCTTCAATGTTTATTGCTAGCTTGCCACGTCTTTCATGAATTGATTACTGTTTCCACTGCTATTTGAATGAATTTTAATGAAAGTGTTTCATGAATGAATGGAATGAATGTTGGTACACGATAGGCTAGCTAGTTAAGAAAAAGGGCTTTAGTTAGCGCCGCACGACCCTTCACAAATGTGTGAAAATAGTTGGCCCGTGATACTTGGTATCAGAGCAAAGGTTCAGTTGCTACGAGAATTCGATTGCCTTCGTTGTGGGATTTGGAAAGCTTTGGTAAGTGACCATGGCACCAAACAATGGTGAGAGGATCAGCGTGCTGGAAGCATAGGCTGAGGCAATAGCCAACACTGTGGCCGCGGAGGTGGCCTAGATGAGGGAACTTGTTGATGAAGTGATGGGATCACAAAAGCATCAAACAAGTTTGTTAGGTGACATGTCAGAGGACTTTCTCCATACAGTAGAAACTTTGCAGGCTCGGATGACTGATCTGGATGCAAAGGTGAATCTGATGGTTCTTTCTATGGGAAAATCCAACATTTTGGGAGTTTGCAAGACCATGGTGCCAGAACCTAGGACGTATAGGGGTGCCTGTGATGCCAAAGAGTTAGAGAATTTCTTGTTTGATTTGGAGCAGTATTTTCGCACTGTGAGGATGACCTCAAAATAGGTGAAAGTGGATATTATAACCATATACTTAGTTGGTTACGCCAAACTGTGGTGGCGTACCAAGTACAATGAAATTGAATGTAACGCCCCGACCCCCTAAGTGGGTCCAGAGTGCTACTAATCTATTCATTTACCTAATAATCTACATTCTAATATCATTTATGCAGCAGAAAACATAACTACAATCTTTCAACAAATATAATATCAGAGTTTTCTAAATCTATCTATATTCTAACTTAAATCATACATCCACCTGTACTCACATATATACATATCTCCAAAACATAACCTACACTTCCAGTATTCTCAACCATCCTTATCTCAGAAAACTTAAAACATAGAATATAAAATATAAATATTTATATTCCAAAATATTATCGAAATTATACCCTTTTCCTCAAAGGTGCTATAAAACCTTGAGCTTTCTAAGCTTGATCTCGAGGAAATCCTGAAAAAGATAAATTCATATTCGGGTGAGACATATCTCAGTAAGGGAATAAATAATATATTAAAACAGTGTGTGACTAGCATGATTTTATATAACAACATAATATTTAACATTAGAAAATCGTTAACATAATTTCTGAAATCATTTTCAGAACCTAATCAATCACATGTAAAAAATTTAACCCATGAGATTACCTAAGGATAGGGGTGATTACTCGCCCATACAAGTAGCACCCCTCTACTCTGATACTTAGGCAACCCAAGGATTGCTATTGAAGCATATTAAGGCACTAACCTTACTCAGTAAGCTCTCAAGTATTAAATTGATCTCGTACTCACACAGTTCAAACAAAGGTTTACCAGCGAAGGCCCCAAGGATAGGGAAATCTACCCACCCATACAAGTAGGTTCCCTCTGCCATAACACGTTATGCAGTTACTGCCACATTTGAAATTACTAGCGCACTTGTCTTTTTTAGAAAGCCCTCGGGCGAAGGGTACACCCCGCTCAATTGTAACATGTTTTACAAGCATAGATACTTAGTATCATAATACATTGGTCTTTCTGTCATTACTCAACCATTCAGATATGTTTATGTTCATAACTTTAACATTCCATTTCATTTCACTTTAAGTGACTCTTTCCCATTTTACATTGTTCACATTTTACATTTCATTTTCATTTCATTCATTTCCATTTTTATTTTATTTCATTACAGACCCAGTATCTTTTAGCTATTTTACCCAACATCTTTCAACTGTTTCACCCAATATTTTTCAGCTGTCATATATTTACCCAGCATTTTTCAGTTCTTTTACCTAACATCTTTTAGCTGTTTCACCCAGCATCTTTCAACTATTTTACCCAGTATTTTTCAACTGTTTATATGGTTGCATTAACACACGCAAGCAGCATAGCTCATATCATATTTCATTCTCAATGCATTATTTACTTAACCTGCATCTCATACATTTAACATATATTTGCATAAAACTTACATTTACTTATGCCACACAATTTAGCAATAAAATTCATACACTGCCTGTAAAATAAGCCAACAAACATTTAATATTTATATACTGAAAAACCTTTCATTTCTTACATAATTATCCTGAAAATATTTTCCACTTTCATCAGTTCATTTTTGCATATACGTATCTAATAAACAGCCCTAAACTCAAAAAAAAGAAACATAATTTAAATGGTTGACATTTTAAACTCATACTGAGACATATACACATATATATAAAACAATTTATTTTCCATTAAATTCATAAAAATTCTGGTTTAATATATATTTTCCCTCTTACTTGGTTTCCTGAACTACGCCAACAAGGACCCCGAAAAGATGCCTATGACGCTCACCCGAGTCCTGAATAAAAAATCTTAATTTCATTAAATTAACCATAAATAAAATATTATTTTAATATTTCCTAGGGTCATAAATTTGAAATAAATGGTTATACCCTCAAATATAACCAATTTGCCAAAATTTTCAAATCTCACTCTCGCTTTGGAGTGGGGTCTAGAAAACCCCAATTGAAAATTTATCTATTTCAAAATGATGACAATTGCGATTAGAACACCGTGGCGGTGCTCGATTGTCGATCTAATGGCAGATTTAAAGTAAAATTGAGAAATTAGGAAAAAATTGCCTTACCCTAGGAATAGTGCCTAAGCCGCTTCCACAACAAATCCGTTCTAGTAGAAATATCGATGGTAGAATTAGGAATCTAATGGCACCCTCTATTTTTCGATTCGCCGTAAAATCATCGAGAAATTGAGAGAGAAAGAGAGACGGAGACGGAGGCGTTGGCTGGGCGCAGAAAGAACTCTCAGGGGGCGTGAAACTCTTCTCTCAAATTGATCCTAAAGCTTCAACTTCAGGATCCTTTAGTTAATCTTATATTATAATAATATATTATATTATATTAATATATATTAATATCTTATATTATATAATTTAATTAATGATTATTATTATTTAATTAATTACTCAATTTAGTTAATTATTTAATTTATTTTTTATGTTTTATTTTATTTATTTATTTTTTTTGGGATCACTACATTGAAACTGGACGTTGTGTAGTGGATAATTGGGTGGACTTGAAGAGAGAGCTCAAAGCCCAATTCTTTCCTAAGAATGTTGAGTATAATGCAAGGAAAAAGCTGAGAGACCTTAAGCATACTGGGTCAATAAGGGAATATGTGAAACAATTTTCTACTTTAATGTTGGATATTCAGGATATGTCGGTGAGGGACAGGTTGTTCTATTTTCTAGAGGGGAGGAAATCGTGGGCAAGAACTGAACTTCATAGGCAAAGAGTTCAAGACTTGTCTACTGCACAAGCTGCTGTAGAACGCTTGATTGACTACGCTGGTGATAATACTGCTTCATCCAAAGGGTTTGGTGGAGAGGGAAACAGTGGAAAGTCTTTTAAGAAAAGCAAACCCAAGAGTGGGGGAGCCGACTATAAAGCATCAACCTCAAAGGAAGTTTCGTCATCTAAAGGGTTCAACACACCTAAGGAAAATGGGAAAATTTCATGTTTCTTGTCTCGAGAGTCTCACAGAGTGAGTGAGTGTTCACATACGAGATTAATTAATGGCTTACAGGCTTCCACTTCAGGACAAGTGGTGTGTTGGCCTTACAAGGCTTAAAATCTTGTTATCTTGTTTTGATGCTAACAAACAAGTGGAATTTAATATATTTGTGTGAGTAATGTTGTCTCAGGGCTCATATATGAGAAAGTAAGGTCAAAGTGCTCACAAGGATCAAATGAAACTTAAAGGAGTTAAAGCTTGGATTTAAAGATGATATATTAAAACTTGAAGAATATGAGGACATGAATGATTTGTTGAAAGCCAAGGAATGTTAAAGTCAAAAGAGGCAAAGAAAAGCAAAGTAAGAAAGCCCAAAGAATATTAAAGCTTGAAGACCAAGAAAGAGTCAAAGCAAGCATGAAAACTTGAGTGTTTAGAATGTCAAGTCTTAGAAGTCTTTATATAAGTACTTTAATGTTTAAATATCGTTTGAAATATTATGAAGCTTTTAAGTTAACTTCTTGGACCTAGATACCTTTTAAAATACTTGGAAAATATTTTTATAAGGTCAAAAGATATTTCAAAAAGGTTAAAATTATTTTTGGAATGAAAAGCACCAAAAAGAGGTTTTTTCAAATGTTGTCATTTTTTATACATTTGCATTGAGGTGCATTTTTCTCTCTCAAAAACTCTTTATTTTAAAAAGCGTTTAACATGAAAGTTATAGGATTTTGTCTTAGATTTCTTTTGATACCAAGAAAAACTAATTTGAAGTTATAAATAAAAAGTTATGAGGAAAATATTGAAGCGGGGTCACAACTATCAGCCAACTGAACATTGTTCACGGGAGGAACTTTAGTTGACTGAACAGCAAATAGAGCCATTTCAGACGAACGAAGTGTAACTTCAGATGACTGAAGATTAAGTTTAGTCATCTGAAGATTTTTTGCTAAATTTTTTTTAGAGGCAGAACCACCTCAGATGACTGAACCCGAGACTTCAGTCATTTGAACACTGTTAACGGGCAGAAATTTTAAAAATTTTATTTTTTAAATATTATTTGCTTGGGCTCCAAACTTTCTAAAAATTTGGGAAATACTCCAAGTAAACTTGGACAACAAGGAAACCCCTTTGAATGCCTATAAATACATGGTTTTGCAAATCAAAATATATCCATGAATTAAAAAATCTATTTTAGAAGCTGAAAGCACTCTTGTTCTTCCAAAGCTCTCTTGTTCACTTATTGCAAATCTCTTTTGGTAAGATATTTTGAAGTGCTAATCCTTCATTTTCTGAATTCCTACTACTAATTCTCATCTAAGAAGGATATTGGTGAATTCTACACTTAAGTTTTATTCTATTTTATATTGATATTTTACATTGAAGTATATAGTGCTAAACTTGTACTAACTTGCTCTTTGTGAGAGTATATTTGTATGCATATTATATCTTGTTTCTTGTAGTTCTTTGATGTTCCAATGATTGTTTGGATCATTGGCTAAGCAAGGGGATATTACTTAGAGAGGCGGACTTTAGCCTAAAGGAGTGACTGAACAAGGGGACATCGTTTGGAGAGGCGGGCTCTAGCCTAAGTGAAGGAGTGTTTGAGCGTGGGGTATCGCTTGTAAAGATTTTGTTCCACCCGTAAACGGAACAGGTTTAGTGAATCCTTTGGTGGTTTGCCAAAGATGAGGACGTAGGCTATGTTGAAGCCGAACCTAGTAAAAATCTCCGTCTCACTCTCTCTTTCCCTATTCTTTATTTTCAGTACATATTTAAATTGCGTGGATGGTTTAAATTTGAAAATCATATAAACTACATATATTTGGAAATCAAGTAAACCTTAAAGTTTGATTTTGATTTGGGTTGTGGAAACCGAAAGGGAATACGTTGGTTGAACCATTCTTTACAGAAACCATATGGAAGTACATTACTAGGCTAAACATCTCAAAGATAAATTAACTCAAGAGTTTATTTGAATTCTGAAGTTTGGAAAGAGTGATTGGATTTTATATTGAACATCATATTGAAGAAGAAATTTTATATATACTGGGCTTTATTTAAAACTCACATTCACCACAGGGTTGAAAATATCAAAAGCTGAAAGTTACATATATTATATTGATTGTGATTGGATGGTATAAAAATTTGTTTTATATTCCAAGAGTACTAAATCTTGAATGATTTCATCAATCTAATAGTGTTGCAGTGAAGTTATATTTGGCAATCAATTGGTTGGTGGTTTGAGCATTGTGGTTGATTGACTTGACTAGTTTAATTATTTGTGTGATTGAAGATTGAATGTTTTATTAGTTGTCTTGTTGATTGTTTAAAAGAAACCAAGTTCTTGTTTGATTGAAAAAATAAATAAACAAGCTAAAGAATTGGTTAAATATTAAAAGAAGTTAAGGACTTTAAAAAGAATTAAGAAGAAAGTTTTAAAAGCCAATTCACCCCCCCTCTTGGGAAGTTATTCCTAATTTCATGGTGGAAAGCAAGGGGGAAGAGGATGATACCCCAATGATGGGTTCAGTGCGGCTGGTGAACGCATTGGAAAAGCAGGCGAAAGCACCTAAAGTTACACGAGCAAGAGGGTTAATATTTGTGGACTTGAGGATCAATGGAAAGAGTACCCATGCTATGGTGGATACGGGGGCTACTCACAAATTTGTTTCGGAGTTGGAACCATGGAGACTCAACTTATCCTTAAAGAAGGATACATGACGCATGAAAGCAGTTAATCTATAGCGCAGCCTACTCTAGGAGTAGCCAAGAAAGTTACTATGAAGCTTGGACAGTGGGAAAGTCATTCGAATTTAACAGCAGTGCCATTGGATGACTTTCTAGTCATTATAGGAATGAAGTTCCTAAGGGGGACGAGGGCAGTGCTAATGCCTTGGGGTGGTTTCCCATGTCTAATGGGAGATCACTCGTGTAACAACCTGCTAATTAACTGGGTTTTTTTTTTTTTTTTTCATACTATTAAAAGATTTATAATGCTCTGATACCTACTAAATTAAACCAAACTATCAACGTAGGGAGCGAGAAGAGGAATCCATATAAACACCATCAAGAAAATATATAATACCAGAGTGCTAAAAGTGTGATGACTAGAAAAATAATGGTATTTAAATAATAAATAAAAGAGTAAAATGGAAACGAAAACAGAAGGAGGCAGCAGACTTCGTGGACGAATGCTTCGCGTTCATCAACGACATTACACTTTGGGAGTAATAACTGAGTCGCGTTTGTCGACGACATTGCACTTTGGGAGTAATAACTGAGGAAATTTATCAAGTCCTCGTTGACGAACATAGGGGATTCGTTGATGAGGGTACAAGAGGGCTTCGTCGACGAAGACAAGTTTCGTTGACGAAGGTGTAGGTTTGTCGATGAGACGAACCTTCTACAGGATTCGTCGACGAGGTGATGTGTCTCGTTGACGAATCCAGTCCTATAAATAACCTAAAACCTGGATTTAAACGTAGAAATTAATAAAAATCACTCCTTTTCTCTCTCCCTTCGGTTTCTCTCACCTCTCTCTCTTTGATTTTGGATCCATCGTTCGTCGGATCAACGATTTGAGGCCACCACGACGCTCCTGCGGAAGTTCTCTCCAAATATGCCAGAGCGGATCGTTGGTGGGAGCTAGTCGAAATTCATCCCTAAGTTGAGGTAAAACTTTTTATGCCAAATTTGGTCTTACTGTAGTTATAGGAAATGATATCCACTTAAAAATACTGAAATTTAGTTCTGCGAGTTATCATTTGTAGGTTACTGCTCAGGGTTTCGTACGGGTATAAGACCAGTATTATAAAGGGACTTTTCAGTTGCCAGGTAAGGGAATAAACTAAAGCAGTTATTTTCCTTACAAATTATTATTATTTATCAGTAAATTAATTTTCAGGAAAGCATGTATTATATCTGTATATTACGAAGGGAATGCACATTTGGGAAAATACTGCTATTATGTTGAAATGTATATATATATATGAGATTCCAGAAATTATGATTTTAGAATATAGTGTATGGTTTTATACAGAAAATGTGTGGCATGAATATTACTTTACGTGGGAAGTATTATGATATGACAATGTTAAGAATGAAGTATGTTTTTCAAAGATTATGAAAGAATGCAGTACATTATGATTTTAAAGTACATGATAATGATTTATTTATTCCGAATGATATGTATGAGATATTTGGCGCAAGGCCGTGATTGATAGTCGGTCCGAGGCCGTGTTTTACGTATGATTTCGGCATGAGACCGTATTTATGAAATGTTCAGCGCGAGACCGTATTTATGAAATTATAGAAATGCTATCAATCTATTTATGTTAAACGCTATATTATCATGTATTATATGTTATTAGAACCTGGAGATTAGTTTAGTTCAGATCAGGAGCATGGTACTGTAGCTTATAGATCAAATATCTATGATCAGATTAGTGCTAACCACCCTATAAGGGGGTGGGAGATGGATAGTCGATGTGGCTTTCAGTGTAGAGTTGTAGACGTCCACCTAGCAGTCCGGACTAGGGTGTGGTCGGTCCATCGTACTTACAGACATTTTTAACTCGGCAGTGGTCGGCCCGCCATTGTCGGATCCGGCCTTCGGGCTACACAACATGTCATAGGGGGTAATACATGACATCAGCTAGGTATTCATCTTGGGTATGCTTTCAGTATTATTATCTATACCAGATAGTCATGATTAGTATAATTTATTAAAAATATGAAGGTATGCGTTTATGCAGTTATTAAATGATTAATGATTTCTCGTATGAAAAATGTACTGTATATATATAGTATCATTAAATATTCATATTGTCACACAACTGTATTTAATTTATTTTCCCTTACTGAGAAATGTCTCACCCTTGAACATTAAATGATTTTCAGGAAACCTAGAAGGATCGGTGGGTCATGGTCGCTGTTGAATCGATTGTACTACCCTGTTAGGCTCTTGTGATTAGAAAATATGTCACATTTCTCATCATATAAGTAATGTCTCCAGATCTTTAGTGCATGTACAAACGCAACCAATTCCAGATCGTGAGTAGGGTAGTTCTTTTCATATTCTTTTAACTGCCTGAACGCATATGCCACCATCTTACCATGCTGCATCAGTACACACCCGAGTCCTTTCAAAGACACATCACTGTAAATCACATACCCATCACCTCCTGATGGAATCGTCAGTACTGGTGCAGTGATGAGTCACTGCTTTAATTATTGAAAACTTTGCTCGCATTCTTCATCCCACACAAACCTAACATTTTTCCTGGTCAACCACGTGAGAGGCCCTGACAAAGTTGAAAACCCCTCAACAAACCGATGGTAATAACCTGCTAGTCCCAAGAAACTTCTGACTTCCTGTACGTTCTTCAACCTGACTCAATTCACTACCGCGTCGACCTTACTGGGATCCATTGAAACACCATCCTCTGAGATCACATGGCCTAAAAAAGCAACTTTCTCAAGGCAGAACTCACTCTTACTAAACTTGGCATAAAGCTTTTCTTTTCTGACTGTCTGCAGTACCCGCCTCAAATGTACCTCATGATCCTCAAAACTTCTTGAGTACACCAGTATATCATCAATAAAAACTATTACAAACTGATCTAGATATTGGTGAAAAATTCTATTCATCAAGTCCATGAACATAGTTAGGGCATTCGTCAAACCAAACGGCATAACAAGGAATTCGTAGTGCCCGGATCTGGTCCTAAAGGCTGTCTTTGCAACGTCCTCTACCTTTAATCTCACCTGATGATAACCTGATCTGTGGTCGATCTTGGAATACACCCGTGAACCCAGGAGCTGATCAAACAAATCATCGATACAGAGTAGAGGATATTTATTTTTAATACTAACCTTGTTGATTTCCCTGTAATCAATACACATCCTCATAGACCCTTCTTTCTTCTTTACGAACAACACTGGAGCTTCCCATACGGATACACTGGGTCATATAAATCCCTTGTTCAGCAAGTCCTGCAACTGCTCCTTTAATTCTCCCAATTCAGCTGGAGCCATACGGTAAGGAACCTTAGAGATCGGCACTGTGCCTAGAGGCAAATCTATAGGAAAGTCCACCTCGCGTTCGGGAGGCAACCCTGGTAGCTCCTTTAGAAAAACATTTGAAAATTCTGCACGACCAGGGTACTGTCGAGTTTCGATTCATTCTCTAATGCTTCCTTTACAAAAGCCACAAACCCCTGACTTTCGTCTCGGAGTAGTCTGCTCGCATATACAGCTGATACCATCTGCAAGGGAGCACGCACACGAGATCCAACAAACCGGAATTCTTGCTTACCAAGGGGTTTGAAATCTACTTATTTTTTATGGCAATCAATACTGGCGTGATTAGTTGCCAACCAATCCATACCCAGTATTACATCAAACCCACACATCTCAAACACAATCAGGTATGTTGGTAGCACTTTCTCCTGAATTTCTATAAATACCCTCTAAGCACCCTTGACACCTCAACACTGACTTAGATGGTGTAGCTATTGACAGTTTTCTATCTAATAACTGAGTCTCACTTTCAAATAATTTAATAAATGATGTAGAGACAAAGGAATGAGTAGCACCTAAATCAAATAAAACAATAACAGAATGTGATAAAATAGTAAATGTACCTGTCACCACATCCGTAGGAGTCTCAGCATCACCCGGTGTCAACGCGTAAACCCTCGCTGGGCCACATTCCTCTGCTGTCCTCCATGAGGCGCCTGATATCCTCCCCTGTAATAACCCCAAAAAGGATTATAGAAGATTAGTAGAGTAATTCAAAAAAAAATTAAATTTAATTAAAATAAAATAAAAATAAAAATAATTAAATAATTAATTAATCAAATTTATAAAAAGAAAAGAAAAGAAAAAATAAATAAATTTTTTTATTTTTATAAATAAAAAATATTATTATTATTATTATTATTATTATTATTATTATTATTATTATTATTATATCATATCCTGAAGTCAAAGCGAAAACAATGGCCGGGACCGTATTCCTCTGTTGGCCTCCTCATGGCGCCTGGTAACCTCCTTGTGCAGGTCTAGGAGCAGGAGCAGTACCAGCCTGTGTCGGACACTCCCTCATCATATGTCCTGACTCCCCGCACCTGTAGCAGACACCTCGCCTAGCACGACACTCTCCCAGGTGCCTCTTCCCACAAGATGGACAAGCTGGAGATAGCTGCACAACCTGGAAACCGCGATTTCCGATCTCCTGTCTCTGGTCTCTATAATGGCCACCTCTCTTCCACGTAGCACGGCCGACTCCCTGCTGGGAACCTGAAGATGCGAATCTCTTCTTCTGTCTTTGTTCCTCAACCTCCAACCGATCAGCCATCTCCGCTATAGTGGTTCGGTCCACCAGCTCGGCGAAGTCCTGCAACTTGAATATCGATACCTGCTTGTATATTTCTCTCCTCAGGCCTCTTTCAAACTGCTGTACCTTCTTCACCTCATCTGGAATGATGTACGGGGCGAAGCGAGATAACTCAATGAACCTCGCCACGTACTGCTGTACTGATAGCTGTCCCTGTTTCAGATTCAAGAACTCCGCAATCTTAGCCTCCCTGGAAGAGGCTAGAAAATACCTGTCAAAAAATATTTCTTTAAACCACTCCCATGTCATCTCCACAGGTACAGTCCTTTACTGCTCTAATAATCTCACCGCTGTCCACCATCTCTCGGCCTCTCTAGTCAATTTGTATGTGGCAAATAGTGCCCTCTATTCCTCAAAACACTGCAGCACTGCGAATATCTTCTCCATCTCCTACACCCAATTTTCAGCGACTGCGGAATTCGTTCCTCCTGAGAAAGCTGGAGGACTCATCTTTATGAATTTCTCGATCGTACTTCTATGGCCTATAGACAGACCACCCTGTTTCTTCGAACTTCTGGCAATCTCTGTCATATTGTGCTGTGCTACGCTGCGTAAAACAGCATCTGAATCACAACCCACAGTGCCTGAGGGTCTAGCACCCTCACTCCCACTGGCGTGGGCACTATTGCCACCAAGGTCCATCCTAAAAAACAAGTAACTTAACTCAAAACCTCCTTCTCTATACATATCACTCAAGTCATATAATATTTTTCTCCTAATTAACTAGTCATTCCTGATCTTTATTCAAGGCTCAATCCTGCAACCTAGATACCCGACCCGACAATAGTTTATAATGAATTTCCTGAAATCGTCACTCTAGGAAAATCACACAAACCACCACGGAAGTCCTGCATCTAGACTACAAAACCAAACCTCAAATTCCCTTATCCTATACTCTGGTATTATTACTGCTGCACTCTAACGTCTACAGAACCTAGTATCCTAGGCTTTGATACCAAATGTAGCGACCTCAATGTTATTAACATAAAATGTAACATAATAATGGAAAAGTCAACCCAAACCCGTGGCTAACGGGGACACCTGTCAATCACAGCGGAAATCTAAGCAGCAGTAGAATAAAATCTCAATCATTCAACCATGAAACATAATATCAGAGTTATTTACATTCCCAAAATACTGTATTTATTTACAATTTTCCAAAAGTCAAAATAACACTAGGATCGTATAACAAAAATATCCTGATCCTAGTTCAATGCTTACCCTTCTAGTAGGGAAGCTAAACCTACTCAACGGCAGCCCTGACCCGCCGGTCCCTCTAGGTTTCCTGAAAATCATTTAATATTCGGGGGTGAGACACTTCTCAGCAAGGGAGAATCAACTAAATACAGTTGTGTGACAACATGAATATTTAAGACACTTATACATATACAGTACATTTCATAACTCTGTAAACATTCATCATATCATACTGGATAAACATATACTTTCATATTTGTTAATAAATTATAACATACATAAAACATTTGTTATAACTGTAATACTGAAAATATACCCAAGATGAATAGCTAGCTAATGTCATGTATTACCCCCCATGACGGGTTGTGCAGCCTGAAAGCGGGACCCGACAATGGCTGGCAAACCACTCCAGAATCAAATATGTCTGTAAGTACGATGGGCCCGCCACACCCTGGTCTAGACTGCCAAGTGGACGTTCACACTCTTCTGAAAGTCACATCGACTATCCATCTCCCACCCCCTCGTGGGGTAGTTAGTACTAATATGATCATAAACATCTGATCTATAAGCTAGGGTACCGAGCCCCTGAACTGAACTAAACTAACATCCGGGTTCTGATAACATATAATACATGATATAATAGCAGTCTCGTGCCGATCATTTTCATAAATACGGCCTCGCGCCGGAATCATAAATACGGCCTCGCGTCGAAATCATACATAAATACGGTCTCGTGCCGATATCATAAATACGACCTCGTGCCGATAACATAAATACGACCTCATGCCGATAACATAAATACATGGCCTCGCGCCATAATCGTTTCAGGTATATACAGTCTGAAAATAAATCATTTATCATATATTTATCAAAATCATCATAACATAACTCATTTTTTCATAATACCTGAAAACATGTTTTACTCGTAAAATCTTTCATATCATAATACATTTCACGTAAAATAATATTCATGCCACACATGTGCTGTTAAAAGTCATACTTCATATTCTAAAATCGTGGTTTTCTGGCATCTCATACATACATATACATTTTAATCATTATAGCAATATTTTCCTAATCATACATTTCATTCGTAATAAACAAATATAACATATGCTTTTATGAAAATAGATTTACTTATAATTAATAATAATTTGCATAGAAAATAACTGTTTTAGTTTATTCCCTTACCTGATTATTGAGAAAGCCCCTAAAATATCCTAGCTTGACCCCAGTAGGATTTTCTGATCAATACCCTGAAACTTGAAACTCCCAGTATTAAACTTTAGTATTTTCATGCGTACATAATTTCTTATAACTACCATGAGATCAAATTTGGTTTAAAAAGTCTTACCTAAACTCAAGGATGATTTCCAACTTCGTTTCCCAAACAATCCGCTCCGGTAAACTCGTAGAGAACTTCGCCAGGAGCGTCGTGGTAGCCTCAAATCTTCGATCCGGCAACTGGATGGGCCAAAATTGAAGAGAGAAGTAAGAGAGAGACGTAGGAGAGAGAGAGAGGAGCATTAAAAATAAATAAAAATCGAATTTTTAGCTATTTATAGAGTCAGATTTGTCGACGAGACACGTCATCTCGTCGATGAGTCCTTCATTAAATTCATCGACGAGACCTTGTATTCGTCAACAAAATTCAGAGCAGCCAAAAACCTCGCTCGATATTTTCTCGTCGACGAATTTTCTTCTGCACTCGTCGACGACTCAAGCAATCTCTTAAAATTATTTTTATCCCCTAAATGCAATGTCGTCGACGAAGTCTACGATCTCCTTCTGGTTCTGTTTCTATTTCTCTCCCTCTTAATTATTCAAATTCCATTTTTATTCGGGTTGTTACAGTACATGCGTTCTACAAAGTATATGAGCCACATATCACAAAAAATATATATTTTCTGATTAGTTGAATTATCTTCTCCTACACTTCTAATGAGTCATGATTATTTATCTAGATGTTTATGAATTGGATACAAGGTACACATTGAATGAGTACTTGACTCTCACATGTGTTGTATTATCTTCTTCACTCTCTTTTTAATTCAAACATTACATTAATTATCTTTCCCAGAAGACCAAAAATTTTAGGGAGATAACAACAATAATAAAAGGAGAAAGAAAATTATGACAATATTAATAATTTCTAATTGATAATTTATAATAGATTTAAAAATTTAAACTTATTTTTAATTGGCTAAATTCATTTCCCTAGTCTGTTATTGACTAATATTTTTAATATATTACATATTAGCCCATAAAAGAAGGTAAAAATATTTAAAAATTGATTTAAATGAACCAATAGTAAAACTCAAAAAGAATCAATTTTTTTGGTTTAGTAATGATTCACTCTTTTATCTTTCTTTTTAATTATCACTTCAATTTTGAAATTTAATATTTATAAACGAATGATTATCTAAATTGAAAGGATACATCTATTTAATTGTATACACAATAATAAAAATAGCAAGCCTTAAGTCCCACTCGGTGAGGTTGGCTACACGAATCCTCTTCTGTCAATTCACCCGATTCAGAGCATTTTCCTCTATTAGATTAAAAGGTATTAAATCCTTCCTCACTACCTCATTGCAAGTCATTTTAGGTCTACCCCTACCACTTTACATCCCAAAAACCATAACTAACTCACTCCTCCTCACATGTACTCTACTAGGTCTGCGTTTTAAATGCCCAAATCATCTAAGTCGCTCTTTCCTTACCTTGTTCTCAATCGGTGCTATGTCTAAATTTTTGCATATATGTTCATTTCTTACTTTATCTTTTAATAATAAACCACTCATCCATCATAGCATTGCATCTCATTAACTTTTATTCTTTTTACATGTTGTTTCTTAGTTGCATAACATTCTGAACATTGAAGGATAGGTGATCTTATAGTCGTCTTAATTTTTTTTTTTTTATGATAAACATCTTTGGAAAAATATTATACCATACATTCTTTTGCCAACGGTTAGAATTTTGAATTTATTCAAGTAGGTATGATACATGCCTATGAAGGTGTTTAAAGAGCTCATTTAATTTTGTTATTATAATTTTATCTTCTATATTTTTTAGAAAAAAAGTCATAAATATATTTATTTATTTATGGAATCCTCAAAGGAGACTTTTGTTTGTTCAATGGTCCACTAGGATTTACTCTCACCATC
Source organism: Malania oleifera (assembly GCF_029873635.1). Taxonomy (NCBI): domain Eukaryota; kingdom Viridiplantae; phylum Streptophyta; class Magnoliopsida; order Santalales; family Ximeniaceae; genus Malania; species Malania oleifera. Next base: position 5,849,530 of record NC_080417.1, read on the forward strand.
CCCTTTGGGATTTGAAGCCACAACATAAGATTTGAATGCATGTATTTCTTGCAATTATTGTTATATATTTTTGTTAAAGAATCTTGAATTATGGAATGAGAGAGTACATAATATTTTTGTTCAAACTTTAGTGAAATATTGTCTATTTTTATCTACTGACCTTACAGGTTTATTTCATAAAAGGCGTTTCATATAATTCGATCCAATCTCTAATATCCATAATGATAGCACCCCAAGAGTGACTTTAATATCAAATGTAACAGTCTTAAATTCAGATATTGTTTGCTTTTACTTACTAATCTCACGAATTTGTCTTATAAAAGATGCCTCACATAATTTGAATTGAAACTGTCTTTATAAGTCTAAAATCTTCCTACTACACGTATCATGTGGGCCAATGACATATTATATTCACATGCTTTCCATAGATAAATTTGATAAGAATTCATTCAATAATAATTCTATTTTTAAAACTAAATGGGCCTTCTATTTTAGCCTGCTGGACGTTATTGCTATTCAAGATATAGTATTATTACACATTGCTATTATATTTAAATAACTAATCATTATAAATTATAATAACAAAAATAGAAAATAGTAAAGTAATAAAAAATGCAAAATAATATTACTATTTTGTAATATTATAATGTTTGAAATTTTGAGATAATATTACTCCATTATTTCAAAATTGGATCAATAGTGACTTTTTTTTTAATTTTTAATCATCAAAATTAATATTATATATATAATATTAATTTAAAATTGATTAATGTAGTTTAATTGAGTCAAGTTTGAGTTCGAGCTCAATAATCTTGAAATTAATCAAGTTTGATTTGAGTTTTAAGGTCAACATTTTCGAGTCAAACCTAATTTAAGTATTTCATTTTATTGAAGTATATTAAGAAATTAAATTAGTGAAACATTTGGTATATTATAGACCTTACTTTTTTTGTTAGCGCAAGTATTATATTTGTTCACTTCAATATCTTTATACTAATATATTAAAATAGACGAGGCTATAAGTTTCTAGATAAAATATTTTTTCTAACTAGTTGAATTATCTTCTCCTACACTGCTTAAGAGTCATGATTATCTATCCAGATGTTTATGAATTGGATACACAGTAAATTAGTAATTGACTCTTATGTATATTGTAGTATCTTCTTCTCTCTCTTTTTAACTCAAGCATTAAATTAATTATCTTTCCCAAAATACCTACAAGTTGAGGGAGATAACAACAACAATAAAAGGAGAAAGAAAATTAAGACAATATTAATAATTTCTAATTTTTCATAAAAGATGTAATAAAATAAATGAAAATGAGACAGAAATTTTACGTGATTCTGTTATGTCTACTTCATGGGCGGATGGGATAAAAAACTCTACTATCTCGGGAGGAATTATAAGATGATTTGAAACCAGACCTGTACAAAATACTCCTCTTCTCTCTATCTCTCCTCCTCTTATCCTTTCTATGTCTACTCTCTTCAAGCATTTTTTGTGTGTTACAAAATGAGAGGGAGATGACCCTTTTATTAGGTAATACATGGTGGTGGAAGATTAAGGGGTGACAAACATATTTTTTCATAACACTACCCCTTGGATGTCACACATATATTAACTCCTTTTGTTAAGATCTTTAAGATGTCTCATTGTGATGAGATGAACCAATTTCTTGAATATTGTAGTAGGCAAAATTTTGGTGAACAAATCTGCTAGATTATCACTTGATCGGATCTACTGAACATCTATATCACAATTTTTCTGGAGTTTATGTGTATAGATGAATTTTGGAGAGATATGTTTTATTTTGTCACCCTTTATGTATCCTCCTCTTAGTTGAATTTTACATGCAACATATTTTTATATAAAATTATTGGAATACCCTTAATTGATTGAAGACCACAATTTGCTTGGATATAAGAAATTATTGATTTGAGTCACATACATTCTCTACTAGTTTCATGGATAGCTAGTATTTTGGAATGATTGGAGGATATTGCCATAACCGTTTACTTTATGGATTTTCAAGATATACCAGTTTTCCCATTAAGAAATACATATCTAGTTTGAGATTTAGCATTGTGAGGATCAGATAGATATCTAACATGTGCATATCCTACTAGTTGAGATTTAGAATCAAATGAGTAGAATAAACCCAAATCAGATGTACCTCTTAATTAGTGTAGAATGTGTTTAATTCCATTCCAATGTCACTGAGTACAAGTAGAGTTATATCTTGTTAGTAGATTTACAGTAAACATGACAAGAAAACTGGTTTTCTGTGATGAAATTTTTAGTAACCATTTCAATTTCGTCACTAAAAGTGACTTATTAGTGATGATTTTTGAAAATCGTCACTACTAGTCTAAGTATTAGTGACGATTTTGACAACTGTCACTAACAAGTCCCTTTTAGTGACGAAATTGAAACTGTCACTAATAGTTTCGTCACTAAAAACCAATTTTCCTACTCTCACCATTGCGGGAAACCACTTTTCGTGCGGAAACTATCTCGGAAAAATATTAACGACGTTGCTGAAGATATTAGTGACGATTTCAAGGTGTCATTAAAAGGCAATTATTCGTGACAATTTCTTAACCATCACTAATAGTGTAATATTAGTCACGGTGCCCTTAGCCGTTACTAATAATGCATGTTGACTCAGAAAAGTCAACAACTTTTGTGACGGTTCTTTTGCCCATGCGATGCTGGTGGTAGCTCAGTGATGAAGTCCATGGAGATATGCTTCCACTTCCATTCAAGAATGTGAAGTGGTTGCAATGGTCCTGCCGGTCTCTGATGCTCTGCCTTTACTTGCTGATATGTCAAGCACTACTTTGCATACTGGGCAATTTCTCTTTTCATATCACTCCACCAAAAGGATTCCTGCAGATCCCTATACATTTGAGTACTTCCTAGATGTACTATATAGAGGTAACGGTGTGCCTCTTCCAGAATAGTTCTTTTAATTTTAGCATTATCAGATACACAGTCTAGTACGAAACCTCAAAGCTCCATCATCTGAGATATTAAAATCCGTCTCCAGCCTGCTCTGTACTTTGTTCACAATCTTTACTTACTCTGTATATTTCATCTTAGCAGTCTCAATCCTCTCCAATAAAGTGGGTTGAACTACTAAACTCGCAAGGAATGCTTGATGGCTTCCCTGTAGAGATCTAGAAAAATATAATAATAAAAATAATTGAAAAAGGAGGAAATTCGGTTTGGTGAACACCAAACCGTTGACGATTTGGAGAGGGGCGCAGAAAACTGTTGATGGTTTTGTATTTACTGTGGGTCGGTTACAGGTAAAATGGTAAAAAAGGCGGGTTAAGAGCCCAAACTGTCAACAGTTTTGTGAGGGGTGCAGAAAATCGTCAACGGTTTTCTCTGTAGCGCTGATTATATGAAAGTTCCACGAGCTCTGTTTGTTAAACAAAAAAAATTTTGTTCTCTCTCTCTTTCTCTCTCAACCCTACGACCATAACTCCTTTCTTCGATTTTGGCTTCATTCTAGCCCAAATCAATAATCTGGAACCACCACGAGATTTGTGGGGTGATTCTTTGCAACTTAACCAGAGCGGATCGTTGAGTTGGGGTTGCGGGGAATCACTCCAAAACTAAGGTAAGAGTGTTAAATATTGGTTTTATTGGTAATTTGGAGTGTTTGGAGCCTAGGAAATGCTACATGATAAATATTCCAAGAGTTGAGTTGATTAATTTGGGGAAAATGTAATTTCAAGGTTTTGAACTTCAAATGTTATAGGGCGTGGATTTAGGATTGTTAGCAGGCCTCTCAGCAAGTCAGGTGAGGGGAATAAATTACAACAGTTATTCTTGAAAATTTCTAGTTGAATAAATATGTGAAAATGAAAATATGATATGTTCACGGTGATTAGTATGATATGAATATCAGATAAAAATTATGTGGCATAAGTAATATGATATGATTGATTTTTATTGGGAATGAAATTGAAACTGGAATAGGTGTTTGGCACTGTGGAATGAGATTATGATATATATATATATATATATATATATATATATATATATATATATTGAAATATTTTATACAGATTGGAATTTATGGTAAACCCAGTTATGTTTTATATACATAATTATGAATGATATGAGATTTTTATATGGAAACGATGAATTGTGAAATACATGATTGTTTTATAGAGAAATGATGAAATGTGATATACAAATGTGTATTTTACTAGGAAATGATGAAATATATTATACAGACATACTTTTACAGTGATATGATAAAATATGAGGTACATATGTGTTTTATTGAAAGAATGATATATGAGATTAAAAGATTTGTTGGTATAGAAATGTTTTATATAAAAATACTGAATTGAGTTTTATACTGATATGAGATGAAATATGAACTGGAATGATGAAATGAAGCAGAAAATGATGAGAATATTACTAATGTGATGAAATGTACCAACATACTGAAATGTGAATATTTAAATGTGAATATTGCAATGTGAATACTGCAATGCGAATATTAAAATGTGAATACAGAAATGTGATTATGGAAATGTGGAAATGAGAACCCTGATAGACTGTTGTCGATTGAGAGCACTATACCGTTGCTAACAAGGTGTTAGTGCAACCACACGGTGTTGTGGAGAGTGTGGCGTGGTAGTCGATTGGGCTAGTGAGAAGGGTAGAGATGCCCCTGGAGTCCGGACTGGGCGTAGGCAGGCCAATCATATTATAGACATTTGGTTTCATTACTTTGATCTAATTGGGTAGGCCAACCGCAGTTAGGTCCAGCCTTTGGGCCGCACAACCCTGATAATGGGGATAAGAATGATGTGGAGAATATCTTCAGGGGAGCCATAAGTTACAGGCAAGATGTGTATTGGTTACCATGGATACTCATGAGCTAGATTGTGAAAGGAAAATGAGAAATGAAAGAATGTGGATTTAATGGTATAAATAATTAAGGCGAAATAAAACTCTCTACCTGAGGGCTTCCTGAGTAAGGTGAGTGCCCTAATAAGTATCAGTTGTAGCCACACCCGAACTATTCAGGTATGGTTACAAACGATATCAGAGCAAAGGGGCGCTGCATGTATGGGCATGTAATCTCCCCTATCCTCGGGAACTTCCATTGATAAATATTGGTTGTATATGTATGATTATGAGAAATGATATTAAAGCTTATAAAATTATGTTTTATAAGTATATAATTATGAGTACATATCTGTATATTTTCTCAAAAGATACAATCATTAAAATGAGTGTATTATTGGTTTGTAAATATAACTAAACTCATATGTCACACACTGTAAATAATTTATTCCGTCTTACCGAGAGTTGTCTCACCCAAATATTTAAATATTTCAGGGAACCGTAACCGACGAGTAGATAGAGCTCAAAGATAAAAGGGAGCTGTTACCTTGATAGACAGGGTGAGTGTTATGAGCTAGGGATGTATAATTCCCTTAGAGTATTTTGTTGATTTTTGGGAATATGTTTAGACATGTATATATATATATAGTTAGAACTTTGGTTATTTGTATTTTGGATGGTTTGTAAATATTGACTTCCGTTGTTAGTTTTGTTTGTATGAGATAGAATGATTACCCGGTACCCTATTTCAGGTCGGGTTATGTTGATATGGTATTAGAGTTTGTGACATGGCAGATGGTTGATTTATTGATTATTATTCATTGGAGATAAAGAAATGGTAGAAAATCAGGGCATCACAGTTTGGTATCAGAGCCTAGGTTGCTAGGTTCTGCAGACTTTAGTAAATAGCAGAATACAATACCAGAGTATATGAATGGATCTTGATGAGAGTAGTATATGGGTAGACTGGGATGAGAGAGTCAGTCATAGTTGAAGGATAAGATTGGAATTTAGGGTCCTATCTTGCAGCTTGGAGGCAAAAGTTCCATGGTTGTTTCTATGATTTTCCTGGGGTGACGATTTCAAGAAAACCATAGTAAACTATTGTTGGGTCTTGTTTCTAAGTGGTAGGATTGAATCCTAAATGGGATTGAGGATGCTAAGATAAATGGTTATAGGATATTATTTTATGGTTCCTAGTTTGTTGAGTGTATTAGTTGTGTTATGATGATAGAGTTCTAAGATTGTTTTATATCATTTTTAGGATGGATCCAGGGAGTATGCTAGAGGTGATGATGCAGGGCCTTCTAGTATAGGCGGTGGAGACCCTAATGCAGTGCTATGTAGTGTCACCCAGCAGGTGATGGCATAGATGAAGAGGAGTTCATGGGAGCAGAGCTGCATGATTAAGCAGTTCACGCGCATGAAACCCCCGTTGTTCTTTGGAGGGGCCGATCCATTAGTGGCTGAGAATTGGGTCCAGGATATTGAGGATATGTTGGCAGTGCTCCCTTGTATTGAGGAGTAGAAAGTGTTCTTTGCTGCATTCAAGTTAACTGGAGAGGCAAAATACTGGTGGAGATCAGCGAGACTGTTAGAGGAGCAGAAATCTGACCTTGTAGCAATGCCGTGGAGCGGCTTTAGGGAGATCTTTTTTTAGTAGTACTTCCTCGCTATTGTTAGAAGCATGAAGGCAGCAAAATTTTTGCACTTGGCGTAGGGGCATATGACAGTACAACAGTATACAGCCAAATTTATCGAGCTGTCTTGGTTTGCCCCATACTTAGTACCAGACAAGGAAAAGAAGGCGAGGAAGTTTGAGGATGGCCTAAGTTAGGGATTGTATGAGCAAGTTGTAGGCTTCTGGGCCCAGAATTTTTCAGAGATAGTTGATAGAGCCACAGTGATTGAGAGTGGCCTATAGAGAGGCACTGCGACACAGAGTCGAAGGAAGAGAGCTATGCCTCTAGATTTTCAACAGGGTACAGCCGAGGGCTGTAGAGGAGGTAGGATAATATAGGAGGTTAGAGACAGGGGATGGGAGGTCAAGTGGTACAGGACATACCGATGCCGGCTCTCTGTTCCATATGCTAGAGGAGACATCCAGGAGAGTGCCGAGTTAGAGAGATGGTTTGTTATCAATGCCATCAGCCTAGCCACATGGCGAGAGATTTCCGAGCACTTCTAGCAATTGCACCTGTTCCTAGACCGTATAGAGGAGGTCACTAGGCACCCCGAGGTGGACAGCAGAGGAATGCCACCCCAGCATGAGTCTATGCGCTGACACCGGGAGAAGTTGAGGCGGCAGGAGATGTCGTGATAGGTACTGTTTCAATATTGTCATATAAAGCTACTGCTTTGTTTGATTCAAGAGCGACTCATTCTTTTATCACTTGGAAGTTTATTAAATTTTTTGAGTTAGAAACTCAGCCGTTAGATGTCAGTTTGTCAGTGGCTACACCAACTGGGGCTGTTGGGCTATCTAAAAAGATATTCAGGAACTATCTAGTCGATATTCAGGGGAGGTCTTTACCAGCTAACTTGGTAGTTTTAGATATGCATGGGTTTGAGGTAATTTTGGGGATGGACTGGCTAGTTGCCCACTATGCCAGTATTGATTGTTTGTCAAAGAGAGGTGAAATTAGGAATAGCTTCCCAAGAGGGGGGTGAATTGGATTCTTTTCGTTTTTAATATTTTTAATGCTTATGACACCAAAATAATAAAGTAATTAACTAACAATCACACTTCAAGATATTGAAATTTAACTTCACAAGCCAATCAACCAAATTAAACAATTCAACCAATCATGCAAGAATTTTAGAATTTTTATCAGCTACCTTGTAGAAGTTCTCAACCTTCTTTGGACAAAACCTTTGTATGCACTTCACTTGATTAAGATTTCCACAGATTAACCAACGTACTCCCTTTTGGATTTCCGCAAACGGTCAATCGAAACATACTTTCTAAATATCATGGGTCTTCCTTTGATTCTAACTTTAGATCCCGCAATCTGCACTTTAAAACACACAACAATAGATTGTATAGAAAGTAATAAGTAAAGAAGAAAGAAAGACACAAGGTTTTTACGAGGTTCGGCTTCAACACAGCCTACGTCCTTGCCCTTGGCAAAATACTGAAGGGTTCCATTATAACAGTTCCGTTACCGGGTCGAACAACACTTGTTTACAATCACTTCTTTACAAAGGCTAGAGCCTGCCTTCGCCAAACAATATACCCTTGTTTGGTCAACGATCCAACAACCTGAAATCGTCCAAAATCTACAAGAGAAACAATAAGAAGATTGTGTACAAGAAACGCTCACACAAAGAGCAGGTTAGTACAATTTAAAAGATAAATAATAAGAATGAAATACACTTTTGAAGCTTAACAAGAATTTCACCAAATTCCTTTTCTCCAGATGAGAAATTAGCAATCTAATTTCAGGAATTGATCAACAAGAATTTCAGAATCACAACACTTTCAGTTTGCAAGAGATGATCAAGATGAGGCTTTGAGAGCAAGAGAGCTTATGAGAGATTTTCAATACTTGGTATATTTTGATTTACAAAAACCATGTATTTATAGGCTTTCAAACAAGTTTTCTTGTTGCTAAAGTTTCCTTAGATAATTTCCCAAGTTTTTAGAAAGTTTGGAGCCCAAGCAACTATTATTTAAAATATTAAATTTTAAAACTTTTGTTCGTTGAACAGTGTTCAAATGACTGAAGAGTCAAGTTCAGTCATCTAAATTTCCTGAGACCCTTTAAAAAATGAACTGTACACAGGGTCAGATGATCGAAGATAGGGTTTAGATGACCAAAGAGTCAAGTTCAGATGACCGAAGTCTAGGTTCAGTCATCTGAATAGCTACTGCCTGTTTCTGTTTCTTCCCAGAAAATCTTCAGACATTTGAGCTTATTCTTCAGATGTTTGAAGTAATTCTTCAGACATCTGAACATGAAGTTTAGTCATCTGAATTTACAACTTCAGTCATCTGAACAGACAAAAAGCTGCTGAAAACATTTTCCATAAAAAAAAATGATTTGCTCTCTTAATCAAAACTTGTTTTAATATTTCTAAATAGGTTTTTAGGTCCTCATAATCTCTTGGAAATGCTTCAAAACATATTTCAATCGATATTTAACTTTGAAATACTTACAATGGATTTCCTAAAAACTTTATATGCTATGCTTGAAATCATTCTCATTCTTTTTGCTTTTGAAGTTCTTTGGATATGTGCTTGAACTTGCTTAATCTGCCAATGCTTTAGTTTTTCTTTGGATCACTTGTTAGTTTAACTTCCTTGATGACCCACACTTGATCCATACTTGATCTACACTTGATCCATACTTGATCTAATTTTGATCCATACTTGATCTACACTTGATCCATACTTGATCTATGGTTTCCTGAAACACAAAAACTCAACCTTTCCACGTTAAAATATCCTTTTTTTGTTATCACCAAAACTGATTAAAAGACCTTATTAGGCCAACAAGAGGTAATGTTCAGACCTCTAGGAAAGCAGGAGTACAAATTTGTTCATCGAATCGGTGGTGTCGTGGTGGCCTCATATCATCGAATCGGCGAGAATCTGGCCCATAATCTTAGAGAGAAGGAGGAAAAATTGAAGAGGAGAGAGAGAAACACTATTTGCATGAAAAATCTACGCTGAAATCCGGATTTAGGGCTATATATACACTGGCCTTGGTCGACGAGACACGTCACTTCATCGATGAGGCCACGAAAGAAGTTCGTCAACGAACACCTATTCCTCGTCGATGAAATTCAGAACTAAATATAGCCTTTCGGTATCTTCTCATCGACGAGACACGTGTCCCTGTCAACAATCCCAATAAGCCACTTCGTCGACGAACTCTTCACGTTCGTCGACGAGGACCTGCTGTGACCCCCTTTATAACTTCCCTTTCTCCCTTTTTTATTATTTAAATAACATAATTCTTTGGGTCACTACATTCTCCCCTCCTTATAAAAATTTCATTCTCAAAATTTGCTATCCATACGATTCATCATCTCCTAAAGAAAACGGTCTACTTATTTTATTACTTACCCTCACTTATGGCGGAGGAATACCGTGGTTACATTAAGAGTTCTAGGAGCTTACATATATAAAATAAAATTCTCCCAAAACCAAAAGGCTACTTACTAACTAACTAACTAATATATACACTGGCTAACCTGCAAAATGAACATTACATAATTTACGCACACTTTACCTGGTTATAACTGAACCCCATGGAATAATTGCGGGTATTTTTGTCTTATTTGTTTCTCGAGTTCCCAAGAAGTTTTTTCTATTGCATGATTTCTCCACAAAACTTTCACTAGATGAATTTTCTTATTACGTAATTCCTATTCTATTCTGTCCATAATTTGTACTGGTACCTCCTCATTAACTAATGAATCACTAAACTCTAATTCACCATAACTGATCACATGAGAAGAGTGTAGAACGTATTTTCTTAACATGGAAACGTGGAATACATCGTGTATCCTAGACAATACAGGTGGTAAATTTAGCTTGTAGGCAATCGGCCCCACTTCCTCTAGAATCTCGAACGGGCCCATGAATCTAGGGCTAAGTTTACATTTTCTTCCAAATTGCATAACCCCTTTTAACGGAGCTATTTTCAAAAACACATGAGCGTTGATATCAAACTCCAATTTCCTGCGGCGGTTATCGGCGTAACTCTTTTGTTGACTCTGAGCTGCACTGATTCTATCTCTAATGAGTTAGACCTTATCATACGCTTGCTGTACTAATTCTGGTCCCACAACTCGCCGCTCACCCATCTCGTCCCAATATAAATGAGAACGACATCTCCTACCGTAAAGTGCCTCAAACGGTGTCATACCAATGCTGATCTGATAACTATTATTGTACGCAAACTCTACCAGCGGCATGAATTGAGTCCAACTACCCCCAAAATCTAGCACGCATGCTTGAAGCATATCTTCTAATATCTAAACCGTCCTCTCAGTCTACCCATCTGTTTAAGGATGGAATTCTGTGCTAAAAGATAACTGAGACCCCAGAGTTTCCTTCAAGCTCCTCCAAAATCGTGACGTGAAACGCGGGTCTCAATCTGACACTATAGACAGTCGCACTCCATGAGAACGGACTATATCCTGAATATAAATCTCTTCCAAGCAGTTAAGGGAATAGCTGATCTTAATCAGAAGGATATAGGCGGTCTTAGTCAAACGATCTACAATCACCCAAATCGCATTCTGGCCATGCAATGCTAACGGCAGCACTGAAACAAAATCCATAGATATGTGATCCCATTTCCACTCTGGCACAAAAAGTGGTTGCAACTGACCTAACGGCCTCTAGTGCTCAGCTTGTACCTGCTGACACGTCAAACACTGTGCTACATATTCAGCAATTTCTTTCTTCATATAACCCCACCAATAATACTCTCACAAATCCCTATACATTTTCGTGCTTCTAGGATGAATTATGTATAAACATCTGTGAGCCTCTTCTAAGATGGTCTTTCTGATATTAGCATCAGCAGGAACACATAATCTAGAATGGAACCGCAAAGCCCCATCATCTGTGATACTAAACTCCTCTCCTTGACCACTCTGCATTCTGACCGTTACATATACTAATTCTGGATCATTTTTCTGAGCGGCTTTAATCCTTACCTATAGAGTAGGTTGTACCACTAAACTGGAAATACATACTTGAGGACCACTCTCGACCAACTCTATGTCGAGTCTCTCTAGATCCATCATAATCGGATACTGAATCTCCATAGCTGCCAGCGCTGGTCCCACATACTTCCTACTCAATGCATCAGCTACCAAGTTTGCTTTCCCTGGGTGGTAACTGATAGTACAATCAGAATCTTTAATAAGTTCCAACCATCCTCTCTTCCTCATGTTCAGTTCCTTCTGAGTGAAAAAGTACTTTAGACTCTTATGGTTGGAGAAGATTTCGCATCGCTCGCCATACAGGTAATGCCTCCAAATCTTCAATGCATGTACTACTGCAACTAATTCAAGATCATGGGTAGGGTAGTTCTTTTCATATTCTTTAAACTACCTGGAAGCATATGCTACCACCATACCATGCTGCATCAATACATAGCCAAGTCCCTTCAAGGATGCATCACTATAGATAACATAACCCTCACCCCCAGACGGAATGATCAGCACTGGTGCCGTGACAAGCCTTTGCTTCAATTCCTAAAAGCTCTGTTCACAACTATCGTCCCATTCAAATCTGGTATTCTTCCTAGTCAGTAGTGTCAGAGGCCCAGATAACGCTGAAAATCCCTCAACAAAATGACGGTAATACCCACCTTGCCTTAAGAAACTCCTAATTTCCTTAACGTTTATCGATCTAGTCCAATTCACTACTATATAAATTTTATTAGGATCCATATAAATTCTATCCCCTGAGATGACATGCCCCAAAAACACTACCTTCTCGAGTCAGAATTCACATTTGCTGAACTTGACATACAACTTCTTTTCCCTAAGCATCTGTAAGACTTGCCTCAAGTGTGTCTCATGTTCCTCATAGCTTCTTGAATAGACCAGTACATCATCAATAAAAACAACAACAAACTCGTCGAAATATTGGTGAAATACTCTATTCATCAAGTCCATAAATATAGTAGGAGCATTCATCAGACCAAACGGCTTAATGAGGAATTCATAATGCCCACATCTGGTCCTGAAAGCTATCTTTGAGACATCTTCTACTTTTACTTTTACCTAATGATAGCCTAATCTGTGGTCAATCTTAGAATACACCTATGTATATTGGAGCTAATCAAATAAATCATCTATATGGGGTAGAGGATACTTGTTCTTGATTGTCACCTTATTAATTTTCCTATAATCTATACACATCCTCATAGACCCGTCCTTCTTCTTCACAAATAACATTGGAGCTTCCCACGGAGATACACTGCGCCGTATAAAACCCTTATCAAGCAAATCTTGCAACTGATTCTTTAATTCTACCAACTTTGCTGGCGCCAGTCGGTAGGGTGCTTTAGAGATCGATGCTGTACCTTGAAGCAGATCAATAGGAAAATCTACCTCACGATCAGGTGGCAAGCCTGGTAGCTCATCTGGAAACACATTAGTAAACTCTTTTACTACTAGTGTACTAGTGAGCTTCAATTCATTTCCTAACATTTCCTTTACAAAGGCCACACATCCCTGACAACCACTCGGGAGCAGTCTCCTTGCTCGAATAGCTAAAACCAACTGAGGCAGGGATTGCACTTGCGACCCTATAAACCTGAATTCTTGTCTTCCAGGAGGTCTAAATATTACTTCTTTTGAACGTCAATCTATACTAGAAAAGTTAGTTGCTAGCCAATCCATGCCAAATATGACATCAAACCCGTGCATGTCAAGCATTATCAAATCAGCAGACAAAATTCTCTTCGAAATATCAACTAGACAACCTCGGAGCATCCTACTACACCTCACTGCTAACCCGGTCGATGTAGTTACTAACAGTTCAATGTCTAATAACTGTGTTTCTACCCCATATAGTCTAGTGCACTCTATAGACATAAACGATTGGGGGGCTCCTGAATTAAATAATGCAATAACTTTAAAGCATGCTAACCATACTTATCACCACATCGCCGGCTGTCTTAGCATCTTCAGGCATCAAAGCGAAAACTCTGACTGGAACCATATTCCTCTGCTGGCCTCCACGTGGTGCCTGATAGCCTCCCTGGTATAGTCTGGGGGCAGGAGCGATATCTGGTGGTGTAGGGTAGTTTCGCACCAAATGTCCCTATTTACCACAGTGATAGCAGACAACTCTCCCCACTCGATTCTCTCCCTAGTGTCTCTTCCCACAATTCTGACAGATAGGAAAATTCTACACCGCCTGAACTTCACGACCTCCAGTCTCCTGCCTCTGTCCTCTGCCATAGTTTCCTTTCCTCCATTGACCCTGCCTAGATCCTTCCTAGAAACCTAAAGGCGTAGATCTCTTTTTCTGTCCCTGCGCCTCTGCGTCCATACACTCACTAACCTCAGCCAAGGCCGCTCTGTCGACTAACTCAGCAAAGTCCTGTATCTTTAGTACTACCACCTGCTTGTATATGCCTCGCCTCAATCCTCTTTCAAACTTTCTCGCTTTCTTTATCTCATCAGGAACAATGTACGGAGTGAAAGGAGAAAGCTTTATAAATTGCGCTGCATACTGCTAGACCAACAGTTGTCCCTGCTTCAAATTCAGGAACTCTTCCACTTTAGCTTCTCTGACAGTGGCTGGAAAATATATGTCAAAGAATAATTCTTTAAATCGGTCCCATGTCATAACTATCAGCGTCGTCCTCTGCTTCTCCATAAGTCTCACAGCAGTCCACCACCTCTCGGCCTTTTCCGTTAGTTAATAGGTGACCAAAAGGACCCTCTGTTCCTCCGTATACTGTAATACGGTCAGGACTTTCTCAATCTCCTGCATCCAACTCTTGGCAGCTACATGATCAACTCCTCCTGAAAATGCTGGAGGATTCTTCTTATTAAACTTCTCTATCATGCACCCATGGCCTGCAGATAGACTTCCCTACTCTCTGGTGCTCCTAGCGATCTCAGTCATAACATGCTAAGCCACGTTGCATATTACCACATCAGAATCAGTCCCGCCTGCACTCGAGGGCCCTGCTCCATCACTACCACTCGCATGGGCACTAACTCCTCCTAGGTCCATCCTGAAAAATAATAAACATGATTTAGAGACCCCATCCTTATAGTTTATTCGCCTAATGTAATCCCCTATCTTAACATCCTCATCTTATTTCTAAATCTAGTCCTATATTTTAGGAAAACAACCCGACAATAGTTTACTATGATTTTCCTGAAATCGTCACCCCAGGAAAAACAGCGAAACCACCACGGAAGTCTTGCCTCTAGACTATAGAACAACACCTTAAATACTTTTCCTATACTCTAGTATCGTTTCCGCTGCGCTCTAAAGTCTAAAGAACCTAGCAACCTAGGCTCTGACACCAAATTATAACGACCTGCTTATTTTACCATTATTTTTTTTATAATAATAGTAATATCCAATATAATAATGATCTTAAGAAATCATAACTCACTTGGACTCGTGGTACCAAGAATATACCTGAAATACAGTATTGATAAATCAAATACATATCAAACTATCATACAATACAATACCAGAGTCTGACTACCACCGTTATATTCATACACATAATCCAAAACATCCAAAAGTGGCCCAGGGTAACCATCCAAAAATATGTCTAACCCTAGCAAAAGACTTACCCTTCAAACAGGGTAGAACAACTGAATCGTAACACTGTGGAACTTTATCCGCTCTTCTATCTAGGGCTCTTGAAATGTTTTTATAACTTGGGGTGAGACACCTCTTAGTAAGGGAAATAAACTAATATCAGTGTGTGGCAGAATGAGTATTTTTGTGTTACATATATAACAGTACATAAACATACTTAATAAAACTGTTAGTATCATATCTGAGAAAACATATATAATCATAACATGATATAACATACTGAATTCCATATACATAAATCATCTCATATAACTATACATAGAAAACATCCTGGATGGTTAGCTAACTGGTGTTATGTCTTAGCCCCACATGACTGGGTTGTGCGGCCCGAAGGCGGAACCCGACATTGGCTGACCGACCACTGTCGAGGCAAAGCAAAATTTTGTAAGTACGATGGGTTTGCCCCTCTTTGTCCGTACACCAGAGGGATGCTTGCTCTACTATAAACCATATCGATTACCAATCTCCCACTACCCCGTATGGCAAGTGGTAGCACTAACATAATCATGATCATACAGTTACGGTATTGTGCTTTGTCATAGCCTAAACCAAGACAACCAGGTTCTGATAACATATAATATATTTCCAAATAATGATACATTGCTATTTCATAATAATAATTGGAAAGTTAATATCTTTATATAATTTTGCATAACATATCATAAAAATCTTTGGCCCTTATGCCAGCATTTTGCATTTTATAAATCATGGCCCGTACGCCGGTATTGCATACCATAACACCTTCAGCCCGAAAGCCGGTATTTCATAAAAACGCTAGGCCCATACGCCGACATATCATATAAAAAATCATCGACCCGTACATCGGTATATCATATAAAAAAAAAACCTTCGACCCGTATGCCAATATATCATATAAAAATTTGGTATCATTTTAACATTTTCCTGGAAACAGTAAAAGCATAATATTTTATCATCATAATTTTCCAAGGTAAAATTTTACTTATGCCACACAATTTAGGTATTAATCATATTTTCCAATCAACATCATTATTCCCGACATAATTCTACAATATACATATTTATCTGAAATTAAATGTTGTAAAATAGTGAATACATTTTCATAAATTCTTAACTTAGTTTATCCCCTTACCTGATTTTTAAAAAGCCCCTACAACGTTTAGTCTTACACCCGCAGGGTTCCCTATTCAACACCCTGAAAATAAAATCCCCCTGAACAAAACTTTAGTATTTCTTCAAGTACTACATTTTCTACAACTGTAGGAAAGCCATAAACTAAATAAAAAGCCTTAACCTGAATTTGGGATGAAGTTCAAAATAGCCCCACCAACGATCCACTCCAGTAGACTTGACGAGAACTTTCCCACGAGTGTCGTGGTGGCCTCAGATCATTGAACCGGTAATAATCCGGCCCAAAATCTTAAAGAGGAGGAAAAAATGAAGAGGAGAGAGAGAAACACTATTTACTTGAAAAACCTGCACTGAAATCCGAATTTAGGGTTATGTATACACTGGCCTTCGTCGACGAGACACGTCACTTCGTCGACGAGGCCACGAAGGAAGTTTGTCGACAAACACCTATTCCTCGTCGACGAAATTCAGAACTAAATATAGCCTCTTAGTATCTTCTCATCGACGAGACACGTGTCCCCATCAAGGATCTCAATAAGCCACTTCGTTGACGAACTCTTCACGTTCATCGATGAGGACTTGCTGTAACCCCTTTTATAATTTCCTTTTCTCCCTCTTTTATTATTTAAATACCATAATTCTTTGGGTCACTACAAGTACGGAGTTTCAATCTTAAATGAATGGTTGAGCGAGCGGGAAGGGAGCATCAGGTGAGAAAATTTGGCATGTGGATGGAGAGGATATTCGATGAGGGTGGGGAACTAGCAAAGTCATTTTTCAATTAGATCCCTCCTCATATGTGGACTCAGTTCCACGACGGTGGAAAAAGGTATGGGAACATGACCACTAACCTTGTCAAACGTGTCAACGCCGTCCTAAAAGGCGCTCGTGGCCTTCCAATAACGGTCTTTGTGCAACTAACATTTTATTGTGTTACACATTATTTCAATAACTGTCGGAAGGCTGCTCGTAACGCAATATCTGGAGGAAATATATTCACTCCGCATATATTGCTAGTGATGGAAATAAGGAAGCTGAAGGCGACCGGACATCGAGTCATGACGTTCAATTGATCGAGGGTAGTTTTAGCATCACGATCGCGCAGTTAGGGCCACATAAAGGGAATAACTTTCAAACTTTGAGCATCTAGAGATGCGAATGCTTGTGCGGGAAGTGACAAGTTTTACACTCTCCCTGCTCCCACCTTCTCGCTGCAAGTGCGGAGATATGACTGAACACAAACCAGTATGTTGAGCCATGTTGGAGCACTACCGAGTACTATGCGACAACGCTGCAAATTTTCATCCGATTATACACGAGGCGTATTGGCCAGCATCCTCGTTTCCGAATTTGCAAGCAAATCCTACATTTGCTCGACATAAAGGTCGGCCTAGGAGCTTACGTATACACAACGAGATGGACGCATGGGAAGGTAGGAAGAATATCACGTGCAGCATATGTCATCAAGAAGGACATAACAACACGAGGTGTCCGAGAAGGAGACAACCCAGGGATGCAGTTGGACCTTCGCATTGACCTATCACTTATAGGGGTTCGTGTAGAGTCCAATTATTACCTTTAATTGCCGTTGAAAGGGTGAAGGAATGCTTCGCGGTGCTGCCACACGTCCACACTTCATGCCTTGGTACATCCAACATATTGACCCCATTCAAATGAAGAGTCTTGATTCTAAATGTTCCAAAGAGCCCTCGTGATTAAGGCTATGTTCCAAAGGATCAAAAATTCCTTTGTTTATCCTTGATGCGAACAAGGGGAATTCCAAGATATCTTTATGGAAAGTCCATAATCTGAAAATCAGTAATCTCTCTAAGTTCCCTCATGTCCCTATTATTATTATTATAGTGACTATTTAACATTGCTGCTTTTTGCAGGATCGATCCAGGGTCGTGCGATTCTAGTGTATTGACAATGGACGATCGTCACTGGTTTAGTCGGGGGTGGACCGATTCGCAATCTGACGTCTTATATTGCGGAGGGGGCACACAGGTCGTACACGACAGGATAAGTGCAAACCCACACATTATTGATTGGATATGAAAGGCAGGCTTCTATACGATATACCGATTGGCCATATCTAGTTTGACTGGCATTTGGTGATCGCCTTGGTGGAGCGATGGGGACTAGAGACACACATGTTCCACCTACTGCATGGGGAGTCGACTATCACCCTCCAGAACATTGTGGTGTTGTTCGGGCTTCCTAATTGATTGGAGGACCCTCACTGGTCGTACTGCTGGACCAATATAGGAGGGGGGCACCAGTCAAGGGGGAGCATTGCACCACATGTGTGAGAGATTGTTAGGGGTGGTGCCTCTTGAGGGTGAGATAGTTGGTGCCTGCATCTGCATGTGGTTTCTTAAGGGTGAGATGTTTCACCAGCTCCTGGCAGCTGCAGATGATCATACAGTAGCGTGTCACGCACATGCCCACTTGTGTTTTATTGAGAGGGTCCAAGATAGTCGCCCAATTGACCCAGCCCCACTCGCATGGAGATTAGTAACTTCATTCACAATGCATTCATGGTATGGAAACTACGAATATTAATTCGTAGTACGTACTAGTCGTTACACTTGTTCACTTACGTATTATTTTGTACAGGTGGAGGGATTAGTTGTTGGCGCCAAATGTTGCGTAATATACATTGCTCTAGTACAAGTTCGAGTTGGACATGCACCAGGAGCATGAGGTATAGTCTCATATAAGTGTATTGACCATATTGCATATTTATCAGATAGCCCTATTCACCTTTTACATTTTGTATATGTTTACGCGCAGTTCATATGGGCGCCCTACACGGATGATGTTCTAGATGACCTACCGTCTGATTATGTAGTTGGGAGGGATCTGTGAGTAGCCCAAGTACCACTCATATGTTTTAATATTATTGAGTGGCATCTCCCTGACCAAGTGATGCATCAGTTCGACTATCGGCAGGGTATTCCAGACTACTTTCTGACGTCGGGGGTCGATGTATGTGGGGACAACCTACACGAGATTGATGATAGCGGTCAGGGGAACACGGATTGGGCTGCCGAACACGCGATGTACGTGACTATGTGGGGGCATCGGCAAGAGTAAATCATACAAGGAGTGGAGGCGGACAGTTTGATGGGTCTGGAGGTGGTATAGGTCCATCACACGACGCTTCATAGATAGGACGGCAATGATCTGCATGAGCCTCGTACAAATACTTTAATGCACACCTAATTTTTTGACCGTCTACATTAGGATGTCAATGTGGTAACCACTTTTTTCGTATGCTACAGGCGGACATACTACACTAGGTCGACCTACTCTCTATAGAGCTCGCTGTGAGTGATTTAGCAAGAGCAGGTTTGGACATTGTCCACGAGGACGGGCGTCGGATCCCTACACCACGATGGGCCCCGACACCACAAAGAGGTCAAGCAACTCCAATACAAGGAGGTTGAGCAGCTTTCTCTAGTCATCCGTTGAGTCTGGCCTTCTCACTGCCCGTTGTACAAGCGAAGTACGTATTTGAGTCATCCGCATCGTATGCCCCATCGACAACCACCAATATTACGGGACCGTCCAGTAGACAGGCGGACGCCCCGTATAATTCTGCCTCCACCACGTCGATATTATACCTGTTAGACAACCCTCTCGATGCGGAGTAGGTGGATGCACCCTCTTTGCCACCTCAGACTCATGCAGAGACTTCATACGAGTTAGTTCCTTGTCCACTTCACATGGATATAGATGATACAATACCTATGGGCAAAGATGACGGACATGTAGCACATCGACGAGCCTGGATGCCAGATGCGGATGAACAACCAGAAGAGGGCAGACGCAGACGACAGCTACCTCGACACTGGAGATAACCTCCCTACGGCATCGAGTAGGAGATCATCGTCGTATTATTTAACTTGTACAACATGTATTCGTTCATTCTTTCACTTGTACATCATGTATTTGTTCATTATTTCATTTGTATAGATCATTATATTATTTAAAGTGGCAAGCATCTATTTGTTCATTTTTTTACTTGTATATATCATCGTTGTATTAATTCTTCTGTACAGCATCAGGATGTCCATTCTTTCATTTGTCTAGATGATCATTCTATTATTTCATTTGTACAACATTATATTTTTTTTCTTTTTTCAATTGTAAAGAGCATCGTTGTATTACTTATCTATAATTACAAATATTTATTTATTTTCCACAAGATGTATATATGAATGAAATTTGGTTATGACTGGTGTGAATGAACATTTTGTATTGTTTCCCACGGATGTATACATGAAAGTGGTGAAAGTAACATTGTGAACATACTAGTATCGATTGTGTAGGATAATGTTTTCTTTGAACATGTGCATGGATGGATATGCTCAACTTTTAAAGGGGACCACCCCGAAATTTTTATAGTAATTTGATAGGTTGGATGTGTATGAAAGTAGTGAATGTAGCGTTGTGAACATACTGGTATAAATTGTGTTCGATAAATGTTTTTATTGAATAGGTGCATGGATGGATATGCTCAATTTTTAAAGGGGACTTTGCCGAAATTTTTATAGTAATTTGATAGGTTGGATGTGTATGAAACTAGTGAATGTAACGTTGTGAACATACTGGTATTGATTGTGTTGGATAAATGTTTTCTTTCAACAGGTGCATGGATGAATATGCTCATTTTTTAAAGGGGACTCTGCCGAAATTTTTATAGTAATTTGATAGGTTGAATGTGTATGAAAGTGGTGAATGTAACGTTGTGAACATACTAGTATCAATTGTGTTGGATAAATGTTTTCTTTGAATAGGTGCATTGATGGATATGCTCAATTTTTAAAGGAGACTCTGCCAAAATTTTTATAATAATTTGATAGGTTGGATGTGTATGAAAATGGTGAATGTAATGTTGTGAACAAATTGGTATCGATTATGTTGAATAAATGTTTTCTTTGAACAGGTGCATGGATGGGATATGCTCAATTTTTAAAGGGGACTCTACCGAATTTTCTAGAGTAATAATTCTTTATATAATTGGACACCCACACTATGCTAAATGTATATCAAATTTTGAGTTCCAATACTCATATTACTATTATTCATATTAAGAATATCGGGTCAACAACAACTAAAGAACTCAATATAAAAATCATACGTTATAAATATACACTAACTCATTGGACATATACCATGATTTATGTGAAAAACAATTCATGTCTGCAAAGTAGGTCAATAACTGCATACTTACCACAAAAGAAAAAAGAAAATGACGTCAAACTTCATGAATTGTGAATGAAAGTTGCTGCCAAATGAGCATAGCATATCAGTGCTACTGCATACATGAAGGTTGATAATAATTAGAGGCTGAACTTTGTTCCTAAAATTTGAACCCTATATCTCCCTTCCCTACCCCCCAAACTAAACTCAACATGCATGCTCAAGCATGTACCAAACGAAGTCAAATTTCAAACCAGAAGGGTATCTTTGTTAGCCAACATGCCTACACATATGAAACATTGTTAAAAAAAATTTATGATCACATATCTATTACAAATTAATCCAACAAAATAGTGTGGGTAACGCGTGTAAAAAAAGGACTTGGATAAGCACAAACACCTTTATAATTTGATCCAACTCAATGTTCAAAACCTAGTTGAACTGGGACTTGCTAACCCCATCCCTAAATCAAATAGTTAAGTAACTAATGAGTGAAGATTATTTTAAGTTAATTAACTAATGGATCCAAAGGATATGGATACTTGATGTTATCAAATATTAAAAGCCATATTTTAGTTTCCATTTAGGCGAATGATTCAAGCAAGAAAAAGGGATTTTTTTTGGGGGGTTTGAACATGCAAGTAAGGCCAAAAGATTATCTCATACAACATGACGTACAAATCTAGAAGACCACATCAAATGAGAGATGTCGTTTCGTGACACGTGGCAAATCTTGCTGGACCAAGTAGCGATATTACATCAGAGTCATTCCGGGAATTATTTGCCCAAAAAAGGTATTATTTAATATATTTTCTTAAAAAAAAAAAAGATAAATCGGGAAAAAAGTCCTACAAGATGGGCATTTGTATTGCTTAATACTCTCAGCCTTTGCGGGGGGTAATCTTCACACACTTTACATGGAATCACTTCTCACAAATTTTGCAACCAATCCAAAACTCATTAGCATTGTAGTTTCCACTGCAGCTTCCACAAAAGGTTTCACTATGTTCATCTTCATCTTCCTCGTAACTTTCATCAACAAGTCTCGAGTTGCCTTTAACTTGTCCATCATTAATCCCAAGTGCAGGTTCAAGAAGTGGAACTTCCTCTGTTAGAAGAGTAACTTCCCAAGTTTCATTTGGCTGTATATACAGACACAGGTTCTCCTTATCTGGATCATAGAGACCATAACAACCATTAACATAATAGGTTAAGGCACGAACAAGGCTAGCTCGTCTACTATTGTAATCCTTGAAGATCTCTTCTACAGTTCGAGAACTGGAAGCCATTTCCATGGCGTACGAGATTAAAGTGATTCAATAGAGCTTGAATTCAGACAAAATGCCGAAACCTTTTGGGCATATTCGATGAACAGAGAGTGGCTTGTTGAGGTTGGGACCATGGTTATAGATCGAACTCTGCCAAAGAGGTTTGGGATAGATACCCTCCCCGTAACACTAACAAAGCCCACCTATAAATAGGGTAACAGACAAGCCCATCTTCTCCATTCTTGAATTCAATCTCACTTCCCAATCTCTCCCTAAAGGCCTCTGCATCACTTCCCACTCTCTCTCTTTTGTCGGTAATTTCATTTCTTCATCTACCGATTTCTTTCGAGCTTCGATCTTTGCTTTTTCGTTGTATTGGGAGGGTTTTGTGGTTTTGATTTCTTTTCTTATCGGTGTCTGCATTAACTCTACTATTTTTGTTTTATTATTTTGGGGAACTCGATAGACCTGTTCCGTAATGCGAATCGGTGTGTATTGGGGTTCATTTCTTGATGAATTTTTTTTTTTTTGGGTGGAAAAAGGTGGTGAAACGGCTTGCAAGAAGATTCCCTCCCTAGGAGGTTGCTAAAGGAGCATTTCAAAAGGCTCTCTGGTACCTATTTGACTATCAAATCAATCCAAGTAATTGTCCTGTGGAATCAAGTTTTCCTTTTTCAGATTGAGCTCGGTGATCTCTAATACACGGGTAGGTTTTAGGATTCATTTCAATGAAAGATTTTGTATTAAAAAAGGAAACATATTTAAAAAATGATAACTTATTTTATACGATTAATAATTCATAAAACTCAAATGTTGATCATTTCTAAAATTATATTTTTATGCATTCTTTTGCTATACCTTTTTTTCCCTCAATTTTCTTAATATGAAATATGAAAGTTAAATTCTTTTATATTTCTTTTACTTTTTTTTCCCCTATTTTTCATTTTCTAAATAGGGCCTAAATAGAAGGTTGCTGTTATCAATTAATTAGTTTATCTAATTGATTAACAATTTCAATAATAATTATTTTAAATTAATATTTAAATATTTTCTACTCAATAAAATAATAGAAGATTTCCCTATTTAATTAAATATAATTAGTGTATATTTATAATGTATGACTATTATATTTATTTATAATAAAAATAATATTTTTAACTAAATTACAAAATATAATTTATTATATGTAAAAATTTAAATTAATAAATGATTATTCCTTCCAATAATTTAATTAATCACTATTATAATAAATAAATAAATAAGGGGAAAACAAAAAATTCTTCATACACCGAAAATCTCGCTACACGAAGCAACGAGATTTAAATGGTAGCTTCAATCTAGTCTAGACGTGTGACAAACAAATTTCGCTACTCCAAGTAACGAGATTTGCCTATGTTTATCTTTTCCGTGACACGTGAAAAATCTCCCTACTTGGAGTAGCGAGATTTGTTTAAATCTCCTTACTCCAAGTAGCGATAATACATTAGAGTCATTCTGGGAAACATTTCTCAAAATAAGGTATTATTTAATATTTTTTTTAAAGGATAAATCGAGAAAAAATTCAAAAAGAGTGGGCTAGTGCAACTCGCTACTTTGTGTAACGTTTTTTCAAATAATTTTTCTAAATCTCGCTGCACCGAATAACGAAATTTAAATGATAGTCCATCCAAGTATTGACGTGTGGCAAGAAAATCTCACTACTTGACCTAACAAAATTTGCCTTGAAAATAAGCTGGTTGTGACGTCTAATAAATCTCGCTACTTGGCTTAGCGAGATTTAATGGACTAAGTAACCAAATTATGTTATTTTGGAAATAATTTTATTATTTAATATATTATTATAAATTAATAATAAAGTAGGAAAAAACTCCATCTGTCATTATCTGTCGAGCGCCATCGCCGTGTCATCGCCGTGGCACTCAAATAACTCTCTCCTCACCGTCTCTCTCCTCCTCGTCTCTCTCCCTCGACTGCCTTCAAATTTTCTATAAATTTTTCTGTAAAAAACCATCGACCGCAATCCTCGCATTCTCCTATTTTTAATCAGACAACCTATTTTCGGACCAGGTAATTTTTCCACCCCTTCCGTCGACATTTTTTCCTCCTATCTTCACTCGTCCCCTGATAGGTATGGCTTCTCGGCTTGGCGTCCCGCCGTCGCCTTGGCGTCCTCCGTTGGACTGGGACTCCGCCGCCTCCTCCTTTCCGTCGAAGCTAGGGTTTGTCAAGATTTCCCTGGTGAAAGGTGTTTCTTTCTCTGATTCGAATGCGAGGTCCAGCTTCTTGCCATCACTTAAGGCAGTGGAGGACTCTCGGGCCTCCATTGCCAGCCAGAATGTTGATATCTCTGGAGGTATTCGCCAATCCGCTGCATTTCGAGCGTTATTTTTTTCTTTTTTCTATTCTTCTTCTCATTATTTTTTTTTTTAGCAAGATGGACGGCATTGTTTGTTTAGTGGATGATATTTATGAATCTTGAATAAAAGTACAGTGTGTGTCAGAAAGCCGGGTGAAAGTTTAGTCGTCACGAATGTAATAATTTATGGTTGACAATAGTCCCTAAGATTGCAACAATTTTAATGGTTAATATTTCTAATAGGAAAAGTAAAAGATCAGCCCCCAAATAGGAATCAGGTAAAAGTTTGGGGTAATTTGTTCACAAGTCTCTGAAATTCATGTAGTTTAGAGGAAGATTGTGAATGCTTTTCTTATATATATATATATATATATATATATATATATATATATATATATATATATATATATATAATATATATTTATTTATTTATTTGTTTGACTGTGTTGATGCTCTGGAATATGATGCCCTCAATTTCCAATTTATTTATTTATTTATTCATGTAGTTTTTTTTGTTTAATTGATGCTCAGTGGAAACAATTTATTGTCTATAACTGTTGAGTTATGTGAAGCTGGGTCTCGAAATATTGTTGTTCTTTTACATGGCAAACCTGGCTGAAGGCTCTATGCATATAGTTGCAAGCTTGTTACAAATCAGGCCGATAGTTTATTCTCGTATGGATCTCTCTAGGGTTCTAATTTCTAGCTATCTATCTAGGTAAAAATCTCCACCAGACCTCCACTATGGGAAAGTCGACAAACATAGTGTGGCATAAATGTTCGGTTGAAAAACTCGACAGGCAGAATTTGCTTCAACAAAGAGGATGTGTTATATGGATTACAGGTCTCAGTGGATCAGGTTTGTTATGCAATTGTGTATGGCATTCTCTACTTATATTGGTAATTGGATTTGGGACATCTTTGCCGCATGACTTCTCTTGATTTACAATGCTTCTTTTACCGGTTAGATGATGTGGTTCAAATGATGATGTATGGTTCTTATTACGTTCTCATGTACCTTTGCTATCATTTGGCAATGGTGTTCAACGTCACTTGTGTTCTTGAAATAAATCTGACACCATTTGCTTGCTATTTTACTTTTTTCCTGATGAATATTCTGGCCTCTGCGATTTATGAAATTGCTATAATGTTAGAGATGAAAGATGGCAACGTCAGTACAAATTTTATTACTGTGAGCAATATTTTTTAAGGTTGTTGACGATCTTCTTGTGTTCATATGTTAATGTCATTCTTCAGTCCTTCTAAGTAGATCATATATTACAAAAGGGAAGTGATAACCCTGTTATTCCATGAATAAACCAGTAGAAGTTTTATATAAAATAACTGTTTTGCCCTTGTGTTTGCAAGAAATATTTGCAACAATGATAATGAGGATATTTTGGATCCCTTTGTTTCATTTGTAACTAAACTCAAAATTTTGGGCTAATATTCAAGGTTTGAGCAAAAGAATTTTTTTTTTTTTTTTGTAGTTTGTCTTTGTGATGATTGCTCCTTTTACTGGGCTTTGGACAATCCATGTAAATTATATAACAATAAAATAAATGTGGCAAGTACTTCAAACTTAACATTATATATTAAGGATTCGAATGTTTCTTAACATTAACTACGTGTTTGTCTTTTGTTTAGTTAACATAATTGCAGAAACCCAAGAAAGATGTTTCTAGTGACCTCTCATAATGAACACAATCAGATGCTAGGAAAGACTGAGTTCAAGCTTGAATCTGGCTACTTTAGCCTGTTTAAGGACTGGGCTTGAGATTTTTTC
Organism: Malania oleifera; assembly: GCF_029873635.1. Classification (NCBI taxonomy): domain Eukaryota; kingdom Viridiplantae; phylum Streptophyta; class Magnoliopsida; order Santalales; family Ximeniaceae; genus Malania; species Malania oleifera. Next base: position 5,876,463 of record NC_080417.1, read on the forward strand.
ACAAGGCCTGACCTTGTGAATTTGCTTCCAGTGTTCCATTTTTATATTTCTTGGATTATGCATTTAATAAGTTTGAGGCCAAGCTGTTAGTGGGTGGTGCATTTTTTTGACAGTCACGGTGCTATCAACTATCAAGTGAAAAATGAATGTCAAAATGATGATATATCTGTTGACAAAGGAAGAAAATTCTGATTACAAATTATTAGACAATAAGCGAGTTTGAGCTAGTGTATTTCTCACCTCCATATTCAACCTTTTCTTACTGTCCATAGCTTGCTATTGATGTTCTTCTTGCTATAATTATTATTGTAACTTGGAGTTCAAATTTAGGAAAAAGCACTTTGGCCTGTGCTTTGAGTCGAGGCTTGCACTCCAGAGGAAAGCTGACCTACATACTCGATGGTGACAATGTTAGGCATGGTCTAAACCGTGACCTTAGTTTCAAAGCTGAAGATCGTGCAGAAAACATACGGAGGATAGGTTGGTATATTTTTGGTTCATTGTTTGAGACTTTGTTCTCTTTTTTTTGAATATATAAATTTTTTTTTCAAATTTCATATCTTCATGAATTTTAGGGGAGGTAGCAAAACTCTTTGCTGATGCCGGTGTTATTTGCATCGCTAGCGTAATTTCTCCATACAGAAAGGACCGAGATGCCTGCCGTGTGCTACTGCCAGAAGGAGATTTCATTGAGGTCTCCACTTATTCTGGCGATGATTAAACTGTGAGGGCATGTGCTTAACCTAGGGATGTAATCAGAGCATACGTTTTTCAGGTGTTCATGGATGTACCACTTGCAGTATGTGAAGCAAGGGACCCAAAGGGATTGTACAAACTCGCACGAGCTGGAAAGATAAAAGGTACATTTTACAGTGTGTTAATAGAATACACTCAATAACGGTTGTTTCTATTCCCAATTATTTTTGGCCTATTTTGCCTGTCAATTTTTTGTTTCTGACCTCTGTTTTTTGTTGCTGTGGGTAGGGGTAGGCCATCCCATCCCATCCCAAATCCCTCCCTAAGGCTTGAACCTAACGCCTCCAACATTGATGTCCATGGTCAAACTGGTATTATTGTCTAAGGGACTACAATGTCTCATGTTGAAGTGACACTATATGGAATGAAGGGCTTGTCACTTGGAAAATTCCTAGTGTAGCTTCAGAGTACAGAATATCACTTTGAAATCCCTGGGATAGCCTTAGCATGTCACTAGACGAAGTGTTATTTATCCTGGGATGTGCTTATGTTTCTCTCTCCTTTCTTCCACACAATGTCGCTGCCATTGACTCTAGTCAAGGGTGTTTAGTTACTACTAGACCTTTCACAGCAGACCATTATGTTGATTTGCTTGCTTTTCTATTTGAAAGCAATTGACTTGGAGTTGGCATCCAGAATTGCCTTAGTGCCGTTTATTTCCCCATTTTGGTAGTTAAAAAATATTATTTATTATTAAACTTTGGCTCTGTTTAATTTGCTTCTGCCAAATTTAATTATTTGATGAAATTATCACGCGACTATTTCTATTATTTTGAAATCAGGTTTTACGGGAATTGATGATCCATATGAGCCACCGTCAAATTGTGAGGTACCCGTACAATGAGAGGAGAAACATACATAAATGGGTTTGTTTGTGCATTAAAAAAAATCATGGTGAAAGTTGTGGTTTGGCTGGCACCCTTCTGTTCATCTGGTTGAAGTTTGAAATATAGAGTTGCCAGAGCATTCTAAAGAAAGTCAACTTCATACACATTCTGAGCTATCTTTAGTATATTTTTTGAATTTTTCTTTATTCATTTGGGATCCCCCAGGATTTAGTAAGGTTTTAAAAGGAAAACAAATGTTTTGCAGATAGTATTGCAGCATAAGGAATGGGATTGTGCTTCTCCGAGTGATATGGCTGAAACGGTGATAACGTACCTGGAAGATAAAGGATACCTGCAGGCATAATCATTTATCGCTGGGGATGTACTTACAATGTGCAAGAAATGGTAATTGCTTCTTTAATCTCATGCAGGAATGAAACTCCTCGTTTCCCCCATCCATACTTCAAATTCAGATTGTTTGATTGATTGATTAGGCAATGCCACCAAATTTATCTTGGAAGAAAGCCAAATTTAGGGCTGTGAGGGCTTTTGTTCGTTTGTTTGTTCGATTGGTTGCAATAAACAGGGTAGATCTACATCTACCGCTGCAGCTGAAAAATCAGCATGTGATTTGTATGTTGTATTTTGGGATGTTTTGGGGGTTCATCTGTAAAAATAAAAAATAAAAAAGGGCAGCCCGGTGCACAAAGGGTGCGAGGAAGGGGGCAGATGATTATGCCCAAATGAATCCTTGTAATGTAAGCATAGATGGCTGTGTATAAAATTCTCCTTTGCTTGGTTGGTTGTATGTATCTCTCTCTGGTTTTCTCTTGTAACTGTTCCAGTTTTATGTTTAATGGCTGCACCTTCTCTCTCTCTCTCTCTCTCTCTCTCTCTCTCTGAAGGAGCACTGTCTAAGAGGCATGAAAATTGGAGCGCTTGGCAGTGACATGGGAATGGGATCTTCATTTAAAAATGTTATCCTTAGGGTTGATGGCACCAAAATAATAAAGGCATTCCTCGAGAGGAAAGTGGTTGAAGCTGATGGCAGCAGGGGTAGTGGATGATTGCGGGATGAGCTTTTCTTTTATCCCCTTGATTTGTGATTTATTTGACTTAAAAAGTGACCTTGAGATAATACCTGCGTGCGTGTAAAGCCTTCCATTACCAGCAATCAGTCCGTCCACTGTGTCATCATCTCATTTGGATCCTCATCCTCTCCCACATCAACTTTTTCCTCCTTGGACATATTAGGTTGTGTTTGTTTTTAGGACTTTATTTTGCACCCAAAATATGTATATATAAAATTGGATTGTCTGTATATATAAAATTGGATTGTCTTTTCTATGTCTTTTTATTTTACACTCAAAATGTAACGACCTGCTTAATCTACTACATAATTAATTATATTAGATACCCTGATATCATTAACTAATGAGATAGCAATGTGAATTTGAATCTGTGGATAACGGGGATATACCTGTCATAGACAGCGGAAACCTAAGTAACTGTAAATATAAATTTCATCCATCTAACCGTATAACATAATATACCAGAGTTACTTACATTTTATCATATACTGTATAAATATATAATCCTCAAAATATCAAAAAAATAAAATTAGGATCTTATATAAAAAATCTACTGACCTTAGTTTAAAAGACTCACCCTCTTAACGGGGTAGCACAACCGCCTCAACGGCACGAGGTTTGGTCCGCTTGTCTTTCTGGATTTCTTGAAATGGTTTAAGCCGGGGTGAAATACATCTCAATAAGAGAAATAAACTAAATATAGTTGTATGACAATATGAATATTTGCGTACTATAATAAATAGTACATGTCACATGCTTAAAAACCCTAGTAATATCATAACTGAGTAAGCATATAATTTTATAATTTTACTAAATCATACTGTATTTAATTGTTCATAAAATCATCTGATATAACTAGTAATTCTGAAATTTATTCAGGATGAATAGCTAACTGATGTCATGTATTAGTCCTCATGACGGGTTATGCAGCCCGAAAGCGGGACCCAACAATAGCTGGCCGACCACTATCGAGTCAAAAATGTCTGTAAGTACGATGGGTTCACCACACTCTGGTCCAGACTGCCAAGTGGACATATATAACTTTACACTGAAAGCCACATCAACTATCCATCTCCCACCTCCTATACTGGCAAGGGCGATTAGCACAAGTCTAAACTGAACTGAATTGTATAGTTACGGTATCGTGCTCCTGATAACTTATCTGAACTATCATCTGAATTCTAATAACATATAATACATGATAATATACTGTTTTAACATAAATAGATTGATAGCATTTCTGAATTCTATAATAACATAAATAATTAATGCCTTGTGCCGAATACATTCATAACTGCGGCCTTACACCGAAAATATGCATATCTACGACCTTGCACCGGCTATCAATCACGGTCTTGCGCCGAACATATCATACATGCTGATTTGAGTAAATGTACTGTTTATCATATATTCTGAAATCATAGTTTACTGAATTATCATGTTATTCCTGAAAATAATTGAAACATGTTTTTTCTATAAAATTGACTTAACATAATACAATATGCATAAAATAATATTCATGCCACACAAACTGAATAAAATCATGAATTCTATTCTGAAATCACAAATTCTGACATTTCATACTTAAAAATATATATTCTTGTGTAATAGCAATATTTTTCTAAATATACATTTTCACAAATATACTTATACATAATACATGCTTTTTGAAAATTAATCTTCTATTAAATAATAATGATTTTCATAGAAAATTATTGTTTTAGTTTACTCCCTTACCCGACTACTGAATTACAATGACTAGTCCTACACCTGCAACACCCTGAAACAACATCTCCTTGAACAAAACTTCAGTATTTTTTGGAGTACTACATTTTATACAATTGTAGGAAAGCCAAATATTAAATAAAAAGTATTATCTTGAATTTGGGATGGAGTCAAAGTTAGTCCTACCAATGATCCACTCCAGTAGACTTAAAGAGAAACTTCCCAGGAGTGTTGTGGCGGCCTTGGATTGTCGAACCGATAAGAGACCGGCCCAAAATTTTAAAGAGAAGGGAGAGGGGACGAACAGGAGAGAGAGAGAGAGAGAGAGAGAGAGAGAGAGAGAGATTCTTCGCGTGATTTTTGCAGAAAAATCGAGTTTAGGCTATTTATATAGTTGCACTCGTCGACGAGTCACGTCACTTCGTCGACGAGGCCACGAAGGGAGTTCATCGACTGACTCACTCGAAAAATGAGCAGCTCGGAAGCTATCCCAAGTATAGAAGTTTTGTCGTGTAATATTCAGTCCAAAGGCTAAATCGTCTCCTCAAGAAATGCGGTTTAATCTCAAGTTTTACATTTTTCCAATCGAAATTAAAAAGTTACTGAACTCATTTCAGATTCGATTTCTCTGGATTGTTGGAGATTTCTTTTGACAAATTAACAAAAATGCAATTTAAACCCTAATCCTAACATGCACTGAATTAAATAATAAGAACAGAAAACCTACGTCTAATCAGGCAAACATCGAAATACACATTAAATTTTGGAATAGAAAAGACGGCAATTTCAACACGTAATTAAAACACGCAATAATGGAAACTCAATCAAACACATATGCGAACGATAAAAACCGAACCTTTAACAAAATCAAGACCAAACTTAAACGCAAACATGAACTCAACAAAAATTTAACATTTAAACAACTCAAACGATAACAGAACACGATAAAAATGAAAACTTTAATAAGGCTAACTCTAAACTAATCGAGCTTCAATAAAGAAATTAAATTTTAAAAGGACAACTAATTTAATTTTCTAAAAACAAAAATAATTTTTTTTCTTTTTGGATTTTATTTTATTTTTTTCCTTTTTTTTAGAACCAAACCAAACTTAACGGAAGTAATTAAATACTGAACTGCTAATTAAATCTTCCACTAAAATTACTTAAGAAAATAAATAAATAAATACTGCAATAATAATAAAACACCTTAATTAATATTTAAAATTTAAACTTTTAAATAAACCTCAAAACAAAAACATTAACAATATTCAACTAAAATAAAGAAAGGAAAAAGAGGTAAGAGAGAGAGAGAGAGAGAGAGAGATATGGTGCTGTAGTGTTGCTGTGTGATGTTGGAGGTCTCGGCTGGCCGTGGCCTGGTGTTGGAGCTTCTAGTGGCTTGGGTGGTTGCAAGAGTTGCATGAACAAGGGGAAGAAGCAACAGGCAGCCGAGAGTCTTCACAAGCAGCAGGCAGCCGAGAGCAGACGGTGTTCTGGAGAAGCTGGCAACAGCAGTGGAGACGCACAACAGCTGGTAGCAGATGGATGGCCACTCGCAGCAGGGTGGTGGCTGGTGGTTGCTGTAGAGCCGCAGTGGGTGCAGCAACTGTGCTGTGGTTGCAAGACTTCGAGTGGCTGGCTGGAAGGGAAGCTTCATAGGAAGTTGGCAACAGGGTGGCATGGCTAGTGCGTGGCTGTTGTCTGGTGCCTGGCCGTGGAGAAGTAGTGGCTTTGGGGCGGTTGGCTGGCGCCTGGGAAGAATAGGGAGGAGCAGCAGAGGGAAAGGATGAAGAGAGAAGGGAGAAAAGGAGACTGAGGGCAAGGAGAGAAAAGGAAGGAAGGAAGAAAGAAGAAAATTGAGGGAGAGAGAGCCGAGAGAAGGAGCTGGGAAAAGGGAGAATGAGAGAGTTAGAGAGGGAAGGGCAGAGAAGGTGAGAGAGTTGGAGTAGGGAAGGAGAAGAGAGGGGCTGCAGGGTTGTGTGGGTGAAGGAAGAAAAGAGGAGTTTTATAAGAGGGAGGGATGCGTGGTTACTCTATGCAGCAGATGGATCCGACCCGGCTGCATGGCCGAATCACATCAGTATTTTTTTTATTTTTTTTTTCTCTTCCTTCTTTTTTTTTTTCTTCTTGGTGAACAAGTGTGATTTTGACCCTTTTAGAGCCCATTTCTCTTGAAACTCAAAACACAGAAGTTGTAGATAATCTTTTCATCCTTCTCCAAAATTTTGAATCATCTCGATTAGAGCTTGGATAGAAAAGTTATGCCGAATTACAAACTGATGCCGGATTTAGCTCCCGATAATTTTTCTGCGATAAAAAATTGTCAAAAATTCATAAATTACTCAATAAAATCCAGAGATTATAAATAGGACACTTTGTTAAAATATTGAAAGTAATTAGGTATTTAATTAAAAATATAAGTCCTAATGCATGAATTAAAACGTCTAATTACGCAGTTTAAACGCGTAATCACACTCCCCAACTAACGTTTTACTAGTTTCTAACAAATAATGTGAATGAATTTAAGGGCAGTATCCACAATTGCTAACTCCAGTAAATATGAAATTAATACCCATACAATACAATCATACCGTTTCACATACAAGAATATAACTTAATTTCACACGAGCTTGTTCATATTCAATGTACACAACTCCGAAGCACGTCACTCATGCAAGTTTCATCATTATATAGCATTTAAGAATGATATACTCATATGAAGTTAACCAGCATTCAGAGTTAATGCGGTCATATAAGTTCGAGTATAAACAAGTGAAATCTCGAGGTGTGTGTGATGTGTGTGACTCAATACACTTAGGATACCAGTGGACACCTACAGAGCGGTCGGTTTGACTCGGCCTAACTGGTATACCCTCAAGAACACTCAAAAGGAATAGGTTCACTTGTCATATGTGAGGAGGAATGTCACGATCAAACATCCCACATATTGAAAGGAACAAATGCTAAGTATATGGAGTGGACTAATTTGAGAAAGATCTAGCCTATCTATGAGGTATCGGGTCCTTCACCCTAGCATCTTCTCACCTACTCGTCATATCCAACTGAGACCACCCTAGATCAACTCATTCACAAATTTGGCGTGAATACATCTGAGGCATTAAACGGTTAAAGAATCTTCAGACGTGGAGAACATGTGTTGTGTCCTTGATTTTTTTTTTGTGGTAATACTGTGGAGCAAACATTAACATTTCATTTCATGTGCATTCCTATTTCTTATTCTTTCTTCTGCTCATTCTTCAATTTCTGTCTTTTCTTGGTCAATTAGAATTTTTTTTACACTTCTTTTGTTGTCTTCATACCATCAATGAAAATTAAACTCAAACAGTAGTCCATGAATTAAGTCCATTTTCAAGGGTGGCTCAGCCTTCACATCTTGAGTAGAGGCTACAAGACCCAGGTTTCTATCTTCCCACTAGATGTCACCTCTGGCTAGTAAATCAAAAACAGAGACTAGTGTACAAGGAATCGTCCAGAAGAAAGGAGAACTAAGTTCCATGAACTCTAATTTGATGTTAACACTCAAAATGACGATAAATAGCTCAAGGATATCTCATAAGGTGTTATAGTCGTCACGGGTGTTCTCTCAATGCCCACAAGGAACCGTAAGTGTAACGAATCACGTGAATGTGTCTATTCAACCTCATGAGATGTCGTGTAAATACAAGAAATTATATAGTCAAATTAACACGATTGTATTATCAATCAATTCTTCATGGAGTTACAAAATGAATAAATAGAAACTACATATAAATGACTCAAGTGTGTAATTCTTAGGTTATATGCAAGTATGTGAAGGGTATAAGTCAATGTTAATCATGGCATAATCGTTTATCCTCAATGCTCTTTCTTTTTCTCTTTTTTTTTTTTTTCAAATTAATATATAAATCCCAGCAAGTATACGTGCACAGTGTCACATGCAAATGCTCACCCCCCCCCCCCCCAACTAAAGTGGAACATTGTCCTAAATGTGAAAGTATAGGGGAAATAGAAAAACTGTGCACAGGAAAAGTAGGGCATACTTGGGTGGCGAAGTAATGGAAAAAAAAAAAACTGAACTACAAGAAAATGTACCTGAAAATTAACTAAAAAAAAAATAAAGTAAAATAAAAGGAAAAGAAGGGATAGAAAAACCAGTTCCATCTAGTGACAATGAATCTGCTGAAAATTCTGAGGAACAAGAAGACGAAGATGATGGGAGTGCATCCAAGGATGATTCAGAATGACGTGCTTGATCCTTATGGTGTTTTGATACTTTATCTTATGTATTAGTACTTAATATTTCTATGTATTTCACCGGCTAGCATTTTAGCTTGTATCATATTCTGGATGGCCTTAAGTACTTTGTAGTTCAAACTTAAATATGATTTATGATTGATCACCCTTTTTTCCTTTTTGATTGATGTCCATAGGGGGAGAGTGTTTGAGAGAGCAAAAAGAAAAATATGATTAACTACTTGATGCTTGATACTTGATGCATATGTTTGACTACCTAATGCTTGATACTTTATGCATATGTTTGACCACCTGATGCTTGAATACTTTATGCTTAAGAATGCTTGAGAAATTTACTTTATGCTTGAAGACTCTATGCTTACTAAATTTTTCGTTCATGCTTATTGAAAGGGGGAGCTATGACTATTGTAAAAGGAGAGTACTTTAAGGAGTATTTTCTCATTTTTTCTCTAGATTTGTCATCATAAAAAAGGGAGAGATTGTTGGCCTAACAAGGCTTATAATTCTTACTTTGATGATAACAAATCAAGATAAGTTTGATATGGTTTTCAAGTTGAACTGTTTCAGGAAGTAGGTAAAGCTTAAGTATTTCAAAGCAAACTCAAGGGTTAATAAAGCTCATGATGGACATATTTTATAAAAGCTTGAAGAATGAAAGTTGATTGAAAGCTTAAAGATTATATATGATCAAGGAAAGATTTCAAAGTAAGGATTTACGTGAAGTTCAAAAGTTTAGAGTTTTAAGGATGTCTTTATGTAAGTACTTCATGTAAATCTCAATATAAATTGAATTGAAGCTCTTACAAATAAAAAGAAACTAAGAAACAAATTTTTGAAATACCTTAAAATATGTTTTCTAAATCAAAATGATAAAGGTCTCAAGTAAGGAAAGAAGTTTTCAAAGTGAAAAGCAATTTTCTGAGAGCCAAGCGACTGCTAATACAGGCAGTAGACTGCATAATTAAAAGAATTAAAAATTGGGAGCCAGTATGGCCCCAGGCGATTGCCTGAGACCTGTCAGGCACCTGGGTGGTCAAGACAGGCTCTTGCCTATGCCTTGGAAGGCAACTACCAACCTTCTGTGTGTTGAATTTTGACTATGGCAGGGGAGTGCCACTCGAACAAGATTTAAAAAAAAAAAAAAAAAAACTCAACAGGAAAATTTTTTAAATGGTTTGTTGGCCTTGGTGTATTCCCAAGAGGGGGGGTGAATTGGGTATTTAAAAATTAATCCCCTAGGTTCAACTAATCTAGCAAGTAGTATTTCACAAACCTAGGGTCTTTCTATGCAATTATAAACTCAATCATTCACAATAGTAAAATATAAACATTCATATGTTGGGATTTAAAATGCAAAAATTAAAAGCACGCACAAGAAATGTTATCGGGGTTTGGCCAACTGTGTCTACCTCTCCATCTTGGCTACACCAGCACAAGGATTCCACTAATGCTCACTTAACGGGTGGAGCGGCACCGAATACAACCAGGTCAATTCAAGGGGCTAGCCTCAACCAACACGCCTTACCAGAATGACGCACCTAACTTTCCTAACCGGGTCTAAGCCAGTCTGGAACTATTCAATAGGATTAGTCTCCCTCTTCAGGCCCGTGCCTGGAATACAACAAATGTCTATAATTTTTTGCATACACGGAAATGCTTCTTACACTAAGCAGATTATGTACCACTAAGCACAGTATAATCAATCAATCAATGCACATCAATAATATAAGAACTATAAGCTTAGTGCGGCTAACACTACAACTCTCAAGATAATGTCACTAGTCAATCCAAGTGTGAGAGTGTGTTTGCAATCTATCTTTGAAACTATATATATATATATATATATCAACCACAAATAGGGTTAAAAAGATTTTCAGAGAACGTAATCAAAATATCTCTAAGATGATTTTCTCAATATTCTAACACAAGAGATATTCGAAATCAAGCTTGTTTGAAAAATATTTCACAAAGCACAAGAACCAGCCTTTGAATACTTGCAACAATAATGCAAGATTCACAAGCTCAAACGAGTTATCCCAAAATAATATTTATCAATGAAATAATTTGGGATTAACTCAAGCTAACTCTTTAAAAATAATTTCAACAGTAATAAATAAGAGAGTATACTAGCTTTAAAATAATGTATGAAAACACACAAATATATTCACTCTTCAAGTTGCAACAATAATGCAAATAAAGAGGATACAATAAACACTCTCTTCATCAAAGATGGTTTTGCAAAGAAGAATCAAAGAGAGTGTGTAAGAATTTGCTTGGAATGTTGAGTATATAGCAAAAGGGGTATAAAATATTTGAAACAATTTTTCCTAATCACTTTTGCTAATCTCTTACTAATCTTTTCAAATGAGGGTGTATATATAGACTACCCCATAATTATAACCGTCCAGGACACATAGGGGATTATTAGTATTTTTTTATATCATTTTAACCTAATTAACCCTGTTTAAATATTTTAACTGCGGTAAAAATATTATGACAACCTGAGAGCTCCGGTCGACCGAAGACAAAGTTTAATTGACCGAGTGTTTCAAGTTCGATCGACCGGGTGAGATTTGAACTAGAAGTTCGGTCAACCGGTCAATAGGGTTCCTAGGTGATTTTTCTTTTCTGTGTGGTTCGGTCGACCGTGAGGTTTTGAACTAGGTAGTTCGGTCGACTAGACTGTTGGCTAGACACATGTGGAAACTCGGTTAACTAGGTGATTGGCTTAAGATTTGGGCTCGGTCGACCGTATGGTCAAATGGTTGACTCAGAGGAAGTTCGGTCGACTAGGTAGAATGAACTAGGCAGGGTTCAGTCGATTGGGCAGTGGTCAAATTGTTGACCCGGTGACCGGTTCGGTCAACCGAGTGATTTATATTTTGAAAGTTTGTTCGACCGAACATGCATTTTTAATGCATTTCAATCCTATTCCCCATGTATATTAACCCTATTCATATAATTATTAATGTTTAAGACTATAGAGCATATTTTTGTAAATTATTGGGAGTCCTAAGGTCAGTTTAGGTCTTTTTTAGGACACCGAAAAAATCTGGTGTCAATCGACCGAAGGGTGATCCCTAAGGTCATGATTTTGTGTAGGGACCTAGAGTCATTTTAAGGTCTTTGAGCTTTATAGTTCCTACATGCATGATATGCATTAAATATTACAGACCTTGCCTACTTAAATATTACAGATTCGAATTAAATAATAATGAAATACAATAAAAATGATCTTCAGGGTCATCAAGTTTTACTTTATGTGCCATTAGTATATATGCTAATATAGACTTGCACATGAACTACATAGCCATTAAATACTTGAGTATTTGTCATTATCGAAACCGAGATATGACCCATTGGGTCAACATGGTTTTTTTGGGCTCTACTCTTTTTGGAAACTTGATGTTTACTCCAAGCAAAATTGGGGGGCAAGGAATTATCTTTTAAACATCTATAAATAGCCCTAACTATAATAATTTTAAACACCAAGAAATTTTCCAGCAATCAAGAACTCTCAAAGCTCTAAATCTCTTTTGTGCTCATCTTGTTTTCACTACTGAATTGCTGCTAATCCTAACTCCGAATTTGAGTCTTCAAAGTCTGAATCTTTCAATACACAGAAGATAAATTTAGTGATCTAAATTCAATTGAGCTTCAATCTCTTTATATTGAATTACATTGAAGTATATTTATGCTGAATATTGTACTAACCAGCTCTGTTTTGAGAGTGTCTCTTGTACTCAAATTTCTCTCTACTTGTTTCTTATTTCTAGACGATTCAAGGTTGTTGGATTGTTGTGCCAAGCGAGGGGATATCGTTTGGAGAGGCGAGCTCTAGCCTAATCGAAGGAGTATTGTAAACGATGTTATTCTGCCCAGCAAACGAATTAACTTAGTGAATCCTTTCATGGTTTGCCAAAGATGAGGACGTATGCTAGGTATAAGCCAAACCTCGTAAAACTTTGTGTTCCTCTCTCTCTTCCCTACTCTTTATTTTTCAGCATACTTTACAAACTGCGTGGATGCTTTACAATTTCCGAGTTCTAAGTGTTTGGGTATTAAATAGACTGGGAGATAATTTGTTTTGGTTTGATCAATATTGATTGCGGAAACCAAAAGGGAATACGTTGATTGATCATCCTAAACCTATTAAACTGAAGGTTTATTTAAAAATTGAACCTTGGAAAGAAGTGTGATTGTGAATTTCAAAACAGGGCTTACACTGCATATTACTACAGGGCTATTATCACAAGAATCAAGTACTTGGTTATTTTATAGTGATAGTGGTTGATTAGGATTAATTATTTTACAAGTACTTTGTGATTGTGTTTGAGTTGTATTTATTGTTGTAATATAAAAGTTTTAAAAAGAACATAATTTTTTAACCCAATTCACCACCCTCTTGGGAACAATATCCTATTTTCAAAAGTCATACTCAGATGATTAGGGGTAAACTCTAGTAAGAATCAGGACCTAAAATAATATTTGAAAGGTTCTCAGTCGACTAAACTGAGCTAGTTATATTCAGTTCAGTCGACCGAACCATTCAGAGGTCAACAAAGGCTCAGTCGATCGAACGTTTTTGAACGTATCTTCCTTAGTCGACCAAACCTTTACGTGACTGATCCCCCAATGGTTTAGTCGACTGAATGTTCAATTCATTTTGGACTCAGTCAACTGAACCTGATAAGTAGCCAACCGAACTTAGCCTTAGTCGACCGAACCTTGAAGGGTTCATAATCGCCTTCATTCAATCGACTATATCTATAGTTCAAAAGTGCCTCGGTCGACCATATTGTTCAATATAGTCAACCAAACCTATTTTTAAGTCGACTAAAAACTCTCAGGTGAGACATTTTTACCGCAAGTTAAATGAGGTTAATTTTAATTAATCTTCATTAATCTTTTCTAAAATTCCATCTATGTCCCCCAACGGTTATAATTTTGAGTATGTCTATATATATTCCTTCATTTGGAAATATTAAACATGGATTAGGAAAATTATTAGCCAAAAATTTCTCTGAAATTTCTTGTGCCATTCATTTCCATACAAGCCCATATACTTCACCCATTCTCATTCTTTTGTTAAAACATCTTTGGTGAGAGTATTGTTAGATACCTCATATTGTTTATATGTGCTTATACTCTCAAATATGTGAATTGATTGTTGATTTTTGTGAGAGTAAACCAAGAAGTCTTCCCTGGTGACCTAATTCATAAATTCATTTTTGGGGAAACCTTCTTAAGCTTGTGAGTCTTTGCATCTTTATTACAAGACTCTTGAGCTTTGTCTTGTGTTTTGTAGAAAATATTTTTGACAAGCTTTTTCGCTAAATATCTCTTGTGCTTAAAATTTTGGAAATCTTTTTTTAGATATTTGATTATACTCTTGAAAATCTTGAAACCTTATTTGTGGTTGATATATTTATATATATATATATATTATTTTAAAGAAACTTTGCTAAACTCACTATCACACTTTGATTGCATATTGACATTATATTGAGAGTAGTTTCATATATCTTCACTGAGCTTATATTTCCTATCATATTGAAGTGCATTGGTTATTGTGTGTGTGTATCTATACAAATCTTCTTGTATTAGAAGTATCTTTATTTGTACACAAATTTTATATTCATTATTATATTCCAGGAGTGGCCTAAAGGGGTGTTGATCTATGTCGCAAGGATCGGTTGTTAGGGCCTTCTCCGCCTTATAAGGAGAGTGTGTAAAGGTTGAGGTCAGCCCTGATAATTTGACCTGGCTGTAACCAGTGTCGCTCTAGTCGTTAAGTGAGCATTAATGGAATCCTTAGGCTTGCGAGCTACGATGGGGACATAGGCAGTATTGGCTAAACCCCGATAACATATCGTGTGTGCACTTTATATTTTCATAATCTATTTAATGCAAATATATGTTATTTTCAATAGATAGTGAATGTTGTGCATGATTTAATTTTCACACATTATATTTATCTACACATTTGGGATTGCATAGACAGACCCTAGGTTATGTATTATTGATATCTGGTTTAACCTAGGAAGAAATTTTAAAATTCCAATTCACCCCCCTCTTGGGAATACACTAATTCCAACAATTGGTATCAGAGCCTCATTGCATAAACTTAAACATTTTTGCAAAAGATCGCAATGGCTCACATTGGTGTATCCCCATTCGGAAAGGGACAATCACCTTTGAGTCCTCCATTATTTTGCAGTGTTAACTACACCTACTAGAAAATTTGAATGAGCATTTTCATAAAATCTATGAATTGGAGTGTCTGGCAGGTGATTGATAAGGGAATTTGTATGTCCATTAATGAAAATGATATTAATTTAATGCATGCAAATTCACATGCCATGGACTTACTATATTGCGCTTTAGATTCTAATATTTTGCTTGAGATTGTGGCATGCAAGAGTGCACAAGAGATCTGGGTTGAGCTCGTAAAAAGAAGTATGGAGAGATCCAGGAGAAGGAGACCACCACTTCAATAGCATCAAGCTCAAATGATCTAGAAACGGTGAATCACGGGGTTGGTGAAATAAAGAAACGGGAGGTATATGATTCTCTCTCTAGCTCGATGGATGAATCTTGTGTTGAATGTTGTGTTTCTCCATGTGCTGAATCATCTATTGAATATTGTGATAATTCTGTTATTGATGCACTTGATGATTCTTATTTAGAATGCGAGAATATATTATACATTGAATCATTTGTTGAAAATTATGATTATACTGATAATGCTGCATGCAATGATTCATAAGATAATGATTATAATAATTCCTATGATGAATCATGTATTGAATTGATATATTAAAGCATGCCCTTGAACAAAGAACTAGAATGTACTTTATTTAAAATACATAGACCTCTGTTAGGATGTCTAAGCAAAAAATCTTTTTGAAAATGAGAATAAGAGGCTGGTAAAACAATTGAAAGATTTAAAGGATTATCATGTCAGCTTAGAAAAGAAAAAGATTCAGAAGATATTGAACATTATCTGTTTAGAAAAAGAAATTGGTGATTATTCCAGAGTCATAATCAAAGTTAAATATGAAAAGAATAATCATAATAAACCATTTGAAGTTAAAAGAAATAAATCTTTTGGAAGGGATTCACTTTTTAAGTCCTACAGTCATACGTCGTCAAATAAAAATAAAACAAGTAAGCATATATGTCACATGCATATAAATTTCGCTTATCTTGTAAAAGGAAAGGGTGTGTCTGACTTAGAAATGTTAGAGGTATAGACAAAGAAATGATGTGGGTTATTATGAAGACAAACCCCTTAGGACTTGAGGAAGACCTGAGTCAAATAGATATAACCTAATTATTCTATGCTTCCTTAGATCTTAGGATTAGGTTTAAGGGTTGTGATGACAATAAGATTAGGAAGTGGTGCGTGCTTAAAATTCCAAATCTTAGTATATGTATTCACTATACACTATTGTCATACTAAGAATTATAAGGTTAGCAAGCCAATAAAAAAAAAAAAATTGAATAAAATTCACTTCCAAATGGACAAGGCACTCCTACTTGGTAATTAATTTCAAATACTTAACTCATGCTTAAATATAACACCTTAAGTTAAGTCACTGTTGTCCATTGCACAAGTTTGAGTTTTAGGGGTCCATCTAATATCATATATCATTATACCCTAAACTCATTTTTGAATATGAAAAGTCTAAATCAAAATTTAGTCATCACTCTAGGTATAAGCACTAATGATCATAAATTCCTATTCTACAAGTGCTTATTTAAAAGACATCTTGTTAACCAAATTAGAGGCATCCACTAAGGGAATCAAATCTTCATCCATTTATAATAAAATTCTCCCTGTGTTTAAATTTTAAAAACACTCTAATGTTGGTTCACCTTCTCCTCCATAGGAAATCTTTACCACACCATGATCACATTCGGTAAAGAGTCGCCTATCCCTTGGTTCGTATCCTTGCTTTAAATTGTGATTATAATTATAGGATACTTTTTATTCTCCGAAGAGCATTGTTCAAGACAATTCATATACTCATAAATGCTCTTTACCTAAGCGGTTGGACATATTCTATTCCATGCAAATATCTTGAATCATGTTCATTCATATTGAATACTTTTTTAACTTAACAGAAATCTTAATCCTTAAGAGCATTTAACCTATACTTCTCACGCATAGCTCTCAGCTTTCAAGTAAAACCATTAGAGCTTCATCTTTGTGAATTAAGTTAAATGGCTAATATAATTGCTATAGGTTTTAATTTAAAGAAAATTCAAATGTCTAAGAAACTTATGCATGAGTAGTTAAAATTAAAAGTCATTCAAACTTGGGCCTCATACGTTTTGAGATTCATAAGAAAAGAGGCAGACATAGGCTTATCATTTTAACGAATATTTATTGTGACTTTTTGGTCCAATAAGCCTAAGAACTAAAAGCCAAACTTAAATCATTGAAAATTTTAGAACACTTGGCTAAAGAATTTGAAAAATATGAAAAGGCATAAATGATTAAGTGCATAACTCAGGGGGAGCATATATTTCTCATGATCATATAAATTAAAATGCTCTCATCATCTTATATCATTTACATCCATATGGCTTAATGAAAACAACACTGCACTGAACGCAAACCTATCCATTGCTCTTTACTATTTATATTCCTTGATGGATAGATTATTTTTAATTGATAATTGCTACCTGAATGCATGCTTAGTCTTGAATGCCTCCTGCATGGCGGATGCAGTGGATGTAAATTGCATGCTAGTAGTGGATTATAGGTTGTTGTATGCCTGAATTGTTTTATCTATTGAAAACAACCAGTTATTAGGTACAGGTTTTATGGGAAAATGTCATGTATCCAAACGGCATGCTGCCAAAATTTCGCCAAGATTTTTCCAAAATAAAATCATGTATAAAGATGATTATGATAGAGTAAATGTTAAAATCTTTTTGAAAGGATGAGTGAAAACTAATTGAATATTAAATTTCATCCTCACATAATCATCAAATGATTAGGGGAGCTTAGCTCCATCCCTAGAAAAGAGCGTAAAAGACTTATATGCATCACCTCGCTTTTTGTATATTGAGCTCTTCTAAGATCTCTAAACATTATATCATGTGCTTAAAGCATTATGATTTGATATGGAATGTTCATGGGTCATGAACTATATAACATGCCTTAATATTACATTCTTTGATGCATCTATGGTCTATAGGGACAACTATACTGATCAAGTGACAAATGCAATTGATAAATATTCAGTATAGCTGATTTTAAAGATTTAGATTGATGGCTTATACTACTAAGCATAATGAAATTAGTCTTTAACTAGTATAAGTAGTTTATTGTATCTAAGTTAGAATTAAAATTGATAGGGAGGGCATTCAAAAATTAAAATGTCTATCTTATTATGTTCACAAACTTTTGCTTAGATCAGTTCTTGAATTCTTTGTGGCTATTTTTCTTAAATGTGATGATTGTATTGAAAATCATAATTTGAATTATGTTGATTAGCCACAATCATTTGTGTAGTCATATGATCCTTGCTTTAAATTGTCTGACATCTTTAGGATCATTGTGGTTGTGTTTTTCTGATTATATTTTAAGTGTGTGTTTAATTAACAAACCATAAAAATGTTGCTAGCTTGTATTAAATTAAAGTTTCTTTTTCAACAAGTACCCCCAGTATCTCTTGACAACATCATAAGGGGGACATATATTTATATATACATATATATATATATATTTATTTATATAGTTGTTTTATTTATGGCAAGATCTAATTTCAAAACTAAAACTCTTTATCTCTTACCTTATTATTATTATATACATGTATATATTTTTAAATTGTATAACTTGTTCGTTAACTACACATGAAAATGCATGCGAACTAGTTAAATCATGTTTATGCTCAAACCTATTTTTTATATATGCCGCATGATTTTCTGCGGATCTTATGAAATGCTTAATTTGCAATGGTTTGAGGATATTTCTGGTTTGACTATGTTTTTCATGTCATTTAAATCTTTTAATAACCAGTTATACTGTTTTGTGTACTCAATTGCCACACCTTTTCAAAAATAATTATTTTTTTTACATGCCCTTTTGCTGATGACACCTGAACTTTTGTTTTGTTACTCAAAATGGAAAATGATAGCTGTACTTAAATGCACAACTTGAAAATTTTTGAAGTCTTCATGCTTGTATGTGAACTTTATTGAATATCATTCTTTTAATGCATATTGTTAAGGGGAGCCTTGTCAGGCGAACCCATATTTTGCTCCTGTGTTTGTCATCATCAAAAAGGGAGAGATCATTGACTTTTTGAGTCTGATCCCTATTTTGATTATGACAAACCATAGTATCTTATCTGTGTGCGAAGTGTATAAACAGGTTCATTTTTCAAAGCACGGATGACAGATGAGAAATGGAAGTTGAAAAGTATTTGAATGCACACACCATTCGGCGCAATCCATAAAATTGCAAATAAGCAGAGCATGAAATTTCTTGTTTGTTTCAAGTTGTATTGTATTTCATTCTATTTTTCTTTGAGTCTGTAATAATTTTTTGTCTATAATAATTATTTCATGGCATGCATGATAGGATTATAAGCTCAAATGACCATAGGAAGATCAATGACCATGGGTTCGGCCGACTGATGTCAGGTTTTTAAGCTAAATTAAAAAACCTAGGTTATAGACTAACCATAGGTCCCTATACACCACACGAAAAATCCCCTATATCTTAAAAGTTATACTCATATGACCATGGGTAAACTCCAGTGGATCCACAGGATCACCCCTCGCAGCCTCCGCAACCTACTAACGTCGAGATCATGGCTGCTATTGTGCATCTCTCCACTTCCTTCAGTGAGTTCAGAGAGTCCACAACCGGATCCTTAGAGTTTGTAGATATTTGCCTCACTTCTATGTAGGGTGAGCTCAGGCATATTTTAGCTACCTTTGATACTTGATACATGTCCATTCAGAAGGACTTCGGAGTGTATGCAGCTTCTGCAAAGAGTCAACTCATTGATGTTCAGAACAATTATATACAGCTAGAAGAATTCATACAGGCAAACTTTAATGAAATTAATGAACACCTTTATGAATTGAAAAACGATGATGATGAGGATGGAAAGGATCATATGGATATCGGCAACAATGAGGCATCTGGTGGAGGACCTAATGATGGAGAGGCCTAGTAGCATCATCTCAAGGGGAGCAAGACCTTAAAATTTTCAACAGAGATATTTGTTTGTGTTGTTTTGTTGGGTCTATAATCATATATGTATTATACTCTGTTTATTTTGACTGTACTACACTACACACACATTTTTTACTGCACCATAGTACACTATACACACCCACTATCCATTTTTGCTCGGTGCTTATTTCTGATGGATGATTTAAATTCTGAATTGCATGCCTAGACTAATATAGCTTTGTGACTTACATGCTAGTAGCAATTTTAGGGTGTTACATACTTTTATCTAAAACGCCAACTGCATGGTTGATGCAGTATTGTGAAATGCATGCTGGTAGTTGATATTAGGAGTGTATGCTGTTTGAACTAGAATGCCACCTACATGGCTGATGCAGTGACTTGTGAATCGCATGTTGTAGAAACTCTTAGGATATCTATGCATGTTTTTGTGATATGCAAGATGGGAAAATGTTCCATTTACATACGACATGCTACCGAAATTTTTTTAGATTTTTCCCAAAATAATCAAAGTGTATAAACCATGTGCTAAAAAATGATTATGATATGATGCATACCTAAATATTTTTGAAAGGATGAGTGAATGTTGAATAAAGACTGAACTTCATCCTTAAAAATGCATTTGTATGTGCATGAGCATAAACAGGATCATAAACATCATATCTTATTTTCCATAGAACTATATTTGGATATGGATTGCTTATGAGATGCATAAACACATTGCTTGATTTAATGCTCATTATCTAAATCTTGTGTGTTCTATAGAATTCATTACTGGTTTAACTATTTAAAAAAAATACTTGATCTGAATGACATTTGCATGATGCAGAATTTTGTGAACTACTGTAAACAACTAGGTTTTGGAGCATGTCTTTGTGAGAAATGTCCTATTTACAAACAGCATGCTGCCAAAACTTTTTCTAAAATAATAAAAATTATACAAATTCTATGATTTTGGAAAACTTAACCCATATGAACTTACATGCATACCATTGTTTTTATTTTTGAGTCCCAAGGTTACTTTACGCACCTTGAACATCATATCATGTACTTACTGAATTTTATGTTAAATGGATTGTTCTTGGGGCATATGAACACCTTGCATCACTTGATGTTATTTGTTTGGCATGTGTATTCTATAGAATTGATTGTATTGGTTGGATGATCAAAATTGCTTAATCAAAATTTTTTGACTGTTTATACTTTGGCACATTTTAACGAATTCAATCTTTGATGAATATAAGTGTCCATCTTGTATCTAAGCATGTATTCAAATAAAAAGGGGGAAGCTTTTGGAATTAAGTCTCTATCTTGTTACGCTCACCCAAAATTTTTGGCTTAAATTTGTATTGAGCTTCTATGGCATGTATATTCAAGTATAATGATTTTCGTGAAAATCTTGAATGATAATAAGTTGCTTAGCCACAATCTTCTTTGGAGTTACCATATATCTTCCATCAAATTTCAAATTTCTTGAATCCATATGATTGTATTTTTCTGGTTTATATATAAATTGTTTTGTGCTTAATTATATACCATAAATACATAGCTTGTTTGAATTTCTTGCTTTTAAAGTTTCTTTTTCAACAAGTTTTGACATCAATCCCTTGCAATCAAATGAAAATAGTCTAAGGGGAGATTTTTTTTGAAAGTCAAAAACTTAAGGGCTCTAATTGTTTTTATTTTTATTTTTATGATCTTGTTATACAAAGAAAAAAAAAATTAATTGTTTTTATTTTTATTTTTATGATCTTGTTATACAAAGAAAAAAAAAAAAATTTTTTTTGCCCTTATGCTGATGACAAAAGGGGGAGAAGGCTTATGAGCAAAATTCCCCTGACTTTGTGTCTTAAAATTGAAAAATGATACGACATTTAATTTTGTGCTTAAATGAACATTTTTACAAATAAGTTGCAATACATAACACACAATGAACCACTGGACTTAACTGCTAGACTTAAATTTTCTGAAGTCTTCATGTTTGCATATACTTGCCTTTATTGAATAAATATTCAATTATGTATATTCTTAGGGGGTGCCTTTTCAAGCTAAACCCAATTTTGCTCTTGTATTTGTCATCATCAAAAAGTGAGAGATTGTTGACTTTTTGAATCTGATCCCTGTTTTGATTATGACAAACCACAACATCTCATCTGTGTACCAAGTATGTACAGGTTCATCTTTCTGAAAAAACACAGATGATGCTGCAATATAGAAGCCCTAAAATCTAGCTAAAAGATCATATTCCAAGGCATATTTCAAGGGAGTAGAGCTTGGTGACATTGAAATTTAAGTTGTAATAGTAATTAGGATTTATTTGTGCATGCATGTCAACTGATTTATATTGAAGTTCAAAATGAACCTAAATTGACCTTAGGAACCCCAAATTAAAGGAAAACCTTTTATACTTAAAATTAACATTTTCACAAAAGGTTTAAAATACCTTTGAAATCAAAAAATTGGCTAAAACACATTTTTTGTTAAGGCCTGGTCGACCGACTATGAAAGCCCAGTCGACCGGTGTGTGCATAAGGGCACATTTACTAAAGGACCAGTCGACCGGTCTCCCCACAGTTATATTTGGGCTAGTTGATCGGTGAGGGCTTAAGGCCAATATGGTAAATTGTACAGTCCCGGCAGACTGACCACAATTATGCCTTAACTACCTAGTTGACCAGATTGAACAAATAGGCACTTACATGTGTGCCCAGCCGACCGACCTCTTGAAGGCATAATTTGACCAGTCGACAAGCACTGTTCATCCGGCAGACCGGATCATGTGCCTGGCAGACCGAAGCTCATGAAAAAGTAAATCACCCTTTGGTCAGTTGAGCGGACATAAGGGCCAGTTGACCAAACCCCTCGAGTTGAGCAAATTTAAGCTCCAAAACGATCAAAAAAATTCAAATTATATTATTATTTTATTGCCCAACGATCATATAACAGTCATATTTTCAAAAAGTCTATAAATACAAGCTCAAAACACTTTTAAAATGTTAGAAAATCATATTGAAAGTTATATTGTTTATTCTTTGATTACTTCATACTCTTCCTACTCCACTTTCAAATATCAAACTTATTTTCCCATACTCTTTCTTTTAAAAAATATTTTTGGGAAAATCTTGGGGTTTATACAAGAAGGCTTTGAGTATTTATTCAAGTAATATATCTTGTTTGAGAAGCCTCTTGTTCTTGATATTTAAAAAGAGAAAATTATCTCTCTAACTTTTGTTTTTTGAAAAATACTTTCTTGGAGAAAATTTTTAAGGATTCTTTATAAAGGCTTTAGCTTATATTCAAAGTTCATATATTTTGCTTGAAAACCTTTTAATGTATTTTGTGTTAATCTCAGAGGTCAAATTCTCCTACACGCTTCATCATTGAAAATTGTTTGTGGAGAAAATCAAGAGTGCTTTGAGCAATATATCCTCTCATATATTTTTTTTTTCTTGAAAAGCCTTTTGTATTTTAATTTTACACATGGTCAATCATAAGGAAAAATATTTTCCAAACTCTTAGTTTTATTCAAAACATATTTTGAGAGAAAAAATTAAATACTTTACCAAGCTTCAATTTGTAAATCATTTGAGAGTGCATCTAGTTTCAAAATTGTACAAATACGCTTTTTGAGAAACGCTTGGTTGTACACAAAAATTATTTTCATATCTTTGTATTCCCGACAAGGGGTATCACCAGAAAAGGAAGGCACCATCCTGTAAGGTGTGTACCGATTTGGCTCCACCCTGTTAAGAGAGCTAAGAAGGCACCATCCTGTAAGGTGTGTACCGGTTTGGCTCCGCTCGGTTAAGTGAGCTAGGAGGGCATCATCCTGTAAGGTGTAACGGTTTGGCTCCACCTGTTAAGTGAGTTAGGGAGACTCCGCCCTATAAGGAGAATTTGTAAACGGCGTCACTCCGCCCAGTTAAGTGAGCAAGGTAGTGAAATCCTTGGGAGGTTTGCCCAAGGCAAGGACGTAGGTGTGTATAGACGAACCTCATTAAATCTCGGTCTCTCTCTCTCTCTCTCTCTCTCTCTCTCTCTCTCTCTCTCTCTCTCTCTCTCTCTCTCTCTCTCTCTCTCTCATATCTCATTTACATTACCACACTTTAAATTCTTGCAAGTGTATGTTTATTTATTAATTGTTGTAGTTACTTTGCATACACATATCTTCCTTATTTTGGGATATAGTTGGGTGAATCATTTAATTTATCCACAAAAAGTTTTAAAAGTCCAATTCACACCCCCCCCCCTCTTTCTTGGGACTACACCATTCCCCTCAGTCTTCATTTCATTTAAGTTCAAATTCTTCTAATTTTTATTTATGGCATTCATGCCTTGGACATGTTTCTAGTTCTCGACTGAGATTTTTGGCTTCCACAAAAGTATTAGGAAATTTATCTTCTCATGACCTTTCAAATTGTAGTGGTTGTAAGCTTGCAAAATTCTTTGATTTCCTCTTTAATAAAAGTACATCAGTGTCTCTTGTACCCTTTGATTTAATTCATTCTAATGTTTGGGGACCAACTCCTATTACCTAAAAGAGAGGGTCCCGATATTACATTTCATTCATTGATGATTATACTTGTAGAAACCTGAAGAAATTATAATAATTAAATAATAAAGAGGGGGAAAAGGAAATTGTAAAGGAGGTCACAACGAGTCCTGGTCGACGAACACGAAGCGTTTGTCGATGAAGTGGCTTATTGGGATCGTCGACAGCGACATGTGTCTCATCGACGAGAAATTACCAATAGGCTACTTTCAGCTCTAAATTTTGTCGACGATAAATAAGCATTCTTCAATGAACTCCCTTTGTGGCCTCGTCGACGAAGTGACGTGGCTCGTCGACGAGTGCAGGTGTATAAATAGGCTAAAACTCGATTTTTCACTCATAAATCACGCGAAGAACCCTCTCTCTCTCTCTCTCTCTCTCTCTCTCTCTCTCTCTCTCTCTCTCTCTCTCTCTCTCTCTCTCCTGTTCATCCCCTCTCCCTTCTCTCTAAGATTCCGGGTCAATTTTTCGTCGAATCAACGATCTAAAGCCGCCACAACACTCCTGGGGAAGTTCTCTTCAAGTCTGCTGAAATGGATCATTGGTGGGGCTAGCTTGGACTCCAAGAATTTTTATTTAGTATTTGGCTTTCCTCTAATTGTAGAAAATGTAGTAGTTGAAGAAATACTGAAGTTTTGTTCAGGGAGATATTGTTTTCATGGTGTTGAACAGGAAACCCTGTAGGTGTAAGACTAGATTTTGTAGGAGCTTTTCAGAAATCATGTAAGGGGATAAACTAAGTCAGTCTTTTTATGAAAATATATTTATTATTTTACAGCATTTAATTTCAGGTAAATATGTAAATTGTAAAATTATGTTTGGGAAATAATGTTATGAACAGGGATATGTTTTAAATATGTTTAATACCTCTTTTGTGTGGCATGAGTAATATTTACCATGGAAATTATGATGATAAGATATTATGTTTACAAAGTAAGTGTGTTTTTACTGCTTCCAGGAAAATGTTAAAATGATACAGGGGATTTTCAAACTGAGGATTTTATATGATATATCGGCGTACGGGCTGAGGATTTTATATGACATAATGGCGTATGGGTCAAGGTTTTTATATGATATGTCGTCGTATGGACCGAGGGTTTTATATGAAATACCGATGTACAGGCCAAAGGTTTTATGATATGCAATACTAGCGTATGGGTCGTGATTTATAAAATACAAAATGCCGGCGTAAAGGCCGTAAATTTTATATGATATGTTCTGCAAAGATGTATGAAAATATTAACATGACAGATATGATTATTTAATAGTCATGTATCATTATTTAGAAATATGTTATATTTTATCAGAACCTAATTGGCTTGGTTTAAGCCTTCACGAAGTACGGTACCGTAGCTATATGATCACGATTAGGGGTGAGCATAATTCGGTTAAAACCGAATTAACCGGATTAACCGCCCGAAATTGGCCGGTTCGATTCGGGTAAAAAAGTCAATTCGGTTGGTTCGGTTAAAAATTTTAAAAATCTCGGTTAATCGGGTTCGGTTAGGTTAATGGTTAAAAAAACATCGGTTAACCGATTAACCGAAATTTTTATAATAGGCCCGCGGGCGGGTGACTCGAGCTTGGCCCGCTTGGCTGCTTGGGGCTTGGGGCCTGGGCCTGGTGGGAAAAAAAGGCTCCGTGCGGCAACTTCCAGGCCTCCGGCCTTCACTCGTTTCACTAATTCACTCCACACTCATGGTCCACAGTCCACACTGGCACACTCCACACTCCACGAGTCCACAGCACCAGGCTCCACAGTACACGACTCCACACTCCACAAAGGCACACCGCACACGCACAGCCGCACAGACACACACAGACTCACACTCTCACAGACTCATAGTGGGGAATCGGGGATTTGGG
Organism: Malania oleifera; assembly: GCF_029873635.1. NCBI lineage: Eukaryota > Viridiplantae > Streptophyta > Magnoliopsida > Santalales > Ximeniaceae > Malania > Malania oleifera. The sequence continues at coordinate 5,902,755 of NC_080417.1, forward strand.
GATTAGAGTTAGGGTTTATCATCGCTTCCTCAGTCCTCTGTTCCTCGGTTCCTCTGTGCTCCGCCGAGTGCCGATCTGTCCCCCAGGCCGCGCCGCCGCAGCTCTCCTCTCGGACCTCTCCTGCCTCTCCATCGGAGTCGTCGGACATTCGGACCACCTTTGGAGGCTTGGAGCCTCTCGTCTCGGTCCTCACTAAGTCACTCCTCAGCGTGACAGCGTCTCGGACTCTCAATCTCAGCCACCAGTGCACCACCTCGCCGTGCAAAGCCGGACCCCAGTGGGCAGTGGCAGTAAGTCAGTAACTCCTCCTCCTCGTCTTCTTCTTCTTCTTCTTCTTCTTCTTCTTCTTCTTCTTCTTCTTCTTCTTCCACTTTTGTTATTATATTTATGTGCATTTTTTGGGTTTGTTATTAATAAATAAGGTATTTAATTAAGCTGGATTTTGTTTTTTAATTTTTTTGTATAATTATCAATTTTAAATAAAATCGGTTAAATTCGGTTAAAATGGTTAACCGAATTACCCGGTCGGGTAATTCGGTCGGTTCCAGTTCGGTTTGCACGGCCAATTCGGTCGGTTCGGTTACTATTTTTGTTTAACCAAATTTTTCGGTTAATTCGGTTAATTACCCGAATTCGGCCGAACCGACCGTTTGCTCACCCCTAATCACGATCATGTTTATGTTAGTACTACGACTTTCCGTACGGGGCAGTGGGAGATTGGCAGTCGATGTGGTTTATTATAGAGCAGGTGTCCCTCTGGTGTCAAGACTAGGAGGGGCAGACCCATCGTATTTACAGACTTTTGTTTGATCTAGCGTGGTCGGCCAGCCATTGCTAGGTCCTACCTTCAGGTCGCACAACCTAGTCATGTGGGGGTTAAGACATGACACCAACCAGCTAACCATCCATAATGTTTTCTATGTATAGTTATATGAGATGATTTATGTGTATAGGGATTCAATATGTTATACCATAATATGATAAAACATGTTTCTCTTAGATATGATACAGACAGTGTTATCAAGTATGTTAATGTACTAACATATGTATAACACGAAAATACTCATGTTGTCACACACTAATATTAGTTTATTTTCCTTACTGAAAGGTGTCTCACCCCAAATTATATAAACATTTCAAGAGTCAAGAGCCCCAGATAGGAGAGTGGATAAAGCTCCACAGCGCTAGAGTTCGATTGTTCTACCCTGTTTGAAGGGTAAGTCTTTTGCTAGGGTTAGACAGATTTTTGGGTGACGACCCTAGGACTTGTTTTGGGATATTTTGGGTTGTGTGTATTCATATAACGTTTATAGTAAACTCTAGTATTGTGTTGTTTGGTAATTTGATATTTATATGATTTCACATTTCCTGTTGCCTAGGTATCAGTATTATATTTCAGGTATACCCTTGGTACCGTGGGTCCAGGTGGGTTATGATTTATCAGGATTATTATATTGGACACTTTTACGAAAAAAACATATGGTAAAATAAGCAGGTCGTTACAGTTTGGTATTAAAGCTTAGGTTGCTAGGCTCTGTAGACTTTAGAGTGCAGCAGAAACGATACCAGAGTATAGGAAAAGGATTTAAGGTTTTATTATATAGTTTAAAGGCAGGGCTTACGTGGTGGTTTCTATGTTTTTCTTGGGATGACAATTTCAGGAAAACCATAGTAAACTATTGTCGGGTTGTGTTCCTAGAATGTAGGACTAGATCTAGAAATAATATGAGGATGATAATATATGAGATTATGTTAGGAGTGTAAATTATAAAAATAGGGCTTCTAAATCACATTATTTGTTTTTCAGGATGGACCCGGGAGGAGGCAGTGCCCATGCGAGCGCTAGTGATGGAGCAGGGACCTCGAGTGCAGGCGGGACTGATTTTAATGCGGTACTACGCAGTGTAGCTCAGCAGGTTATGGCTAAGATCACTAAGAGGTCCAGAGAGCATGGAAGCCCATTTGCAGGCCATGGGTGCATGATAGAGAAGTTTACCAAGATGAATCCTCCGACATTTTCAAGAGGAGTTGATCTTACAGCCGTTGAGAATTGGATGTAGGAGATCGAAAAAGTCTTGGTCATATTACAGTGTACGAAGGAACAGAGGATCCTCTTCGCCACCTATAAACTAATAGGAGAGGCCAAGAGATGGTGGACTACTGCGAGACTTTTGTAGCAGCAGAGGACGACACCGATAGCTATGACATGGGACTGATTTAAAGAATTATTCTTTGACAAATACTTCCTAGCCATTGTCAGGGAAGCTAAAGTGGAAGAGTTCCTAAATCTAAAGCAGGGACAGCAGTCGGTCCAGCAGTATGTGACGCGGTTTATAGAGCTATCTTGCTTCTCTCCGTATATTATTCCTGATGAAGTAAAAAAAGGCGAGATGGTTTGAAAGAGGATTGAGGTGAGGCATATACAAGCAAGTGGTAGTGCTAAAGATATAGGACTTAACTGAGTTAGTCGACAGAGCAACCTTGGCTTAAGCTAGTGAGCGCATGGATGTAGAGGAGTAGGGACAGAAGAAGAGATCTACACCTTCAGGCTACCAATAGGGACCTAGGCAGGGTCAATGGAGGAAAGGAAACTATGGCAGAGGATAGAGACTGGAGACTAGAGGTCGTGAGGTTCAGGCAGTGCAAAATTTTCCTATTTTTCATACTTATGGAAAGAGACACTGGGGAGAGTGTTGAGTGGGGAGAGTTTTCTACTATCTCTGCGATAAACAGGAACATCTAGTGCGTGATTGCCCTACACCACCAGATGTCGCTCCTGCTCCCATACCATACCAGGGAGGCTATCAAGCACCCTGTGGTGGCTAGCAGAGGAATGTGGCTCCAGCGAGAGTCTATGCTTTGACGCCTGGGGATGCTGAGACAACCGACGATGTGGTGACAGGTATGATTAACATGTTTTCATTTAAAGTTATTGTATTGTTTGATTCATAAGCCACACATTCGCTCGTTTCTATGGAGTGTATTAAATTATGTGGGCCAAAAACACAGTTGTTAGACACCGAACAGTTAGTAACTATACTGACAAGATCAATAATGAGGTGTAGTGGAGTGCTCCTAGACTGTCCAGTTGATATTCACGGAAAAATTTTTCCAGCTGATTTGATAGTATTAGACATGCACGAGTTCGATGTAATTTTTGGCATGGATTGTTTGGCAACCAATTACGCTAGCATAGACTGTCGCTTGAAAGAAGTAATATTCAAACCTCCGGGAATACCAGAATTCAAGTTTATAGGGTCGCGAGTGCAATCCCCGCCTCAGTTAGTTTCAACTCTTCAGGCGAGGAGACTGCTCCTGAGTGGTTGTCAAGGATTCGTGGCCTTTTTGAAGGAAATGTCAGGGAATGAATTGAAACTCTCTAGTATGCCAGTAGTAAATGATTTTACAGATGTTTTTCCTAATGAGTTACCAGACTTGCCACTTGATCGGGATGTAGATTTTCCTATTAATCTACTCCTAGGTACAGCGTTGATCTCTAAAGCACCCTACCAAAATGGAGCCAGAAGAGTTGGAAGAATTAAAGAATTGATTGCAAGATTTGCTTGATAAAGGTTTAATACGGCCCAGTGTATCTCCGTGAGGAGCTCCAGTGTTATTTGTGACGAAGAAAGATGGGACCATGATGATGTGTATAAATTATAGGGAAATTAATAAAGTGACAATCAAGAACAAGTATCCTCTACCCCATATAGATGATTTATTTGACCAACTCTAGGGTACACGGGTGTATTCTAAGATTGATCTTAGATTAGGTTATCATCAAGTAAAGATAAGGGCAAAAGATGTCTCAAAGACGACTTTCAGGACCAGATATGGCCATTATGAATTCCTTGTTATGTCGTTTGGTCTGACGAATGCTCCTACGATATTCATGGATTTGATGAATAAAATCTTGCACCTATATTTAGACCAGTTTGTTGTTATTTTTATTCATGATGTACTAGTTTATTCGAGGAGCTATGAGGAGCATGAGATGCATTTGAGGCAGGTCTTATAGATGCTCAAAGAAAAGAAGTTGTATGTCAAGTTCAGTAAATGTGAATTCTAGCTCAAGAAGGTGGTGTTTTGGGGGCATGTCATCTCAGGGGATGGAATTTCTATGGATCCAAGTAAAATTGATGCGGTAAGGAATTGGGTTAGACTGAGGAACCTCCAAGAGATTATGAGTTTCTTGGGGCTAGCTGGGTTTTACTGTCATTTTGTTAAGGGATTCTCAGCGTTATCAGGTCCTCTGATACTACTGACTAGGAAGAATACCATATTTGAATGGGACGACAGCTGTGAGTAAAGTTTCCAGGAACTGAAGCAAAGGCTTGTCACGACACCAATGCTGATCATCCTGTCAGGGGGTGAGGGTTATGTTATCTACAGTGATGCGTCCTTGAAGGGACTTGACTGTGTATTGATGCAGCATGGTACGGTGGTAGCGTATGTTTCTGGGTAGTTGAAAGAGTATGAAAAGAACTACCCTACTCATGATCTTGAATTGGCTACAGTAGTCCATGCATTGAAGATTTGGAGGCATTACCTGTATGGCGAACGATGCAAAATCTTCTTTGACCATAAGAGTGTAAAGTACTTTTTCACTCAAAATGAACTGAATATGAGGCAAAGAAGGTGGTTGGAGCTTAATAAAGATTTTGATTGTACTATTAGTTACCACCCAGGAAAAGCAAACGTGGTAGCTGATGCGTTGAGCAGGAAGTCTGTGGGACCAATGCTGACAGCTATGGACATTAAATATCCGATCATGATGGATCTGGAGAAACTCAGCATAGAGTGGGTCGAGAGTGGTCATCGGGTATGTATTTCCAGTTTAGTGGTGTAGCCTACTCTACAAGAAAAGATTAAAGCTGCTCAGAAAGGGGATCCATAATTAGCAGAGGTAATGGTCAGAGTATAGAGTGGTCACGGAGAGGAGTTTAGTATCATAGATGATGGGGCTTTGCGGTTTCGTTCTAGATTATGTATTCCTACTGATGCTGATATCAGAAAGACCATCTTAGAATAGGCTCACTGATTTTTATACACAGTTCATCCCGGCAACACGAAAATGTATAGGAATCTGCGAGAGTCTTATTGGTGGAGTGGTATGAAGAAAGAAATTACTAAATATGTAGCACAGTATTTGACGTGCCAGCAGGTAAAAGCTAAGCAACAGAGGCTAGCAGGTCAGTTGCAGCCACTTTTTATCTTATAATGGAAATAGGATCATATATCTATAAATTTTGTTTCAGGGCTGCCGTCCGCATTGCATGGCCAGAATGCAATATGGGTGATTGTAAATCGTTTGACTAAGACAACCCATTTTCTTCTCATCAAAATCAGCTACTCCATTAACAAATTGGTAGAGATTTATATTCAAGAGATAGTCCATTCTCACGGTGTGCCTGTGTCTATAGTGTCAGATCAAGACCCGCGTTTCATGTCACGATTTTGGAGAAGCTTATAGGAAGCTTTAAGGTCTCAGTTATATTTTAGCACGACATTCCATACTCAGTCAGATGGACAGACTGAGAGGACGATTTAGATATTAGAAAATATGCTTCGAGCATACGTGCTAGACTTTGGGGGCAGTTGGACCCAATTTATGTCACTGGTGGAGTTTGCGTACAATAACAGTTATCAGGCCAGCATTGACATGGCACCATTTGAGGCGCTCTATGGTAGGAGATGTCATTCTCCTTTATATTGGGATGATATGGGTGAGTGGTGAATTGGGGGGCTAGAGTTAGTACAACAAGCATATGATAAGGTTCGACTCATTAGAGACAAAATCAGTGCAGCTCAAAGCCGTCAAAAGAGTTACGCCGATAACCACCACAGGAAGTTAGAGTTTGATATCGGTGACCATGTGTTTTTCAAAATAGCTCCGTTAAAAGGGGTTATGAGATTTGGGAATAAAGGTAAACTTAGCCCTAGGTTCATTGGCCCGTTCGAGATTCTAGAGAAAGTGGGCCGGTTGCCTACAAGTTAGCTTTACCACCTATGTTGTCCAGGATACATGACATATTTCATGTCTCCATGTTGAGAAAATATGTCCAAGACCCTTCTCACATAATCAGTTATGGTGAATTAGAGTTCAGTGATTCACTAGTTTATGAGGAGGTACCAGTACAGATTCTGGACAAGAAAGAGCAGGAATTACATAATAAGAAGATTCCTTTAGCGAAAGTCATGTGGATAAATCACGCAATAGAAGAAGTATCTTAAGAGCTTGAGGAACAGATAAGACAGAAATTATTTAGTGGAACTCAGTTTTAATTAGAAAAGTGGAAGTAATTATGTAATGTTTCTTTTGGCAGGTTAGTTAGTGTATGTAATAGTTTAGTTAGTAAGTAGTATTTTAGTTTTGGGAGAATTTTATTTTATATATGTAATCTCCCAAAACTCTGAATTTAACCACAGTATTCCTCCACCATAAGTGAGGGCAACTAATAAAATAAGTAGATTGTTTTATTTAGGGGATGATGAATTGTATGGATAGTAAATTTCGAGGATGAAATTATAAGGAGGGGAGAATGTAGAAACCTAAAGAAATTATAATAATTAAATAATAAATATGGGGAAAAGGAAATTGTAAAGGGGGTCACAGCGGGTCCTCATCGACAAACAAGAAGCGTTCGTCAACAAAGTGGCTTATTGGGATCAATGGGGACACGTGTCTCATCGATGAGAAGTTACCGAGAGGTTACTTTCAACTCTGAATTTTGTCGATGAGGAATAAGCATTCTTTGACGAACTCCCTTTGTGGCCTCATCGACGAAGTGACGTGGCTCGTCGACGAGTGCAGGTGTATAAATAGTCTAAAACTCGATTTTTTACTCAGAAATCACACAAAAAACTTTCTCTCTCTCTCTCTCTCTCTCTCTCTCTCTCTCTCTCTCATGTTCATCCCCACTCCCTTCTCTCTGAGATTCTGGGACCATTCTTCGCCAGGTCGACGATCCGAAGCCGCCATGACACTCCTGGGGAAGTTCTCTTCAAGTCTGCTGAAGTGGATCGTTAGTGGGGCTAACTTGGACTCCATCCCAAATTCAAGGTAAGGCTTTTTATTTAGTATTTGGCTTTCCTCCGGTTATAGAAAACGTAGTAGTTGAAGAAATGCTGAAGTTTTATTCAGGGAGATTGTTGGCCTAACTAGGCTTTTCAATCAGTTTTGGTGATAACAAACAAATGACATTTTAACTTGGAATGGTTGAGTTTTGGTGTTTCAGGTTTGACAAGAAAACAAGGATCATTATGGACCATCAGGCTACACAAACTAACAAGTGATCCAAAAGAAGCTCAATGCAACTCTATACTGATCAAAGCATGGGAAGCTAAAACTAGCTCAAGCTAACATTCAAGGGATTTCAAAGCAAATACAAAGTGGATGATTTTAAGGCTTAGAGTATAAGGTTTTAGGAAAAACAATGTAAGTACTTCAAAGTCAAAATATCTATTGAAATATCTTTTGAAGCTTTTTAGGGGATTATATGGACTTAGAGACTTATTTTAAAAACCCCGGAAAAAGTTTTATAAAAGGATAAATAAATAGAGCAAACCATATTTTGAATTGGGATTGAAAAATCAGAAAAACAGAACCTCAGAAGACTGAAGTTTCTGCTCAGAAACTTGAAGTGGCAACTTCAGATGACTGAACTCCAAGTTTGGTCGTCTAAAGAATAAGCTCAGTCATCTGAAGGATTATTTATGAAAAACAGTAATTGGCAAAAGCACTTCAGACGTCTGACCGTTGACCTCGGTCGTCTGAACTTGACTCTTCGGTCATCTGACTTTTGACCTTGGTTGTCTGACCCTGAACACTGTTAATGGTCATATTTTTAAAAGGATTTATATTTTAAATATCCGTTGCTTGTGCTCCAAATTTTTTAAAAACTTGGGAAATACTCCAAGTAAACTTGGGCAACAAGAAAACTCTTTTGAATGCCTATAAATACATGGTTTTCCAAATTAAAACTCTCTAAGAATTGAAAATTCTCCCATAAGCTCTCTTGCTCTCAAAGTTCCAACTTGCTCATCTTTTGCAAACTGAAAGTGTTGGTGTTCTGAGATCATTGATCATCAATCCCTGAGTTATTCTAGCTGATTTCTCATCTAAAGAAAAGGGAGTTTGGTGAATTCTATTCTTAAGCTTCAAAAGTGTATTTCTTTCTTGATATTTACATTTTGAAGTACATAGATTTGAATTGTACTAACTTGCTCTTCATGTGAGCACTCTTTGTACACATCCTTTTATTGTTTCTCTTGTATATTTTGGATGATTCCAGGTTGTTGGATCATTGACCGAACGAGAGTACATCGTTTGGAGAAGGCGGGCTCTAGCCTTAACAAAGGAGTGTTGTAATCAGTTTTGTTCCGCCCAGTATAGGAACTACGACAGTGGAACCCTTTGGTGGTTTGCCAAGGGCGAGGACGTAGGTTGTGCTAAAGCCGAACCTCGTAAAATCTTTGTGTCTCTCTCTTCCTTACTCTTTATTTTCCGCACTACATATTCTTGTGTATGCTTAGTGCAAGTTGCAGAGCTTAAAAATCGTATTTAAGGAAGACTCTTGATATTTAGAAAGTACGTTTTAATTAATCATTTGCAAAAACCCAAAAGGGAGTACGTTGGTTAATTTTCGAAAATCTTAATCAAGAGAAGCGCAAACAAAAATCTCATTTAAAGCAGGTTGCAAATATCCACAGGGCAGCTGACAAAAAGCTTAACAACTCTTGCATGATTTTTTTAAATTTTATACTTTGGTTGATTCGATTGTGTGTTTAAATTTCAGATCTTGTAGTGTGTTTTGATTGTGGTTATTAGTTGATTGATTTATTTTCTTGTTGTTATATTAATATAAGTAAGTAATCGAAAGAAGTCAAAATATTAAAATAAACAAATTCACCCCCCCCCCCACTCTTGGGAAAGCTATCCTAATTTCAATTGGTATCAGAGCCTAGTTATAGTAATTCTTAACAAGAAACTATTAAAAGATCTAATGGCACATATAGGAGTAGCTCCCTTCAGTGAGGGTCAATCCTCAACCCGTCAATCAATCTTTTGTGGACATAACTATACCTTTTGGAAAAAGAGAATGCAAATCTATCTCCAATATGTGGATTGGAAAGCTTGGGAAGTAGTCATGGATGGAGACCTAATTCCCACTAAGATAGTAGATGGAAAACAAATTCCTAAAGAGAAAAATATTATGACCGATATAGACTATAAAATGCTTCAAATAAATTCAAGTGCTATAAATGTCTTATATTGCACTTTAGATGCTAATGAATTCAATAGGGTCATGGCCTGCAAAACGGCTAAAGAGATATGGGACAAATTAGAAGTAACATATGAAAAAACAATAGATGTTAGAGACAATAGGATAGATATGTTAACAAGTGAGTATGAAGCATTCAAAATGAATTCAGATGAAACAATCTCTAGTATGTATACTAGACTTATTCGCATAATAAATTCTTTAAGTGTCTTAGGAAAGACCTATACTACCTGCGAAATGATTAGGAAAATACTAAGAGGCCTTCCCTCCATAAGGGAATCAAAGGCTACTGCGATCACGGAAGGTTCACTACTTACCTATAAAATGGCATTAAAGGAAAGAAACCCTGAACCCAAGCATAAAAAGTCAATTACCTTAAAAGCTTCTAGTCACAGCTCAAGTGAAGATGAAAGTGAATCAAGTGACTTAGACCAAGATCAATTAGCATTCATCACTAAAAGACTAGGCAAATTCTATAGGAGAAATAAAAGGTTTCCTAGAAAGTTTAATAAAAAGAAATCTGAAAAAGGGGAAACAAGTTGAAAAGAAAACAAAAACAAAAATGGCTCTCCTATATGCTATCATTGCAAGAAATCAGGGCATATCAAGTCGGACTGCCCGTTACTCAAGAAAGACAAAAAGAAAAAGAAAGAAGCCATGAAGGCTACTTGGGATGATTAAAGCTCCAGCAATACGGAGAATGAGTCAAGTGGACAAGAGATGGCGAATATGTGCTTCATGGAGAATTATGAATAGGTAAACTCTTACTACTCAACGGAATCTAGCAAGGAGTCTTGTGATGAAACTTCCGATAGCATGCCCTCCTATAAAGAACTACAAGCTGAGTTATTTTCTTTACATAAAAGTCTCCAAGAGAAACATAACTTTGAAAGAACAAAATAAAAAATTAATAAAACAACTTGAATCCTCTAAAACCATTGAAAAAAAGAAAGATTCTTGTATTGAAAAGTTAGAAGAGGAAATAAAAAATATGACTCAAGAGATAGGCAAAATTCAAGTAGAGGATCTAAAGAAGAAAGATTTAGAGATCATTGAACTTAAGAAATCAATAGAGGATAAAGAGAAAACAATTTATAACTTTACCAAAGGAAAAGAAAACTTTGAAAAAATGATTGGACAACAAAGACTACATGGAAATAGAGAAGACATAGGATATAATGGAAAAGCAAATAAAAGGAGTAAGAAGTTATACATGGGATATTTCGTTGGAGAAGCAAAGCATTATGCTAGCACTTCTTCAAACAATAAACATGAACACACTACTTACTACATGTGCAAGAATAAAGGTCATGTAATGTTCAATTGCCCACTCAAAAGAAATTATGTTAAAGTTCAAGGTGAGTGAAAAGTAAATAATGGAACTAAAAACAATTCAAAGAAAATCAAGAAAGTTTGGATTCCAAAAACTAACACTATGAATCATCCATTGTAGGTGTGTTTTAGGACAACACCATCAAGGGAAAAGTGATACTTGGACAGCGGATGTTCAAGGCACATGACCGGTGATAGGATCAAGTTCACCACATTAAAACAAAAGGATGGGGGATACGTGACCTTCGGTGACAATGCCAAAGGTAAAATTGTTGGCATTGGAAAAATAGGTAAAGAACCTTCTCTTACTATTGATAATGTTCTATTGGTAGAAGGATTAAAACACAATCTTTTGAGCATTAGTCAGTTAAGTGACAAAAGCTTTGAAATAATCTTTAAGAAAGACAAATGTGTTGTTCAAAACCCTAAGAATAATGAAACCTTATTTACAACTCATAGGATAAATAATGTTTACTGTATAAACCTTGAGAACTTAGAAAATCAAAATGTGACTTGTTTGGCTGCAATGAATGAAATAAGTTGGCTTTGGCATAGGAAAGTAGGACATCCTAGCATGGACCTATTATCCAAACTATCTAATAAAAATTTAGTGAAAGGATTACCTAATACAAAATATATAAAAGAAAAAATTTGTGATGCATGTGAAAAAGGAAAACAAGTCAAAACAAGTTTCAAGAAGAAAAAGTACATATCAACTAGTAGACCCCTAGAACTCTTACACCTGGACTTATTTGGTCCCACTAGAACGCTAAGCCTAGGAGGCAGACAATATGCTTTTGTAATTGTAGATGATTATTTAAGATTTATTTGGGTATTGTTCTTAACAAATAAAGATGAAGCTTGTCATATGATAATCACTCTATGCAAGAAACTACAAAATGAAAAAGGCTATAATGTAACCAATTTTAGGAGTGATTAAGGTAAAGAGTTCAAAAACAAAGAAGTTGATAAATTTTGTGATGATCATGGAATAAATCATAACTTTTCAGCACCTAGAACTTCACAACAAAATGGAGTTGTAGAAATAAAAAATAGAACCCTCTAAGAGATGGCAAGAACCATGATAAATGAAAATAATCTACCTAAATACTTTTGAGCAGAAGCTGTAAATACAGCTTGTTACATTATAAATAGGGTATCTATAAGATCAAGTTTAGATAAAACACTGTATGAACTATGGAAAGGTAGAAGACCAAATATATCCTACTTTCTTGTTTTTAGGTGCAAATGCTTTATTCTCAATACTAAAGATGATCTAGGTAAGTTTAATGCAAAATCTGATTAAGGTATCTTCTTAGGATACTCCACAAATAGCAAAGTCTATAAGATTTACAATAAAAGAACTCTTACTATTGTTGAATCCATACATATAACCTTTGATGAATCAAATCACTATGACAAAGAAATAAAGAATGATGAAAGAGAAGACATCTCACAAAATAAAGATAATCTTAAAATAAAATAAGAAAACAATAATGAAACCTCAAATGAAATCTCCATAGAAAATCAAGAACTGCCTAAAGAGTGGAAATATGTTAAAAGTCACCCAAAATATCAAATTCTTGAAGAACCATCAAAAGGAGTAACCACTAGAGCATCGTTGAAAAATATATGCAACCATTATGCCTTTTTATCTCAAGATGAACCCATGAATATTGAAGAAGCCTTAAAAGACGATTCTTGGATTATAACTATGCAGGAAGAACTAAATCAATTTGAAAGGAGTCAAGTATGGCAACTTGTACCTAAACCCAAAGAACAATCAATCATAGGAACCAAATGGGTGTTTAGAAATAAAAAGGATGAAAGTGGGGTAGTTGTAAGAAATAAAGTTAGGCTAGTAGCACAAGGTTATAATCAAGAAGAAGGCATTGACTACAATGAAACATTTGCTCTCGTAGCTAGAATGGAAGCAATAAGAATGCTCCTAGCCTATGTAGCCCATAAAGACTTTAAATTATACCAAATGGATGTAAAGAGTGCGTTCTTAAATGATTATATAAATGAAGAAGTGTATATTAAACAACCTCCAGGTTTTGAAGATACAAAAAATCCAAATCATGTATTTAAGTTAACAAAAGCTTTGTATGGTTTGAAACAAGCTCCTAGAGCTTGGTATGAGGGGTTAAGTAAATTCTTACTTAAAAATGAATTTTCAAAAGGAATGGTAGATAGCACCTTATTTATCAAAACCAAGAACAAAGAAATGCTAATTGTACAAATATATGTAGATGATATTATATTTGGAGCTACAAATGAAGAACTATGTAAAGGCTTTGCCACATGTATGCAAAAAGAATTTGAAATAAGTATAATGGGGGAGTTAAATTATTTCCCAGGGTTACAAATTAAACAAGCCAAAAATGGAACATTTATAAATCAAACAAAATACATTAAAGATATGCATAAGATGTTTGATATGGAACAAATCAAACCCATAGGAACCCCTATGAGTACCTCAACAAGCCTAGATAGAGACAAAAAAGGAAAACAAGTAGACACACAACACTATAGAGGAATAATTGGTAGCTTACTCTATCTAACCGCTAGTAGACCCGATATTATGTTTAGTGTATGTATGTGTGCTAGGTTTCAATCAGCACCTAAGGAATCACATCTAACAGCAGTTAAGAAGATATTCAGGTATTTTCTAGGCACACTTGATATAGGCTTATGGTATCCAAAGGATACTGATTTTGAAATGATAAGTTATTCTGATGCTGATTATGCCGGATGTAAGATTGATAGAAAGAGTACAAGTGGCACATGTCACTTCCTAGGACAATCTTTAGTATCTTGGTTCTCAAAGAAACAAAACTTCATAGCCTTATCAACCGCCAAAGCTGAATATGTAGCAGCCGGAAGTTGTTGCTCACAAATTCTATACATGAAACAACAATTAAAAGACTTCAATCTAGATTATAAAACAATTCCAATAAAGTGTGACAACACAAGTGCTGTAAATATTTCCAAAAATCCAATTTCACACTCAAGAACCAAGCATACAGACATAAGGCATCATTTTTTAAGAGAACATGTCCAAAAAGGGGTTATAATACTTGAATTCATTAATACAAATGACCAATGGGCAGACATATTTATAAAACCCTTAAGTGAATATAGATTTATAACCATTAGGAGAGAACTTGGGTTAATTCATAGCAGAGAAGTGTGTTAGAAAAGAAATCATAAAAACTTTCTAAACTTCGGTCGTCTGAACCAAAAAACTTTAGACAACTCAACACTGTAGCAAACAGGTTCAGATGACTGAACCTGGAACCTCAGTCGTCTAGGATCTATTGACTTTTCAAATTCTAGATCTAAAAATCTTCAGACGATTGAAGATAATCCTCAGTCATCTGAAGTCGGGGGATTTAAATATAACAACTCTCTTAAAACCCTAATTTCAGCCTTCTGAAGTTTGTTGTTATACTTGTCTGAACCCATCTCTCTCTATTTCTCTTCATTCTCACCCAGAAATCACTCAATCCAAAGCTTGATTCTCTCTTCTAAGGTTCATTCCATGAAAGCCTAGGGTTTCTACAATCAGTTCTCTTCATCGAATATGCCTCGTCTTAAGCAAACAGCCAATCGTGGCTCTTCGTCAGGAAGGGATGAGAAAAATCTTAACAAATGGCTTGTTGCACCTCAAGCCAAGCTTCGTTACCGTGCTTCCCTCGGCACCATAGACCCCATTCTAGGTAAGGTGTTGGATGTATCTTTCTTAAATGCTGAATTTCCAGATATCCTTCCCTTATTCAAAAACATAGGATGGTTTGATTTTGTTACTCAGCAACCAAAAGGCATTTTCCCTCATCTTATCAAAATATTTTATGCCAATATGACTTATGAAAATGGGATTTTTTCTTCTGAAGTAAAAAGGAAGAAAATCTTGTTAAATTCTGAAATTTTATCTCCCATTTTCAAAATTACTCTAGGTGAATTTGATTGTCCTATGCTTGCTCAATCCTGGATTTTAAAACAAGGGTTTACCCCCGAAACTTTCCTCCCATTGATCATGGACAATGAACCTATCTATTTTGGGCATCCTCCTTTGTACAAGCAACTTAGTTTGAAAGCTCAAATTTTAATCAAATTGTTGCCTATAACATCCTACCCAAACAAGGTTCATTTGACCACCTTTCATATATTGAGTGCTTCGTCCTTCGGTGTCTTCTCAAAGGGAAGAAACTAGATTTGGCCAGTTTAATTATCAAATGGATGTGGGCCATACTAGAGTCCTCCCGAGTTTTTTCTTCCATATGGAGGTGTCCTTACTCTTCTTTTCGCCTACCTTCATGTCTCCAATAGTTCTGAATTATTCATAAAAAGAACCCGCTATGTTCTTTTTAATGTGACCTCTCTAAAACAAATGGGGTATGACAAAGGTAGTTCGGGTTGGTATTTGAAATCAAGTAGAATTCAACGTGCACCAGCACCTGCGACCTCAGCCTCAGTGTAATGACCCGAACAGTAATAGTATTTAAATAATGATTAAGATGGTGGAAAATGGAGACAGTAACAGAAGGAGGAAGTCGACGACATTGCACTTTGGAAGGAATAACCAAGGGAAATCATAAGGGCCTCGTCGACGAACACAGGGGATTCGTCGACTAGGGTATAAGAGGATGACTCGTTCTGAGTTATGCTTCCAAGTGCAGAAGTGTCAAGTTGTATCAAGGATGAGTCCAGGATCGTATTCCACAGGGACCACTGAGTATCAAAGTATTAATGCAAGTTTAGTGAAATCCTATTGCTGAAAAATGGGATTTGAAAATCTTTTTGGTCTTTTATGATTTTGAGAACAGTAAACAAAGTGGGAGATGCTTAAGTAAACTATCAAAATGAAACTGAAATTTTATCAATTTTGCAAAAATGTAAATCTAATAACACGACCAAAACTAAACAAATTAACTGAAACAGTTTTACTAAACACTCGGGTTACGGGTCAATGTCTGCTTGCTTCCACTGTTTACTAATTTCCTAGGCCTTACTCCTCTTCTTGTTAATCCAATCAACGCATTAATAAGATGAAATTTTGTCACTAAAGATCGAGTAAATTGGCCACATCCAAACGGAAGAAAATAAAAACTCTTATTACGCATCAACCGAATGTCGTGTAAATTAGTTGATGAAAATCTTAGATTAAATCAAGGTTTTGATGTGCCTAACGTCAACAATAAAACAAGAAGCAAGAGCTAGCGATTTATCAACGATCCCTTCAATTTTTTTGGTTTTAACTAAATAAAAGTTTAACAATGATATCATAGGATAACTAATAAACCATGGAACGCAAACGACATCGACCCACACCTCGAGTTACCGAACTTAGCTACTCATGCTTGCAATAGAAAAAAAAAATGGAAATCCTACGTCTAATCAAGCAAGTATCAAAACTCACGCTAACTAAAGACAATAACTTTGAACATGAAATTAAACACGCACCAATAAAAACTCAATCAAACACATACGTAAACAATGAAAATCGAACCTTTAACAAAAATTACGAATAAAAATAATTAAATTAAAACGAATAAAAATTCACAACTAAAATTACTTGAGAATTCAAATAAATAATTGAAATACAATATCATTCAAGATCAATTCTTTTTCAACTTCAATAAATAAAAACATTAATCATAACCAACTTAATAATAAGAGAAGAAATAAAAGAAAAGCAAAGGGAGAGAGAGATAGAGAAAACAGAGGATGGGCGGCTGTGTTCACGGCTGCTGTGGAAGAACCGTGAGGATCTGCTGGAGAGGGCAGCTGCTGGTCTGGCTTTACTGGTGTGGTGAGGCAGCTGTGGAGTGGCTTTACTGGAATTGCAGAAGTACGGGTGCTGTTGTGTTGCTGATGTGCTCGAGGAATGGAGGCTGGAATAGAGAACAGCTGCTGTGCTGGTGTGGGCGTCCAAGGATGGTGGAGCAGGAGAGCAACCCAAAGACAGGGAGACTAAGAGAAAAAAACTGAGGGGGAGAGCAAGACAAGAAAAAAAACTAAAATAATAGAAGAAGAAGAGGATGAAGAGGATGCGCTCGGGTTCCTTTTAAAAGAACACTGTAGTGCCCTACCCGGATTAGCCAACCCAACCCGACCATGCATGGCCGAGTCACATCAAATTCCCTTTCATATATATATATATATATATATATATATATATATATATATATATATATTTTATATTTTTTTCACTTTATTTGCTCTCTGTTCATCACAAATTCTGCTCTTCTGGGGCCCGCATCTCACAAACTCAAAACACGAAAGTTGTAGATGATCCTTTCCTCTTTCTCTAAAAATTTGAATCGTCTCAATCGGAGCTCGGACGGAAAAGTTATGCATAAAATATGAACAGGTGTCGGTTTTGGTTCCCAGGAATTTTCTTGCGACAAAAAATTACCAAAACTTCATAAATAGTGCAATAAAATTCAAGAATGATAATTTTGGCACTTTGTTAAAATATTGAAAAAATTTGGACAATAATTAAAAATATAAACCGTAAAGCCCGGGTTAAGATGCCCAATTATGCAGTTTTGACCCGTAATCAGAGGACCTCGTCAACGAAGACAGAATTCGTCGACAAGGAAATACTGAGAAAGGTTTTGAGCAGTCTGAATTTCGTCGATGAGAAGTGGGTTTCATCGACGAAATTATTAAAGGACTCGTCAACGAGATGACGTGGCTCGTCGACGAATCCAGTCCTATAAATATCAAAAACCCGGATTTAAACGTCAAAAAGTAGAAAAATTTCACTCTCTCTCTCTCTCTCTCTCCATTTAGTTTCTCTCTCTTCTCTCTTCGATTTAGGGCCGATTTTTCGCTAGTTCAATGATCTGAAGCCACCACGACGCTCCTGGGAAAGTTCTTTCTGAATCTGTCAAAGCGGATCGTTGGTAAAAGTAAGTTGGAAATCATCCTTGAGTTGAGGTAAGACTTTTTAAGTCAAATTTGGTCTTACGGTAGTTATAGGAAATGATATACACGTGAAAATACTGAAGTTTAGTACTGGGAGTTTTCATTTTCAGGGTATTGATTAGGAAATCCTACGGGTGTGAGACCAGAGTTTAAAGCAACTTTTCTCAGTAGCCAAGTAAGGGAATAAACTAAAGTAGTTATTTTCCATACAAATTATTATTATGTATGAGTAAATTTACTTTCAAAAAAGCATGTAGTATATTTGTATACTACAAAGGAAATAGTACATTTGGGAAAAATACTGCTAATATGTTGAAATGAATATGTATGTATGAGATGTCAAAAGCTGTGATTTTAGATACAATGTATAGTTTTATATAGCAAATGTGTGGCATGAATATTATTTTACGTGAAAAATATCAGGATATGACAATAATATGAATGAAATATGTTTTGAGAAATTATGAAAGAATACAGTACATTATGATGTTGAAAATACATGATAAATTGATTATTTTCAGAATGATATACATATATGAAATGATTTCGATGCGAGGCCGTATTTATGTATGATTTCGGCAATTTCAGCGCGAGACCATATTTATGAAACGATCGGCACGAGGCCGTGTTTATGAAATGTTCGGCATGAGGCTGTATTTATGAAATTATGAAAATGCTATATTATCGTGTATTAGTTCAGTTCAGGAGCTCGGTATCGTAGCTTATAGATCAAATATCTATGATCAGATTGGTGCTAACCACCCCACGAGAGGGTGGGATATGGATAATCGATGTGGCTTTCTGTAGAGTGTGGACGTCCACCTGGCAGTCCGGACTAGGGTGTGGCAGGCTTATCATACTTACAGACATTTTTGACTCGGCAGTGGTCGACCAGCCATTGTGGGGTCCTGCCTTCGGGCTACACAACCCGTCATAGGGGGTAATACATGACATCAACTAGCTATTCATCCTTGATATGTTTTCAGTATTACCAGTTATAACAGATGTTTTATGTACGATATGATTTATTAGCAAATATGAAAGTATGTGATTATTCAGTACAATATGTTAAACGTTTACAAAAATATGAAATGTACTGTATATATATATAATTGCCTTAAATGTTCATGTTGTCACACAGCTGCAGTTAGTTTATTTTCCCTTACTGAGAAGTGTCTCACCCCCGAACATTAAATGATTTTCAGGAGACCCTGAGAGACCGGCGGGTTGTGGCCGCTGTTGAGCTTATTGAGTTACCCCACTAGGAGGGTAAGATTTTGTACTAGGATCAGGATTATTTTTTATGTATGATCCTAGGGTTATTTTGATGTTTTGGAGGTTGTATATAAATACAGTATTTTGATGATGTAGTAAACTCTTGTATTATGTTTTATGGTTGGATGATTGAGATTTTACACTTACTGCTGCTTAGGTTTCTGCTGTGATTGACAGGTATCCCCATTACCCACGGGTTCGGGTCGACTTTTCTATTTATTGTATTTCACTTTATATTAAGATTTTTGAGGTCGTTACACTCAGCCTCAGCAGCAGCTCCTTCTTCTCCCACACAGGATCTAGGATCCTCTCACGATGCACCTTCATGGTTTTTATCATTTCAAAAAGACTTCTCTAGTTTCTCATCTGAAGTGCGCATCGGGCTTCAAAGTAACAAATAAAAAGTTACATCCCTTGATCAACAAGTCACTTGAATTGAGGAATATCAGGCTAAATATTCTAGGGGAGGTGATCCCATGGATATCAGCTCAGCCCCTTGAACACATATGATAGTTCTAATGAAGAAACTGAGGAAAATGAAGAAGGTTCAGAAGAAGAGGGAGAATAGGAAGAGGAAGAAGGAACTACCGAGGAAGGGGGCCAGGAAGAAGAAGATGAAGAAGGTCAAAGAGAAGGCTCTGAGGAAGAAGGATAGAAAGCAGAAGAGGAAAATCATTAGGATGCACCCAACAAAGATCTCAAGCTACTAAGAAAAAATCACTAGCTCCTATGCAACTTTTTGAATGTAACTAAGCATAGATACCTAGTAACCAGCTAATGTTATCGTTTGCAGTGTATTGGTTGGAACCTTTTTGTTGTTTGACACTTTTTGGCTGTAAGCAACTTATTATGTAAACACTTTCTTATTGATTATAAATATGACTCTCTTTCCTATTATTTGTTCTTTTTGAATAATGACAAAGGGGTAGAAAATGTTGTTAGCAAAGATAAAATGCAAAAGTCATAACAAGAGTGCAAAATTCATAACATGAGTAATATGCTATGGTAAAGTAAAAGTACTAAAGTATATGGTAAACACAATGCAAAAGTCATAACATAAGTGCAAAAGTCATAACATGAGTAATATGTTATGGTAAAGTGAAAGTGCTAAAGTGCTAAAGTGTATGGTAAAGTGAACTTAAATGATTTATATTGACATACTTAGATGATATGCTAAAGTAATATGTTCTCTTGTTTACTTAATATTTATTGGATGCTTATCGTAAGGGGGAGTATTTTTCACAAGAACCCTTATCTTTGCTCCTTATTTGTCATCATCAAAAAAGGGGAGATTGTTGGTCTAACTAGGCTTTTCAATCAGTTTTGGTGATAACAAACAAATGACATTTTAACTTTGAATGGTTGAGTTTTGGTGTTTCAGGTTTGACAAGAAAACAAGGATCATTATGGACCATCAAGCTACATAAACGAACAAATGATCCAAAAGAAGCTCAATGCAACTCTATACTGGTCGAAGCATGGGAAGCTAAAACCAGCTCAAGCTAACATCCAAGGGATTTCAAAGCAAATACAAAGTGGATGATTTTAAGGCTTAGAGTATGAGGTTTTAGGAAAAACAATGTAAGTACTTCAAAGTCAAAATATCTATTGAAATATCTTTTGAAGCTTTTTAGGGGATTGTATGGACTTAGAGACCTATTTTTAAAATCTCAAAAAACAGTTTTATAAAAGGATAAACAAAGAGAGAAAACCATATTTTGAATTGGGATTGAAAAATCAGAAAAACAGAACCTTAGAAGACTGAAGTTTCAACTCAGAAGCCTGAAGTGTCAACTTTAGATGACTGAACTCCAAGTTCGGTCGCCTGAAGAATTACTTTAGACGTATGAAGAATAAGTTCAGTTGTCTGAAGAATTATTTGTGAAAGACAGTAACTAGCAAAAGCATTTCAACGTCTGACCCTTGACCTCAGTCGTCTGACCCTATATTCAGTTAATTTTTTCAAAAGACTCTGGAACTTTAGATAACTGAACTCAAAGGTTCAGTCGTCTGAACATTATTAACGGTCATATTTTTAAAAATATTTATTTTTTAAATATTCGTTGCTTGTGCTCCAAATTTTCTAAAAACTTAGGAAATACTCCAAGTAAACTTGGGCAACAAGAAAACTCTTTTGAATGCCTATAAATACATGGTTTTCCAAATTAAAACTCACTAAGAATTGAAAATTCTCCCATAAGCTCTCTTGCTCTCAAAGTTCCAACTTTCTCATCTTTTGCAAACTGAAAGTGTTGGTGTTCTAAGATCATTGATCATTAATCCCTAAGTTATTCTTGCTGATTTCTCATCTGGAGAAAAGGGAGTTTGGTGAATTCTATTCTCAAGCTTCAAAAGTGTATTTCTTTCTTGATATTTACATTTTTGAAGTACATAGATTTGAATTGTACTAACTTGCTCTTCATGTGAGCACTCTTTGTACACATCCTCTTATTGTTTCTCTTATAGATTTTGGATGATTCCAGGTTGTTGGATCGTTGACTGAACGAGAGTACATCGTTTGGAGAAGGCGAGCTCTAGCCTTAACAAAGGAGTGTTGTAATAGATTTTGTTCCGCCCAGTAAAGGAACTACGATAGTGGAACCCTTTGGTGGTTTGCCAAGGGCGAGGATGTAGGCTGTGTTGAAGTCAAACCTCGTAAAATCTTTGTGTCTCTCTCTTCCTTACTCTTTATTTTCCGCACTACATATTCTTATGTATGTTAAGTGCAGGTTGCAGGGCTTAAGAATCGTATTTAAGGAAGACTCTTGATATTTAAAAAGTACGTTTAATTAACCGTTTGCGGAAACCCAAAAGGGAGTATGTTGGTTAATTTGCGGAAATCTTAATCAAGAGAAGCACAAACAAAAATCTCATTCAAAGCAAGTTGCAAATATCCACAGGGCAGCTGACAAAAAGCTTAACAACTCTTGCATGATTTTTTAAAATTTTATACTTTGGTTGATTGGATTGTGTGTTTAAATTTCAGAATCTTGTGGTGTGTTTTGGTTGTGGTTATTGGTTGATTGATTTATTTTCTTGTTGTTATATTAATATAAGTAAGTAATTGAAAGAAGTCAAAATATTAAAATAAACCAATTCACTCCCCCCCCCCCCCTTTTGGGAAAGCTATCCTAATTTCATAGATGAATTTTTTAGGGTGTTGAATGGGGAGCCCTACGAGTGTAAGACTAGACTTTGTAGGGACTTTTCAGAAATCATGTAAGGGGATAAACTAAGTCAATCTTTTTATGAAAATATATTTATTATTTTACAGCATTTAATTTCAGGTAAATATGTATATTGTAGAATTATGTTTGGGGAATACTGCTGTGAATAGGGATTTGTTTTAAATATGTTTAATACCTCTTCTGTGTGGCATGAGTAATATTTACCATGAAAAATGTGATGATCAAATATTATGTTTACAAAGTAAGTATTTTTTTACTGCTTCCAGGAAATTGTTAAAATGATACAGGGATTTTTCAAATTGAGGATTTTATATGATATATCAGCGTACGGGTCGAGGATTTTATATGATATAACGGCATATGGGCCGAGGTTTTTATATGATATGTCGACATATGGGACGAGGGTTTTATATGAAATATCAGCGTATGGGCTGAAGGTTTTATGATATGCAATACCGGCATACCGACCATGATTTATAAAATAAAAAATGTCGGCGTAAGGGCCGTAAATTTTATATGATATGTTCTGCAAAGATGTATGAAAATATTAACATGACAGATATGATTATGTAATAGTCATGTATCATTATTTGGAAATATGTTATATGTTATCAGAACCTAATTTGTTTGGTTTAGGCTTTCACGAAGTACGTACCGTAGCTATATGATCACGATCATGTTTATGTTAGTGCTACTGCTTGCCATACGAGGTAGTGGGAGATCGGTAGTTGATGTAGTTTATTGTAGCGCAGGCATCCCTCTAGTGTCCGGACCAGGAGAGGCAAACCCATCGTATTTACAGACTTTTGTTTGATCTAGCGTGGTCGGCCAGCCATTGCTAGGTCCCGCCTTCGGGCCGCACAACCCAGTCATGTGGGGGGTAAGACATGACAACAGCCAACATCCAGGATGTTTTCTATGTACAGTTATATAAGATGATTTATGTGTATAGAAATTCAATATGTTATACCATAATATGATAAAACATGTTTCTCTTAGTTATGATACAGACAGTGTTATCAAGTATGTTTATGTACTAATATATGTATAACACGAAAATACTCATGTTGTCACACAGTGATATTAGTTTATTTTCCTCACTGAGAGGTGTCTCACCCCAAATTATATAAACATTTCAGGATCCCCAGATAGGAGAGCGGATAAAGCTCCACAGCACTAGAGTTCGATTGTTCTACCTTATTTGAAGGTTAAGTCTTTTTCTAGGGTTAAACGAATTTTTGCATGACGACCCTAGGACTTGTTTTGGGATATTTTGGGTTTTGTGTATTCATATAACGGTTGTAGTAAACTCTGGTATTGTGTTGTTTGGTAATTTGATATGTATATGATTTCACATTTCCTACTGCCTAGGTATCAGTATTATATTTCAGGTATACCCCTGGTAGCATGGGTCCAAGTGGGTTATAATTTATTAGGATTATTATATTGGACATTTTTATGAAAAAAAAAATATAGTAAAATAAGCAGGTCGTTATAATACTCGTTTTCTTGGATATATCTTATGAAGAAATGTTCTGTTTTCATTAGCATCTATAAAATGTTTCGTGCTTTAATTCAAACTCAACATTCAGCTGTATCTTATGAAGAAACGTTATGATTTCATTGGCATTTATAAAATGTCTCGTGCTTTGATTCAAACTCAACATACAGCTGTCATTAAGTGTTTCAGGTGTGATTTGGGGGTAGTGGAATACAATTCTACTAAGTTTTCCACCCTACTCACCTCTGATGGCACCATACATCAATCATCGTACACAAACACTCCTGAGCAAAATGATGTGGCTGAAAGAAAACATAAGCACATCATTGAGATAGTTCGATCCCTTCTCCTTTCTAGTAATGTTCCTAAAGTTTTCTGGGAAGAAGTAATTCTTACTGCCACATATGATTAATAGTATTCCTATTGCTCTTACTTTGTGTCTCCTTATGAGAAATTGTACGGCGAGACTCTAAAGTATTTTCATTTGAGAGTATTTGGTCGCATATGCTTTGTCCTTCGTCCTCATACTAAGCGTTCTATGTTGTCTGAACAATCCTCTTTATGTGTGTTTCTTGGTTATGGTGATGGACAAAAGGGATATCATTGTTATGATTTGGAACATAAAAACTTTATGTTTCTCATCATGTCACCTTTCTTGAAAACAATCTTTTCTTCTCTATTCCAACAAGTTCTAGCATCTTAAATGAGCCTGACCTTGTAAATATTGATCCATTTACTTGTGATATTGATATAGAGTCTACCCCAACTACTCCCATTTCTTCTACTTGTCCTTTATTTTCTTTTGCATGTACAAATCCCCCATCCTCCTTGGCGAACTCCTCTTTATCTTCCGATCATGTGGACCCAGCATCTTCTCACTATCCAACACAACTTCGTAAGCCCCC
The DNA here is from genome assembly GCF_029873635.1 of Malania oleifera. Lineage (NCBI taxonomy): Eukaryota > Viridiplantae > Streptophyta > Magnoliopsida > Santalales > Ximeniaceae > Malania > Malania oleifera. The sequence continues at coordinate 5,927,176 of NC_080417.1, forward strand.
TTCTCATCTTGATTCATATGTTCTTGCGTCTAATTCTTTTTATTCTTCTAGTTTTGTTACTTTTTTAGTTTCTCTTCATTCCCATTGTGAACCTGTTGACTTTTTGAGTCCAATCCCTAGTTTTGATAATGAAAAACCGCAAGTTACTTATGTGTGTATTCAGTGCTTGAGCAAGCTTAACATTTTAGGGCATACATAAGGAAGAGATGGAAGTCAGGCGAAACATAAAGATCATATAATCTGGCATGTTCCATGGGAAAATCAAAGAGTAAAAGAAGAAGACATTTATTGATTTATTTTGTAATGCATTTTTGTTTTCTATTTGGTATGTAGTAATGCATTGCATCCATGATGTGAATGTCAAGCTCAGGATGACCATAGATAGACCCTAGAGACCAGCACTTTTCACGAAAAAAAAATTTTAATAACTTATTGGTTAGATTCAAAAATTAGGGCTAAAATAAATGATAGAAATACTTCGGTTGACTGACGTTGGATTTTTTAGGTCATATTCAAGAGCAAAATTGGAAATCTGCTTGCCTCGGTCAACCGACCATTGCAAAGTCAAAATACCTTGGTTGACCGATACTCGGCCGACCGACTAGCTTTAAATGGACCTTCCCTAGTCGACCGATGCATGTATGCTTGCTTTCCCATGCCCTCAGATCAAAAGGCTCCAGGCATCCGACCGTGAAGAACCGGCAAACCAAACTGTAGGCTGGTTGACCGAACCTACGAAGGTTCGAAAATCTCCCTTGGCTTGGTCGACCGTCACCATCCTTAATCAACTGAACCATTTTGAAATTCAAATTAGCTGTGAGAGCTCAGCCAACCGCTAGTTCTCCTTGGTCAACCGAACTCCCATGTTAAGTCAACCGGCCCATGCCTTGGCCAATCGAACCTCTCAAGTCAGGCTATTTTTAAATTCTTAAACAAGCTTAAAAATTAATTAAATAATTTTAAGAATGGCCAGTGTGTCCCCAACGATCATATTTTAGCCAAAGTCTATATATACCCCCTCATAACTCATAATTAGGAAGGTAATTAGTCCAAAAATTCTCTCAAATTTTTATACCTTATTTTTATCCCTTCAAGCTAGATTTTCATCCTCTCTTAGTTGTTTATTTGAAAAATCATTTTCAAGAAAGTGTTTTATTAATCTTGGGCATTTGTTTTACAAATCATATAGTGTTTACTCTCATATCTTATTTATCTTTCAAATCATATTTTTGAGAGTAAAACTAATGTTTCTCCACATATTTTATTAATAAATATCTTTGGAGAAATCTTATTTTTGACTTGTGAATCTTTGCACATATTTTGCAAAGATTTCCAAAAGCTCATTATGGCTTCATTGCAAAAATATTTTTGAGAAAAATATTTACTTCTCCCGCACTTTATTTGGAAAATCATTTTTGGAGAAAATATTATTTAAGTTTAAATCTTTGAGCACTTATCAAAAATATCTTTAATCAAAGATTGTTTTGAGAAAACCACCGTACTCACACCAAGCTTATTTTCATATCATATGTAAGTATATTTTGTGCAGTATTATGTACACATCTGCTTTTCTAGAAGCATTGTTATTTGTACAAAATATTTTATATCTGTTGTATTCCTAACGTGTGGTCGGAAGACGATTGCACTGGCCTATAACGTGCACCGAATTGCTCAGACCCGATTAAGAAAGCACCGAATAGTTCAAACTTGGTTAGGAGGACCTACTGCACCGTAAGGTGTAGTTGTAAAGGTTGAGGTCAGCCCTGTGAATGTGACTTGGGGTATTCCCTCGCCTAGTAAGGAGAGGTGATTGTAATTGGTGCTACTCCACCCGTAAGTGGGCATTAGTGGTGAATCATCTTGCTTGTTAGTTTGAGGCGAGGACGTAGGTAATGTTGGCCGAACGCCGATAACCTATCGTGTGTGCACTGTTTTATATTTTCGCAATTTATTTTCCTACACATATATGTTATATTTGATACATTGTGTTTACTGCACTTAAATTAGTTTCTGTATATTTTATATATTTGTTGAATTGGTATATGCTTAGACAAACCCTAAGTTGTGTATATACTGTTGTTGGTTAGTTGAACCTAGGAAGAAAATTTTTAAATACCCAATTCACCCCCCTCTTAGGAATACACCAATTCCAATAGAGTCTGCTTCCTATAAGGAGGCAGCTCTTGACCCTCTTTGGCACCAGGATATGAATGAAGAACTTGCTGCTTTGTATAAGACCAAAATGTGAGAGTTGGTACCTCTTCCTCCTAGTAAAACAGTAGTGGGATGTCGTTGGGTCTACAAGATCAAAACTAAGCTTGATGGTTTTGTTAAACGATATAAGGTATGTTTGGTTGCAAAAGGGTTTACTCAAAAAGTTGGTTTTGATTATGACGAGAAATTTGCACCAGTTGCTAATATGACATTTATACGTACTTTGATTGCAATAGCTTCTATTAACCAGTGGAACCTCGCACAATTAGATCTCAAAGAGGAAGTTTATATGTATCCGCCCCTTAGTGTTCCTCACTACAAAAAAACTATTTTTAGTGACGAAATTATTAGTAACAGATTCAATTTCATAACTAAATGTGGGTATTAGTGACGGATTTGAGAACCGTCATTAATATGAAACTATTAGTGACGAAATTAAATTCGTCACTAATAATTTCGTCACTAAAAACCAAAAAAAATCAGGGGAAATAATTTTTCGGGTAGAAATTATCTCGGGAAAATATTTGCGACAATTTGTACGGTATTAGTGACGAACTAGATCCATCACTAAAAGGTATTCATTAGTGACGAATAAATAACCGTCACTACTATTATTTTAAAAATAAATAAAAAATTTTGTTTCAGAGTATTAGTGATGAATGTATATATTCGTCACTATTGCCTTAGTATTAGTGACGAATTTGAGAACCATTACTAATACCTTTTGTATTTAAAAATAAATAAAAATTTTTATTTCAGAGTATTAGTGACGAATTTATATATTCGTCACTAGTTGCCCATTATTAGTGACGGATTTGAGAACCGTCACTAATACATCCCATATTTAAAAATAAATAATTTTTTTTATTATCAGAGTATTAGTGAAGAATTTATATATTCGTCACTATTGCTCCAGTATTAGTGACAGATTTGAAAACTGTTACTAATACTTCCCGTATTTAAAAATAATCTAAAAATTTTTGTTTCTAAGTATTAGTGACGAATGTATATATTCGTCACTATTGCCCCAGTATTAGTGACGGATTTAGTATTAGTGACGAATTTGAGAACCGTTACTAATACTTCCCGTATTTAAAAATAAATAAAAATTTTTGTTTCAAAGTATTAGTGACGAATTTATATATTCGTCACTATTACCCCAATATTAGTGACGGATTTGAGAATCGTCACTAATAATTCTCGTATTTAAAAATAATATCAATATTTTTGTTTCAAAGTATTAGTGACGAATTTATAAGTTCATCACTATTGTCCCAGTATTAGTGACGGATTTAAGAACCATCACTAATACTTCATGTATTTAAAAATAAATAATTTTTTTTATTTCAGAGTATTAGTGACGAATTTATTTATTCACCACTATTGCCCCACTAGTAGTGATGGATTTGAGAACCATCACTAATACCTCTCATATTTAAAAATAAATAAAAATTTTTGTTTTAGAGTATTAGTGACAAATTTATTTATTCGTCACTATTGCCCACTAGTAGTGACAGTTATGGATTCGTCACTACTAGTTCTTTTATTTACCAGGTTTTGCCCCAATCTTCCTTTGTTCCCTCGTTTCCCTTATCTCTTTCCCGCTCCTCTCCCGATCCTCCCCTCCAGATTCTCCTCTCTCCATTGCAACGCCGTAGCCGTTCGTCGCTGCCCGAGGGCCCGTCGCCGTTCGCAACCCAAGAGCCTATCGTCATTCGTTCACTGACCGTCACAGCCGAGGGCCCGTCGCCTCATGTCCCTACTCGAGAACCCTTTTCCAGCAAACCAGCTCCGAGACCTTCGAGCAGTGTGACCCTACGAGATCTCGAAGATGATGAATGTCTTTAGCCCCTAGTCATGGATTTATACCACGATCTTGGGGAGAATTTGGCTCCGATTCTCGGGCGTTTGAGACTGTGGCTCAACAACGGACCGGCATCGATGCATAAGCGAGAATCGGTGGAGGTTTCTTGTAATGTGGATGATGAAATAGAAGAGTTTTCTTCGCAGGAGGGTCTGACACAGAGGTCAATAACTAGCTGCCCATTGGCTTTTTATTTTATTTTGGTTTAATTTTAGCTCTAATTATGTGTTTGTTGCTAAGAAAGAAAAGGGGATGAAGGGTAATATACTAAATGCCAAACATGCTCTAAATTTGAAGAAGAAATTATTTTTATTAGTGATATAGGATAAATCTAATGGAACACTAAGGAGAAGTATTTGTTACGTTAGATGATTTCTCTAAGTATTGTTATGTGTATCTTTTAAAATGTAAAGATAAAATATTTAATAAATCTAAGATTTATAAAATTAAAGAAACCAATAAAAGAAGAAGATCCGGATTTTGAGGTGTGATAGATGAGCAGAATATTTTTTATTGAAGTAAAGGAAATTTATAAAAGTCATAGAAGAGGAAATTAAGAAACACAACTGTATGCACCTCAATCTAAAATATAATATTGAAGTTGAGAGAAAAAATATAACCCTAATTAATTAAATTTTGGGGCGCTTGAGAATTTGGCAGGGGGGCATCGTTATTATCATGTTATATTTTAAATCTGGTAAGAGAAGATAATAATAAGGAACCTTTGAATTTTGGAAAAACACATAACTTTTTTAAATTTGATATCCCCTATATGTGGACGATGTTTGGTTAAGATACGTATAACTTGAAAGGGAAAAAATAGTAGGACCTAAAACTATAAATATATTTTCAAGGTATGCGCAGAATAGTTATTCTAATAAATTTTTAGTAGCTATACTGAATATAGGAATATCTTTAATAACACCATAATATTAGTTAAGGATGCTGCATAACCTAAGAATTTTTCTTTTAAAACTAGAGTTCCATAACAAGTAAGTTACAATAAACTATCTACCAATTCCTCAATACAAATAGATAATAAATCTATTAAATGGTAAAAAAAAAAAACATATTCTAATGAATTCCACAAAAGTGAATAAGCACACTCATAAATTGAATTATGATAAAATGAATAGTGCTTCTAGCGATGTGTTTAACATATATGTATTTAATAGGATTTTCACATTAACAAATTATAGAGGAGACCTGCCCTCTATGTTATCTTTACACTTGTTATTTTAAATTGAGAAACTTGACATGTAAAAATACATATTTTAAATACCTAATATGCATGTATATAATATTTTTCTTCTCAACAATAAATCTAAAGAGTGATCCTCTATATACATATATGTATAACACATATTTACTATCAATAGACATTCAGTCATACAAGTTAAACAAGCATTAGATGATAGTGTCAAAGGGCATAATTCTTTAAATTAAATGCTCTCATCATCTCATAACATTCATGTTCATATGCCTAGATGAATAACAATACTACACTGAACTTAATACTATCCACTATTCTCTGCTATTTATATTCTTTAATGGATAGATTATATATTGTGATTTGTTGATTGCTACCTGATTGCATGCTAGGCTAAAATGTCTCTTGCATGGCGGGTGCAGTTGATGTGTATTGCATACTGGTAGTAGATATAAGTTCTCGTGTGCCTTAAACTAAATTATGAATGACTTATTTGAACCTATCAGGTACAGGTTTTATGGGAAAATGTCCAATTTATAGACGACATGCTACCAAAATTTCGTTTAAAATTTCCTAAAAAAAAAAACCATATACAATGATAATTATGATAAAATGAAAGTAAAAATATTTTTGAAATGATAAGTGAAAGTTAAACGAAAAGTCTCATTAAGCCCTAAATTTGCATTTATTAATATCCATGACAAATCATTTGCTTTTAAATATGGATAAACACTATCATTTGTCCACCACCAAGGATATTTTGTTTTGAGAACGAGTTAAAGTATTTATGTGCGTGGTTTGATGCATGTAATTGTTTATATATTCATACGTACGTCATTCACATTCATTTCAGTTATTCGTTTAGGATTAAAAATTATTGTACGGCGCACTCTCTATATTTTTTTCCTGATTATACTGAGCGCCAGCTCTCCATTTGTATACTAATTCTTTTTTTTTTTTATGATTCTTAATTTGTAGGGTTCGCGACTGCCATAACATTAGCACGATGCCATGCAAGCATGCACTACAATCGTCGGATGCAACTTTTGTTTATTTCTTTGTAATTTTTATTGTTATTTGAATTTTTGTATTTTAATTTGAATTTGTACTAGTATTTGTGTTTGAATTTTGAATATTTTGAAATTTTTTTGTTATCTGAATAGATGTTATTTCTTTATTTTAATTGAATTTATATTTGAATTCGAAATTTTGAATGATTTACGAATTTTGTAGTAATTATGGTTTCAGGTTATGTATGCGAAAATATAATTACAGATTTTTATAGAAATCGATGATTAAAAAAATTATTATTAAAGATTTTTTTTAATTTTTTAATTATTAGTGAATAATTCAAATTTATTACTAATAATAGGATATTAGTGACGAATTATAAATTCGTCACTAATAATAAAGTATTAGTGAAGGATTAAAATTTGTCACTAATAGTGGAGCATTAGTGACGGTTTTAGATTCGTTACTAATAATATGCTCTTAGTGAAAGATTAAAATTCTTCACTAATACCGCACTATTAGTGACAAATTTGAATCCTTCACTAATACTTTATTATTAGTGACAAATTTGTAATTTGTCATTAATACCCTACTATTAGTGACGAATTTGAATCATTCACTAATACTGTACTATTAGTAACGAATTTATAATTCGTCACTAATACCCTACTATTAGTAATGAATTTGAACTGAACCAATGTAGAATTTATAGTGACGGTATTAGGATTTTAGTGACGGTTATAATCCGTCACAAATACTCCATTATTAGTAACGAATTTTAAATTCATCACTAATAGTTAGTAGTAACAGTATATATAGCAAGTATTTTAAAATCGTCACTAATACTTTTAAGTATTAGTGATGGATTTGATCCTTCACTAATACCTTAATTTTTTGTAGTGCCTCATGATTCAAAGGAGGTCTGTAGACTAAGAAAAGCTTTGTATGGTCTTAAAAAAGCTCATAGGGCTTGGTTTGAGAAGTTCTCCGATGTGCTTTGATCTTTTGGTTTCCGTTCAAGTAATCATGATTCTAACTTGTTTTCTCATTCTTCTACTGAGACTGAGTATCATGTCATGGCTTCAACTACTGCTGAAATAGTATGGTTGCATTGGTTACTTATTGACACTGGTATCTTACTTGCTGAACCCACTCCTATGTATTGTGACAACACTAGTGCTATTCATATTGCTCATAACTCTATCTTTCATGAACGCACTAAGCATATTGAAATTGATTATCATTTCACACGTCATCATCTTCGCCTTGGTACCATCTCTCTTCCATTCATTTCCTCTATCATGCAATTAGCTAGCTTTTTCATAAAGTCTCACACTATTCGTCGTTTTCAGTTTCTACTTGATAAACTCTCAATGCTTCTCGATGCACCATTGTGAGTGTGAGGGGGGATGTTTGATAATATATAATATCCTATATATTTAAGTAGGGGTACTTTAGTCTTTGTATCATTATTCAGGTTAAGTTTATTAATTAGGTTTAATAGTATTCAATGATGTAATTTTTGCCTTGCCTATTATGCGGCAACTCTCTGTCTCTCTATTACAATTGAATTTCTTCCTCGATCTCTCTTTCTTTCTCTCTCTTTGCATTGGATCATGAATGTAATCATATATATAGTGAAATAATGGTATGCGAGACTCTTTAAATGTTCGACTCATTTACTGAGATAATGGATTAAATTATTTTTTAAATGATTTAATAAAAAGAAATTATTTTAATTTTGTTATAATTATTTATGGAATGATTTAATAAAAAGAACTTATTTCAATTTTGTTTTAATTATTCATGTCTTAAGTACAAATTATTTTTTAAGCTTATATATGCTTTTAGATACTTGCAACGTAGGTTACATAATTCACCAGTGAGGAAAAATGAGTTAATTATTATGGCAGACAGTAAAAGGAGTAGAGATGGACCTAAAATAATTTGGGGAGGAGATAGTGAGTAGGACTTTAATATCCCTAAATATGTCAAAAGAAATGGTTCATAATTGTATAAATTTGTGAAGAAAGATTCATATAGTTGACCCCAACTAGTGAAAATTAACGCTTGATTTTATTGTTTTGTTATTGTATATATATGCTTTTAGATATCAGTTTTAGCAACAAAAAAGAACTAAAATATTATAGTGTGCTATTGACTATTTCGCACTTCTCACCGTATATTTCAATTTATTGTATTTTTTTTATTTATAATAGCACATATATAGATGGAGGAATTTTTAAAATTTTAAAAAACATAAAACATGAAAATAAAATTGCCATTTCCTAACTAAAATAATTGTTATTTCAAAACAAATAATGATATAACGTTGACTTTATTTTAATTAATATGAAATAAAAAATTATTTTAAAATTTTAAAAAACGAAAATATCTACTAGCTTCTTCTTCTTTTTTTTGTAACATTAAAACTCATCAATTTAAAATTACAAAACGACAAGTGATATAAATTATATACAGATTCAGAATCATACCGAATAAAAACCAAATGCGAAATCTTGCCGACAAATTAACTGCAATTGATTAATGCGAATGGCAGCGAAATCACAGATAACATAATACTTTTAATCACAAGGAATTGAGGGAAATCAAATGAAGGCGACAGCGAGATCAGGCAGTCGGTGGGTGTGCATCGACAGAAAGCAGAACATAAATCCCATGGTGACCGACATCGCCGCCGACCTCACTGCTTCCAAGATGGCGGAGAACCGCCGCTCCTGGAGGCCCCAGAGCATCCCAACACACAGCCCCACTCCGTCCACCACCATTGCCAGCAAAAACGCCATCTGATCCGATAGCTGGCTTAGTCGATGCGCTTCTGCTTCAGATTCAGACCGATTGATCCCAAAAAAACAGGGTAGAATCGTGTAGAAAGAATAATGAAAAAAATTGAGTGGGATGAGGAGAGGGATACAGAAATTTATAAGATGGATGAGATCGGAAGGAGATGGGTAATGGGGAATTGCAGTAGGTTATCCCTTTTACGCTTGAATCAGAAAGAACGGGTCACGAATCACGAGGGGACTGCAACTTGCAGACGAATCAAAAAAGAGTGCCCGTTGCTTCCGCGCACCTGCTTCCTCTCTTTTCTCAATTGGGAGCACAATGCACATGAGAGAGAGAGAGAGAGAGAGAGAGAGAGAGAAGTTTGTGATTTGGGAGTCACAGTGTACATCATTCGTTTGTTGCCTCGTCAAATAAAAAGGGGACAAGTACTTGATCAAAAACTCTCTTTTTTTTTTTTTTTTTTTGGGTACGTCCCGGGTGTCCACCCGCCGTCAACGACGTCCGTTTTACGGTCCGTCGCACCGGCCTGGTGACTAATCCCACGTCCTGTGATGCAGCCCCATACACCACAGAAATGTTAATTTCAGGTGCCCAGGCGCAGAATCGAACCCAGGGTGCCAGGAATAGGCTCACCGTCAAGCGGAAACGCCCGAAGCTCGCTCTGCCACCTGAGCTCAGCCCTGGGGGCTATGATAATGATGGCGATGATGAGAAATTATTAAGCTAGGTTTTGCATTTTAACAATTTAAATAGAGAATTATATATAGTAATTAATAATTTAATTGATTGCTTAAAGTCTTAAAACTATGACATGATTTGATAGTTTAATTGGATAAAATGCATGTGGTCATGCCCCACGGGTATGGCGCAGTGCAAAAGGCATCAATACGTAAAGATGAGTATTATGGGTTCAATTTCAGGTAAATACACTCATGAAATCAACGGTACCTGTGGATGGTGAGAGTTTATTTTATGAATTAGGGGGGACCGTAGATGGTGAGAGTTCGTTCTATAAGTCAGCGAGAACTGTGGATAGTGAGAATTCTCTGTAAGCCAGCGGAGACCATAAATAGTAATAGAGATGTGTTCCGGAGGTCAGGTTGGCCAAACGTCCAACTAAGACACAGAGATCGTGTTCGCATCTAAAATTTGCCCTGATTAGCGAGACCTGGGATGAAAAACGCTAATCCGTAGGTTTAGTGTGGCTGGAGTTCCTATGTAATAAAAAGAAAAATGCATGTGATCATTAGAAACTATTTACTTACCTAAACTTTAATTTGTACACTTGGATTACTTAACGTAGTAAAGTGCAATAAAATTTATTTTCCCTTTTAAGAAAAAACATCCCTTCATAAGAATTAGTTGCGTCACAACTTTAAGATTCATATGACAACTCCAATTGTAACAATCCACTTATCTTAATATAAAATAAAACATAATAAATAAAATAGTCAACCTGAACCCGTGGGTAACGAGGACACCTCTCATACACAGCGGAACCTAGGCAACAGTAAATGTAAATCACATTCATCAACCATAAATTACATAATACCAGAGTCTACTATATTCCCAAAGATACTATATTTATATACAATCTCCAAAACATCAAAATCAACTTAAGATCTTACAACAAAAATCTCTTGATCTTAGATCAGAACTTACCCTTCTAGTAGGGAAGCTCAATAGACTCAGTGGCAGTCCTAACCCGCTAGTCTCTCCAGGTTTCCTGAAATAATTTAAACTTAGGGTGAGACACCTCTCAGTAAGAATAGATAAATTAAAATCAGCTGTGTGGCAACATAAATATTTAATATTGTAATACATATACCGTACATTTCACATACCATAAAACATAAATCATAATATGATTAGATAAATATATAATTCCATACTTCCAACTAATCAAACAAATCTTGTATTATCTGATATAATCTATAATACTAAAAACTACCCAGGATGAATAGCTAACTGATGTCATGTATTAACCCCCATGACGGGTTGTACAGTCCGAAGGCGAGACTTGACAATGACTGGTCGACCACTGCCGAGTCAAAAATGTCTGTAAGTACGATGAGCCCCGCCACACCCTGGTCCGGACTGTTAGGTGAACGTCTACAACTCTACACTGAAAGTCACATCGACTATCCATCTCTCACCCCTTCGTGGGGTGGTTAGCACCAATCTGATCATAGATATCTGATCTATAAGTTACGGTACCGTGCTCTTGAAATTGAACTAAACTAACATCCGGATTCTGATAACATATAATACATAAACATATATTGTTTATCGTAAATCAAATAATAACATTTTCTGAATCCTACATTAACATAATAATTACGGCCTCGTGCCGAAAACATGAATAAATGCGGCCTTGCGCCGAATAACATGAATAATTGTGGCCTTGCGCCAATCATCAATTACGGCCTTGCGCCGAACATATCATATATTCTGAAATCATATCATGTTATTCCTCAAAATATTTGTAAACATACTTTATTTTGTAAATCTAACTTAACATGGTATAATATATATATATATATATATATATATATATATATATAACAATATTCATGCCACACGAATTGAATGAAATCATATATTTTGTTCTAAAATCACATTTTCTGTACAATTGCAGTATTTTCCTAAACTTACATTTTCTCAATTATACTTATATATAATTACATGCTTTCAGAAAATTATTCTACTATTAAATAATAGTAATTTCATTGAAAATAACTGTTTTAATTTATCCCCTTACTTAGTAACTGAAAAGCCCCTCTATAATATTGGTCTTACACCCGTAGGAAACACTGGGCAGTACCCTGAAAATGATAATTTTCAGAACTAAACTTCAGTATTTATTCGAGTACATCATTTCCTTCAACTATGGAAAGACCAAATTTCGAATAAAAAGTCTTACATCAACTCAGGAATAAATTTCAACTTGCTTCCACCAACGATCAACTCTGGCAGATTTGAAGAAAAATTCCCTAGGAGTGTCGTGGTGGCCTCAGACAGAGGAGAGAGAAATCGTAAAGTAGAGAGAGAGAAAGAGAATGATTTTTTCCCAATTTTATGCGTTTAAACCTGAATTTCACACAATTTATATTAGTAGCTTCATCGACGAGCCACGTCACCTCATCGATGAGGCCCATAGGAAATTCGTCGATGAGCTCTCTCCTTCATCGATGAAATTTAGAGTCACCCCAAATATTCTCTCGGTATCTTCTCGTCGACAAAACATACCCTCGTCGATGAGACCCTATGTTATCCTCATCGACAAATCCCCTGTATTCATCAATGAGTCCTTGATTAAATTCCTCAATTATTACTCCTAAAGTGCAATGTCGTCGAGGAACGCAAGTCTGTTGCCTCCTTCTGTTTCTGTTTCCATTTTCTTCCCTCTTTATTATTTAAATATCATTATTCTTCAGATAATTACATTCTCCCCTCATAAAATTTCGTCCTTGAAATTTACTATCCATATAATTCATCATCCCTTAATAGGTAAAATGGTCTACTTATTTTATTACTTGCCCTCACTTATGGTAGAGGAATACCATGGTTACATTCGAAGTCCTAGGAGATTGCATATACAAAAGAAAATTTACCCCAAAACTAAAATACCATTTACTATCTAAAGCATTACATGTACCTGCAAAAGAGATATTATATATTTACTCACATTTCTTAATCACATATTGACTTCTTGAAATAATTGCGGGTATTTCTGTTTGATCTGTTCCTCGAGCTCCCAAGAAGCCTCTTCTATTGCATGATTCCTCCATAGAACTTTTACCAAAGAAATCTTCTTATTACGCAGTTCCTATTCCTTTCTGTCCAGAATCTGCACTAGTACCTCCTCATAGACTAGCGAATCACTGAGCTCTAACTCACCATAGCTGATAATATGAGAAAGATCTGGGACATATTTCTTCAACATAGATACATGGAATATGTCGTGCATCCTGGATAGTGTAGGTGGCAAAGCTGGCTTATAGGCCATGGGCCCCACTTTCTCTAAAATCTCAAACGGACCGATAAACCTAGGGCTAAGTTTACCCTTCCTACCAAACCTCATAACCCCTTTTTAACGGAGCTATCTTCAAAAATATTTGATCAACCGCATCGAACTTCAAATTCCTACGGTAATTATCGACATAACTCTTCTGTCAGCTTTAGCTGCATTGATTTTATCCCTAATGAGCCTAACTTTATCATACGCCTGCTGTACCAACTCTGGTCCCATAACTCCCCGCTCACCCATCTCGTCCCAATATAACGAAGAACGACATTTTCTACCATATAGAGCTTCAAATGGTGCCATGCCGATGCTGGACTGGTAACTGTTATTATACGCAAACTCTACCAGCGGCATAAACTAGGTCCAACTACCCCCAAAATCTAACACATATGCTCGAAGCATATCTTCTAATATCTATATCATCCTCTCAGTTTGCCCATCCGACTGAGGATGGAATATCGTGTTAAACGATAGCTGAGACCCTGGAGCTTCCTGCTAGCTTCTCCAGAACCATGACGTAAACCGTGAGTCTCGATCTGACATTATGGACACAGGCACTCCGTGAGAATGAACTATCTCCTGGACGCAAATCTCTACCAAACAGCAGAGGGAATAGCTGATCTTGATAGGGAGGAAATGGGCGGTCTTAGTCAACCGGTCTACTATCACCCAAATCGCATTCTAGCCATGTGATGTCGACGGCAGCCCTAACACAAATTCCATGGATATATGATACCACTTCCACTCCGGAATAAATAACAGCTGTAACTGACCTGCTGGCCTCTAGTGCTCAGCTTTTACTTGCTGGCATGTCAAGCACTGGGTTACATACTCTGTAATCTCTCTCTTCATACCACTCCACCAATAAAACTCTTGCAGATCCCTGTACATTTTCGTACTGCCAGGATGAACCGTATACAAGGATCTGTGAGCCTCATCTAATATAGTCTTCCTGATCCCAGCATCAACAAGAACACACAGTTTGGAACGGAACCATAAAGCCCTGTCATCTAAAATGCAGAATTCCTCTCCCTGGCTAGTCTGCACTCTATCTATCACCTTTGCTAATTCTGGATCTTCCTTCTAAGTAGTTTTAATTCTTTCCTATAAAGTAGGTTGTACTACTAGGTTGGCGATACATACTAAAGGATTACCCTCGATCAATTCAATGTCGAGTCTCTCTAGATCCATTATAATCGAACGTTGGATCTCCATAGTCGCCAATGCTGATTTCCCAGACTTCCTGCTCAATGTATCAGCTATCACGTTTGCTTTTCCTAGGTGGTAACTGATAGTACAATCAAAATCCTTAATCAACTCCAACCACCTTCTCTATCTCATATTCAATTCCTTCTGAGTGAAGAAATACTTCAAACTCTTATGGTCAGAGAAAATCTTGCACTGCTCGCCGTACAGGTAATGCCTCCAAATTTTCAACACGTGTACCACTGCAGCCAACTCAAAGTCGTGGGTAGGGTAGTTCTTTTCGTATTCTTTCAACTGTCTGAACGCATACACCACTACCCTGCCATGTTGCATCAATGCACAGCCAAGTCCCTTCAAAGACACATCACTGTAGATAGTGTAACCCTCACCTCCTGACGGGATGATCAGTATTGGCGTTGTGACTAGCCTCTGCTTCAATTCTTGAAAACTCTACTTGCAGCTGTCGTCCCATTCAAATCTGGCATGATTCCTAGTCAGTCATGTCAAAGGCCATGATAAAGCTGAGAACCCCTCGACAAAATGACGGTAATATTCAGCTAATCCCGAGAAACTCCTGATCTCCTGGACGTTCCTCCGTTTAACCCAATTCATCAGTGCATCAATCTTACTGGGATCCATAGAAATTCCATCTCCTGAGATAACATGTCCCAAAAACACAACTTTCTCAAGCCAAAAGTCACATTTACTTAACTTTGCATACAACTTCTTCTCCTTGAGCATCTACAAAACCTGCCTCAAATATATCTCGTGCTCCTCATAACTCCTCGAATAGACTAGTACATCACCAATAAAAACAACCACAAGCTGATCTAAATATGGATGAAAAATCCTATTCATCAAATCCATAAAATATTGCAGGAGCATTCATCAGACCAAATGGCATAACAAGGAACTCGTAATGCCCACACCTGGTCCTGAAAGCCGTCTTCGATACATTTTCTGCTCTCACCTTTACTTGATGGTAGCCTGACCAGAGGTCGATCTTAGAATATACCCATGTACCCTGGAGCTGGTCAAACAAATCATCGATACGGGGTAGAGGATACTTGTTCTTGATTGTCACTTTATTCATCTCCTTATAATCTATGCACATTCTCATAGACCTGTCTTTCTTCTTCACGAATAGTACTGGAGCTCCACACGAAGATACACTAGGTCGTATGAAGCCCTTATCAAGTAAATCCTGCAACTAATCTCTTAATTCTGCCAATTCTGCTGGCGCCATTCGGTACGGTGCTTTAGAGATCGGCGCGGTACCTGAAAGTAGATCAATAGGGAAATCTACCTCACGATCAGGTGGCAAATCTGACAATTCATCTGGAAACACATCTATAAATTCTTTCACTATTGGCGTGTTAATGAGCTTCAATTCATTCTCCGACATTTCTTTCACGAAAGCTAAGACCATCTGAGGTAGAGACTGCACTCGTAACCTTGTAAATTTGAATTCTGGTCTTCCCGGCAGTCTAAATATTACTTTTCTCGCATGGCCGTCTATACTGGGAAAATTAGCTGGTAGCCAATTCATGCCAAAAATAATATCAAACCCATGCATGTCCATCACCACCAAATCAGCAGATAGAATCCCCCTATGAACATCAATTAGACAACTACGGAGCATCCTACTACATCTCACCGTGTACCCGGTCGGTGTAGCCACTAATAATTCAATATCTAGTGATTATGTTTCGACCCCACACAATTTAACACATTCCACAGATGCACACGAGTGTGTGGCCCCTGAGTCAAAAAGTGTAGTAACTTTAAATGAAAATATATTAACCATACCTACCACCACGTCGCCAACTGTCTCAAGATCACCCGGCGTCAAAGCAAAAACCCTGTTTGGGGTCATATTCCGCTGTTGGCCTCCATGTGGCACCTAGTAGCCTTCTCGAGCAGGTCTAGGAGCAGGAGGAGCACTAATCTGAGCTTGACAGTCCCTCATCATATGTCCTGGCTCCCCACACCAGTAGCAGACACCTCGCCTGGCACGACACTCCCCCAGGTGTCTTTTCTCGCAAGACAGGCAATCTGGAGATGGTTGCACACCCTGGTAACCGCAATTCCCGGTCTCCTGCCTCCCATCCCAGTAGTAACCACCTATCTTCCATGAACCAGGACCGACTCCCGGCTGGGAACCATAAGGTGTGGACCTCTTCTTCTGTCTCTGCTCCTTAGCCTCCAATCGCTCCCCAACCTTTGCTATAGTGGCTCTATCCACCAGTTCAATAAAATCATGTAACTTCAATATCGACACCTACTTATGTATTTCTCTCCTCAATCCTCTCTCAAACTGTCATACCTTCTTTGCTTCATCTGGTATGATGTACGGGGCGAAGCGAGATAATTCGATGAACCTCGCCGGGTACTACTGTACGGTCTGTTGTCCCTGCTTCAGATTCAGGAACTCCTCTATCTTAGCTTCTCTAGACGAGGTTGGAAAATACCTGTCGAATAATGTCTCCTTAAACCGCTCTCATGTCATCTCCACAGGTACTGTCCTCTGCTACTCTAAAAGTTTCACTACCGACCACCATCTCTCGGCCTCCCCAGTCAGTCTGTAAGTAGCAAACAGCACCCTCTGCTCCTCAGAACACTACAACACTGCAAATATTTTCTTTATCTCTTGTACCTAGTTCTCAGCGACTGCAGATTCTATTCCCCCTGAGAAAGCCGGAGGATTCATCTTTATGAATTTCTCGATCGAGCTACCGTGGCTTGCCAATGGACCACCCTATTCCCTCGAACTCCTGGAAATTTCGGTTATAACTTGCTATACCACGCTACGTAAAACTGCATCTGAATCACCGCCCACAGCGTCTGAGGGTCCAGCACCCTCATTCCTACTAGCGTGGACACTACTGCGACCAGGGTTCATCCTGAAAAACAAATAACTTAATTCAGAACCCCTTCACTATACATATTACCCAACTCATATAATATATTCCCCTAATTAATTCATCTCTCCTGATCTTAATTCAACGTTCAATCCTGCAACCTAGATACCCAACCCAACGATAGTTTACCATGACTTTCCTAAAATCGTCACCCCAGGAAAATCACACAAATCACCATGGAAGTCCTGCATCTAGACTACAAAACCAAACCTCAAATTCCCTTATCCTATACTCTGGTATTATCATTGTTGCATTCTAAAGTCTACAGAACCTAGTAACTTGGCTCTAATACCAAACTGTAATGACCTGCTTATCTTAATATAAAATAAAACATAATAAATAAAATAGTCAACCCGAACCCGTGGTTAGCGGGGACACCTGTCACACACAGCGGAACCTAGGCAGCAGTAAAAGTAAAGCACATTCATCAACCATAAATTACATAATACCAGAGTCTACTATATTCCCAAAGATACTGTATTTATATACAATCTCTAAAACATCAAAATAAACCTAGGATCTTACAACAAAAATCTCCTAATCTTAGATCAGAACTTACCCTTCTAGCAAGGAAGCTCAACACACTCAGCGGCGACCTTGACCCGCCGATCTCTCCGGGTTTCTTGAAATAATTTAAACTTAGGGTGAGACACCTCTTAGTAAGAGTAGATAAATTAAAATCAGCTGTGTGACAACATAAATATTTAATGTTTTAATACATATACCGTACATTTCACATACCATAAAACATAAATCATAATATGATTAGATAAACATATAATTCCATACTTCCAAGTAATCATACAAAATCTTGTATTATCTGATATAATCTATAATACTGAAAACTACCCAGGATGAATAGCTAGCTGATATCATGTATTACCCCCCATGACGGGTTGTGCAACCCGAAGTCGGGACCCGATAATGGCTGGTCGACCACTGCCGAGTCAAAAATGTCTGTAAGTACGATGGGCCTACCACACCCTAGTCCGGACTGTTAGGTGGACGTCTACAACTCTACACTGAAAGTCACATCGACTATCCATCTCCCACCCCCTTGTGGGGTGGTTAACACCAATCTAATCATAAATATCTAATCTATAAGCTACGGTACCGTGCTCTTGAAACTAAACTAAACTAACATCCGAGTTCTGATAACATATAATACATAAACATATACTGTTTATCATAAATCAAATAATAGCATTTTCTGAATCCTAGATTAACATAATAATTACGGCCTCGTGCCGAAAACATGAATAAATGCAGCCTTGCGTCAAATAACATGAATAATTGCGGCCTTGCACCGATCATCAATTACGGTCTTGTGCTGAACATATCATATATTCAGAAATCATATCATGTTATTCTTGGAAATATTTGTAAACATGCTTTATTTTGTAAATCTAACTTAACATGGTATAATATATATATATATATATATATATATATATATATATATATATATATATATAATAAAATAATATTAATGCCACACGAATTGAATGAAACCATATATTCTGTTCTAAAATCACATTTCCTGTACAATTGCAGTATTTTTCCAATCTTACATTTTCTCAATTATACTTATATATAATCACATGCTTTTTGAAAATTATTCTACTATTAAATAATAGTAATTTCAATGAAAAATAATTGTTTTAATTTATCCCCTTACTTAGCAACTGAAAAGCCCCTCTATAATACTGGTCTTACACCCGTAGGAAACCCTGAGCAGTATCCTGAAAATGATAATTCTTAGAATTAAACTTCAGTATTTATTTGAGTACATCATTTCCTTCAACTATGGAAAGACCAAATTTCGAATAAAAAACCTTACCTTAACTCAGGGATGAATTCCAATTTATTTCCACCAACGATCCGCTCCGGCAGATTTGGAGAGAACTTCTCCAGGAGCATCGTGGTGGCCTCATATCGTCGATTCGGCGAACGAAGGAGCTGAAATCTTGGAGAGAGGAGAGAGAAACCATAAAGGAGAGAGAGAGAGAGAGAGAGAGAGAGAGAGAGAGAGTGAGAGAGAGAGAGAGAAAGAGAGAGAGAGAATGATTTTTTCCCAATTTTCTGCGTTTAAACCTGAATTTCACACAATTTATACTAGTAGCTTTGTCGACGAGCCACGTCACCTCGTCGATGAGGCCCATAAGAAATTCGTCGACGAGCTCTCTCCTTCATCGATGAAATTCAGAGTTACCCAAAATATTCTCTCGGTATCTTCTAATCGACAAAACATACCCTCGTCAACAATACCCTATGTTATCTTCATCGACGAATCCCCTGTATTTGTCGACAAGTCCTTGATTTAATTCCTTAGTTATTACTCCCAAAGTGCAATGTCGTCACCAAACGCGAAGCGTTTGTCGATGAAGTCTGCTGCCTCCTTCTGTTTCTTTTTCCATTTCCTTCCCTCTTTATTATTTAAATATCATTATTCTTCGAGTCATTACACTAACTGTCATTTTTTTTAATTTTGTTGAATATCTTGGTGAATTTAATGGTATAGATTCAACCAAACTATAATGTCTAAAACATTAATGGTGAAGTATGAGTAGTACAAAGTTATAGTTTTCGAGATGAAGATTGTGATAATCTGTTTATGTGTAGGTGATGAAGCAAAAAGTTGTTTGACGAAGATTCTCTAAAGTAATCTTCAATTGGCAAAGAAACCTCTCGTTTATGCTCTATTTAGTCATAAGAGATTGGTTAAAGCTAATCCAAAAGGTAAAAGTCTTCTTACTTATTCCAAATTATTATAACAATGATTCACAACAGTTAAATTTGCCTAAAGTTTGAATTTCAAATTGTTCATCACTAATATTAAATCATCATCCAACACTACCAATATTAAAATATCACTTTTTTCCTTTGGAATGCATGTATTCGATCTCTCCAAGGTACTGCTATTAAATCATCCTCCAAGACCGATGCCATCATTGTTGGATCCTTGAATAGCTCGCTATAGAGGTTCTCTCACTTGCTAGTGACATTACCAAAATCCCACCGCCGACTTCAACTTCTCTCGAAAAAGCCACTGATCTAGTTTGCAAGATTAACATCGACAAGATATTAATTTGATGTCGAACAATAAAACCTTCAACTAAATTTTCATATTAAATTAAGATGGAAAGAGATTTCAAATGGACCTAAAGAGATTGAGATCCAAGTGTTTGAGATTCATTGCAACTATATTTTCTTTGTGGAAGATTGTCACATTTGAATATGTTAGGTACATTTAATTGAATTGGTGAAATAGAAACCATTTAAATTGAAAGTCATAGTGCTGATAGCAAAATAGTGATGCAACTAATTAACATATTATATGTAAGACATTCTAATTGCACTATTGGTGCCTCTATAGCCATAGGGATCAGTGCATCTCTCTTCATTTTTGCTCCAAAAAATCTTGTCATCGTGGTCGTCATTTTCATTATCTATCATTTTCCTATTATTTGTAATTGCAATATGTAATTTTCTTATTAATGGCCATGCATAAATTGCTCTATTTAAAAAACATACGAGATATTTGGTGCTATTTAAAAAATTATGAAAGTGATATGCCCCAAATATACTAACCCTAAAACAATTCATCTACCGTAATGGAGTATCAAGGAGCAGCCACGATCAAGGCCATTATTGCCCAAGGGCAGCTGTTCTTAAGGAGTCAACTCCATGCACACTAGAGCGATCCACGCCCGTGCCATTAACAGCTATCATCAGTTCCCTAAAGGCCAGAGCGATTCATGCCCACGCCATAACTAGCCAATAAATGGTTATACCCCCTCGGGTCAACTCTAACCACTATAAGAAGGGACACGAGGAAGAGGCCAAGGTAAGTCATTCAGCACCCATTCTTACTGTTGCATTTAGCCTCTCTGAAGCATTTCCTTTACTTAGGCATCGAAGTGATTCCCCGAAGTACACCCTGGGTCCTCCAAGCCTTTTTCCTTTTCCCCTTTTCAGGTTAATGGAAGTCAGAGAGCAGTCCCGCTGGTCACCGCCGATCTTATCTCGCAATAGTTGGAGTTGTCTGTGGGAACTTGCTTCGGAGAGATACTCAACTTGCTCTCAACCTTCGACGTTCAAAAAAATGCCAACCACCTGCAGCTCTAGCTCCAGTCCTGCCGCCGGAAAAGAGTCGCCCCAGTCCATTCACTCCACACCCACACAACCTTCGAGAGTCACCAGAGAAGAATTCCTTGTCTTCCAAAAGAAAGTGGAGGATATGTTCAACCTGCTCTTACAGTAAAAGAGTCAGGAATGGCATGTGCCCGACCAACAACAGGCGAGTCCCGATCCAACCAAGAAAGCAGATAAGCCAAAGGAGAGTGAGGAAAAAACCCACCTCACTAAGAAGGTAGAAGACGCAAATAGCATAGGTATGAACGAGCAGAGATCCACTGAGTTGGAAGAAAGGATTAAAAAAATAGACCAAATAAAGAAGATGATGAAATAAGGCAAGACTAACCCCTTCTATAGGGAAGCTTCTCTAGGATCTTCAGAGCCGCCATTCACTAGAGAAGTGATGGAGGTTCCACTACATAGCAAACTCAAAATGCCGACCTTTGAAAGGTACGAGGGTCTGTCCAACCCGATCGATCGCCTGGACACCTTCAGGGTGTTGATGTAGTTGCAAGACACTCCTGATGCCAACATGTGCCGAACTTTTGCAGCAACCCTCGAAGGTAGTGCTAAGGATTGGTACCAAACCCTATGTCATTCCTCGAACCCGCAGGTGGGTCCTAGGTGTGAGTTTAAGTAACCTAACCTGTCTCTGTATCAATTTAAACATACATGATACAATACAAATAAGAGGGTCCGACCCCATGGGGTACACAGTTGCCCTATATACATACTCATACCAATCCATACTCATTAGATATGCAGCGAAATATGGTCTTTTATACATAAACAAGATCATACCAGAGTCTATACAAACTAGGACATACATTCCCATAATTACAACACATACCCCAGGTGTCTATAAACTATCCTGACAACCTGGATACCAAAACTCGTACCTAAAAGGTACTAGCAGTAGCTACGACACCCCTTACTTCCGGATGCTAGGATGCTACTTACCGCTACCTGAAGGACCTGAAAAACATTGTACGTACATTCGGGGTGAGATACCTCTTAGTAAGGAAGAAAACAGTTTATATCAGTGTGTGGCATACCGGTGTCATTTTACATACTTCATACCACTATACATACGATGCAGTTTGAAACAATTCGTACAGTTTCATACAATTCCATATAGTTCTAGTATTTTCAGAAAACCATTCCAGTTCATACGATACCAAAACATACATACATACATACGGTCAGTGTTGTCACACTAGTTTGCAACTACACAAGGTCACCTCGTCTCACAGCAATTACATTGCTACATACGTAACTACGCTGCGACGATCAAGGCCCAATAGTGATTACATTGCTCCATACACAGCTACACAAGGTCACCTAGTCTCACATCGATTACATTGCTACATACACAACTACAATGCCACGAATTAGGCCCAATAGTGATTACATTGCCACATACACAACTACACAAGGTCACCTAGTCTCACAGCGATTACATTGCTACACATACAACTACGAAGCGACGACTCAGGCCCACAGTGATTACATTGCTACATACGCAACAACATAAGGTCACCTAGTCTCACAACGATTACATTGCCACATGCACAACTACGTTGCGACGACCTAGGCCCACAATGATTACATTGCTACATACGGTGTAGAACACACCCTTCGGTAACCAGCCGGAACATACTGGTGATATTTCACACCCCGGATATAAAGGCGGCCACTCTCGCCCACGGTGGTTAACCGATACATGGCTGTTTTACAAACCCCTAGAATCATTTTGTAACTCACGTCCCTATACATTTCAGCGTACGGTAATTAGCTTCCACATAACTGTTTTACAAATACTTGGAACAAATACATACAACAATACATACCACACTTATTTGGTTTACAGTAAATCATATCATTTACAATTTCAAGTATACAGTTTATGCAAATATGGATTATGGTCACCTCAACAATATAGTTTTAACACAACCAACAGTTTTCCAAACAAAATAGAGATGATACTTGAAATCCCCAATTTTCCTGAAAAACTATAACCAGAAAATCTCCGCATTTTTACCCTATAGATTTCCCCAAATAAGTAGTCAAAACATACATATGATCGTAGCCTACAAGCTTACCGATCCTAATTTCGAAAATGAACTGATATAAACAGAATCCCCTTACCTTAACCCGAATTCCAACTACGAACTGGGACTCCAAAACCTACAAACCACAGTACAATTCATGCTTACAATCCGTACTACTACACATATACCGAATCAGAAATGAAAACCGAGTCTTACCTCAATTTTAGCCCGAAACCTGAAATCCTCCGAAACGAGATTTCGATCCGTTTGAAATGTAGAGAATCCTTCACTGATCCTCGCAGTAACTTCGGATTTGTGATTCAGGCGACAAACGGCGAAGCAATCGAGAAGAGAGAGAGAGAAAGCTTCAAATCCTAGAGAGAGACAGAGAGGAAAACCATAATTTAGCCAAGAAGAAACAACAAATATCCTTATAAAGACCTTTGACCCAGATAGATTCGTCGACTAATTGTGTCCTTGTCGATGAATTCTTCACTAGCCTCGTCGACGAGCCAAATATTTCAACTTTTTTCCTGAACTCCTCGGCATCTTCTCATCGAAGAGCCTCTGAATTTCGTCGATGAGAAGCCTTCCACCTTCGTCGACGAATTATGGCCTCATCGAAGAAATCTACGAAATTCCATTTTTACCCCTCTTTTACATAATTAACCCACATCTCCCGGTTCGGGTTCTTACAACCTCCCCTCCTTACAAAAATTTCGTCCTCGAAATTTGCCATCTCTCATTCATATACTCATACATACCATCACACATACGTACCACTATAGACCGAAATTGGCGGCCATTACAGCATAGCCCCATCACAATCCATACATACATACTCTGAGGTGAAACGGTGGTCATTTATACACAACCCCATTACGATACGTAAATACATACTCTAGAGAAGACGGCGGCCATTTATACGCAGCCCCGTTACGATACATACTTACATACTCTAGAGACTATGGCGGCCATTTATACGTAGCCCCGTTACAATACATACATACATTTCCTTACTTATGGCTGAGGAATACCATGGTCATATACATACATGGTCTCAAGAGCTTACAATACCACAAGACCCTCCCAGAGACTAACCACACAATACTAATATGATAACAAAGGTTTACATACATACATACATACTCATACCACCCTGTTATCCAACTACTACTCAGAATAACTACGGATACTTCCGACGTATTTCCGTTTCCAGTTCCCAAGAAGCTTCCTCAACCTCATTGTTTCTCCACAATACCTTTACCAATGGTATTACTTTGGTACGAAACTTCTGAACTTTACTGTCTAGAACCTAAACAAGTATCTCCTCATACGCTAAAATATCCTCAATTTCCAACTCATCATAACTGATAACATAAGATGGATCCAACATGTAACTTCTCAGCATGGATACATGAAACACATCGTGGACCCTCGAGAGTGCTGGGGGTAGTGCAACTCTTTTGGCAACCGGACCCACTCACTCAATGACCTCAAATGGTCTAATGTACCTCGGGCTCAAGTTGCCCTTCCTTCCGAATCTCATCACTCCCTTCATCGAAGCGATTCTAAGGAATACTTTGCCCCCTACCTCAAACTCCAACTCACGGCGGCGAACATCCGCATAACTCTTCTACCGACTCTGAGCCGATCTAATCCTCTCTCGGATCAAACCTACCTTCTCAGATGCCTGCTATAGGAGTTCAGGTCCTAAAACCTGACATTCACCAACCTTATTCCAATACAAAGGAGATCGACACCTCCGACCATACAAAGCCTCGAATGGTGTCATCCCTATACTAGCCTAGAAGCTATTGTTATAAGCAAACTCCACTAGTCACAAAAACTAAATCCAACTACCACTGAAGTCCAATACACAAGCCCGTAACATATCCTTCAAGGTCTGTATTGTCCTCTCCGACTGTCCATCAGTTTGGGGGTGAAACACTGTACTGAAAGTAAGCTTCATCCCCAGTGCTTCCTGTAAGCTCTTCCAAAATTGAGAAGTAAACCTCGGATCCTGATCTGAAACGATGGACATTGGTACCCCGTGCATTCTCACAATCTCATGCACGTACATATTAGCTAGCCTACTCAAAGGGTAGCTAACCTTCGTCGGTACAAAGTGAGCAGATTTCGTCAACCTGTCCACAATTACCCAAATAGCATTCTACCTGTGAAGCGCTGGCGGCAAACCAGTAACAAAGTTTATGGAAATATGCTCCCATTTCCACACTGGAATAGGCAAAGGCTGCAACGGCCCTTCCGACCTCTGATGTTCAGCTTTCACCTGCTGACACGTCAGACACTGCTCCACAAATCGGGAAATATCCCTCCTCATACCACTCCACCAGAAAGACTCGTGCAAATCCCGATCCATCTTCGTACTACCCGGATATACCGTATACAAAGAACGATGCGCTTATTCCAGAATCTTCTTTATGATCTATATCGCGACGTCCCGGGAGCGCGTGTGCCCCAGGTGGCGAAATAAAAATCATTTTAATATTCAAGGAAAATATGGAATGTCGGAGTCGCCACTAACCTTTAGTGCGGTTAGAACACATGATTACTACCCCATTAGGGGTAGAATTGGTCTACATTACCAGAGTTAGGCTCGGGAGTTCGGTTACGCGAGGGGAAGGTACAAGCACCCCCTACGCGCCCATTCTTACGAACGGTACCTAATTAATTTGAAATTATCCCTAAGTTAATCTAATAAGTCTTTAAATTATTCCTTTTTATGAATTTATAAATACATGTAAAAAATAAATAAATAAATAAATATATACATATATATATATTCCCTCAGAGCTTAGGGTACGTGAAGCCCAAAGGCTAATACCCCCTGCAATTAAATCATAGGGATTAAAATCAAAAATATTTAAGAAAATACGCTCCCAAAAATTGTAAATAGAATTTTTATAGGAAAATACTAATATGGGAGGTTTTAATATATGGTAATAGAGTAATAAGCAACTCACAATTACTAAGATATCATGCATGTCAAAATAAGTAATTAGATACCATATCACTGTATATATATTAATATACTAAGGACACTACGATAAATCTCATCACATAGAAATACTATAATGCTATCACTATATACATCAAAAGGGTAAAAATGCCATATAGGCTTAGATCCTAAAAATTCTAAAAATACCATCAACAATGTGAGTTCATCAAAGCCCTAAGATATATACGCAATTAACATAGCAATAGGGAAAAACCCAAGGTATACGGTAATAAATGCAACAATACTAATAATCCAAAAGATACCATATCAACAAAATCATAATAATAGTTCAATACATACAATATTAACATGAAGTAACCGAAGCCCTAATATATTATAACAATAATACACTACTTGTAACTATAACACAACCAATATGTATATATGTATATATATATCATAGCACATAATTACCAATGATAAATGCTACTAGAATAATCAGGTGTATACATCATTATATTAATAACAATATAAGCCCTATATAACTTTAATCTGATCCTAAACGATAATATCCAATAATAGGGAAGAAATCAAACCCTAAAAAGGGAATCAATGTATAACAATATGGAAACAATAAATACACATATATGATAATATAAAAATAGTCAATCTATGGAAATCAATACGTGATAAAATGGAAACTCTATAAATCCAAATAAGGAAACCCTAAACATGAATATGAAATTTAATACATACCCTAAATATAACAAAAGTATAAACTTGAAGATTAAAACGAATTTTCATTGTAACACTTCTACAACAATAATAATGTTCATTAAATAATATGCACAACCAAAATACAAACTAACAAATTTTAAGGACCCTACAACAATGGGAACCAAAAATATAGACATGGGTATTAAATATCAAAACAATTAAAAATATAGACATGGGTATATATATATATATATACATATTATCTACAATATAACAATAATAAGGGTAATTCACAACAATAAATAATAAATATTAAACAAAAAAAAAACTACCATGCAATATAAGTACAATAATAATAATGCTACACACAACGATATAATATAAATACTAACATAATAATATTACTAATAATAATATCATAACATTACAGTTGACAACAAAACACAAACAATACCAATATATTATTAATAGTAATAAACAGGGGATAATAATATTCATATGATCAAAATAAAATAAATAAATAAATAAAGTATTAACACTGACAATATATATATATATATATATACTTACACATGCACGTGTGTGACAACATGCACAGTAAACGTGTGTGAGTTGTGTGTTCGTGGTGTGTGTGTGGGTTAGTGGGTGTGTGTCAATAGGTGGAAGGAACTCACAGTAGGGGTTGGAGGCTGGCCGTGCGGTGGCTAGGGCTGGATTTGCAGGAGTTGGTACGGGTCTGGGTTTGCAGGAACTGGGTTGTAGTCGGAGTTTAAGACCGGAGCTGGGTGCGGTGATGGAAACGACGACGAGTAGCGTGAGAGATGATGACGGCGAGTATGAGTAGCACGAGTTGATGGGGCGGCCGGAGTGGGGCGATGCTGGTCTGCGGGGAGTGACGACAGAGAACCGAGACTGGACTCGGCCGAGGTTGACGGAGCTGTTGCCAGTGGTGGCTACTGGCAGAGGCGGCAAGGGGAGGCCACCGGTGACTGTTCACGGCGTGGACTGGAGGGGCTGCTCGTGGTCGCCGGAGTTGCAGTGGTGACTAGCGTTGCAGCGGGGGCCGAGGAAGATGGTGCTGTAGGAGTCCGCTGGTGCTGCAAATCTGTGGGAACTGAGGGGGCAGCGGGAGAAACAAAGAGCAGAGGGGGAGAAGAGAGAATGAGATTTGAGGAGAGTCGGAGATGAGAGAGGCTAGGGTTGCTGGGTTTGATGCAGCTGGGAGTGGCTGTGTGTGAATGAGAGTGAGATTGAGGGTTTGGAGATGGTGGCGAGGGAGATGAGAGGCGGGGTTTTTTTTTTCTTTTGGTTTCCGGCTCCCCTCTCTTATAAAAATAATTTTTGAAAAAAAAACCCTAAAAACATTTCCTTTTTCCGTTTTTGGTATTTTTCTTTTTTTGGAAATAATATATACTACTATTATGGTTATAAGGAAATAAATATTATAATAATAATAATAATAATAATAATAAAATAACAATAATAATAATAATAGTAATACATATATTGGGCCTGGGTAAAAATGGGGTGTCTACAATCTACTCGTATTTTGGAACACACAGCCTAGTCCCAAATCTCAACACACCCCTGTCAGAGATGTTAAAATTCGCAACCAAACCCTACTATATTTTCTCCACAATCTCAGCTAACTCTGCATCATTAGCCTACGCGGCTTTAATACGCTCATACAAGGTCGGCTGAATCACTAAGCTAGCAATGAAAGCCTGATGATCACCGAACACCATTTCCACGCCAAGGCTTTCCGAGTCTCGCCTGACATGATGCTGAGTTACAACTGCAGATACTGCTGCATGTTCTAACTTCCAACTCAACGCATCTGCTACCTCATTATCTTTTCTTGGGTGATAACTAATCGTGCAATCGTAGTCCTTAATCAACTTTAGCCACAGCCTCTGCCTCATATTCAGCTCCTTCTGCGTGAAAAAGTACCTGAGGCTTTTTTGGTCAATGAAAATCTCACACTGAACACCATACAGGTCGTGTCACCAGATTTTTAAGGCATAAACAACAGCAGCTAACTCTAAATCATGCGTAGGGTAATTCTTATCATACTCTTTAAGTTGCCAAGAAGCATAAGCTACCACCTTACCCCATTGCATAAGCACACACCCCAAACCCTTCAGGGACGCGTCACTATAAATCACAAAACCCCCATTCCCCGAAGGAATGGTCAATACTGGAGCAGTAACAAGCCAGTGTTTCAACTTGAGAAAACACTGCTCACAATCACTAGTCTAGTCAAACTTCACTCCCTTCTTAATCAATCGTGTTATAGGTCCTGAAAATTTAGAGAATCCCTCCACGAACCGACGAGAGTAACCCGCCAGTCCCAAAAAACTCCGAACCTCCTACACACTCTTCGGTCTAACCTAGTCAACCACAGCTTCAATCTTGCTAAGATCAACAGAGATACCGCCTTTAGACACCACATGGCCTAAGAACGCGACCTAATTCAACCTGAATTCACACTTCTTTAGCTTAGCATACAGCTTCTTCTCCCGCAGAATCTGTAGTAGCAACCTTAAATGGTACTCATGCTCTTCTGAACTCTTCGAATATACCAAAATATCATCGATGAACACCCCTACGAACTGATCCAGGTACTCATGAAATACCCTGTTCATCAGATGCATAAACATTTTTGGCGCATTGGTTAACCCAAACGGCATAACCAAGAATTCATAATGGTCGTATCTAGTCTGGAAAGCAGTCTTCACTACATCCTTAGATCTATCATTCACCTGATGATACCCTAACCATTGATCGATCTTCTAAAAGACCTGCGTTCCTTGCAACTGGTCAAAAAGATCATCTATACGAGGCAAAGGGTAACGGTTCTTCACCGTCACTTTGTTGATCTCACAGTAGTCAATGCACATACGCATCGATCCGGAGCTCCCCAGGGCAAAACACTCAAACGAATAAAACCCTGGTCCAGTAGTTCCTCCAACTGCTCCTTCAACTCTCGAAGTTCCACTGGAGCCATTCAATACGGAGCTTTAGAGATCAATGCCTTGCCAGGCAGCAACTCTATCGCAAACTCCACCTCACGATCCGGAGGTAAACCGAGTAAGTCGTCTGGAAACACATCCGGAAACTCATTCACCACCCGAATATCCTCGAGTCTCAACTCATCCCGCGACGGTTCCTTCACGCAGGCTAGGTACCCCTGACAACCATCCAAGAATAACCTCCTCGCCTGTAATGCCGATAGACTCTGTGGTGTCGAACGCACACATGATCCCACGAACTCATACTTTTGCTTCCCAGGAGGTCTGAACACTACTACCTTTTTACGACAATCAATCACCGCATAGTTAGAGAACAACCAATCCATTCCCAGTATGACATCGAAACCCGACATGTCGTATACTACAAGATTTGCTGATAGCAGTCTCTCCTGACTCACAACTGGGCAGTTTCCTAACATCTTACTACAAATCTTACACTCCCATTCGGTGTAGTCACAGACAACATCTCCTTCATCACACAAGTTTCCACCTCACACAACTTCACAAAACTAGCAGATATGAACGAATGGGTTGCCCCCGAATCAAACAAAACAACAGCTCTATTCAAAAGCAATAACATGGTACCTGTCATCACGTTCCCAGTGTGTTCTGCATCTATTGGAGTAAGTGAATCTACTCTCGCCGGAGCCGTGGTTGCCTAGTAGTTCCCTCGAGGCATCTGATTACTCCCACGATTTTGGCTCTATGCAGGCATATCCTTCCTCAATTCCTGGCAGCTCTTTGCCATGTGGCCCGACTTGCCACAGTTGTAGCAAACACCCCAGAAGGGCTGACACTCACCCTCGTGCCATTTACGGCACTTAGCACACGGTGTGGAGGATGGATCCCCCTGAGAACTCTGCCGCTCGGTGTTCCGCCGATAACCAGGGTTGTAATTCTTCTTCTTCTTCCACTGACTCTGTCGAGGACCACTCTGAGGACCAGAAGATACTGGCCTCTTCCCCTAAACTTGCATTATCTCATCTCCCCGAAGGTCAGTCTCAACTATGGTGGCTTTATCCACCAGGACAAAGAACTCACGGATTTGCAGCATCCCCACAAAATGGAAAATTTCCTTCCTTAGACCCCTCTCAAACCTCCGAGCCTTCTCATGCTCATTCGGAACTAAGTACGGTGCAAATCGATACAACTCGATAAATCTAACAGTATACTTCTGCACCATCAAAGTTCCCTGTGTCAGGCTAAAAAACTCATCGGCCTTCGCATCCCGAGTGGAGACCGGAAAGTATCTCTTGAAAAATACCTCTTTAAAACGGCCCCACGTCATACCATATGGACCAGCTTTCTGCCTCTCAACCAGGCTCACTGCCCTCCACCATTGCCCTGCCTCCCCAGTCAGCTAGAAGGTAGCGTACAAACCCTTCTGCTTCTCAGTGCAATGGAGGACTTCCAAAATCCTCTCGATCTTTTCGACCTAGTCCTCCACCACTATCGGATCCAGTCCTCTCGTAAATTTCGGAGGGTGCATGCATGTGAACCTCTCGATGGTACACCCCGCATCAGTAGGAGAGCTCTCGCGTCTCCTAACACTCCGCCCAATTTCTCGGATCACCTGTCTTGCTAAACCACGAGACACAGAAGGAGACTCATCACTTGCCATCTCCTGGAGCTACTCTCCAAGTTATTATCCTTGGGCTCCATTTTGAAGATAGAATAGGAATCGGTTAGAATTCCTATATCGTACACAGTTAACACAATCATACACCTAATCATGTCAACCATTACTCTCACAGGTCTAAGCCTATCCCGTCACACTGACATGAAAGTCGTCAATGGTCTGCCCTTCCTTTATTGGAATCGTCATCCCAGAAAAAACATGAATACCGCCGATAAATCCTGGTTTAGCAACAGAACAATCCTCAACCAACACTACCCATTTCCTACATCCTATACTCTGGTATGTACACGTCAATACTCCTAACCAAGTCTGCAAGACCTAACAACCTGGTTAACTCTGATACCAAACTGTCACGCCTCGAACTCGCAAGTGGGTCTTAGGTGTGAGTTTAAGTAACCTAACCTGTCTCTGTATCAATTTAAACATACATGATACAATACAAATAAGAGGGTCCGACCCCATGGAGTACATAGTTACCCTATATATATACTCATACCAATCCATACTCATCATATACGCAGTGAAATACGTATTTTATACATAAACAAGATCATACCAGAGTCTATACAAACTAGGACATACATTTCCATAATTACAACACGTACCCCAGGTGTCTATAAACTATCTTGACAACTTGGATACCAAAACTTGTACCTAAAAGGTACTAGCAGTAGCTACTATACCCCTTACTTCCAGATGCTAGGATGCTACTTACCGCTACCTGAAGGACTTGAAAAACATTGTACGTACATTCGGGGTGAGACACCTCTCAGTAAGGAAGAAAACAGTTTATATTAGTGTGTGGCATACCAGTGTCATTTTACATACTTCATACCACTATACATACGATGCAATTTGAAACAATTCATACAGTTTCATACAATTCCATACAGTTCTAGTATTTTCAGAAAACCATTCTAGTTCATATGATACCAAAACATACATACATACATACAAACATACGGTCAGTGTCGTCACACTAGTTCGCAACTACACAAGGTCACCTCGTCTCACAGCGATTACATTGCTACATATGCAACTACCCTATGACGATCAAGGCCCAATAGTGATTACATTGCTCCATACGCAACTACACAAGGTCACCTAGTCTCACATCGATTACATTGCTACATACGCAACTACAATGTAACGAATTAGGCCTAATAGTGATTACATTGCCACATACACAACTACACAAGGTCACCTAGTCTCATAGCGATTACATTGCTACACATACAACTACGAAGCGATGACTCAGGCCCACAGTGATTACATTGCTACATACGCAATTACACAAGGTCACCTAGTCTCACAACGATTACATTGCCACATGCACAACTACGCTACGACGACCTAGGCCCACAGTGATTACATTGCTACATATGGTGTAGAACACACCATTCGGTGACCAGCCAAAACATACTGGTGATATTTCACACCCCAGATATAGAGCTGGCCACTCTCGCCCATGATGGTTAACCGATCCTGATTTCGAAAATGAACTGATATAAATAGAATCCCCTTACCTTAACTCGAATTCCAACTATGAACCGGGACTCTAAAACCTACAAACCACAGTACAGTTCATGCTTACAATCCCCACTACTACACATATACCGAATCAGAAATGAAAATCGAGCCTTACCTCGATTTTAGCCCAAAACCCGAAATCCTCCGAAACGAGATTTCAATCTGCTAGAAACGTAGAGAATCCTTCACTGATCCTTGCAGTAACTTCGGATTTGCGATTCAGGTGACAATCGGCAAAGCAATTGAGGAGAGAGAGAGAGAGAGAGAGAACTTCAAATCCTAAAGAGAGGGAGAGAGAGAGAGAGAGAGAGAGAGAGAGAGAGAGAGAGAGAGAGAGAGGAAAACAATAATTTAGCCAAGAAGAAACTACAAATATCCTTATAAAGACCTTTGACCCAGGTAGATTCGTCAACGAATTATGTCCTCGTCGATGAATCGGTAGCCTCGTCGACAAGCCAGATATTTCAATTTTTTCCTGAACCCCTCGGCATCTTCTCATCGACAAGCCTCTGAATTTCATCGACGAAATCCTTCCACCTTCGTCAACAAATTATGGCCTCGTCGACAAAATTTATGAAATTCCATTTTTACCCCTATTTTACATAATTAACCCATGGTGATCTTTGGAGGATCCGCTAGTGGCGGGGATAGCAGAGGTGCTTGTAAAAGATATGCTAAGCAGGTACTCTAACTGGAGAGAAGAGAACCAACCAACAAAAGGAAAAAACAAGAAGATGCTATCATTTTTGACAACGAAGACGACGCAGGAGTGCAACAACCACATGACGACGCACTAGTAGTCTCCCTGCTGGTGGAAAAGTACAAAGTGAGATGTGTGTTGATAGATAATGGGAGCTCGGCCAACATTATGTTCTGGTCGATGCTCGAGGGAATAAATATTGCAAATAATGACTTAAACCAATCTCAACCCCCCTGGTCGGGTTCGGAGGGGATATAGTTCATCCCATAGGAACAATCACACTCCTGACAACAATGGGGACGACCCCGCAACAAGTCACTTCCCTGACGAAATTTCTAGCGGTCAACCGGCCATTAGTATACAACATTACTAGGCCGCCCCCTGCTCAATGCGGCTCAAGCCGTAACATCTACGTATCACCTTAAGATGAAGTTCCGTACTCCGCACGGGACAGAGGTGGTTAAGGGAGATCAAGCAATGGCTCGGAATTGCTACGTAATGACCCTAAAAGGGAAGATGGAAGCAAGGGAGACCTTGACTGTAGAAGACCTAGAAATGAGGGGAGAGTACTCTCAAATTAGCACATTGGATGAAGACATCACACGCTTACCCCTAAATGGCAATCAGGTGAGGTGCGTGTAGATTGGTAGTCGCCTACCTGACACTTTGAGAGCAGAACTAAGTGGGCTATTGAGCGAATTCACAGACGTGTTTGCTTGGTTGGCCAAAGATATGCCAGGTATTGACCCTACAATCATGGAGCACAAGCTGTAGGTAGACCCCAACCATAAGCCTGTAAAGAAGAAGAAAATGAGCTTTGTGATGGAGCAAATCAAAGTGATTGATGAAGAAGTGACGAAGCTAGTGCAAGCCAAATTTGCCAGGGAGGTCAACTATCCAGAGTGGTTGAGCAACGTGGTTCTAGTAAGGAAGTCGAATGGGAAGTGGCGCACCTGCATAGATTTCACATACTTGAATAAGGCATGTCAGAAGGATAGCTTCCCTCTCCCCCTAATTGATCATCTGGTGGATTCGACCTCTGGGCATGAGCTTCTCAACTTTATAGACGCGTACTCAGGATACAATCAAATCCCAATGCATCGAGCTATTGAGAAGAAAACATCCTTTATCACCGAGAGAGGGCTATATTGCTACCGAGTAATGCCCTTCAGATTAAAGAACGCAGGAGCAACATACCAAAGGTTGGTGAATAGGATATTTAAAGATCAGCTCGGGAAAATGATGGAGGCATACGTAGACGACATGTTGGTGAAGAGCTTAAAAGCAGAGGAGCACCGCAAAGATCTGAGGGAGACATTTGAACTATTGCGCAGGTACCAAATGAAACTAAACCCTTCAAAGTGCGTGTTTTGTGTCTCTGCGGGGAAGTTTCTTGGGTTCATGGTGACGCATAGAGGGAAAGAACCCAACCCGGACAAAATAAGGGTGCTATTAGAAATAGAGGCCCCTCGAACGAAGAATGAGATCTAAATCTTGACAGGAATGATAGCCTCCCTCGGCAGATTTGTTGTCACACCCCGAACCCGAAAATGGGACCCAGGGGTGATTTAGTAACCTAACATGTCCCTGTATCATACAAAATCCATGACACAGCACCATGAATGAGGGTCCGACCCCGTGGGGTTCCCAAGCACCCTACACACATCCATATACAAACTATATACACAGTAAAAAAAGATCATTCTACACATACATGTCTTGTACCATACCAGAGTCTATACAAAAGAAACTAGGATCCATAATACAACATAAACCCGGGTATCAGCCAAAACCAAAAAAGACAACCCAATCCAATCCTAGTACTTACCCAACTACCTCCCGGAGTACACCGATCACTACGCTCCCACACCAAATGTAAGAACCCGAAATATGAAAAATGGGTTTAAATATTAAGAGAGGGGAAAAATTGGAAATTGCCGGGTCAAAGGGCTATAAAAGGAAATTTCCTTTGCTTCTTCATTAAGAAAACTCAAATATCTCTCTATCTCTCTCTCTCTCTAAACCTCTCCCTACTCTTTCTCTCAAGAAGTCTTCACCGATCATTAACGGAATCAGAAAAACGGAAGCTACCACAAGGATCGTGGAAGGATTCTCTATAACTTCTATGGATCGGAATCTCGTTTTGGAGACTTTTGGGTTTCGACGTAAAATCGAGGTAAGGCTCCGTTTTTAATTCTGATATGGTAGATTTGTAGGTAACTGTCTTGTGAACATATTCTGTACTGTGATTTGTAGGTTTTGGAGCTCGATTCACTATTAAGGGACCTTGGAGTTCGGGATTTACTTATAGGGTTAAGGTAAGGGGAACTATGTTTATATTGGTTATTTTTGAAATCGGACTCGGTGGAACTGTGGTCCATAGTCCTGTGTGTGTTTTGACTACTCATTTGGGGGGATCTAACAGGGAAAACTATAGGTTTTTTATTATTATAGTTTTGGGAAAAAGGGGGTGACGAGCTGAATCCCGGGTTTTGTTGAAAATCAAGTATATGTGTGATTTATACTGTGATATTGGGATGGTCATGCCTTGACTTTGTTTAAATTGTATTTTTTTGGAAAACCATGATTTAGATTACCAAATGAGTGTGGTTTGTTTGGTTATATAAGCATGCATGTGTGTGTGATATGTTGAAATGCTAGTAAGAACGCGGTTCCGAAATTGTCCCAAGTACTAAGAGTGTCCGGCTCTATATCCGAGGGCGTGTTATCGCCTGCCATGTAGGCAAGAGTGTCCAGCTCTATATCCAAGGGCGTGAGCCTATTCCGGAAGATTAGGCTGAAGGGTGTGGATCCACCAATTTAGCGCCGATACGATACCATGGGAGTCGGGGACTAGCCATGTGCCGGTGGTGCCATGTTCGCGGGTTGGCAATGGGCCAACGTCGTATGTCGCTGGCCGATTTCGGACCGAAGAGTGTGACGACACTAAGGATTACTGATCATGTGTATGTATTGTGACGGAGCTGTGTATAAATGGTCGTCGTATGTGTGCATGTATGCACTGTGTAAATTAGTACTGAAATGCATTTAACTACGTGTATGTTGTATCATGATAACACTCAAATGCCACACACCGATATAACCTGTGTTCTTCCTTACTGAGAGGTGTCTCACCCTTACTGTACGTACATTTTTACAGGTCCTTCGGGTAACCGGAACTAGCGTCCTTGTGTAGGGAGCGTAGTGGCCAGTGTATTGCGTTAGCACTTGGGTAAGTGCTAGGACTGTAGTTTTGTTGGGTTGCCATTTTGAGTTTTATTTGGGCACCCAGTTTGTACGTTTTGTTAGAGCCATGTTCTGCTATTGTATAGACTCTGGTATGGTACTGCATATGTTGATATAAAATGACTTTTTCCGTTGGGTATATGTTTGTGATTGGATGTGTTTAGGGTGCCTAGGAACCCCACGGGGTCGGACTCTCATCCAGTGTACTGTATTTGTAATGATTTGTATGATACAGGGACAGGTTAGGTTACATTCTCACCTCTGGGTCCCATTTTGGGGTTCGGAGCGTGACACCAGAACGCTAGTTTTAGTTACTCGAAAGACTTGTAAAATATGTACGTACAGCAGGGGTGAGACACCTCTCAGTAAGGAAGAATCAGGTTATATCGGTGTGTGGCATATGTGTGTTATCATGACATACTAACATGCATAGTTCAACAATCAAAACAGTTTAAACCAGTTCCAATATTGTCACAAAACAAACAATAAAATCTGGTGTCGTCACACCCTTCGGCTCAAAGCTGAACTGTCTGGTGGTATTTCACACCCTTCTGTAAAAACTGACGATCTGGTGATATCTCACTCCGTTCGGCAAACGCCGGCAGTTTCTTGATATTTCACATCCTTCAACAAATGCCAATGCCCCCGGTAACCTAGCATAGCATCAGCCCATAGAATTGAACCAGTGTAGATCTAGTGTTCACACACCCTTCGGCAAAAGTCGGCCGATCTAGTGGTATTGCGCACTCTTCGGCAAAAGCCGAATTTCAAAACCTGGAACAATTCGAAACCCCGTTCCTATTTCACCAAAACACAACTCATGCATGCTCATATAACCAAACAATTCTACACCCATTTGGTAATCAAAAATCATGATTTTCTAAACATATACAGTTTAAACAAGTCAAGGCATGACTATCCCTATAACACAACATATATCACAATATATTTATGATTTTTCAACAAAACCAGGGATGCAGCCCGTCGCCCCCTTTTTCCCAAAACTGTAACATGAAAAACCCATAATTTTTACCCATTAGATTCCCCCAAATGAGTAACCAAAACGCACACAGCACTGCGAATCACAATTCTACTGAGTCTAATTTCAAAAATTACCGACATAAACTGAATCCCCTTACCTTTCCCCAAATGACAAATCTCGAACTATACGACCCCTAATTAGCAAACCGAGTTCCCAAAACCTATAAACCACAGTATAAAATATGCTCACAACCCTGTTCTCTATAGAACTACCGAAAACTTCTAAAACGAAGATCCGATCCATAGATCTTGTAGAGAATCCTTCCCTGATCCTCGTGGTAACGTCGGATCAACAATTCCCGCATCGTACGATGAAGAAATCTGGAGAGAGAGAGAGAGAGAGAGAGAGAGAGAGTATGTTGAGTTTCAGAGAGAGAATTTTAGATTGCTTAGCTTGGAAGAAAAGGAAATGGATATTTATAGCCCTTTAACTCGACCGCCCTCGTCGACAAGATGGCATCTTCGTCGATGAGGCACTGAAGATAATTTGTCGATGAGACAATGGCCTCGTCGACAAGCCTGAGATTCCTAATTTCCTAAAACCTCTCAGCTTCTCCTCGTTGACGAGCCTCTACATTTCGTCGCCAAGTAACAGAAGGCCTTCGTCGACGAACTCTGGCTTCGTCGACAAAACTTGCTCAATTACCATATTACCCTTTTCTTCATTAATTTAACCATATATCATGGTTTGGGTTCTTACAACCTTCCCTCCTTACAAAGAATTCATCCTCGAAATTTGCAATCTCTCATTCGAGAACTCATTCACACAATCAAACATATACACTCCAATCTAGAAAGAACCGATAACCACTATAACACAGCCTCATCACAATATATACATACCCCTAATTATGGCGAAGGAATACCGTGGTTACATACATAAACCGTCTCAAGAGTTCACAATAACATACACTCCCAACGACTAACCACCTCTCCCAACCCAAAGTAGGGTATTACACACATATACTCAGAACAACTATGGATACTTATGGCATATCTCTGCTTCCAATTCCCAAGAAGCTTCCTCAACCTCGTGATTCCGCCACAATACTTTCACTAACGGTATGTCCTTGGTGCGTAGCTTCTGAACTTTATGGTCCAGAATCTGAATAGGTACCTCCTTGTACGCTAAAGTATCCCCAATTTCCAAGTCCTCGTAATTAATAACATGTGAAAGATCCAACACGTACCTCCTCAACATGGATACGTGAAACACATCATGGACCCTCGAGAGTGTTGGGGGTAGTGCGATCCTATAGGCTAGCGGACCCACTCGCTCAAGAACCTCGAATGGTCCGATATACCTCGGGCTCATCTTACCCTTCTTCCCGAATCTCATCACCCCTTTCATTGGAGCGATCCTCAGAAATACCTTACCCCCCACCTCGAACTCTAACTCACGGCGGTGAACATCTATATAACTCTTCTGCCAACTTTGAGCTGATTTAATCCTATCCCAGATCAAACCCACCTTCTCAGACGCCTGCTGCACGAGTTCAGGTCTTAACACCTAGCGTTCACCAACCTCATTCCAATATAGAGGAGATCGAAACCTCCGACCATATAGAGCCTCGAATGGTGTCATCCCGATACTCGCTTAGAAGCTATTGTTATAGGTGAACTCCACCAGTGGCATAAACTGTATCCAACTACAATCGAAATCTAACACACAAGCCCGTAACATATCCTCCCAGATCTGTATTGTCCTCTACAATTGTCCATCAGTCTGGGGGTGGAACGCTGTACTGAAAGTAAGCTTCGTCCCCAGTGCTTCCTGCAAGCTCGTCTAGAATTGAGAAGTAAACCTTGGGTCTATCTGACACAATGGACACCAGTACCCCGTGCATTCTAACTATCTCATGCACGTACATATCTGCTAGCCTACTCAAAGGGTAACTAACCTTCATCGGTAAAAAGTGAGCAGATTTCATCAACCTGTCCATGATCACCCAGATAGCATTTTGTCCGTGAAGTGCTGACAGCAATCTGGCCACAAAATCCATGGAAATATGCTCCCATTTTCATTCCGGAATAGCTAAGGGTTGTAATGGCCCTGCCAGCCTCTGATGTTCAACTTTCACCTACTGACACGTCAGACACTGCTCCATGAACTAAGTAATCTGCCTTTTCATACCACTCCACCAGAAGGTCTTGTGCAAATTCCGATACATCTTCGTACTACCCAGATGTACCATATACAACGAATGATGCGCTTCCTTTAGAATCATCCTTTTGATTTCATCATCGTTTGGAACACATAACTTGGTCCCAAATCTCAACACACCTCCCTCAGAGATGTTGAATTCCATAGCCAATCCCTGATGTACCTTCTCCACAACCTTTACTAACTCCACATCACTGGCCTACGCGGCTTTAATATGCTCAAATAAAGTCGGCTGGATCACCAAGCTAGAAATGAAAGCCTGATGATCACTAAACACTAACTCTATACCCAAGCTCTCCAGATCCCATCTAATGTGATGCTGAGTTACCACTGCAGATACAGCCGCATGTTCCAACTTCCAACTCAACGCATCGACTATCACATTAGCTTTCCCTAGGTGATAACTGATGGTGCAATTGTAGTCCTTAATCAGCTCAAGCCATCGTCTCTGCCTCGTGTTCAGCTCCTTCTATGTGAAAAAGTGCCTGAGGCTTTTGTGATCATTGAAAATCTCACATTGCACACCATACAAGTAGTTTCGTCAGATCTTTATTGCATATACAACGGCAGTTAACTCCAAATCATGCGTAGGGTAATTTTTCTTATATTCTTTCAGTTGCCAAGAAGCATACGCTACTATTTTACCCTACTACATAAGCACACATCCCAAACCTTTCAGAGACGCGTCGTTATAGATCACAAAACTACCATCCCCAGACGGAATGGTCAAAACTGGAGCACTAACCAATCGGTGCTTCAACTCTTGAAAACACTGCTTGTAATCACTGGTCCATTCAAACTTCACCCCCTTTCTGGTCAATCGAGTTAGAGGCCCAGACAACTTAGAGAATCCTTCTACGAACCGACGATAATAACCCGTCAGTCCCAGAAAACTTCAAACCTCCTGCACACTCGTCAACCTCACCCAGTCGACCACAGCTTCGATCTTGCTAGGATCAACTAAGATACCCCCACTCGATACCATATGGCCTAAGAATGCAACCTAATTCAACCAAAACTCATACTTCTTCAGCTTAGTATATAGCTTTTTCTCCCACATAATTTGTAATACTAACCTCGGATGGTTTTCATACTCTTCCAAACTCCTCGAGTATACCAAAATATCATCAATAAACACCACTACAGACTAGTCCATGTACTTATGGAAAACCCTATTCATCATATCCATGAACACTGCTAGAGCATTCGTCAACCCAAAAGGCATAACTAAGAACTCGTAGTGGTCATATCTAGTTCGAAAAGTAGTCTTCGCAACATCTTCAGATCGAACCCTCACCTGAAGATATCTTGACCGTAGATCGATCTTTGAAAAAGACCTGTGTTCCCTACAACTGATCAAAGAGATCATCTATACGAGGTAAAGGGTATCGATTCTTCACAGTCACCTTATTAATCTCACGGTAATCAATGCACATAGGCATCGACCCGTCCTTCTTCTTCACAAACAATACTAGAGCTCTCCAGGGCAAAACACTAGGTCGAATGAATCCCCTGTCCAGTAATTCCTACAACTACTCCTTCAACTTCTGAAGTTCCACTGGAGCCATTTGGTACGGAGCTTTAGATATCGGTGCCTTTCCAGGCAACAAATCTATCGCGAACTCCACCTCACGATCCAGAGGTAAATCGGGTAAATCTTCTGGAAACACATCCGGGAACTCGCTCACTACCAAAATATCCTTAAGCCTTAACTTGTCCTGCGACGGTTCCCTCACACAAGCTAGGTACCCCTGACATCCGTCCAATAGTAACCTCCTTGCCTATAGTACCAACAGAACCTGTGGCATCGAACGCACACACAATCCCCCAAATTCACACTATTGCTCCCTAGAAGCTTTGAAC
Organism: Malania oleifera; assembly: GCF_029873635.1. Classification (NCBI taxonomy): domain Eukaryota; kingdom Viridiplantae; phylum Streptophyta; class Magnoliopsida; order Santalales; family Ximeniaceae; genus Malania; species Malania oleifera. Next base: position 5,969,519 of record NC_080417.1, read on the forward strand.
ACTACCACCTTCTTACGACAATTGATCACAGCATAACTGGAGAATAACCAATCCATCCCCAATATGATACCAAATCCCGACATATCGTAAACCACAAGATTCGCTGGTAGCAACTTCCCCTGAATTACCACTGGGCAGTCTCTCAACATCCACCTACAGAATGATACATTCCTAGACGGTGTAGTTACACACAATCCTTCCTCCATGACTTGGGTCCCCACCCCACACAGTTTCACAAAATTAATAGATATAAAGGAGTGGGTCGCACCCGAATCAAATAAAATCACAACTTTATTTAAAAGCAACATCATAGTACCTGTCACCACATTCCCCGCATGCTTAGCATCCGCTGGAGTAAGCGAGTATACCCTTGTTGGAGCTGTGTTTGCCTGATATGTTCCCCGAGATACCTGATTACTTCCATGATTCTAACTCAAAGAAGGAGTACCCCTCTTTGGTGCGTGACAATCTCGAGTCATGTGACCTGACTAGACACAGTTGTAGCAGTTACCCCCAAATGGCAGGCATGCACCATCATGCCACTTATGGCACCTGATACAACGATCATGTGACTGGCTCATTGATTACACGTCAAAAATGCGTAATTGAGCATCTTAACCCGGGCTTTATGGTTTATATTTTTAATTAAATGTCTAAAATTATCCAATATTTTAATAAAGTGCCAAAATCATCATTCTTGAACTTTATTACACTATTTATGAAGTTTTGGTAATTTTTTGTCGCAGGAAAATTCCCGGGAACCAAAACCGACACCTTTTTGTATTTTGTACATAACTTTTCCTTCCGAGCTCCGATTGAGACGATTCAAATTTTTCAGAAAGAAAAAAGGATTATCTACAACTTTTGTGTTTTGAGTTTTGTGAGATACGGGCTCCATAAGAGTCAGATTTGTGATGAACAGAGAATGAAAAAAATGAAAAAAAATATAGCAATTCGGGTCAACTCCAATTGGGTCAAGTTGCCGGATCGGGTCTCCTATCCGGGTCTAGGGCTTTCCCCCCTATCCTTAAATTCCCTTCTCTTCCTCCCCCTGCGCAGGCAGCCCATGAGGGCTCTCCCTCTTCCTTCTCTTCTTCCTTTCTCTTCTTTCTTTTATTTCCTTCATGTTTTTGTTCTTCTTCTTTTTCAATCTTTCCTTCTCTCTGCATCTAAATTATTCCTTTCCTTCACCTTATCTTCCTCTACTTTTATTCTTTCTCTAACCTCTCTGTTTTTCAGCCTCTCTCTCACTCAGCTTCCTCTTCCCTCTGCAACTCCCCGCAGCAGCCGAGTCCCTCCACTGCAGCTGCTCTGGACAGCCACCGCAGCATCAGCCTAAACTAGTCAACACCAGCAACCCTCTGCTTCAACCATGCACACACCAGCATCGGCTCTGTTCCAGGACTCCAGCCCAACACCACATCTTCCTGCAGACATAGCAGCAGCCTCCATGAGCACAGCAGCTCCAGCAGAGGACCGCAACCTCCTACACAATCACAACGACCCAAGCACATTAACCCACTGCCATACCTGCTGCCAGCAACCCATCTCTCTCTCTCTCTCTCTTCTCTCTTATTTTCTTTTCTTTCTTTTATTTTCAAAATTGCAACTGAATATTTCTTTTCTTTTTATTTAGTTATTTATTAGAGTATTTGAAAAACTTGTTTGAATGAGTGTTAAATAATTTTAATTTGTTTTAGTGAAGTTTAATTTTTATTTGTTTATGTTTCTCTTAATTAATGTTACCATTAGATTTGAAGAATTTAATTTAGTTTCTTTTATTTAATTATCGTTCGGTTTAGTTAGGGTCGGTTTTGTTTAAGTTCGTGTTTTACCGTATTCCATTATTGTTTGAATGTTCTTTTTTTTTTAAGTTTATGGTTGTATTTAAATTGTGATTGAGGTTCAAGTTCGTGTTAAAGGTTCAATTTTTATTGTATGCATTTGTGTCCGATTGAGTTTCCATTATGTGTTTTAATTCCATGATTAATGTTACCATTTTTAATGAGCACGTGTTTCGATGTTTCCTTAGGTAGATTAGAGTTTCTATTCCTACGTACTCTTTAAATTGAAGCATGCTAGTTTTAGGACTTTAATTTAAGTTTTTGTTTAACTCTCCAAAATCTTGAAAACCCGAATCTGAACTGAATTCAGTGCAATTTAATTTCGATTGGACGAACGTAAATTTTGAGATTAAATGCATTCCCTGAGGAGACGATCTAGCCCTTGGGCTTAATATTACACGACATAACTCCTATACTTGGGATAGCTTCCGAACTGCTCATTTTTCAAGTGAGTCACTCATCTGAGAACCCTGATGCTCGGTATTCTGGTGATAACCCGAGTCCCTATTCCTCTTCTTTCATGATCCTTGATGAGATCTAGATTGAGAACTAGAAGGTACTAGCCTCTTCTTCAGCTCCTAATCCACCTCATCCTCTCGAATGCCGATTTCGATCACAGTGGCCTTATCCACCAAAACTGAGAATTCACAGATTTGAAGCATCCCCACTAATCTGCGGATGTCCTTCCTTAGGCCCTTCTCAAACCTTCGAATCTTCTCGTACTCGTTCGAGATCAAACACGGCGCAAACTAGGATAACTCTATATACCGAGCAGCATACCCTTACATCATCATACTTCCCTAAGTCGGAGTAGAAAACCCATCCGCCTTAACATACGTGTGGAAGCTAGGAAGTATCTGTCAAAGAACACCTCCTTGAAATGACTCCACATCATCTCCATAGGACCGACTCTCTGCTTCTCCAACAGGCTCACCACAGTCCACCATTGCCCTGCCTCTCCAAACAGCTGGAAGGTAGCATAGAGGACTCTCTGCCTATCTGTGCAGTGTAGGACCTCCAAGATCCTCTCAATCTTCTCAACCCAGTCCTCTTCTATCATCAGATCAAGTCCTCCTGAAAACGTCAAAGGATGCATGCATATGAACCTCTCAATTGTGCATCCTGCAGCAGTAAGAGAGCATTTGTGTCTCCTGACACTCCGTCCAATCTCCCGCATAACCTACCTCATCAACCCCTGAGGCATAGAAGGAGACTCATCACTCGTCGTATCCTCGGAGCCACTTCCCAGGTTGTTATCCTTGGGCTCCATTTTGGAAAACACAATAGGAATCTATTAATACCCCTATAACACATACATTTAAGACCATTATCTATCACTAATCATGTTAACTACCACCTCACGGGTCCAGGTATGTCCCATCACATCGACACAAAAATCATCAATGATTTGCCATGATTTTACTGAAATCGTCATTCTAAGAAAAAACATGGAACACCGCCGACGAGTCCCTATCTAGCAACAAAACAACCCTCGACCTACTCTACCCATTTCCAACATCCTATACTCCGGTATGTACACACAACTACGCCTAACCAAGTCTACAAGACCTAAGAACCTGGTTACCTCTGATACCAAGCTGTCACGCCCCGAACCTAGAAATGGGACCCAGGGGTGATTTAGTAACCTAACCTGTCCTTGTATCATACAAAATCCATGACACAGCACCATGATTGAGGGTCTGACCCCATGGGATTCCCAAGCACCCTATACACATCCATATACAAACCATATACACAACGGAAAAAGGTCATTCTACTCATACATGTCTAGTACCATACCAGAATCTATACAAAAGAAACTAGGATCCATCATATAACATAAACCCAGGTGTTAGCCAAAACCACAAAAGAAAACCAAGTCCAATCCTAGTACTTACCCATGTACCTCCTGCAGTACACTGACCACTACGCTCCCACACCAAGACGCTAGTTCTAGTTACTTGAAGAACCTGTAAAATATGTACGTATTGCAGGGGTGAAACACCTCTCAGTAAGGAAGAATCAGGTTATATCGATGTGTGGCATATGAATGTTATCATGACATACTAATGTACATAGTTCAACAGTAAAAACAGTTTAAACCAGTTCCAGTATTTTCATAAAACAAGCAATACAATCTGGTGTCGTCACACCCTTCAGCTCGAAACCGGACTGTCTGGTGGTATTTCACATCCTTCGGTAAAAATCGGTGATCTGGTGATATCTCACACCCTTCGACAAACACCGGTAGTCTAATGATATTTCACACCCTTCGGCAAACGCCGGTGCCCCCAGTAACCTGGCATAGCATCAACCCACAACGTTGAACCGGTGCAGATCTAGTGTTTACACACCCTTCGGCAAAAGTCGGCCGATCTAGCAGTATTGCGCGCTCTTTGGCAAAAGCCGAATTTCAAAACGGAACCCCGTTACTATTTCACCAAAACATAACTCATGCATGCTCATATAAACAAACAATTCCACACCCATTTGGTAATAAAAAATCATGATTTTTCAAACATATATAGTTTAAACAAGTCAAGGTACGACTATCCCTATAATACAATATATATCACAATATATTTACGGTTTCCAAAAAAACCAAGGATGCAACCCGTCGCCCCCTTTTTCCCAAAACTGTAACATGAAAAATCCATAATTTTTACCCATTAGATTTCCCCAAATGAGTAATCAAAACACACACAGGACCGCGAACCACAGTTCTACTGAGTCAGATTTTAAAAATAACTAACATAAACTGAATCCCCTTACCTTTCCCCAAATGACAAATCTCAAACTCTACGGCCCCTAATCAGCGAACCGAGTTCCTAAAACCTATAAACCATAGTATAGAATATGCTCACAACCTTGTTCTCTACAGAACTATCAAAACATAATTGAAAACCAAGCCTTACCTCGATTTTGAGCCAAAACCCAAAAATGTTTGAAATGAAGATTTGATTTGTAGATCTTGTAGAGAATCCTTCCCTGATCCTCGTGGTAACATCGGGTCATTGATTCTCACAACGTACAACGAAGAAATCTAGAGAGAGAGAGAGTATGGTGAGTTTCTAGAGAGATAGAGAGAGAATTTTAGATTGCTTAGCTTGGAAGAAAAGGAAATGGATATTTATAGCCCTTTGACTTGGCCGCCCTCATCGACGAGATGGCATCTTCGTCGACGAGGCACTAAAGATAATTCATCGATGAGACGGTGGCCTCATCGATGAACCTGAGATTCCCGATTTTCTGAAACCTCTCGGCTTCTCCTCGTCGACGAGCCTCTGCATTTCATTGCTGAGTAACAAAAGGCCTTCGTCAAGGAACTCTAGCTTCTTTGACGAAGCTTGCTCAATTACCATATTACCCTTTTCTTCATTAATTTAACCATATATCACGGTCCGAGTTCTTACATTTGTCTCCCGCTCGGGGGACAAGGGCCTACCCTTCTTCAAGGCGCTAAGGAAGAAAGGAGGATTTGAATGGGGAAAGGAGCATAATAGAGCCTTTAAACAACTCAAATAGTATCTTGGCTCCCCTGTTACTAACAAAGGCAAAGGCAGGAGAAGACCTCTACCTGTACATAGCTTCGACTCTAAATGCGGTCAATTCAGTCCTTCTCCGAGAAGAAGGTAGGCAGTATAGACCCATATACTACACCGGCAAAGTGCTAAGCGGAGCTGATAAGAATTACAGTATAGCAGAAAAGGCGTCCTTTTCCATCATTTGTGCAGCACGAAAGTTGAGGCCCTACTTCCAAGCACACAAGGTAATTGTGTTAATAAACCTACCATTGAGGCAAATCCTTTAGCGGCTAGAGAGTTCAGGAAGGATGATGAAGCGGTCAATTGAGTTGGGTGAGTTCAACATACAGTACCTACCAAGGCCTGCCGTCGTGTACTAGTTGACTTCACAGCCAAACGTTCCCCCGAGGCAAATCGAAGGTATGGACGCAACACGTTGATAGGTTATCTAATGTAGCCGAAGGAGGAGTGGCGTTTATCCTCACGACACTGGATGGTACAGAGACCCTATATGCACTAAAGCTGGAGTTCTCAGCAACAAACAATAATGCTGAGCATGAAGCTCTGCTAGCAGGGCTACACCTGGCGAAGGCACTGGGAGTAGCACAAATTAAGGTATCGAGTGATTCCTAGTTAGTGGTGGAGCGGGTGCAAGAAGAATTTGAAGCTAAGGATCAAAAAATGAAAAATTATCTAGCTAAGACCCAAGAATACACTAAAGCATTCGCTCATTTCGATATAGAGCGAGTGCTAAGGGCCGAGAACCCGAAGGCTAATGTATTAGCAGGATTAGCCTCAACCACGGACCCATAATGGAAGGATGCTATTTAATTGGAGTGAGTGAGAAAACCCTCATATAAGGAGGGCAATGTTAACTTGTTGACATCTGAAGTCAACTAGGGGGAATGGAGAGCGCCTCTGATGTGATACATCTGCGACGGATCCTTACCAGAGGACAAGAAGGAATCTCTAAAGGTGAGGAGGAAGGCGGCAAGGTGCACACTCATAGACAAATAGTTGTATAGGCGGTCCTTAATGATGTCATACCTGCATTGCCTGAGTGATGAAGAAGGAGAATACGTACTAAGGGAGATCCACAAAAGGGTATGCGAAAATCATCTAGCCAGTAGAGATCTAACTCATAAGGCCTTACGGTAAGGATTCTACTGGCCCATGATGAGAAAGGACACGGTCGAGTTCGTCAAACAGTGTGACAGGTGCCAGTGGTGCGCAGGAATACCACACGTGCCATCCAATCTCCTCTCCCCTCTAACCAGTCTTTGCCCTTTCGCTCAGTGGGGACTAGATATCTTGGGCCCACTACCTTAAGTGATCGAGCAAAGAAAATTTCTGTTGGTGGCAATTGATTACTTCACAAAGTGAGTAGAGGTCGAAGCCTTAGCTCATATAACCAAGCGGAACATCACACGATTCGTGTGGATGTCAGTGGTTTGCCGATTCGGAATCCCATGGGCCATAGTCACAGACCATGGGAGAGAGTTCAATAATGAGCGCTTCAAGAAATTCTACTCCGACCTGTCCATTAAACTCTTGTTTGCATCAGTATCACATCCCCAAAGTAATGGTCAGGTGGAAAACATGAATCAAACGATATCGCACAGTTTAAGGACACGACTCGAGCCTGCACAAGGCAGGTGGGTTGAAGAGCTCCCCTCTAAAATTTAGGCGTACCACACTACCCAACGAGTAGCGACAAGGGAAACCCCATTTATGCTTACATTTGGAGTAGAATTTGTTATTCCTGCTGAAGTGGAGATCCCCTCTTAGCGAAGGCAATACTTTGATGAGCAAGACAACAATGAAGAGCTCAAGGTAGAGATAGACCTCCTAGAGGAGAGGCAAGAGCAAGCGCGTGTGAGAATCGCAGCATACCTGTAACGCCCTAACTTGGGTCTGCCAAGGAGCACTACGTCTCTCCTCCTCGACCTAGACCAGACAACTGGGGGTCGGGCCTTATCAGATTAATGACTGGCCCCACAGACCAACATATGTCTTTTTTAGTGTGTTTTTTCCTCACTCACACACTTCCTGAGAAAACTTCCAAGAAGGTCACCCATCCCAAGATTACTCCAAGCCAAGCACGCTTAACCATGGAGTTCTTATGGGAAGGCTCCCGAAAAGAAAGGTGCACCTTGTTGATATGGGTAGTAATATCAATCCATTTTACGTCTTTCTTCCACATGGTATCACATTCTCCCCCGCTTACAGAACGCAACGTCCTCACTACAAACCCACATTTCAGAACTCAGGCGATGTGAATCTCATCACACTTGCGGCTAGGTAATTGCTCTGATACCATTTTGTAACACCCCAACCTGGGTCTGCTAGGGAGCCCTATGTCTCTTCTCCTCCACCTAGACAAGAAAACTGGGGGGCGGGCCTTATCGGATTAATGACTAGCCCCACATACCAACACGTGTCCTTTTCAGTGTGTTTTTTCCTCACTCACACACTTCCTGAGAAAACTTTCCAAAAGGTCACCCATCCCAAGATTACTCTAAGCCAAGCACGCTTAACCATGGAGTACTTATGGGAAGGCTCCCGAAAAGAAAGGTGCACCTTATTGATATGGGTAGTAATATCAATTCATTTCAAGTCTTTCTTCCACAGGGTATCACAATACCAGCAAAATGTGGCAAAGTACTACAATAAGGGCGTAAGAGTGGGAACGTTCCACCCCGGAGATTTGGTCCTCAGGAAGGCGTGAACCAGCCCAGCAGAACCAGGGCTAAACAAGCTAAATCCGAACTGGGAGGGGCCATACCAAGTTATAGCGAAAATAAAGCTGGGAACATACAAATTAGAGGACGTAGAGGGAAAGGAGATAAAAAATACATGAAACTCTGATATGTTGAAAAAATATTACTCTTAAGTTTTTCATTTCACTAAATGTTGTACAACGAAATAGTAAGTCTCAAATACAAAAGTTATACCACCAATAAACTCAAAAGTGCATTACATCATATTGAATAAAACTACGAAGATGGACTATTCAGTAGATCATTTGGCTTTGCTTCCCTCTGTAACGTCCTCTTCCTCCGCCTCATCCTCCTCGTCCATCTCGTCTATGGACTCGAGACTCTCATGGTCGTACCCATGTGAACACACACCATCTAAAGGAAGGTCAGGGTGCATGGTCCTAACCTGCTCCCAACACCTCCTGAAACCTACACGATAAGTCTTGACGGTGTTCATGACGAACTGTGATGAATCCTTATACTCCCTCACTGTAGATCTGGCAGCATCAGCAGCAACAAGAACCTCCTTCCTTTGGATCCTTTGAATTTCTTCCTAAAGGGCCCGCTCGCAGAGCTCGGCCTCATAGAGATCATTCTCGGCAATAATGTACTTTTCTCAAACATCCTAGATCTACCGGTACATCTCGGTAACCTTTTCTTCTTGGGCCAAGGTCATAGTCGCCAGCTAAGAACAAACAAAAGGGAAGAACATGTTAAAAATTCTAAGGAGAAAGGGGGGAGACAGATAGGTACAGTAAAAAAGCATGAGTTTCAAAGATACCTGGTACGTGGTATGTCTGATCTTTGCGAAAAGGACGTCTGGAAGAGAACATTGAGCTTACACAAAATCATCCAAGTGAACCGCCCTACGTAGCGCAAAAGCGGAATGGGTCGGCTCATGAAAGGTAGCTTCATTAAACATGGCCGAGCCAGGAGAATGCGCTGTCATAACATTCTCCGCAGTAGAAGGTTCACTCTCGCCTATAGTGGCCGCTTCCCTCTGAGACGACTCCCCTTCGAGCTCCTTCCTCTTCTTCTTACTTTTACTTGTCCTTTGTTTCTTAGCTTCGCCCATGAGAGATTCATACTTTTTAAAATCCATATCTGCAAAGGGAGAAAAGGAGGTAAGAGTACAGAAAACCGCAGGGACATCCGAATATATACATCATGAGATCAAAGGTAAGATAAGATTTGGAGAAACGGGGCTGATCCTCCATTGCATAAAGACTCACTCCTTGAGCAGCTCCTCGTGAGGGACTATCCCCTGCCGACCAAGGGCTCATAGCTCTTTTAGGGCAACCTGCTTAGCGGGAGACAGCGTCGGAGGTATATGACGCACCCAACCTAAAAGAAAAAGAAGAAACAGGTAAGCAACATGTACCTACACATAGCTTCTACATAAGTAGTAGGTATATAAAGTGAAGAGAACGTAACCATCAAGAAGAGCAGACCAAACGCGAGGCCCAATATAATTCAACTCCCGAGATACAAAGAAGTACCGGGACTTCCAATTGTGAATGGAAGAGCTGCCCGAAGTAAAGAGTTTATAGTCGGACGAAGAGTTGAAGTAGTACAGTTCCTTCTCCACAGAGTGCGTCCTTATCTAGAAGTAACTCCGAAAGAGAGGCACCGTTGGCTGATGACCTTTTCTGAGCAAGAGGACAGCAAAACATACTAGAGAAAGATACGAGTTCGGAACAAGCTACAAGGGGGCAATACGGTAAAAACGTAACACCTCACAAATGAAAGGTGGAAAAGGAAGTCTAAGCCCTAAGTCCAAATAGTTGGTATACAAACAAAGTTCACTGGGGCCAGGATCAAGAGCCAACTTTGAGCTAGTAGGCAACCTAATACTAGTGTTTGCAGGAATAGCAAAGAAGTAGCGGACATTTTGTATATCTGAGGAGAACAGATCGCACAGAGCACTCCTCATCATGACGGGAGCCCTCGTTGGGGGCGCCGAAGACTCAATGAAAAAAATCAAAATACAAAGCAAACAAGACAAACAATTTATGCAAATATACAAATAGATCAAACAGGTGAACTTCCCAAAAAAACGCTAAAGATATTGTGCGAAAAAAGATCAAATGAGTAGATTTTGCATAAAAACGCAACAGACACTATGCAAAAAAAGATCAAAAAGGCAAACAGTGAAGAACAAGACAAACATACAATGCCACACAAAAGTGGAGAAAAGCAACCAAGGAAAAGGCAGAAGGAAAGCATACCTAGCAGATAGAAGGGACCCTTTGGGTGAGAGGAGGAGCAAATGAGAGAGCCCACGACCTTTATAGAGAAAGCCTACATGGATCCCCGAGAAAGTTAGCATCTCAAGAAGGTGGGAACGCATCAACAGGGTGTGCGTCTCGAGGGAAAAGATACCAAATTCCCGTACATACGCTGACATGGTGGTAAAATTCTTGACTTCCTGAGGTACGACCAATTTGACAAAAACTTATTAAACTTTTGTAGGGCGGCAGACATTGGGAAAAGACTTCAAAGTTGCTTCAAAGCGATCAGACTGGCAGCCCATTAGGCAAACAAGGCCCAGTTGATGAGCACAGCCTGTGAGGCTGCGCAACAGCCCAACAAATGAGCACGGCTCATTAATAAAATAAGGCCCAATTGATGAGCGCAGCTCATGAGGCTGCACAACAGCCCAACAAATGAGCACGAATCATTAGGCAAACAAGACTCAATTGATGAGCATATCTCGTGAGACCACGCAACAACCCAACAAATGAGCACAGCTCATTAGGAAAACAAGGCCCAATTGACGAGCATAACTCGTGAGGCCGCGCAACAGCCTAATAAACGAGCACGACTCATTAGGAAAACAAGGCCCAATTGATGAGCACAATTCGTGAGGCCGTGCAACAACCCAACAAATGAGCACAACTCATTAGGCAAACAAAGCCCATCAGCAAAAACCAGCTTGGGAAAAAATGCCTCAAAGAGTAGCTCAGGAAAAACTAGCTCGACAAAAATGCCTTGAAGAGTAGCTCAGAAAGAAGTGCCTCGAAGGGCAGCTCGGCACAACCAGTTCGGTAAAAAAAGCCTCGAAGAGTAGCTCAACACAACTAGCTTGGTAAAAAGTGCCTTGAAGAGCAGCTCAAAAAAAACCAGTCCGAAAAAAATGCCTCGAAGAGTAGCTTAGCAAAAAATGCCTCGAAGAGCAGCTCAGCAGAGCTAGCTCGGCAAAAAAGTGCCTCAAAAAGCAGCTTAGCATAGCTAGCTCGGCAAAAAAAGCCATTAAGAGCAGCTCGACAAAAACCAGCTTGGCAAAAAATGCCTTGAAGAGTAGCTCAGTAAAGCTAGCTCAGTTTAATGTGCCTCGAAGAGTAGCTCGGCAAAAACCAGCTCGGAAAAAATAGCTTGGCAAAAAGTGCCTTGAAGAGTAGCTTGGCACAGCCAACTCAGCAAATATTGCCTCGAAGAGCAGCTCGGCACAGCCAGTTCGGAAAGAAATGCCTCAAAGAGCAGCTCGACCAAAATAGTTTGGCAAAAAAAAAAGCCTCAAAAAGTAGCTTGACACAACCAGCTCGGCAACAGATGCTAGGGAGAGCAACCCGCCACAAAGAGCTCGGCAAAGAGTGCCCCGAAATGCTTCGAAAAATAGTGCGGTAGAAAATGCTCCAAAAGAACAGCTCAGAAGAAACTGTCATCAAGATCAACTCAACAACCTGGCCAGAGCAAAATGCCTCCAAGAAAGTTGCTTGGCAGAATTTGCTCAAAGTAAAGCCTTGAGAAGTTGCTCAGTAAGGGCCAGGGGGAGCAAAATTCCTCCATAAGGTTGTTCGGAAAAATCTGGTCAAAAGGATCTGCTTGGCACAAACAGGCAAATAGAGCTGGTCAGAAATGTCTGCTCGGCACAAGTTCTCAAGAATGGCGATTCGAAAACAATCAGCTTGGCATAAGCGGTGCGTCACTGTGGCTCGGATTAGCCAAACCTTGTTAGGACTGGCTCGACAAGCCGTCCAAGCCCCATCGACGGCTCAGATCAACCGACCTCCCTCGGATCGGCTTGAAAAAGTCGTACCACTTCTCCCTCGGCTCGGCAAGTCGTTTGAGTCCCACCATCGGCTCAGATCAGCCAAATCGGGTTGAAGTCAGCCGGCCGAGCAATAGATATTCCTTATAATAATAATAAAAATAATAATAATAATAATAATAATAATAATAATAATAATAATAATAATAATAATAATAATAATAATAATAATAATAAGGGGAGGACAACTGATATATATGAGAAGAAGACATGGCAACTTTCAAAATTTCTTCTGGAAATTTAAAACTAAGAGGGGGGGGGGGGGACAACTGATATGCCCCAAATATACTAGCCCTAAAACAATCCATCTACCATAATGGAGTATCAAGGAGCAGTCACGATCAAGACCATTATTGCCCAAGGGCAGCTGTTCTTGAGGAGTCAACTCCATGCACACCAGAGCGATCCACACCTGTGCCATTAACAACTATCATCAGTTCCTTAAAGGCCATAGCGATTCACACCCACGCCATAACTAGCTAATAAATGGCCATACCCCCTCGAGTCAACTCTAACCACTATAAGAAGAGACACGGGAAAGAGGTCAAGGTAAGTCATTCAGCACCTATTCTTACTGTTACATTTAGCCTCTCTAAAGCATTTTCCTTACTTAGGCATCAAAGTGATCCCCCGGAGTACACCCCGGGTCCTCCAAACCTTTTTCCTTTTCCCCTTTTCAGGTCAACGGAAGTTAGAGAGCGGTCCTGCTAGTCACCGCTGATCTTATCCCGCAACAGAAAGCAAAAATTAAAAGTATAAACTATAAATTAGGCATAAAAATTAAAATTTGCGTTTACATTATTTGAGTTTACTATTATTTGTTTCATTATATATATATATATATATATATAATTATTTAAGTTTAAAAAATGTGTCACTTCTAAGAAAAATATAGAAAACTTTATTCAAATCATTTTCTTGTGATTCTCGATCATATGCCCTCATATAATATTGCAATTGTGAACCTCGCATACGTGCGAGCTTTGTGTATCGGGCTACCATTTTTAATATGTAGTTCTATTACTTATCATGTGGATGCTATGGTTTTTTTCTTTTTTCTTCTTTTTTTAAGTGATGTTTGGCATTTCTATGAAAATAAAAAATAAAAAATAAAAAACATGTAATTTGTTTGGTTATATTTTTGAAGAATAAAATAAATTAAAAATGCATGCTCATTTTTATCCTTAAACCAAATAACGATTAATTATTATTTCATCTTTCACACTATTAAACTTTACTAAATCAAACATGAAAAATAAATTAACACCGCGGAGAAGAATGTATTTTCAATTTGTCCTTAAATCGATCTCCAACATCTCTTATGTTATTATTTCCTTCCACTTCAAAGGCTTTTTTGTTGATTTTTTATTTTAAATTTATCACCTGTCATTAGGAAATAAGGGGAGGTTAGGCGCAATGGTAAGATTGTCGCCATGTAACCTAGAGGACACAGGTTTGAGACATGAAAACAGCATCTTACAAAAATGTAAGGTAAGGTTGCCGCTTATTATGCACCCATTGTGGTTGTGGTCTGTCCCATTTTCGGATCCCGCATACGCAAGAGTTTTGTGCATCAGACTAATTTTATTTTTCTCTTGTTAATTCCTGAACAGTCTAAGCAATAATTTTACCAAAAATTTAAACTATTAAATTTTGAAATCATTCATGTATTCTCTTATTGAATTTTAAGATATGGGATAGTTCTCACAAATAAAATTTCCGCCAGCAATTTATATTACAAAATACACATCTAATTAATTTAAAAGATTGTTGTTTATTATTATTTTCTCCATAAAAGATAAAAAATGATTAAAGCTGGACCAATTAATTAAAAAATGTTTATGGCATAATGTATGTTATCTACTTAGATCCTTATCAAGTGTTGAAGAAGGCACCTTAATTATTACTTAACAGTTCCTCTACGTGGCATAATTATGAGCATTGATTACGGTGTAGCTGGCGTCCTTAATCAGCAATTAATTGATTACTCTTTCATTATCACTCATCACTGCTAGTTATTATTTTGATATTTTAATATTATAATATTTTAAATCCATAGGGAATTAATCCAATCAAATTTTGACTACTTGTTATTAGATGGAATAATTATTTTTCCTTCTTAAAAAAACCATTAATTTTTCCTTACTTAAAAAAAACAATCTATATCCCTTCAAATAAATTTTTTTAGGGTATATTGTCAAATATGTGATGTGTGGAGAGGAGAAGTGCAGCCACACTATCAACACAGCAGTCACCACCAATATTGCAATCAAAATATATGATTGGTCACCTAAATGAGTGCAATATAATGTCACTCTTGATGTTGTGACTAACTTTGACCACAGTAACAAGTGATTTTGCATTCTTTAATCACCGCCATCTCCCCATGAGTTGCTCTCTTCTAGATTTTGTGCATTTCTTCTTATTCATCACTCATAGTTCTTTTGTACTTCTGTAAAAATGTAAAAAATATTTATTCAACACATGCCATTCTAGTAAGATTGAAAGTCGAGATGTTATTTTTGATCTTGTACTTGTTGATCAGTATGGTAGATGACGAACGTGTGTTTTGGTTGCCATGTTGATGGCGATGCTACATTTGTTCTCCTTAAATCACATATTTGACATGAGAAGAATTTATTTACATGGCATGGATTAGCTTCCATGGGCTAGTCGCCTATGACTCTTTCAAAATTAGTTGGTTTACTGTCACTAATCCTATTTACAGAGATCCATTCACCATATTGGGCCTCTGTTTATTAGCGGTGAAAGTTGGGTGTTTTTTTTTTTTTTGTTTCTTCTTTAGAGAACTTTCTGATAAATCATCAAACCATTTGGCCATTGTGAGGGTCTTGAACCCCTTGCCTTGGTAGCTCTCATCTTTGGTCATGTCTTGAGTCCCCGAAGGAAGTGAAATAGTTTATCAAATTCAACATATTTTTTTTATTAGGCACTAAGGCCTAGAACTTTTGTATATTAACTCTCATCTTTGTATATTTATGCACAGTAACTCATTGAAACTAAACTTAAAATTTAAAACTTCAATTTTATTAACTTACATCATAGTATGGTCCGAGGGATGAAAACGATCGCATAGTGAGTTGCCATGAACAACCTTTTCTTGGATTGTTTTCTCAAAATGCCTATAAATTGTTGTCAAGTTGAAACTTGGAAAACATATTTGATAAACCTAAAAGAAATTAGGGCACAAGGTCTTCTATCTTTTTACAAATTTATGTAAAAAAATTTCTAAATAATTTTTCATTGTTAAAACTCTAAAAAGCAAACTTGAGTTAAGAAATGTATGACTTATAATCCAATATGTGAACTAATCCAAAAACAAACGTATGCCAACCATGACCTTGTCCATTTGATAATAATTCATAAATATATGGTAATAAGTTTGAAATGTGCGTTCAAGTGGTATCATTTATAAGAGATCATTATATTCATTATTACAACAAAATAATTAATCACATTACCTAAAGATGTACAACATGTCTAAACAAATTACTACATAGATTCGCTTGTATGTCATTGAATATGTCAAGATTTTGTGATACAAAGAATTCAGAGATTGGTCAACAAAATGTTAAAGATCATTGAATGGATCAAACATAATGCAAATAACAACAGAAAATGGAAGAGCAGTAATTCTTTTGAGCATAAAATTATTTTCAACTTCAAAGGTTTATCCCCATTTCTCTGGCAATAGAAGGCAACCATTGCTCCCCCCTAATTCTTTTCAGCTCTGCAACTCTTTCTTCTTCCTTCTTGGCTGCTGCTTTTGCGGCTGCATCTCTAGCCTCTAGTCTAGCCAATGATTTCTTGCATGCATCTCTCGCTGCAGCCACAATATCTATTCCGTCAACAGCAACAGATTCAAGTCGCTGTTTAAACTGCGAGTAATCATGAATGCTCTCAGGAAAAATATTAACTTGCAAGAGGTGGATAATATACGAAGCACCAGAATAGTATGTGACATGGACATGACATGATACCAACATGACAATATAGCATTTTTCAGAAAACTGAGGTTACATTTGGTTTGGAGAATGGGGATAGGATGGTAAGATTCCCGAAGGCAAATTGCTACATTGAGAAAATTGAGTAAATATGGCTATGATAGTTGTAAACATATTTCTACTCCTATTCATTTTAGCACACTTGTTCCCTAGAGAGTAAGAATGAAAGTGATAAATCAAGGAATATAACAACATTACCACTAGTCTACAATTTGTAACTAATTCAATTAGATCTGACATTGGAGATGCTGTAGAAAAACTTAGTAGATTTGCCATCTCTCCAAGGAGGAAGAAAACCTTTCATCTTATGGCTCCCAACTTCAAAGGAATGGCGAGGCTAATGAGTTAATCCCCTTCCTATTCCCTATTTCCCTTCTAATCCTCCCCCCCCCCCCCCCCACTTCAAAGGAATGGCGTGGCTAATGTGTTAATCCCCCGCCCCCCCCCCCCCCTCCCCCCTCCCAAAAAAAAAAAAGTGCAGCATTTAGGAGATGCTGTACAATTAGATCTGACATTGGAGATGCTGTAGAAAAACTTAGTAGATTTGCTCTCTCACCAAGGAGGAAGAAAACCTTTCATCTTATGGCTCCCAACTTCAAAGAAATGGCAAGGCTAATGAGTTAATCCCTTTCCTATTCCCTAACACCCTTCTCCCCCCCACCCCCCAACTTCAAAGGAATGGCATGTCGGTAAGTTTCTGCACACTACCATGTCAATAGAGTGTCACACAGGTGTCAAATATAACACCCGTGGAGTTCTAGAGCTTCGATGGTTCTTTTTATCCAACATACAACAAATCAAACATAAGTACTGGAGTATCAACAAAACAAAGGAGCTTACCTTCTTTGATTTCTCGTCAATCTTTTCCCCAGGAAGGAGTCTTGGTCTTTTCTTTGGTCCTTGAAGTTCATCTGATAATTACCAAAATCAATAGATAAATAACAGTTCATTTAGTGAACCTGTAAATAATGTTTAGCCCCCCATTTACAACATTGGGCTTTTGCAATTGTGCATGAGAAATGAACGGCATCATCAACATCAAATATTGTCCAATAATCAGGCTTTACAAATAAACCATCCCCACATTCCAGTGAAAGAAGCAAGTAAAGAAAATCAGAAAATTTGGGAAATCAAACCACTTCATGGACAGTAGAACTTGAATATATTTCATGAAAACTTTATCCGTATGAAATTTCTTACCCATGTGATCAAACACTATCCCAAGCGGAGAATGTTTAAATAATTTGATTCCACCTTCATTTACTGCAGGATCATCATCCGAACCATGAATGGGATGTCTCACTATCTCTATGGTTTTCTCTAAGATGTCATCCAAAAGCTTCTGTGCCTGTAGTTCAATAAGGACTGTAGTCACCTCACAAATTAACAAGGTAGTGAAGAATCCAAACATAAAAAGCTTTAAATGGTAGGGATGCAAGCAGAGAGGAAATTTAATCCAAACAGCAAGGTAGTTGGATTTTTAAGGAGTATCCTTTTACATTTTCTTTTAACCTGAATAAAACCTTACATATTAATATATCAAAAAAATTTATCATACATATAAACTATAAAGGGGGAATAACGAAAGTAAATATTCTTGAATGTGCACATTATCTGTTTTTTCAAATTGTGTTTCTGAATTTAGCAAAGAAAACATGATAGAAAGCAGTGTGGCCAATTATTTGTGGTCAATCATCAACTTGGTTTATATGGGTGGTATTTGACTACTTCCCCTTATTTCTTTTTTTTATGTTTTGTTTTTGTGAGGAAGGAATTTCACTTGAAAGCTCCTCCTCCACCATTAAAAGCCTCTCAAGTTTTTTTTCATTTGAATAGGCTAAATTCTCTTTCTCTCTATGTCCTTTTTGTTTTTGTTTTTGTTTTTTTTTTTTTTTCTGAAAACAAATTACATACATAATGTTTTTTTTAAGTGTTGCCATCAACTCTCAACTCAAATTTTCAATTGACCAAATCCTAATATCACCAATTTCCACATCACCATCCATCAATTAAAACCAGAGCCAAACAGACTAGTAGTCTACTGACTCAATGAGCCAACACTGATTGATTCATACAATTTATAGTGAACCAAAACTTTAAATGAAATTTCCAAGAGCCTTGAAAAGAAATTTGCAAAATCCAATATGCATCCAAAATTCAGTTTTCGCAAACTTATTGAAAAGGAAACTCCCTATGAAAACATTTAGACATAGGAGACTCTCGAGTAATCAATGAGCAGACACTGATTTATTCAAATAATCTGTAGTGTAGCAAACCGTAAAATGAATTTTCTAAGAGCCTTGAAAACAAATTTGTAAAATCCATTTTCTTCTCACTCTTGTTAAGAAACAGATTTCCCTACTAAACATTTGCCTGTTCAATGGTGCAACTCTAGATAGAGACTTGAGAAATCTGAGAATAGAAACAAATTGTGAAGGCCAATGCCAATCATTTTCTCTCCAACAATTCACGAACACCAACAGAATGTCCTAAAGGACAGCATTCGTCGTTTGGGTAAAAACTAGGTTTGTTCCAGCTGAAAAATAGATGAAAGGATATCTTCAAGGTCTGAACTCTAACCTCCTAAACACAGGGATAACATAATTTGAAATCCAAGATTGAAAGAAATTTAAATTCAAATAGGAATCTCAATGATTTATGTATTTGCTTCGAGACCTCAACTTTCACCTTCAGGGTTCTTGGTGAAATTACAGAATCGCACCATGGAATGGCAATAACCAGTTCCAACGGTTTCAACAGCACAAAATTAACCTTCTGTCTTAGCATCAATTCTCTATTTTTTGTTTCTTCGGTGGAAATTTATTTAAACCTTGGTAACTGAATCAATGCATAATATAAACAAATTAAAGGCTAATACGCAATACCAGCATACCACAGTGTTTGTCTACCCATCAATCACATGTTGATATAAACATAGATTAGGGAGGAGGAAAATGACCTTATTCTGATGAGGCTTGGGCTTTGGATGGTTCAGCTTGTTCTCTCGATCTTCTTTTGTAGAAGGGTTTGAGTGGTCAAGGCGTGAGTCGTTGGAAGGAGCGGTGAATCCATTTGCAAGAGAACAACCAAAAGTGGTAGCAGCAACGGAATCAATGGCTGCTTTCCAATCGGCGTCACCATCTTCCTCCCCACTGCTGCTACTGCTGCAACTACCGCTCCGACCTCGGCCGCCGCCGCCCATTTACGTCCGAGCAATCTCTGAGTCTACAAAAGACGAAAGCCCAAAAACACCACTCCAGTGGGGAGCGCAAACCAGGCCGGTGAGATTTCAGGTGAAATTTGTTGGGCCGGATCACAAGTGGATCAGGCCCTGACGGCCCAGTCTCGGTGTGTAATGGATCCAAACCCAGTAGCATTGAACTAAAATTTCAAGACTTGAAAACTAGGATGCGGGACAAAGAATTTCGTTTTTTTTTTTTTTTTTTTAAGTAAGACTAAAAAGAAAATTATTTTTTATTTTATTCTCTTTGTATCAAATATTATTAGAAGCATAAAATTTTTACTGTAATTAATTAGTAAGAAAAATTAAATGTACATTAATTTGTGAAAAACATTTTTTAGTAATTATTTGAAAAATAAAAATTTCAGCATATTTTTTTAAAAAAAAATTCAAAATTCATATTAAAAGTTACAAGATAAAGAGTTTATACAATATGGAAAATAGTTATTTATTTTTATTTTTAGATTTCAAAATAATTATAAAACAAAACATGACTTATTTTTAAATTTTTTTTTTTTTTAATTATGTAAGGTAGTTTTTTTTTTTTTTTTTAAATGTATGGAATGCTTCACTAAACCTATCAATACTTTTAAATATATGGCTTATATTCTTCATGACATTTTGCCTTAAATGCCAAGTAAGGAGACTATACTATAGGTCATAACAACAAAAATTGCCTTCGCCCACGTCTTGGTTTGTAGAACAGGTTTTAGGCTACTTGTGGCATTGCTTCCAAAAAGACTTCAAACAACCACTCAAATGATTGTGTTGTCTCATCATTCAAGAGTGCAATTCCAAAAATCACAATTTGTCTATGATGATTGAAACCAACAAAAATTGCAAGTGATTGGCTTAAATTGTTAGTTTGATATGTCATGTCAAATGTAATGACATCCACAAAATAATCGTAGTCCATAATCATATTTGCATCTGTCCAAAAAATATTTGTAATCATCTCATTACATCCACTTAAATCACATAAAAAAAAAAAAAAATGAAGGATTCTCCAAGCTTTGTTGTTGAAAATGTTGAAGCAAACTTCCAGCATCTCCATATTGTAAATCTCTTTGACATTTGGAACGAAGGTAATTCTTTTATTCTTTATGAGTAAATCCAAGCTTATTTGAGGCCTTGAGTCTAAACCCATAATAATATTTTAAATTAACTTCAAAAGCTTATGTTGGTGATATGCTTCATTGTGACAACATCATGTAGGCACACTCAAGAATATGAAGGTCGTGATTGTGCTCATGGATGAACTTAGAGACAAAATATTTCGTCTCTTGGTTGCATGAAATTACCATTTGTGCTTAGCAACCACACCTCATCTCTGCTCGAGAGATTTCTGTCCATATATCTCGCTTATTGGATTGTCTAAAACCTTCCTTGCAACACACAAATCTCCTTGAATTTATCTATAAGTCTTCTTATCATC
Source organism: Malania oleifera (assembly GCF_029873635.1). Lineage (NCBI taxonomy): Eukaryota > Viridiplantae > Streptophyta > Magnoliopsida > Santalales > Ximeniaceae > Malania > Malania oleifera. Next base: position 5,990,398 of record NC_080417.1, read on the forward strand.
AAGTATTCATCCATTAAATTAAGAACATACATTTAACAATGAACTTTGTTGTTACAGATAAATATTAACAATGTATAATGTGTAAAATTAGATATAATGAGTAAAATAAGGAGATGAAGAGGGTTTTTTCCTTATAGGATCCAATAGAGTTCACTAATCCAAACTCAAATTTTCATTTATTCAACTCTATTAAATCAAATCATTACATTAAAGAATTTGGCCAAGTCTATTAAATAATTTTATTAAATCATCTATTTTTAAGAAAATAACTAATTGGATGACAAAATGGTTAAATCCTATATTTGTATATGTACTCCCAAAAAGCTACCTGATCAATGTAATTTCAGGAAAATACAGAGAGGGACTGACAAATGACAAAAACTTCAATCAGTTTATTGGGACAATAAAACGAAACATAAAACCCACTCAATGATTCTATAGAAGTTGTCAGGGCTTCTTTTTCCCACGATCTTCAAAATAAGATTACAAACAAGGAAAACAGGAATAAGAAGACAAATTAAGGCATGGTGTATCATGTAGTTCTACCAATTTCCATTCTGCAGGAAGAGTTTAACCAGATTGCAGATGGCAAAGTAGATTGTGAAGTAGATGGCAGGTTGTAGATTGCAGATTTGATGTTCAACCAGATTTTAGATTGCTGAGTAAATTGTAAATTGCAAAAAAGATTGCAGACTAAACTACAGTAGTCCTGTAACAGAGCATACTGCAGTGGTCTTGTAACAAAGAAGATCACAATCCTATAAATCAACATATTACAGCCCTGTAATAGAGCATTTTGAGGCTTTCCAATAGCAGCTTGTAGAAGCTTGCTCGTAACCCAACAAATTGCAATATGTTTAGCAGCAACTTGAAGGCAATAAAATTATTGAGGGAGGAGGGGGAAGCGGAGGGAGGTAGGAGTGAGCATAATTTGGTTAAAATTGAATTAATCAAGTAAATTCGGTCGGTTCGGTTTGGTTTTCATTTTCATTGAATTTCGGTTTTCGGTTTGGTTAGTTCGGTTAACTGAATTAACCGAACAGTATAAATTAATAATAAATAATTATATATATTATATATTAAAATTATATATATTATTCATATTTTATATATATTAAAAATCTAAATTATATATATATACATATTAAAATATTAAATTGGTTAAAATTGGTTAATCGATTTAATCGAAATTCGATTTGGTCAGTTTTAAGTTCTGTTAAATATGAAATTTCAATCGGTTTGGTTAATGAGATTTTTTTAACCAAAATTTTTAGTTAATTTGGTTAATTAACTGAATTTACTGAACCAACTGAATGCTCACCTGTAAGGGAGGTGAAGGATATAGAGGGAGGAGGCTAAGAGAATTTTTGCTTGTTTGTAAGCTAGATTTGTAGTCAATATATTTGGGCATTCTACAACTAGCTCGGAAAGATGAAGACATGATTAGTGCTGAAAGATGGAAAGAAAATTTGTTGGACTCTATAACAAAATTAAGGGGGGTTTTGGAGTTAAAAATGTTACGTTTTAAATATTCAAATTACAACCAGTGATATGTGAAGTTTTTTAGGTATCAAGAAATTAAGGGTGTAGAGAAAGATCGTCCTATGCCCCCTACAAAGGAGAGGATCCCTACCCTAATTTTTAAATCCTCTCCATTTTTTTTTTTCTCAGTATCCCTTCAATCAAGGAATTATAGAAAATTAGAAACCACTTTACATGATCGTGCATCTTTTAATGTGACATTTACTTATAGAATTTTTATTTTTATTTTTTTTTGAAAGGGGAAAAGAAAATTTAAGATTTCCTTTTTTCCCCTCCCCCTTTAAATCTCCATCCTGAGTCTTCCTATTAAGACGTTATCAAGAAGATTGAACCTTCCACATGGTCGTGCATCAAGTGTGACGACCTGCTTAATTTCCACATTTTTTTTTATAATAAAATCAATATCACAAATCCCAACTCAGTAGATCATAGTCCACTTGGACCCGTGGGTACCAGGGATACATCAGAGTACATAACGGAAGCCTAAGCAACAGGAAACATATAATGACAATATTATAAATACAAAACATCCATCACATTACTATAAATACTAGAGTCACTATATCCACTGTATTTCAGTATATACATTCCAAAACAAAATTTAGGGACATTTCTCACAAAATCCAACTGTCCATACTAAAACTTACCCTTCAAAAATGGCAGACAATAGCTCTAAATCGGTGGGGCTTTTTCCGCTCTCCTATCAGGGGCTCCTGAAAATTTATAAAATTTTGGGGTGAGACACCTCTCAATAAGGAAAATAAACTAATACCAATGTGTGGCAACATGAGTATTCCGTGTTATACATATATCATATAGAACATATTCAATAACTGTTTTGTCAAATCTGGGAAAACATATATATCATCAAAACATGGCAGAACATACTGCATTTTCATAATCATATATCATCTCATATAATACTAATAATAACACAAAAATATTCCTGGTAGGTTAGTTGGCTATTGTCATGTATTACCCCCACATGATTAAGTTGTGTGGTCCGAAGGCGGGACCTAACAATGGTTGACTGACCACTGCCAAGTCAAAAATATAGTTTGTAAGTCTGATGGGTCTACCGGACCAGGTCTGTACACCGGGGGCGCTCACACACTTCTTAAAAACCACATCGACCATGCAATCTCACACCACTCTGTACAGCGATGTTAACACAAATATCATGATCACAAAGACCATGGACACATAGTAACGGTACCGTGCAAGTGTTAACTTAGACCAAGTCAACCAAGTTCTAATATCATATAACATATACTAAAATTGTGATACATGGATATCTCATATCATTAATTATCAAATCAATCATATCATTTTGCATATATATATATATATATATATATATATATATATATGTATTATGAAAATTATCGGCCCGTACACTGGTATTTCATATTTTACCATAGCTCGGCTCGTACGTCGACAAATCATAGCACAACTCGTACACTGGCAAATCACATCTATAGCTTGGCCAGTATGTCGACAAATTATATCATAGCACAACCCGTACGCTGGCAAATTACATCCATAGCACGATCCGTACGCCGACAAAATATATCCATAGCTCAGTCCGTATGCTAGCAAATCATACACATAGCACGCCCCGTACACTGGCAAAACATATAAAAATCTCGGCCCGTACGCCGGTTTTCCATTCTAAAAATTCGTATCATTAACACATTCCCAGAAAACAGTATTTCATAACAATTTTTACTTATGCCACACTAACAAGTTTTCCGCATATTTAACATACCATCATTTTAATAGTATTTTTCCCAAATATAAATTGTATATAAATATATTCATTTCCCTAAAATCAAATGCTATAATAATTTGCATATATTTTCATAAAAGAACTAACTCAATTTATCCCCTTACCTGACTCTTAAAAAGCTCTTAAGAAAATTTGTTCTACACCCGACTTAACCAGCTGAAAACAAAATTTTCCATAACTAAAGTTCATTATTTCTACGCGTACAACACTTTCCTCAACTATTAAAAATCCAAATATTGAGTAAAAAACCTTACCCTTGATTTGAGATGATTTCTACCTCAGCCTTACAGACGATTCGCTTCGGCAGACTTGCAGAGAACTTTTCCAGGAGTGTGGTGGTGGCTTGAGATCATCGATCCGACGAAGATCTGACCCGAAATCGAAGAGAGAAGGGGGAAGGGCCGAAGGGTAGGAGAGAGAGAAGCTCTGCGCAGAAAATTTCATCCAAAAATGAACTTTAGGCCTATTTAAACTATGGCCTTCGTCGACGAGCCATGTCACTCGTCGACGAGGTCAACACAAAATTCGTCGACGAATTCTCCCCTTTGTTGACGAAATTCAGAACTCCCAAAATCATCCCCTCGGTATATCCTCGTCAACGAGCCACATCACCTCGTCAACGAGTCCTGTAGAAAATTCGTCGACGAACTCCAACCCTCGTCAACGAGCTCCTGTTATACCCTCGTTGACAAGGACTTGAAAAATTCCTCAGAATTTATGCTTTTCAAAATGCAATGTCGTCGACTGCCTCATTTTGTTTTCGGTTTCCATTTCCCTTTCTTTTATTATTTAAATACCATTATTTTTCGGGTCGTTACATCAAGTGCTCACCATGTGTCGATAATTGTTTTTACTTTAGCCTAGAAAAAAAAAATTTAAAATAAAAAAGATAGAACCATATCACATGACAAATTTTTACACACTGAGTATACACAATTCAGTAAGGACACAATCCTCCCAATAGTTTATCCTCCATGATCTCTACTTAAGGGAAACCTCAACAATTTTCAATCATTTATTTTTTGCTTCAATCATCTTTCTAAAACTTGTTTCAATTTACAAGTTATTTTTTATAATTATAATGTTTACAAATTGTGGACTTTAAGCAATTTAATAGATTTTTTTTATTTTAAAATTAAAATAATTAAACTTTTTTTTTAATTTTAAAATTCATTGAAGGGCAAAAATTCTCAATTTGATATTTTTTATTTTTTAAGTTTTAGAATAACTTTTGAAAAATTATGGAGGATGGGCTAGGGTACCCTTTGGTTGATCAGCCCAATGGCCCCAAACTGACCCAAATAATAGGACTCGTAGAAAAGGTCCATTGCATTTTTCTTGGCCCATTGGGCCCGTGGGCCTGAAAATGGTTCATGACCGCCGCAGCGGAGAAAACTCGACTGAAGTCGGCGAACGCCGTCTCCGAGCCGGGAACGTTGAAGATAGGATATTATCTCTCTCTCTCTCTCTCTCTCCCGCCGCGTAGCAGAGCAAGAGCCTTTTTCAGTGAATCAGAATAACCGGCAGAGCAGATTGGGAGTAGCTGAAACCCTAGATTATCTAAATTATTATCTCCGTTCTTCGAGATAAGGGGGAAATGGGGAAGAAACAGCACAGCAAAGATCGGATGTTCATCACCAAAACGGAGTGGGCCACCGAATGGGGCGGTGCCAAATCCAAAGAAGTTCCCACCCCTTTCAAACGCCTCCCCTTCTACTGCTGCGCGTAAGCTCTCTCCTTGCCCCCTTTCTCATTTGCATAAGATTTTATCGCGTACCTCCTTATCTCTTACTAATTGAAGTTTTTCTATATCTGAATTTTGATGCAGTCTGACGTTCACGCCGTTCGAGGTCCCTGTGTGCACAAGCGATGGCAGCGTGTTTGACCTAATGTGGGTATTTTTGCTAATTCATAGTTATGTTCATACTCATATTTTTATTTATTTGTGTTTGTTGGTTTTCGCTTATCCCAAAAAAGGGTTCGATTTAACTAGGTTATTGGTAGTTGATAGCTATTCGGGGTTTAGGTTTGATTCGGAAATATGGGTGCAGGAACATAATACCGTACATCAGAAAGTTTGGGAAGCATCCTGTTACAGGAGTTCCGCTGAAACAGGAGGATCTTATTCCACTTAATTTCCACAAGAATTCAGAAGGTGTTTTCTCTGAAATGTTCTTCTCTTCTAACTTAATTTTATTCGGCTTGTTTGCCATTTTAGATATTTTGTTGCTGTTTATACACTCATTGGACGTAATGTATTGCTCCTGTGTAGAATCTTTAGGTTATGGATTTGTTGTGCTGAATTCAGATGCATTGTGTTTGGAATGTAGTCCAAATATAAGAAAAAACTTAAACACAAATCAAATACAAATACGAATACAAACATGATTTGCGATAAGGTTGAGACACAAATATCTTGCTCTCTTTAAGGAGATTTGAGCTCTTGGCGATTTTTTCAGCTTAGCCCACAAATCAGTATAGCAGAACTCCACTTGACTTGTCTCTTGGATACAACAACCTGATTTGAATTTTATGACTCTTCCCAATTCTGCACAAAATGAAGAGAATTTAAAACTCCACAAAAGAACACATTTCTTTTGTTTTAAAACTCTCTAGTTTCGAATGATAATGAGAATAATGTGAAGATGTTGGTATGTAGAAATTATGTTGTGTATGAACTATGCTATTTGCTATATTGAGCCAAGACTTTAGGACTCTATTTATATGCACACCAGGCTTTTCGTTACCCATGCACCTAATAAATAGGATATATCTAAAATAAATTAAGTACATATTCAAAATCAAGTTACACTAACGTAAATGTCTTATGAATTAATGTTATACAAGAATTAAAACTCATCTAAATGTATATACATTTCTCTATCCAAGGTACATGCCTTATCCCAAGATACATTTACTCCACATATAATTAATAATATTAAAATATAAAGATACACTAATAATTCCCCCCTCATTTTAATATTATGCATGAATGTGCATGTAGAGAGTTTAACAACCAAAAAGGGATAATTATACACAATGAAGGTGTGCTCTGCATTGAACCTTCACTCTTAGTGAATAATAATCTTTACTCCAGAGTCAATATTAGTCTCAGACTTGAACTATAACTGATTAAGGGAAATAAAGTATTAATGCTCACACATAATGATCTAGATGTTGGCATGAGCTTTAACCGCTGACACATTTTGGCCTTGCGCTAATCCCAGTTTCATGAGTATATTTGAGAATAAGCCTAATTCTCATAAAAAAACGGCCCCACTCTCATGCTCACATAGTTGAAATTTGTCAAGGGTGCTCATGTAACTCTTAACATCCCACTCATAAAAGATGCAGATGTTGGAAATATTATAGAAGGAAAAAAATTTACTAATAAAAATATAAGTACTTATCAGAAGCTGAGGCGTGTAAGGACCACTGTCCATAAAGCAGATTTCGCGTCTACAGAGAACATTTCTCGGTGTATATAATCACTGCACGCATGACTATCAGGATTACTCAGCTGACTTGGTTTTGTATGCACTCATAGACACAAGAGCTTTAGGAGATGTACTGTCATTTACTTACCCAAAAAAATATAAATCTCAAGAAAGTGTAGACAATAAAGTTATCTCAAAGAAGAAAAACTATATTTTAAAATGAAGCTGAATCACAATTTATATAGATAAAATTCAGTATAACTTCTAGCATCATAAATATGAAATGTTAAAATAGTAGTTAATATTCTAAAAACGTTAAAACTAATATATTAAATTTAACGTATGCTCAATTAAAATAAAAAGCGACGACTGTTATATAATATTTATTAAACTGATAATTTTTTTTTTTAAATTTGAAACATCCAACATAAATATCAACAACAGATTATCATTACGAGTCTTAAAACTCAACCTTCCCCATTACAGGATAAATGCACTTACACCATAAGGATAAGTTTAAGATAATAGTGCATTTCTTAAGACCATCATATGATTCGTTCTTCCCGTTGAATCCAATTACATGATCTCTAGTCTGTGGGTTGGGTATCCTCTTACGTGGTTCATGATTTTATGGGCTTCAATCCCATCCCTCTCGATATATTCCAGACCCTTTCTCTTGCTAAGACCTTAGTTAATGAATCTGCAAAATTTTTAGTAGATCTTATATAATTCCCATTAATGATGCCATTACTTAAATATGATCTCACAGTATTATGTTTCCTTTTTATGTGTCTAGATTTACGGTTATTCATTCTACCAATTACAACAATGCTATCACAATTAATTAAGATAGGTGGTATTGGCTTTTCCTAAAATAGAATTTTACATAACATATCTCTCAATCAACTTGCTTCCTCAGTAGCTGATGCTAAAGCAATTAGCTCAACTTCCATAGTTGAGTTAGCAATTATTGTTTGTTATTTAAATTTCCAACAAATAGCACCATCACTTAGTAAAAACATAATAGTGGTAGAGAGGGAATCACTTGACAAAGTATTCTAATCGACGGCACAAAAACCTTCAAGTACTGTTGGATACTTTGTAAATGACATGCCATAATTTTTGGTTCCAGCTAAATACTTCATTATACACTCAAAAGCATTCCAGTGTTTTTTAACTGGTTTGTTAGAAAATCTACTAGGTACTCCTACTGCATAGCCAATTTCAGGTCTAGTTAAATCAATTGCATATCTTAGGCTACTAATAATGCTACTATATACTTTTTGATTAATCACTTCATTTTCACTCTCAATTTGAAATAAGTCATTACTTGAATTAAAAGGAGTAGAGACATGCTTACATTTATTGTAGCCATATTTATTCAAAATTTTTTTAAAGTAATGCGACTGATCAAGAAATATACCCCCATGATCTTGTAATTTTCATGCCTAAAATAACATTAGCCTCACTTAAAACTTTCATTTCAAAAGCATAACTTTTATTTTTCAATAAATAAACACGCGTATATTTTGAAAAATCATCAGTAAAAGTGATAAAATATCTATTTCCTCCACGATTTAAAATTCCTTCAAATTCACACAAATCTATGTTTACTCATGATTCTTACTTATCTACTATTATTATGAGATAAATAAGCATGCCAAAAATTTAAGGAAGAAAAGCAAGTAAATAGAAGTTGAGGATGCTTTATTATCATTCTTAATACTTAATTTAAACATCCAATCACAAGCATAACCTTTGCCCACAAATATCTCATTCTTAGTAATTACATTTTGGTCAGATTCCATAGTTTGTTTAAACCCTGCTTTATTAAGAAGAAAACTTGACACCAAATTCTTTCTAATGGAAGGAGTATAATACACATCTTTTAATACTAATACCCTTTCAAATGTAAACTTCAATTCAACCTCCTCACTACCAAACAGTTGGGTGGTATGAGAATCACCAAGCATAATGGTTTTAGGTTCCTTAAAAGGAGTGTGCCCCTTGAACCAAGTTTTATCATAGCAGACATTTCTATTAGCACCTGAGTTTGCCCACCACCTTTCAATACTATGGACTATATTTATGTCTATAATCATAGCCACAAATGGTTCCTCAACTATATTGGCTTGAGGATTAGGCCTATCTTTTCGAAATTTGCAAATTCTAGCAATATGCCCATTTTGCTACAAACGAAGCAAACATTATTGCTTTGCTTGTTTTGATTATAAGGGGGTCCTTGGCTCCAATTTTTTTAGTAGGGTTGCCCCTATTATTTTTGTGAGGTCTACCATTATTTCTCATATTTGTCTTCTTAGGCTTTAATTGCGGGTTTTTAGGGAAATGACCAATAGGCAAAATAGTATGTTCAGAAGCAATTAAATTTACCTTTGTGGTAGTACTATTATTAGTATTACTGCTGCTTTCCTGCATAAGCACATGTTGCCCTCTTGCCTCTTCCTTTACACGTATTTGAGTTATCAAGGTCTCGAGAGACATATCCTTCTGATTGTAGTGCATGCTCTTTTGGATTTCTTTCGAAGATGGGGATAACTAGTCAATGATTCCAGTTACAATAAGATTGTCTCCAATTTTGATGCCTTTGGATGTAACTTCCGCTTTTGTCATCTAGAAATCTTGCGCTTGCTCTACAATCGATTTTCCATCCATCATTTGATAATGGAAAAATCGGCTAGCTGCATATTTATTTGCCCCTGCTTCCTCAGTATCATACTTATTTTGCAAAGCTTTCTAGATTTTCTTTGCAGGGGAATAAGTAGTATCATAATAATCATAAAAATGATCGGCAAGACAATTTAAAATATAAAACCGACATTTATACTCATTTTTTGTATTGTTCTAACTTTTCATGGTGGTCAACTAACTCATCTTCATTCATGTTATCGATATTGATTTTGTTGGGATGCTTCTTGGTAAGAACATAGGCAACCTTGAGGACACTGAGGTAGAAGTGCACCTTGCCTTTCCACTTGAAGTGGGCTCCTTTGAACTGAGAGGGCTTGTTGAGACCTTCAACATTTTAATTGGGTTTTTTGACTATAGGCTCCATATTTTTTGAATCTCTTTAATATTGTTAGGAATATAGTACAAATATAAGAAAAAACTTAAAACACAAATCAAATACAAACATGATTTGCAATGAGGTTGAGGCTCGGATATCTCGCTCTCTTTAAGGATATTCAAGCCGCTTGCAGTTTTTTCAGCTTAGCCCACAAACTGGTGCAGTTGAACCCCACTTGACTTGTCTCCTCTAGGATACAACAACCCGATTTGAATTGTATGATTCTCTCCAATTCTGCACAAAAAAGAAGGGAGTCCAAAGCTCCACAAAAGAGCACCTTTCTTTTGTTATTAAACTCTCTAGTCTTGAATGATGATGAGAATTATGTGAAGATGTTGGTATATAGAAATTATGTTGTATATGAACTCTGCTATATTGAGGCAAGACTATAGGGGTCTATTTATAGGCACACTAGACCTTTGGTTACCCATGCACCTAATAATTAGGATGTATCTAAGATAAATTAGGTACATATCCAAAATCAAGGTACACTCACATAAATGTTTTATGAATTAATGTGATACAAGAATTAAAGACTCATCTAAATGTAGATACATTTCTCTATCCAAGGTACATGCCTTATCCCAAGATACGTTCACTCCACATATAATTGATAATATTAAAATATTTAAGTACACTAATACATTGTAGAAGGCAAACAAGTTGATTCTGAAAATGAATACTATGAAGCCATATCACAAGCTTGAGAGCAAAAAAATGAGTGAAATATGACAATTCTTGATGAAGATACACCCAGAAGGCATAAATTTTTTTTCCTTGGTTATGGTTTTGTTGTGCTGAGTTGAGATGCATTGTAGTGAGCAAACAAGTTGATTCTGGAAATGAATACTATGAAACCATGTCACAAGCTTGAGAGCTAAAAACTGAGAAGTAGTGACTACAATTCTTAAATGATGATGCACCTAGAAGGCATAAATGTTTTCCTTGGAATTATCAACATAAATGTTTTGTCACAATGAATAATTGAAGCTAAACCTTGAAATTACTGAAGTTTCATTTGTTTGAATTTTCTGTGATCTTCATAAATGTTTTTCCTTGTATCATTTTGGTTATTCTCCCAGCTCCTAGTCCATGACAGGGTGCCTTGTTTTGTCCACCATTTTGCAAGTCATGTTTTGGAGGTTTGCCCTTCCAATTTTATTTGTCAGTTTAATTAATTATGAGACCATTTCCCATTTGCTATGTAGGAGAGTATCAATGCCCAGTGTTGAACAAAGTTTTTACTGAATTTACGCATATAGTTTCTGTGAGGACTACAGGAAATGTGTTCTGCTATGAGGTTTGTTTCTTTATTGATGATCAATACTAATACTAGTATTTTATAGTGTTCTCTGTATTTAATTTGTTTCAACTATCAAGTTCTAAAACCTATGTGTTGCTTTTATTGTGTAGGCTATCAAAGAATTAAACCTAAAAACAAAGAACTGGAAGGAGCTCCTCACTGATGAACCCTTCACAAGGGAAGACCTTATCACAATTCAGGTAATTAGCAATTTTGATTTAAGTACCCTGGTTTGGTCAAAAGGGAAGTGTGTTAGTAATGGATGGAGGATTACTATGAGGATGCCACTAATTTTCCTTTTCATGACTATTTATATGTAGAATCCCAATGCACTTGACGGTAAAGTTCTTCTGGATTTCGATCATGTTAAAAATAGTTTGAAGCTTGATGATGAAGGTTAGCTATAGTCTTTGCCAGCTTTCAGTTTATAGCAGTTGACTTTCTTAATCCCTTCTTTGAATATGACTTCTTTTCTCTCTCTGTGTTAGAACTCAAAAGAATGAGTTCAGATCCAACCTATAACATAAATGTTTCTGGAGACATCAAGCAGATGCTGGAGGAGCTTGGAACTGAGAAAGGTCGGCAAACTGCCTTGCATGGGGGAGGTGGAAACAAGGCTCAAAGTGAACGAGCAGCTGCACTTGCTGCCATTTTAGCTGCAAGATCACGTATCAAAGAAGATTCAAAATCAGATTTGAATGGAGAAGTTAATGCCAAGCAGGTTTACAGTATTGTAGATGCCGCATCTGCTTCCGTACACGGAAGAAGTGCTGCTGCAGCCAAATCTGCTTCAACTGATAAAACTGCTGCTCGGATAGCCTTGCATATGGCTGGTGAGAGGGCTCCTGTTAATGCGAAGCTGGTTAGTAGTTTCCAAACTAGAAATGTCTCTGATGCAAAAGAACACAAGGCATAAATGTTTAATACTCTCTTTTATATGAAAGCTCAAGACGCACAGATAATATAAACGTTTAATTGCCAATAATAAATAAAATATTTTGTATGAAAGCTCAAGACACACAGATAATCTAAATGGTTTATTGCCAATAATAAATAAAATATGCAATATCAGTAGAATGTTACTACCTCTTCGTGCATGTCCAATTCTTTACTACTATGTTACACTTATCCGATGTGAATTTCAGGGAGGGAAATCTTGGAATATGGATTTCATTTTATGATTTTAATTTTTCTTTATTGTGGACCAAAATGGAAAAAGAAGGATACGGTATGCCAATATTTGGAAACAGTCTTCCCTCTTAGTCAATGTTAGGTGTATCGATGACCCTTTGAGATATTCCTTTTTCATGGTGGAGATTGCGTGACAACTGAAAATATATTTTTGATTAATTTCCAAGAATGTGTGACATGTACATTCAAGTATTTGTATATGGTAAATGCTGAAGACTTATAAGGAAAAATATTCAGCTAGTGAGATCAATTCAACTTGACTATTCTTACCTGAACTTTCTGTAACTCATCACTGGTTTTTTTGGGCTATGCTGTGGAAATCCCTTTTTTTTCCATTTTATCTTATACAGTGCATATTTTTTACTAAAAATGGTTACCCTTAACAACTTTGGCACAGGCTATTTTGAGTCTTTTCCATATACCTTTATCTTGGGTTGCATGCTTGTATCACTCTTTGCTGTGCAGCAATTAAGTTTTTGTTGTTTTGACTTATGTTACCTCTTTGCTATTTTTTTTTTTTTTTTTTGATTTGCTATTTTTCTGGCATCAACAAGCATTTTTAATTATTTTCCCATTGAAAACCATATCTATACTTACCTCTTTGTCATTTTTTATTTTGGTTTTCTATTCTAAAGCACATTGTTACAGTGAAATAATGCTACCTTTTATGCTGCCTACTTTTGTTGTCGTCAACAAGTGCTTTTTAACTATTTTTGCCCATTGAAGATCATGTTTATACAAATCACTGCAAGTGAAAAGACAGGTGTTTGAACATCATTGACTTAGAAGTCATAGAAAGAGGAAGATGGACATGGAATAGATTTCACTGCCAATCTAATGTTTAGTTGCTAGAAAATGACATTATATAAATATATATTTTTGGGGGATGATGGTGGAGATGATGAGAATGAAGAGCATGTAGTGCAGGACCTTCATACTACTGCATTTGGTTATATATAGGTTATGGGGCTTTGATGTCAATGCAAGACTACATATAATTGGGATGTTTATTTATTCATTATTTTTGGTTTATAGGGGTTGGGATGTTTATTTACTAGTTGTAAGCTTTTGCAATGCATTGGACCAAAGCTTGGGGTGATGTGACATCATAATATGCTTTTTTTTTTTTTCAATAAAAAATTGAAAATGAATTAGGAACAAAAATGCGAGGACAAAAAATGACAGCCATAAAAAAATCAATCTGTATATGTAATAGTCATGAGCCAAGCCATTTTGCTTGCCTGTGACCGCTTGTCTTGTACGTTTGGGATGGGCTTCCATCATGTAAATACTAGCGTAAGGTTATTTTTCAGAGATAGTTTTTCCCTAGGTTAAAAAGGGGAGTATGACTCCTCGGTCATATTGATGTTTCCTAGTGTTAGAGTGAGAATAACGTAGGAAGCTTTTTAGAGGAGGGTGAGTGTTCATCAACTTGTAAAATTCACTAGCTATTGTCAACGTGTTTAGCTTACTTGTCTCCTCGCTAGACACACATTGTTAATGGAGGTATTGATAATGAATTGCGTTGCTTGAATGTTTATTGCTTATGTGCCATTGCTTTCATAAGTTGCTTATTGCTTCCACTTATATCTGCTTGAATGACAATGAAAGTGTTTTGTTGGTGAATTGTGGTAAACGCTAGGCTCGCTAGTTAAACAAGAGTGCTTTAGCTAGTGCCGCACAGTCATTCACAAAGGTTTGAAATATTCGGCCCGTGACACCTGGTTAGTTGCCATGTGAATTCAATTGCCTTCATTGTGGGATTGGTAAAACTTGGTAAATGACCATGTCGACTAATGCCCAAAGAATTAATGTGCTGGAAGCATAGACTGAGATGGCAGCCAACAATGTGGTCGTAGAGATGGCCCAATTGACAAAACGTGTTGATTAATTGGAGGGATTGCAAAAGCATCAACAAAGTTCGATGGTGGAAATGTCAGAGGACTTTCACCACACCGTGGAGATCTTGCAAGCTCAGATAGCTTATCTGACTGCAAAGATGACTGTGATGGTTCTTGCTATGGGAAACTCTAACACTCAAGGTTTAGCAACACTAAGGTACCAGAACCTATAGGGGTGCCCATGATGCCAAGGAGTTGGAGAATTTCTTGTTTGATATGGAGCCGTACTTTTGCGCTTTGAGGACAGACTCAGAATAGGTGAAAGTGGATATTGCGACTATGTACTTGGTTGGTGACGCCAAACTGTGGTGGCATACTAAGTACAATGAAATTGAGAATGGATGTTGTGTAGTGGATTGGTGGGCAGATTTGAAGAGAGAGCTCAAGGCCCAATTCCTTTCTTGAGAATGTTGAGTACAATGCAAGGAGGAAGCTGAGAGACCTCAAGCATACTGGGTCAATCAAGGAATAATGAAACAATTTTCTGTTTTGATGTTGGTTATCAGGGACATGTCAGAATTCAAGACTTGTCTACTGCACAATCTGCCGTGGAATGCTTGACTGACTGCACTGGTGATAATACCGCTTTGTTCAAAGAGAGTGGCGTATGTGGAAATAGTAGAAAGCCTTTCAAGAAGGGCAAACCCAAAAGTGGGGGAGCCGATTTTAAGACATCAACTTCAACATAAGCTTCATTGTCTTGAGGGTTCAACACCCAATGGAAAGGGTAAATTTTCATGCTACTTATGTTAAGGCCCTCACAGAGTTGCCGAGTGCCCTTACAAGGCATCACTCAATGCTTTACAAGCTTCCATCGTGGAGGGGGGCATTGCAAAGTGATGAGGAAGAGGAGGATACCCTGAGGATGGGTGCAATGCGGCTAGTGAACGCATTGGAAAAGTAGGTGAAAGCACCAAAAGTTACACAGGCGAAAGGATTGATGTTTGTGGACTTGAGGATCAATGGGAAGACTACCATGCTATGGTGGATACCGGAGCTACTCATAATTTTGTTTCATTAATAGAAGTAGGGAGA
This sequence comes from Malania oleifera, assembly GCF_029873635.1. Taxonomy (NCBI): domain Eukaryota; kingdom Viridiplantae; phylum Streptophyta; class Magnoliopsida; order Santalales; family Ximeniaceae; genus Malania; species Malania oleifera. The sequence continues at coordinate 6,005,681 of NC_080417.1, forward strand.
CTCAACTTATCCTTGGAGAAGGATTCAGGATGCATGAAAGCGGTGAATTTTGTAGCCCAGCATACTCTGGGAGTAGCTAAGCAAGTGACTGTGAAACTTGGGCAGTGGGCAGGTTATGCGAATTTCACAGCGGTGCCATTGGATGACTTTCAATTCATTTTGGGAATGGAATTCCTGAGGTAGACTAAGACAGTGTCGATGCCTTTTGCGGGTTCCCTATGTCTGATGGGAGATCACCCTTGCATGGTGCAAGCCGTTGCAAAGAAAGGAGAGGATGAAAAGTTCCTTTCAACCATGCAACTTAAGAAGAGATTGAGAAGGGGTGAGCAGACATATCTAGCCACAGTGGTGGTAGAGGAAGAAGTAGGCTAAAAGCTGGTGCCTACGACCATCCAAGTTGTGTTGGATGAGTACAAGGAGGTGATGCTGGATAAGTTGCCTCATAACTTGCCTCTACGATTAGGTGTGGAGCATGAGATCGAGTTATTGCCTGGAGTGAAGCCAATTGCCAAGGGACTATATTGGATGGCGCCTTCAGAGCTTGCAGAGTTGAGAAAACAACTTGATGATTTGTGGAAGCGGCATATATTCCCCCTTCCAAAGCACCATTTGAAGCACCGATGTTGTTTTAGAGGAAACATGATAGGAGCATGCGGATGTGTGTAGACTACCGTGCGCTCAACAAGGTGACAGTGCGCAACAGGTTTCCTGCTCCATTGATTGCTGATTTGTTTGATCAGCTAAGTCATGCCAAGTATTTCACTAAACTCGACTTGAGGTTGGACTACTATGAGGTGAGAATTGCTGATGGGGATGAGCCGAAGACAAATTGTGTGACGCGGTATAAGGCATATGAATTCTTGGTGATGCCATTCGGGTTGACGAATGCGCTTGCGACATTCTGTACCTTGATGAATCAAGTATTTCGTGAGTACCTTGACAAGTTTGTTGCGGTGTACTTGGATGATATTGTCACCTATAGTTCCACTCTGGAGGAACATAAAGAGCATCTACGGAAGGTGTTTGACAAACTGAAGGAGAACAATTTATATGTGAAGAAAGAAAAGTGCTCTTTCGTTCAACGGAGCATCAAATTCCTTGGTCATGTGATTGAACAAGGTCATATCAGGATGGATATAGAGAAGGTGAGAGCTATTTGAGAATGGAAGATCCCAACGACAGTGAAGGAGCTGTGTTCCATTCTTGGTCTTGCCAATTATTACAGGAAGTTTGTAGAAGGGTACTTGAGGAGAACTGCTCCTTTGACATAATTACTAAAGAAGAGTCAGGGGTGGAATTGGATAGAGAAATGATGGGGAGCCTTTGATGACTTGAAGGACGTCATGATGAGAGATTCGGTACTTGCTCTTTCGGACGTCATGAAACCCTTCGAGGTACAAATAGATGCATTGAACTACACCCTTGGAGAAGTCTTTTTACATGAGGGATATCCTGTTGCGTACGAGAGCCATAAGCTTAGTGAAGCGGAACGGAGGCACATAGCTCAAGAGAAGGAGATGTTAGTGGTGATACCTCCGCGTGTGGCGACATTGCTTACTTGGGTCAAGGTTTGTGGTGAAAATGGATAACTCAAGTGTTAGTCACTTCTTCACACAACCGAAGTTGACACCCAAGCAGGGTTGGTGGCAAGAATTCTTGGCAGAATTTGATTTCTCATTTGAGCACAAGGCGGGGTGCTTGAATCGAGTTGCTGATGCATTGAGTAGGAAGGCCGAGCTAGCGGCTTTACAGATGGTAACACACTTGACAGGGAGTACCGTTACCACGACGATGCTGGAGTGCATAAAGGAGAATTTAGCCAAAAATCCAATTGCGCAGAACCTCATGAAGCTGAAAGAAGAGGGGAAAGCACCTCATTTTTGGATGTAAGATGGATTGTTGATGACCCATGGTAGCCAGCTCTTTTGTATCACGAGCTAGAGATATGAGGAAGACACTACTGAGAGAGTGTCATGATACCATGTGGGCCAGACATCGAGGATGGTAGCACACTTTGGCATTACTAAAGCAGAGGTATTATTGGCCGCACATGCGTGATGATATGGTTGATTATACCCGGACTTGTCTCACCTACCAACAAGACAAGCTGGAGTGGAAGAAGATTGCAAGGCTATTGGAGCCCCTACTAGTACCATCCAGATTGTGGGAAGTGTCTCACTGGATTTCATCACCAACTTGCCCAAAGTGGGAGATGCAGGGTCTATACTTTGTGGTTATAGACAAATTTTCGAAGTATGGTATGTTTATACTTGCATTGAAGTATTGTTCGGCAGAGGAGACAATACAACTATTCTTTAAGAATATTGTGAAGTATTGGGGTGTTCCCCAAGATATTGTTAATGATCGAGACTCAAGATTCACTGGCAACTTCTAGACAGAACTTTTCAGAATCCTCGGTTCACAGCTTGACATCTCTTCGAGCTATCATCCACAGATATACAGACAAACGGAGAGATTCAACGGGCTACTAGAAGAGTACTTGCGCCATTTCGTCAAAACCAATCGGAAGAATTGGGTGTAACTACTTGATGTGGCTAAGTTCTATTTCAATGCTCAAAAGAGCTCAACAACCAATAAAAGTCATTTTGAGCTTTTTATAGGCCAACAGTCGTTGTTACCTCACACAGTGGATGAGCTGTACAGAGGAAAGAGTCCTAGAGCATACATCTTCTCCAAGGAATGGAGATAAAATGTAGAGATTGCTCGAGCCTACCTGGAGAAAGCTTCTAAGCGGATGAAGAAGTGGGCAGATAAAGGGAGAAGATTGCAACACTTCAACGTAGGACTTGGTGCTTGTCAAGTTCAATCTTGAATAGGTCAGGTCAGTACGGGGACAAGATAGGGGACTACTTCGTAAATATGAAGGACTAGTCACCATCTTGGCGAAAGTCGGGAAGGCTTTTTACAGAATTGACCCTCTAGCTTGGATGAAAGTGCATCTTGCGTTTCACGTCAGTCGCTTCAAGCTGTTCAATGTTGACACCGAAGATCCAAGTAGAATTCAGTCAACCAGAGCATAATTGAAGACAGTGTAACCCGATAGACGAGAAATTGAAGACATCCTTTCAGATAGAGAGTTTACATCCTCAAGGAAGAAGCGGTAGAGTTCTTAGTGAAGTGGAAAGGCCTTGGCGACGAAGAAATCAGCTGGGTTTTTGCGGAAGATATGCAACCGTTCGTGGACAAAGTTGAAGTGTACCTAGTGTCAAAGTCTACAAGGACATTGACCGCATAAGTGGGGGAGCATCACGAGCCGAGCTTGTTCAGGACATTATGCTTGCCTGGGTTTTCATCATGTAAATACTAGTGTAAGGTTATTTTTCACAAATAGTTTTTCCCTAAGCTAAAAAGAGGAGTATGACTCCTTGGTCATATTGATGTTTCCTAGTGCCAGAGTGAGAATACCATAGAAAACTCTTTAAGGAGGGTGAGTGTTCATCAACTTGTAAAACTCGCTATCTATTGTCAATGTATTTAGCCTACTTGCTTCCCTTGCTAGACACAGATTGTTATCCGAGGTGTTGATAATGAATTTACGTTGCTTCAATGTTTGCTTCTTAAGTGTCATTGCTTTCATAAGTTGCTTATTGCTTCTGCTTATATCTGTTTAAATGACAATGAAAGTGTTTTGTTGGTGAATTGTGGTAAATGCTAGGTTGGCTAGTTAAATAAGAGTGCTTTAGCTAGTGCCACATGGTCCATTCACAAAGCTGTGAAATATTCAGCCCGTGACTTGGAACCAATGCTTGAGGTGATGCGACATCATAATTTATTTATTTATTTTTTTCAGTAAAAAGTTGCAAATGAATTAGAAAAAAAAATAATGAGCGGACAAAAATGACAGCTAGAACAAAACCATGCTGTATATGTAATAGTTTACAAGAACTTGTAAATGTAAAGGTTGCCCTAGTGATATAATATATATATATATATATATATATATATCCTTTGGAGGGCCCTTCTAGAGGTGGTGGTGGTTTTAGGTTACAATAAGTGGGCGTTTGGTTCGCGGCATAAAAATATTTCCATGGGGTGACATTCTTGGGAGCGGGGTGCCTGTGGGGAATATTTTTGTTTGGTTTGCGTTGTAAGATTCCTATGATTTACTGTAGTAGACATTTCAAGAAGATGGCCATTATACTCTTGTATAACGAAGAACAATTATCCTTATATTTTCAACAAAACACCTACTAAGAATATGTACTTAATTAAATTCAAGTCCAAAAATTTTCAACAATCATAAATTTAAAAAATTCAATCCTTAATAATCCAATTAAGTTAAACAATTGAGGGCAGTGTATGGTGTGTAAATATTAACCATTATATTATATTATTATAACACAATAATATTATTACTTTCATAGTTTCATTTATTAATAATTTATTATTTAAATATAATAATTGAGTATAATAAGACTATATTATAGGGGCATTGTTATCCAACCTTCCAAAATAGTGAAGGCAATTTGGTCCGAAAAGTAAGATTTTGATGGGAATGGGACATGAAAAATATCCCTGGGGGAGGGTGGAAATAGGGTGCCTGTGTTTTATCTTTCATTTCCAAGAATGTTAAGATGCCCACTACGTAGGATTCTAGTGCCCAAACAAATGTGGGAATGAGATGCTATGGGTGTCATATTTCCGAGAAAGTTGAAAGATGCATGAACGAAACGCCCTCAAAGAGTAATTTCTTTTCATTGATGCACATTTTCTGTATTTTAACTACAATTGGAAAATATGTGAAAATATCACGAACTAGAACATGCTCTGGTATGTTTTAACATGAACTATGCTTTCTTGTTAAATTTTCTCAGGTTAAGAGCCGTTTTACCACTGGTGCTGCTTCCCGATCCTTCACTTCTACCTCTTTTGATCCTGTTACTAAAAATGAATATGAATACGTCAAGGTTGAGAAAAATCCCAAGAAGAAAGGCTATGTTCAGCTCCACACAACACATGGTGATTTGAACATTGAGCTGCATTGTGATATAACTCCAAGGGCATGTGAGAATTTCATCACTCTTTGTGAACGTGGCTATTATAATGGAATAGCTTTTCATAGAAACATACGGTATTGTGATGGCTCCTAATACAAAATCTATTGGATTTGTTTCTTCACAGGGTTATTAATCTTTAATGTTGGGCAGTATTGTCATGAATTTTGTGCAGGAATTTTATGATTCAAGGTGGTGATCCCACTGGCACTGGCAGAGGGGGTGAGTCTATATGGGGAAAGCCTTTCAAGGATGAACTGAATTCTAAGTTGCTTCATTCTGGAAGGGGTGTTGTCAGTATGGCAAACAGTGGTCCACACACAAATGGTTCCCAATTTTTCATTCTCTACAAGTCTGCAAACCATTTAAACTTTAAGCATACCATTTTCGGTATGGTTGTTGGTGGTTTGACTGCACTCTCAGCAATGGAAAAGGTTCCTGTCGACGACAATGATCGACCACTGGTGAGAGTCAGTTCTTTTTTTTTTGGCCTCCTCATTTGGATTATTTTTTATTCTTAATGTTGAACAACTAAATGGTAATTTATCTTTACTTGTTAATAAATATCTCTTGCTCATGAATGTCAGTTTTTTCCCCAATATAGATTAGTTTTTATTCTTAATATAATATTATACATCTAAATGGTGATTTCTCTTTGTTTACTAGTAAATATGCCTTGTGCTTTGCACGTGATTGCAAGTGAATTATCTTGATAAAATTTATTTAAACTATTTAATTTTTCAGAGCAATGTTTTAGAAGGCTCAATCATGGCTCGCCTCAAGGCAAGGCAGGCCTAAAACGCTTCGAGGCTCAATCCAAAATGCCCAATCCCAAATAGGCTAATGCATGACATGCTAAGGCTTACACATTAGTACAAAAGGCACACCTTTTGCACCTTTTTAGTTGAGGCTTACGCATTTTTGGGTGTGCGAATCTCAAGTTAGATTTGGCTGGAAAATTATAACTCCATGTATATATAAAAGGAATGTCATAATATGAGTTGATTTCAAAAACTCTTGAACCTCAACCTTTCCAAAATAATTGAAAGTTGTATCTTAGATCTTGAAAATAATTTGAACTTTATAATTTTACAGATATCTATTGTCATGACATATGTAATGAATTAAAGTTAGCAATTTTTAAATGTCCAATAGAGTTTGCAAATTATACTTGATTTTTTTAAGCATTATATTTGTGATTTTATTAATTTTTATTTATTTGTAAATTGTAAAGTATATGTAATTTATACATATTTTAATTTAAAAATAAAATTCTCAAAAGGCTTATGCACCAATGCCTTATGGCTTACGCCTCACCTCTTAAGGGTTAGAAAATCTTGCCTTATGCCTTTGCTTTTTAAAATATTGTTTCAAAGTAAGAATTAAAAGTCATATTCTCAGAGTTGGTTATGGCAGTGTGCACTTTTTTTAGTTTTTAGGCTGGTCTGGTTGGGGAGGAATGCTTACATTCACGATTGCTCTTTTGCCTATTCATTTGATTTGAGACATGATACTTTTTCTGGCATTGTTGTGGGCATTTTCATCTTATTGTTTTGGTGGTTCCTGCTTCTTCCATATTCAACATAATTGGTTGGCTTTGTGAGCTCGATATTTGGTATGTAGTGCTGGTTTTGTCTTCCCATGTGTGGTTTGCTAATAACACTATTGTTTTGCTTGATGATGATGTTGAGTATTTTTGTGACTATTCTTTCTATTTTACAAATTTTTGGGTGGGTCTCTGGTTGTAGAATTAATTTCAGGAAGAGTGGAGTTGGGGCTGTTAATCTTAGTTCTGATAGGGTTTTGAAATTGACTTCCTTCTCTGGGTTTGTTGTCTTGGATTGGCCTTTGACTTACTCAGGAGCCCCTTTGGGAGGGAACCTCATTCTTTAGCCTTCTGGGATCTTGTTGTCACTAATGTAGTAAGCGGCTGGATGGGTGGAAAGGTGCGTTATTTTTTTAGGTGCTCGTATCACCCTTATACAGGCTATTATCTGCCATTCTTATGTATTTTTTGTCCTTGTTTAGGGTTTATGGAGGAGCTGTTCAATAGCTTGACAGGATTATGAGGAATTTTCTTTGGTCAGGGGTAGAGGAGAGGAGAGATCACTTGGTTAGATGGGTGGTTGATTGTAGGTCTGAGGAGGAGGGTGTACTGCTCTTGGTAATTTTGTGTCGAAAAACTCTGCTCTTTTGGTGTAAATGTTTGTTGTGGTTTTGTTGGAGGTAAAATCCCTTTGGCACAGTGTTATAAAAAGTAACTTGGGTGAGTGGGCGTGATGCTAATTGGGTTCTCAGATGTTCGCAAGAGACTCCTTGGAAGTTCATTTCACAGGTTTACCCCTTCTTTTTTTATTTCAGAAAGTTTGAATTGGGAAGAGGAAAACACATTTGCTTCGGGAGGTTGTTCAGGCGGGGACTCTTGTATCTAGGAATTTGTATTTTGTTTGCAGTAACTAAAATATGATTCTTATAATACAAAAATACTAATTTTTAAAATTAAAATCTTAGAAATATCAACCATGTTTTTACCTTAGAAGAATAAAATTTTAAATTTCATTGCATAATTAAATTATTTTATTTTAACCAATCTTATAATATAATTATATGCGATGGAATTATTTTTTTATTCCTAAACAAGTAATACAATTATCAAGTCTTAGTCTATATAAATTTAAGACAAATCGATAATGCTTTGAGGCAATTATACTTATTCTGATTTGATATTTATAATATATTTACTAACTGATTTTTTAAAATTATAATTTAAAATGAAAAAATTTTACGTAATGTAATGAAGAAAAGTCCTTGTCAACATCAAAAAGTTAAGTTGGTATTGAGCTATTTGAATAAATATGATAAGATATTGGTAATAGGTGTGTAGAAACAGATTTGTAAAGACGTGTGCACGAGATATGTGTAAGGAATTTTGAAAAGGATGGGGGTATTATTGTCTAACACAATATTCTTTTATCAAAGCATATTGTAACTTGGTAATTTTTAATTTAATTTGGTGCATGTCTGCTGTATGTGAAAATTTCAATATACGAGAGCTAAAGTTTAACTCTTTTTGCAGAAGGAAGTTTAAGTTTATTTTTGTGAATTTAAGTGTTTATAAGAACACGTTAACATTTTGTTTCAGTGGGTCTATAAGTCATGCTTTTAATTCATAGATATTAAAATAATGTTAAAATTACATATAACAGTGGTTGAAGGGGACTCGTGAGCAAGATTCCCTAATGTAGATACATAAGTCCTATATTTTGTAGTAGTTTATGTAATCTAGATTTATTAACTGAAATTTTTTTCTTTTAGAATCTGTATTTTTGTTTTGTTTACTTTATGATCAATTTTATTTCTTATAATTTTAAATAATAGGGTGCTCCTGGGTATATGATTTTGCGCCTGATATTTTTCTTTCAAAAGTTTTCTTTATTTCTTCTTTAAATTATACTAGATAGTTTACAATAGTTTTAGGAGCAATTTACCAATCCTACATTTTCTCAAGATATATGTCTTTATTTATTGTTGTAAAGTTAGAGATGGAGGAGAGGAGAGGAGAAGAGAAGAGAAGAAGAGAAAAGAGTGGAAAGAACAGAGTGGCAGTTTTCTGGAGTCTACGTACAGCTCCAGGTCTGCCCTCTTATATAATAATAATAATTTTAAGGACAAAAATACCCCCATTAACATAACCTAATTATTGAAATAACATATTCTCTTATGAAATTCCCCTTCAAGCTGGAGGTGTGTGTAAATATCACCCAACCCCAGCTTGTAACAAACATTAGACAAGGCGTGCTTAAATAAAGGCTTTGTAAAAACATCATCTAATTGATCGTCAGATTCCACAAAGGGCGTCCTCACGACCTTCTTTAACACAACATCCCTCACAAAATGACAATCAACTTCTATGTTCTTTGTCATCTCATGAAACACTAGATTGCTAGCAATATAAATGGCAGCTTGATTAGCACAAAATATATCTATTGGTTTTGTTTCCAAGAATCCCATCTCGGACATAAGAGACTTTATCGACATAAGCTCACTCATAGTATGAGCTATAGCTCGATATTCCACTTCAGCACTAGATCTTGCTCCAATAGTTTGTTTCTTGCTTCGCCACGTAACAAGATTACCTCTGACAAATGGACAATATCTAGTAGTAGACCTTCAATCATCAATAGATCAGCTCAATCTGCATCAGAGTATACCACAATCTAACAATTTCTATTACATATATACATCAAACCTTTGCTAGGAGAGCCTTTGAGATACTGCAAAATCCTACAAACAGCATCCCGGTATGGTTGTTTGGGTTTTTCATTAATTAACTCGCCACCCCCACTGCAGAAGGTATGTTAGGTCTAGTGATAGTCAAGTAGATCAACTTGCCAACCAACTTCCTATATTGAAGTCTGGTCCAACATCCCTAGACAACTTCACATTGTGATCCATAGGAGTATCAACTGGTTTAGCTCCCAACAAACCAATCTCACTTAGCAAGTCCAAAATATATTTTCGATGAGATAGATTCAACCCTTTCCCGTACAATCTGAATACCAAGAAAGTAATATAGAATACCCAAGTCCTTGATTTGAAATTTTGCTTGAAGCCACTGCTTAACATCTGCAATACTACTATGGTTGCTGCCAATGATGATGATATCATCAACATAAACTACTAGAAGTGCCGCATGTGTCTCTGTTTTGCTGGATAAAAAATTGAATGATTAGAATAGAGCACTAGGTAGGGCCTAATGTAGTAACTGCAACACTAAATTTGTCAAACCAGGCTCGAGGAGACTGTTTAAGACCATAAATGGCCTTATGCAACTTGCATACTTTACCATCCTCCTCCTACATATCTCCGCACCAGAAGACATTCTTCACATCCAACTGATATAAGGGCCCATTAAAATTAACTGCCAATGAGATCAATAAACGAATGGAATTTAATCGAGCAAGTGGAGAGAGGGTCTCAAAATAATCAATTCCATATGTTTGCGTGTACCCCTTGGCAACCAACCGAGCCTTAGGCCATCTGATAGAGCCGTTAAGAAGATATTTGATGTTGTAGGCCCAATGACACCTAACCAACTCTTTACCAGGAGGAAGTTCCACCAAGTCCCATGTCCCTTAGTGGTCAAGGCATCCATTTCTGCATCCATTGCATGTTTCCACCTAGGGTTAGAAAGTGCTTCAACATGTGAGGAAGGTATAGAAACTAAAGAAATAGACAAGGCAAAAGAATACATAGGACTAGGAAGGTGAAGAACTGAAACATAATGAGCAATAGGATAAGCAACTAAGGATTGCTGAGCATATGTTCGAGTACTTTTCTGGTGAGCAATGGGCAAATCTAAGTCACATTGGGATGGATCTCCAGAACCAAATTCGAAATAGTGATAGGCAGAGGAGCTGCTTGCATGGTGGTAGTGATGCCTATGCTTGCTTTCTGTCATTTATAGACCTTCAATTTTTTCTTCGAATCAGTAACAAATGGATTTGGAAGAGGGGCAAAAGATTTCTTGAGAGGGATTAGGATAGGACTAGGAGGATCAACACGAGAGGGGGAGCCACAAATTGTTGATGGGATCAAAATAGATTCATCCAAGGAGGACCCAAAACTAGAAAAATAGGGTGTCCCCTAAAACAAGGTGACATCAGCACTAACATATTTGCTATGAGTGTGGGGATCATAACTTCTATATCTTTTATGAGTTCTTGAGCATCCAACAAAGACACATTTAACAATACAGGGAGTGAACTTGTCCTAGCCTGTGGAATATGAACAAAACATGTGCACCCAAAACACGAGTAACAACAAAGAACATGGATGTTTCAGATTACTCGATGGAGAAGGGAATTTGTCCCTCCCTAGAACACTTGAGGGGCATCCTATTAAGCAGAAAACAGGCTATAAGAAGAGCATTTGTTCAAAAGGTTTTAGGGATATGCATATGAAGGAGTAGAGACCATGCTATGTCAAGTAAATGTCTTTTTTTTTTGTTCAACTACTCCATTTTGCTGAGGGGTATGCATACATGATGGTTGATGAATAATCCCTTTGGCCAAGCAAAAAGACTGAAGCTCATATTGAACAAATTCAAGTGCATTATCAAATTGAAAATTTTCAATACCTATACCAAACTGAGTTTTTCTTTCCTAGCAAAATTGAGTAAATACATTCAAAAATTCAAACCTATCTTTTAACAAATAGATCCCGGTCATATGTGAAAAATCATTCACAAAGGACACAAAATATTGATGATAGTCAAATTCTCGACTCTACATGAACCCCAAATATTTGAATGAATAAAAGAAAACAATGATTTACCATGTTTACTATGAGACTTAGCTCCAAACGGAAAAAGATGTTCTAATATGCTTTTCTAACTAGCATGTAGAACACTCAAAACGAGAAACGAACTTGAACATAGGAAGAACTTGTCGTAGTTTTTGAAGGGAAGGATGACCCAAACAAGCATGCCGCTGATCAAGAGAAACACCATGAGTAGAAATTTAGGAAGCCAATGACAAGAATTGGACCCACCATGACCACCATCGAAATAGTCTAGGCCATCCTTCTCAAGCCCTCCACCGATCCTCTTCTTTGTTCGGAGATCCTGAATAACACAATGAACAGCAAAGAAGGTCACAAAATAGTTACGAAACTTAGTTACTTGACTAAAGATTGTAGGTTCAAGGGAAATTTAGGTACATATAAATGAAAGAGGAACAGAAAGAATTGAAAGGATATTGCTAGAACCAGAAACCGGTGTAACTAAACCATCAACAAGATATTGCTGGACAAATTAGGACTACCTGTCATGTGAGAGGAGGCACCAAAATCTATAAACCAAGGTGAGGAGGATGAAGAGGCAAGAAGCCCAGTTATACTTGTATGAGCCACAGTAGCAATAGATGTAAAAACTGAGTTTGGAGTTGTTGAACATGCAAAAAGATTGTTAAACTCCTCTTAGGATATGGTGGATGATGTACTCAACTCCCCAGTGGAGTGGCTAGGTGCATTTGAAGTGTCAATAGTAGAATTGCCTTTCGCTAGGGACTTATTGGCCCAAGCTGGCTTTTCAAGGAGATCCCGATAGGGATTAATGGTATGACTTTCCTTGCTACAATGTGTTCAAATGCGAGAATTGCCATGACGAACTCCTCATCATATTAGACAACTGCTGCCATGACCACAATCCAAACCTCATCTCTGGTCTTTGTCCTCCAAAACTTTCCCTACTACAATTAAAGGTAGTCTCCATGGCTGATTTATTGCGGGAAGGAACTTGAGTTGTCAGGCAGCACACACTAACACAAACACCACTTTCAAGACTTAAAAAAAAACCAGAACTTACAACACTTCAAACTCTCTCAATTCCAGAAAATACAGAACTTCAATAGGCAGCTTTGACACTGAGCTCAAAAAATATCCTAGGAGGAATTACTTAATTACCAAGAACAGGGCAGACCACAGCAAAGTACTGCAGGCCAGCAGCTCCAGGCATTACAGCCGGCAGCAACAGGAAATGAAGGCAGAGAAGAACAGGAAATAAACATTTGAACGCCAATCAATGCCAACCAGCAATCAGTACAAGAAACAATCAATCGCGAATACATGTCATCAAAACAGCATCAGCAGCAAACCACAAACAGACTGACAGAGGAACAGCAGCAGCAGCAGCAGCAGCATACAAGAAACAGTGTAACTGAGTTCTCACTAGCAAATCACCATGAAAACACACAGCTTCTTGCCCAGGATGCTTCACAACCTAACCTAGAGGGCAGATGTCCATCAGCGACTCTCAAACCAACTAGAAAATCAGATTTGAGGTCTATAAGGAAAAAAAAACAAAAAACAGTAGCAAAACCAATTTAGATAAATCATATTTGAAGGAGATCAGTGCTCTAATACCACGTTGTAAAGTTAGAGATGGAGGAGAGAAGAGAAGAGAAGAAGAGAGGAGAAAATTGAGCGGCAGTTTTCTGGAGTCTACGTACAGCTCCAAGTCTGTCCTCTTGTACATTAATAATAATAATAATTTAAGTATTAAGGACAAAAATGCTCCCATCAACACAACCTAATTATTAAAATAACACATTCTCTTCTAACATTTAGAAATTGTGATCAGGCACAACAATTTTCGGAGTAGGATAGCTAGCTCTATTATAAAGAAATCAAAAGAGATTTTAGGTGAATAGAAGATTGTTGGCTTGTAAAGCGAGGCGGTGGTGGAATCAAAAGATGTCCAAAAATTCGTGAAGACAAAAAGAATTTGGTTTAAAACATGACAACAATGTAGAAACGTGGAAAACTTTGAAAATTGTAAAGAGGCAAGAGAAGATGCAAAAAAATCCATTACTGAAGCTAGACATAGAGCATAAAATAATTTGTATACTAGATTTGATGAAAAGCAAGTGGGAAAGAGACATACTTAAAATTGCTAGAGGTAAAGAAAGAGCAAGGACTTAGGGAGTGTCATTCTTTGGCGATGTTTTCCTCTAAATCCTCCTTCTCACACCTTCTAAAAACCCCTTTTTCCATTGCTTTTCCTTGCAGCCTTATCATTTGATAGACTAATGTTCCTTGGAAAATCTGGACCTTCCTTGGAATAGGATTAATATGCATGATATGCTTCTGATTAGAAGGCCCTATATGTCTCAGTCTTGACATGTGTATTATGTGCCGTGAGACCAATGAAACAAATGCTCAACTTTTTCTGTATTGTAAGGTGGCATCACACTTTTGGAATGCCCTTTTCTCTTGCACAGATGAATCTTGGGTGACAGACACCCTAGGATGTGGGAAGCCTCTTGCTAATGAAATATTGGGGGCTTTAACTCAATAGAAAGGGAAGCACCTTATGGAGCGGAGCAGTTTTTGCTACCTTTTGGACCCTTTGGATCAAGATGAACACGAGAATATTTAAGAGCCGCAAATCTTGCCCTAATTTATTATGGGGTAGACCGGTGTTTTTGGCTTCCATGTGGCCCACTCCTTTGGGGTTTATTGTTTTAAGATATTCAAAGTGATTGGATGACAACCCTCATTTTGGTTGTAGCTTCTTGGTATATTGAGGACATCTTGTCCTCTTACATTGAACATTTTCTTGATTCTTAATACAATTTTCTCTTATTAAAAAAAAAAAATGGAAAGAGCAAGGACTTAGGTAATATAAAATGTATAAAAAATGAGGATGATAGTATCTTGGTTAAAGAAGAAGATGCAAAATAAATATGGAGAAATTACTTTAATAAGCAATTTAATAAAAACCAAGTAGAAGACTTAAACTTAGAATTGAAAAAAAAAGAGAATGGCTAAAAAAAATTGAAATTTATTTGCAAAGTTAGAGGTAGTGAAGTTAAGTTTGCATTAAAAAAATGAGAATTGGAAAACTACATAACTGGATGACATTGCAATTGAAGTTTGGAATTGCCTAGGTGATAATGAAATTATTTGGTTAGCTAATTTAAAATGCCTAACAAATGGAGGAAAAGCACTTTAATGCTTGTACCCAAAAATAAAAGTAGATATTCAAAATTGTAATAACTATCAAGGAATTTAAATTATGAGTCATTCATTGTGGGAAATGGAAATTGAGCTGAAACTAATGTTAGGAATGACGGGTTTAGAAGATCAGTTTGATTTATCAAAGGCTATATATCTTTCAAGAAGATTCAATGCAAAAGTTTGAGGAAAAGTAGAGGGACTTGTACATGGTTTTTAATCACTTAGAGAAAAGATAGGATACCTAAGGAAATTCTATGGTGGGTTCTAGGAAAAAAGGGAGTATGCATTAAGGAAATGTAGTAATGAGTAGCGTTACGACTGTAGGTGGAGGTCTAGGAAATTTTCAGTAAGTAAGGGTATGTTTGACAAAATTAAGCATTAAGTGCTGAATACTGAATTAGCCTTTGAATTTTATGAATCAAGCTATAGCTTGATGAACCCCTAAAGATTTAAAAATATAACTTGTTTGGTGATCGTTTAAATGTAATTTTTTTAGAAAAAATAAATATTTTAAAAAATACGAGACCACAGATAAAATTTCTCAAATTCAACAGAAAAATTGCTTGCATTCTTCAAATTAAATAATTTTCAACAAAAATAAACAAATCTGAACACAACAATTCAAATTAAAGAAAAAAAATCATTAAAAAAAAAGAAAACAAATTTGGGATTTGAAAGGAAAGGTAGGCTGGAAATTATATTCAAGAAAAAAATAAAGATGAACGCAAATTGATGGGATCGATGTGCAGCTCCATCAATTTCTTCATCAAGCAACAGCAGCAGGCCATGGAAATCTGCTGGAAATATTCTAGAGCAGCAGCAGCAAGAAAGCAACTTCCCTTTTTTTACTTCAAGAAAAAAATAAAGATGAACGTGAATTGATGGGATTGATTTGCAGCTCCTTCAATTTCTTCATCAAGTAACTGCAGCAGGCCATGGAGATCTGCTGGAAATATTCTAGAGCAGCAGCAGCAGCAAGCAAGCAACTTCCCTTTTATTGCTCTTCACTTATATCTTCATCAATTGATTCAATTTCATCATAGACCCAGCCCCAATTTTGATGCCCTAACTTGAGGCCTAAAGTTTCTTAACTCAAAAACTTAGACCCAGCATGGTCATAATTTATGCTTAAAATGAACTATTTTGCGAGCCATGGAATCTGCTACTCAATTACACACTCTGGTTGAAAAAAAAACCAAATGTGTATAGGGACTCTGAAAAAGTATGGAAATAGTGGAAATAATGTTTAGAAGGAAAATTAATTTATTTTGCCTTCAAGAGACAAAATGGGTAGGAGAGAGCCTGGGAAATTGAAAAATCAAGATTTAAACTTTGGTACGTTGGCAAAGAGAAACATAAAAATAGGGTGAGTATTATTGTAGATAGAGACCTACAAAGATAATGTAGTATATGTTAAAAGAATAGGGGATATGATCATTACAATCAAGTTAGTTTTAGGCTTAGAGATGGTGAAAGTCATTAGTGCATATGCTCCCCAAATAGGCTTAGTAGAAAATCTGGAAAGACAATTTTGGGAAGATATGGATAGTATTTTATGAGGGACTCCGACGTCTGAAAAGACATTCATAGGAGCTGATTTGAATGGTCACATTGGGAAGGATAATATAGGGTATGAGAGGATACATGGAGGCCATGGATATAGAGATAAAAATGAGTCTGGTGATACAATCTTAGATTTTGTCATGTCTTATGATTTGGTTATATTGAATACTTACTTTATAAACAGAAAAGAAAACTTAATTACTTTCAAGAGTAGGTACAATAAAAGTCAAATAGATTTCTTTTTAACTAAGAATGGGGACCGTCTATCTTGTAAGGATTGTAAAGTTATCCTAGGTGAAAGTTTGGCTACACAATGTAGAGTCTAGTGTTAGATATACATATTAAAGAATAGAAGAGGAGTAACATAAATCAACACAAGAGGACTAGGTGCAACTTGAAGGGAGATAATATAGTAAAATTCAAAGATAAAATGAATAAAGAGTGTGATTGGACAATAGGGGATGAGGTTGATATAAATACTGTTTGGAATAAAATGGCGAATTCTATTGTAAGGATAGCAAAAGAGGTTTTAGGTGAGTCTAAAGGAAGATACCTGGGTACTAAAGAAAGTTGGTGGTGGGGTCAAAAGGTCCAAAAAGCCATTATGATAAAAAGAATGGCAAAATTGTAGAAATATAGAAAATCTTGAAAAATATAAAGAAGTGAGAAAAAATGCAAAAAAACTATCAATGAAGCTAAACATAGAGCTTATGATACTTTATATACTAAGCTAGATACAAAAGGAGAAAAAGACATTTATAGACTTGCTAGAGCTAGAGAAGGAAAATTCAAAATTTAGGTTTTATAAAATGTATAAAAGACGAGAATGATAGAATGATAATGTCTTTATTATAGAAGAAGACATAAAAGAAAGGTGGCGGAGATGCTTTGATAAGTTGTTCAATGAAAATTTTAATGAAATATTGAATTTGGAAGTGACAAATGAAGGGATTAAAAGGGATAGGGGTAGGCCTAAAATTACTTGGAATGAGGTAGTGAGGAAGGATTTAATAGCCCTTAGTCTAATAGAGGAAAATACTTTGGATCGGGTGAATTGTCGGAAAAGGATTCTTGTAGTCAACCCCAACTAGTGAGACTTAAGGCTTGCTGCTGTTGTTGTTTGAGATTTTAACTATGAAAAATTAATTAACACTGTAATCAAAAATTCATTTTCAATTGGTATATGAAACAAATTGAAGCCTGGCATGCACTTTTTCATGTTCAAGAATCAGACTATTCCAGAATCCAGACATAATTGGCGCTTCCCTTAAATTAGAATGGGAATAAAGCCTTCATGTATGAGGTACAACCTTTTGTTTTTAGAAAAATAAATTTATTGACGTATGGGAGAGAGAATTACATAGAAAGGAGGGTAAGATATCCTTCTAGTACAAAAGTAAGCAAAGAAACAAATAAAACAATTATAACAAAGTCCCCTTCAATCCTTCTTAAGATCTAACAACATCATTCCTTGAAAGCTACCCTTTTAAAACACTCATTTCAGATTTGAGTAATCAGTATAGTCAAAAGCACTCACCTAGGTGTGTAGGTGATGCGAAGCACTCAAAGATTGACACACCTGTGCCTAGACAGGGCAATGTTGTTCAGCTAGCACTGCCTGGGTACTTGTGTGGGTTCAGAGCAAAGTTTGTTCCACCCCTTTGTATTTATTTATTTATTTTTGGGAAAATAGCTTCTTTTGTCTTCCTCCTCTTTTTTTTTTTTTTTTTCCTCTCCCCAGAAAAAGCTGTCTGCATGTTGCCATTCTCTATTCTCTGTTTTAGAAGAAGATGAGTAAAATAATTGAGTTTTCATGGCGGAAGAGTGGTCACAAAAGTCTAAATAGAGCATCTAGTGGTAGGAAGGCCAGTGAGTCTTAGGATTTATTTGCCTACTGCCTAGTGCCTAGGAGCTTTAATCTATTGATATTTAGAGCATCCTTGAATTTTTTTTTTTTTTTTTCCCTATTTGTTCTACTTTGGAGCATATTAGAATTTATTGATTGTGGTATTTTTGGTGAGTCATCATATGGAACTTAGGTTTTAGAGTACTTTTCTATGGTGGGGGGCTTACATTTTTAGCGATTGTTTTACTTCTTGATGATTTTTATTGGTTTCTACATTAGTTGAACTTATTGTGTAAGCCATATACTAGTTTTTTAAACCGGCAGCTCACTTATTCAGGTGAGTGCCTAGTGTGTACCAGGTGAGAGATTTCTTGGTGCCTTATGGGCATCTTGAGCTTTTGACACTGCGAGTAACCGGGGCTCATATATGTTTGCCAGAATGTTTTCTCATCATTCAGTTATATGGAGATGTAGTAATTTTACTGTTGTTTGTATAAGGGTCACTTGCTTTGTTAATTATCATAAAGGATCTATAAAATTCTTGTCCTGTGTTCTTTCTGAACAACTTCTTCAGATTCTATTTTCAGAGTTCTACGATCAAGTTACCGCTATTCTGTAATTCATTGTTATGTCTGCTCCCCCCCCAACGCTCCTCCTCGATGCGCTTATTTTTATTTTCCTTGATTGTGCAGGAAGAGATCAAGATTACCAGTGTTACAGTATTTGTCAATCCTTATGCAGAATCAGATGAAGAAGATGAAGAAAAGGCCAAAAATGAGAAAAAATCTGAGGACAAAGATAATGTTAGTTTTCAGCTATCTGATATCAGAATGATGGCAATGGCATTTGTATTTTCTATTCAAAATAACTACATTTGTTCCTTTTGTTTGTCTTCAGGATAAGGTTGGGTCATGGTATAGCAATCCAGGTACAGGAACAAAAGAGTCTGTAGCTGTGGGTGGTGGTGTTGGAAAGTACTTGAAAGCAAGGAATGTTCAAGCTGAATCAGTTGCAGATGATACTAATCTGCAGGCAATTTCTGTGCCTAAGAAAAGGAAGTTGGGTGTTTCAACAGCAGAGTTTAAGGACTTTTCTACCTGGTGACATTACTCCAACATGTTGTGCCATAAAAATGTAAAATTTATGCGAAGGCAGTCTAAGCCAGCATTAATTCTCTCATTGGAGAGAGAGAGAGAGAGAGTTGGAACTGGATCATCACGGTCTTAATTTCCAGACTAGATTATATAATGAGATGTATTGCATCAGAAATGGCTTTAGAAATTGCTGTTGTAAAACCCTTGACCTTGTAGTTTCTACAGCCATTTTTCTATCTTCATTTTTTTTTTAAAGCTGTATAGTGAGATTGTATTGAATCTGAAATGGTTTTAGTAATTTAGTACCCAATTTTGTTCATTGAAGGTTAATGAAAAATTGTGTGCGTGACATAGTAATAGTAATTTGGAATTTTGTGTTTTTTATGTTCTACTGTGTCGAGATGAAATTCTTCCCTAAATTAAGTCTTGTTGGTCTTGGTTGAGTGATCATACTTATGTATATTATTTTTTTCCGATTAATTAAATTTTTATGTTGACATTATATCATCTTACCCTTACCCTGCTCCTTTTGCTTTATATTACTATTTACCAGATTTGGGAGTTCATGACCGCAGCAACTTCCTTCTACAGTGTACGTTCACTCATACATAGTACTCCTTTGTATAATACATTCGAGGACGCAGATACTGGGCTCGTTCCTGATCTCATATTGGCCAAAAGGTACACCACCTACTTCCCCTCTCTATTCTCTAACTCGATAGGACCGCAAGTAACTCTTGAGCTCTGGTCTGCTTGCCAATGCACTTGTGCTTAGATAATGTTTTTGCTGCTTTCTCACTGAAAATATACGCTTACATTGGTGGAATGGTACATGCTTTTATATATATGGCTCATCTCATCTTATTTATGTCGTAATTTAACACAAAAATTTAATCCCATTTAGTGGGACTTAAAAAGGCTTGATTAGTTAGTGTTAATTGTTCTAGGTGGAAGGATCTAGGTTGGCAAACAGAGGTCTGGTAAAATTATTCGTGCAGTAGTGCACTAACAAAACTCTCTGGGTTCGAGTAGTGGTGAGGGGAGCTCAGGTTTTGGGGGTTGAGCCGAACATGAAGGTTTGAGTATATGAGACATGGTGTGTGTAATCATGTTGTTGGGGGTGTAGTGGGGCACTACTCATTGGATCTTGGAACTTGTGAATGTAGACTTGTCACTTGTCAGTTCGCTTGCTTACCAGCCTTTTACGCCCGGCGAGGATAAAGGGCTTAAAGACCGAAAGCAACTGCAAATTAACCTAGGGCCTTGAGGACTAATTCTTTCCTTTCTCCGGCACCCAGGAGATGCATCGAGGTTTGTATTTTTTTCTCTCTTTTACTTTTAACAGTTCTTTTAGCACTGTAATTTATTGATAAAAGTACAGTCCAAGAAATGAAAGAAGATTTCTAATGTGGAGTCCCACTCACATGGTTTTAAATAAAGGCTGCCACCATTACGATTTTTTGAGTTACCGATATCGTTGCGCATATCGTGAAATCTCGGTGGGAAGAAAAATCACGGCTGTAGCGGCCGTTACGTAAAGGCCGCTACGACCGTTACAAAACCACTACAGGATTATTATGCCAAAAAAATTATTTTATTTTTTACATCTCTCTCTCTCTCTTTGATGAATCATTCTCAATATACCATGCGGCGAGAGTGGTAAAAGATTATAATGAGGATGACAATGACATAAAATTTACTATTTCTTTAAATACTCACAAAAGATACATTAATTAACAATTTGAAAATCTTGTTAGGAAAATATTTTATTTTGATAATATTAGTAATTTGATATTTATGTTCTATATTTTTTAACTTCAACCTTCTTCTTTTTAAGTTATTTTATATTTGTATTATTCCTATGTCTTATGTGTCCAATAGATTAATTGAGTGTATAAAATATTTTGTTTTATTAATTAATTTAGCACACAAGATCACATATAAGAGTAATGCGAAAAATAAATACGCGCACACACGCAATTTTTCTATCAATGGCGGTTTAAAACAAATGTAAACTTGTTGTCCTTATCAAATAACTTAGTCGAACTAAAGGGTTCAAAATATACTAAAATTCTTTCTAAGAAGGGTTAAAAACTTAGAACATGTAAGTACACTTATATGCACAAGGTTGTGTGTGCTTGAAAAAAATTCACAGCCATTACACTTGCATCCCGTTATGTAACATTCGCTACTGTCACTTCTCGTTACACCTGCTACCGTTGCGTTGCGCTGCTCGCTACTGTGATTTAAAACCATGGTCCCAGTGCATAAAGTGTTAAATTTTAAAGTCATTTCCAGCAGTGTGGTGGGATATCAACCAAAGTGGGCATTCAAAGTCCAACATGGGCTGCACTATTCATATGATGGTTACACTATTCATATAGTGATTACACTATTCATATGATGATTGCACTATTCATATGACGGCTATCTACCATGATACAAATTCAAAGGTTGGTGAGCTACCCAACCTACTTGTTGAAAAAGGAGGCTTACAAACCTCCTCCTATAAATAGGGAAGTAGTGGAGAAGGAAGAGCTCATCCCAAGCATCTCCAACTCCAACTTCAAAGAGAGAGAATCGAGTACTCTCCTGCAAAGTGTCCTTGTAGTATGTATTTCTAGTTTCTCCTATTTTTGAGAGTTTTATATACTCCTAATTTAAGAAAGAGTTATCATGGTTCTCCTCTTATAATTAGAGAGAAGTTGTATCATCCTTTTACATAATTGATTTCTTCTACTCTTACTCGTGATTTTTCCTTCGATTTGTTTAGGGGGTTTTTCACGTAAATCTTGTTGTCAATTCTTATTTTAGTTGTGCGATATTGTTCTTACCCATTCAATTTCCTAACAGTGGTATCAAAGCCTTGGGTTACGACCTTTGGGTTGGGGGTTACTATTCACGATTACTATTCATGCATGTCACTAGATACTTTTACAGTATTGTGAACGTATATGAGTTTTGTTCAAGTATACAGTTCCATTCATTTACGATACTATTAATGTAGATGGTGTTATTCACGGTGAAAAAGTGGGAGCTAGTTTAGTGGAGGAACATATCTTATCTACTACAATGATAGCAAAATTTGAAAATGAGAAGTTCAATGAAGGTATTTTCTCCTTTTGGAAATTGAAGATGAAGGCGATCTTGAGGAAGGACAATTGCTTAGGGGCAATTATAGTCAGGCCAATAGGGATAACTGACGAAAAATGGATCGAGATGAATGACAATGTTGTGGCCAATCTTCATTTAGCATTGACAGATTCAGTGTTATCAAGCATTACGGAGAAGAAGTCAGCAAAAGAAATTTAGGATGTGCTGACAAAACTCTATGAGGTTAAGTCACTTCACAATAAGATCTTCTTAAAGAGGCGACTCTACACTCTTTGAATGAGAGAATCCATATCAGTGACGGATCATATCAACAACCTTAGTATGTTTTCTTTCCTAACTTACAACATTAGGTCATAAGATTGAGCCAACCGAATGAGCGGAGCTTCTACTCCAAAGTCTACTTGATTCATATGATCAACTCATCATCAACTTAACAAATAATATTCATTTAGATAATCTAGTCTTTGATGATGTTGTAGAGGTTGTTCTGGAAGAGGAATTCTGACGTAAAAACAAGGAAGACAGATCATCAAATTCTTAACAAGTTGAGGCACGACAAGAGGAAGATCAACAGAACGTGGCTCTAGTGGGAGTCACAATCATGGTGGATCAAAGTTAAGGAGTAAGAAGAATTTTAAATGCTACAATTGTGGCAAAAGGGGGCATATCTCGAAGGATTGTTGGTACAAGAAGAAGAATGCAAGGAAAGCTCCTAAGGAGAAAACTTCTCAAGGATGCACTGCGAGTACCTCTAGTGATGGTGAAATCTTGTATAGCGAAACGGAAACTGTTCTAAAGGTGGTAAGAAACTCATTGATGTTTGGATCATAGATTCAGTAGCAACCTGACACATGACCTCTCGTCGATACTAGTTCCATTCATATGAACCTGTTTTAGGCGGATCTGTGTTCATGGGTAATGATCATGCCTTAGAGACCGCTGGTATCGATACTATCAAATTAAATATGTATGACGGTACAATCCGCATTATTCAAGGAGTTCGGCATGTGAAAGGCTTGAAAAAAAATTCATTGTCTCTTCCACAGTTTGATGACCTCGGCTGCAAGACCCTTATTGAAAATGAGATCCTGAAGGTTGTCAAAGGCGCGCTTGTAGTGATGAAGGCAGAAAATATCATGGAAAATCTATACATGCTGTTGGGAAATACAGTACAATAGGGAGATGCATCAGTTGCATCAACCTAGGAAGAATCAACAATAATGTGGCATCGCAAACTTGGCCACATGTTTGAACGTGGTTTGAAGATTCTTTCAAAATGTAATCTCCTTCTCAAACTCAAATCAAAATGTCTACCTTCCTATGAGCACTGTATTACAAGTAAGCAACATAGATTAAAATTTGAAAGATCTATTGCCAAAAGCAAACACATTCTAGACTTAATTCATTCTAATGTGTGGGAATCACCAATTCCATTCCAAGGAGGAGCACATTATGTTGTATCATTTATTGATGACTACTCTAGGAGATTATGGGTGTATCCAATCAATAAGAAGTCAGATGTGTTTCTAGTGTTCAAAGAAATCAAAGCGCAGGTGGAACTTGAATCTGGAAAAAGGATCAAGTGTTTAAAGACGGATAATATACAGATGACAATTTTATTTCATTTTGCAAGTAAGAAGGTATTCAAAGGTTATTCATTGTTGCATATACGCCTCAACAAAATGGCGTAGCAGAGTGGATGAATAGAACCCTATTGGAGAGGAACAAAGCCATGTTGAAGACTGCAGATCTAGCCAAGTCATTCTGGGCTGAAGCAGTCAAAATCGCTTGTTATGTGATAAATCGATCACCGTCAACAACAATTGGTTTGAAGACATTGATGGAGATGTGGACCAATAAGCCAGCCCGGTATTCTTCTCTTCACATATTTGGATGTCCTGCATATATGATGTATAATACGTAGGAAAGAACTAAACTAGACCCAAATTCTAGGAAATGTATATTCCTGGGTTATGCTAATGGAGTCAAGGGGTATCGCCTGTGGGATCCCACTGCCCGCAAGGTTGTAGTTAGTAGGGATGTGATATTTGCAGAAAATGAACTACAAAATGAAAAAAACAACAACACATCGGAAAAGACTACTACTGTTTAGATAGAAGAAAATAAAGATTCTTTTGAAGCTGCACCAGAGCATGAGGAACAAGAACCAAATGAGGCCAATGATACAGAAATTCGATGTCCAGTACGTGATACAAAGAAATCATCACGACACTTAGATTATGTCATTGCAAGCAATACTGCATGTTGTCTTCTAACAGAAGATGGAGAGCCATCAACTTTCCATGAGGCTATTAGTAGCTTTGATGTTTCTTTGTGGATGACAGCAATGCAGGAAGAAATTGAAGCCTTATACAGAAATAAGACATGAGATCTTGTTCCATTACCACACGGATGTAAAGCCATTGGAAATAAATGGGTCTATAAGATCAAATGAGATGACAACGATCAGGTGGAGCGATATCGTGCAAGATTGGTGGTGAAAGGATATGCTCAGAAAGAAGGCATTGAATTTAACGAGATATTTTCTCTAATTGTTAGACTTACTACTATCAGAATTGTATTGGCTATGTGTGTTGTGTTTGATTTATATCTAGAGCAGTTAGATGTGAAAACTTCTTTTCTTCATGGAAGACTTGAAGAAGAGATTTTCATGCTCCAATTAAAAGGTTTTGAAGAAAAAGGAAAAGAAAACTTGGTTTGTAGGTTAACCAAATATCTGTATGGCTTAAAGCAGGTGCCAAGATGTTGGTACAAGAGACTTGATTCCTTCATAATTAGTCTCGGATACAACAAACTCAATTCAGACCATTGTACGTACAACAAGAGATTTGGTAATAATGATTTCATTATTTTACTATTGTACGTGAATGATATGTTGGTTGTAAGCCCCAACAAAGAAAGAGTCTAAGAATTGAAAACATAATTGGTTAGGGAGTTTGATATAAAGGATTTGGGGACTAGCAAACAAGATTTTAGGGATGTAAACTAACCGAAACAGAAAAGACAAGAAGATTCGACTTTCTCAAAAGAATTATTTGAAGAAAATATTGCGACGCTTCAACATGCAAGATTGTAAGCTAATTTCTACCCCATTTCCTGTCAATTATAAGTTATCCTCAAGTATATGTGTAGAGACTTGGAAAATAGAAATGATAAGAAAAATAGAAGAAAAAAGGAAAATGGTTTGGTGCGGAGAAAACCAGCGACGATTTTCTAAAGTGCTAAGAAAATCGTCGACAGTTATATAGTTACCGCAACTGGGAAAAAGGGTAAACAATGAAACTAGTTTGGTTAAAGACAAAATCGCCGACGATTTTCTGGGAGCCTAAGAAAATCGTCGATGGTTTTTTCCAGAGACAGAATACTATAAATGACTACAAGTCATTTTTCTTTGTAAAAAATTCAAAACTCACACTCTCTCTCCTGTAGCTGCAAAAACCCTCTCTCTCTCTCTCTCCCCCCTCATTTTCTCACTCTAAAATCACCCCATCGACGACCAGACTTCGTATTTAAGGCCTAGCAACGATCCTCGTCAATTTGATCGGAGCAGAATTATGTTTAGAGGATCTCAAGCACCACTTCAAAGTTGAGGTAAGGGTGTTAAATGTTGGTATTTGATTTATTAAATGAAGAATATGAGTTTAGAGATAATTAATGAGTATAATTATGGGGTTAAAGTTGATTGAACTGGAAAAATGTAAATTTCAGGGTTTTGGTGTGAACGTTGTAGGCATGGGTTTAGGGTCCCTGTGGGCGTTTCCTTAGGGAATGAGGTAAGAGTAATAAAAAATTAATTGTTTGATGTTTCATTGATTAAATAGAGTATGCGGGTCCAAGAAAATGTGAATGTGATATTATTTTGGGGAAATACATGATTTCAGGATTTTTTTTGAGTCCAAACGCCACAGGCGCGAGTATAGAATTTTAGCAGACCTCTCAATAATCAAGTAAGGGGAATAAGTTAATCTAGTTAATTTTCGGGAATTTTATCAATTAAAGTATAACATATGTTTATGGGATTTGAATTTTACATCTATTATATGCTGGTGAAAATTCAAAAATTTGGGCTACAGGAGAGTTTTACAAATGATATATATTATTTTTATATAGCAGAAAAATACAAATTTTCTCGTACAGATTATAGTATAAGATTTTCATTTAAAATTGTGTGGCATGAGAAATATCTGATATAGTACACAGATTTAATACAGAGTTTTATACAGCTGTTATCGAACCATGATATTAGAGCTTTACAGAACCATGATTTACAATTATTACAGAACCATGATTATATACAACTTTTACAGAACCATGGTTTACAGTTATTACAGAACCATGATTATATACAACTTTTACAGAACCATGATATATAGTTTTTACAAAACCATGATATACAGTTATTATAGAGCTATGATTTACAGTTATCACAAAATCATGGTATTACGTTTTATACAAAATCATGGTAAAACAGTAATATACAGAAATAATATTATATAGTATCGGAACCCTGATGGACCAGAGCATATCACAAAGCACGGTACCGTAGCTATATAGTATAGATAGTGCAACCACACATCTCTAATAGAGTGTGGATTATTTCGTTGATTGTGCCTAGAGGAGAGACAAAGGCTCCCTGGCAGTAAGGTCCAGGTTGAGGAGGCCAATCGTACTACACAGGTTTACAGTTTGACTTAGCCTGGTAGGTTAGTCAAAGTTAAGTCTCGCCCACGGGCTGCAAAACCCTAGTATGTGGGGTTGATTCATGCATACAGTTATCTATCTAGGGAAGCTTTCACAGTTATGTAGATAAATGTATATAGTTTTACAAAGAACAAGAACTATCTATTACAATTAAAAGTATGTTCAAATAGAAAGCTTATTTTAAAAGGCACGGGTGTGAGTTATGATATGTTTTACATTGAAATGTTATCAAAGTTATAGTTGAATTAATAATTATGTTATTCAAGTAAAACTCATTTGGCACACACTGGTTGTAATTTATTCTATCTTACTGAGAGGTGTCTCACCCTAGAATTCCAAACATTTCAGTTGATCCAGATAGACGTGCGGAGCGAGGTCCAAGATAGAGGGGACTTTAGTACTGCCCTTGCTACTGGGTAAGTTTTTGAGTTGGGAGTTGTATTTTTGGGTATGCCTTAGGACATTGGGTTTGTTTTGGGAGATGTATATGTATATTTTATGAAATGCTAAAACTTTGGTATTGGAAATAAGGTTAAAGTGTTTTTATTTTTTCCGCTGCATAGATGGTATGTTTTATAACAGGTATCCTCAGTACCACTTTGGGTTCGAGATGTTATAGTGAATAGTATTATGGGTATAAGAGTAATTATATTTATTAAGTATAATAAGAAAGAGAAAAAAATGGTAATAATTTTGGGGTCGTTACAAGTTTGGTATCAAAGCCTAGTTTGCTAGGTTCTGTAGACTTTAGTGTACAACAGAAAATAATACCAGAGTATAGGAATCAATTTTGATGAGGATAGGTAGAGGATGGATTGGGATTTTGGTAAAGTCAATATGAGAGATTAGGATGAGAATTTTGGGTTTTGTCTTGCAGTTTGGAGGCAGAATCTTCGGGGTGGTTTCTGTGTTTTTCTTGGGGTGACGATTTTAAGAAAGTCATGGTAAACTATCGTCGGTTTTGTTTTCAAATGGTAATATTGAGCCTTAAATTAGTGGATTGGTGATATAAGAAGATATGTTTTGATTCTTAGTTAGATTAATGTAAGAATTATATTATGAAGTTAGGATTCTTAGATCATTCTCGTGTTACTGCAGGATGGACCCTGGAAATAGTAATGCACACGTCGGTGGTAGTAGTGATGCACTGCCTTCCAGATAGGTGGCAGTAACTCTGACCAGGTGCTGCGCAGTGTAGCACAGCAAGTGATGGTAGAAATAGCATGGAACAGCAGAAAACAGGGCTGCCCACTAGTTGATTAGAGCTGTATAATCTAGCAATTCATTGATATGAATCCT
Organism: Malania oleifera; assembly: GCF_029873635.1. Lineage (NCBI taxonomy): Eukaryota > Viridiplantae > Streptophyta > Magnoliopsida > Santalales > Ximeniaceae > Malania > Malania oleifera. The sequence goes on from NC_080417.1 coordinate 6,033,853, forward strand.
CTAGCGTTCTCGGGGGGAGCCGATCTTGCAGTTGCCGAAAACTAGATGCAGGAAATTGAGAAAAAACTGATGGTGCTGCACTGCACTGATGATCAGAGGGTCCTCTATGCCACATATAAGTTGACGGGTGAGGTTGAGAGGTGGTGTACAACTGTAAATTTGTTAGAGGAACAGAGACCCATACCAGTCGCCATGACATGGATCCGGTTCAAGGAGGTTTTCTTCGACTGATATTTCCCTGCCACTATTAGAGAAGTTAAGGTAGAGGAATTCTTGAACTTGACGTAGGGGCATCTGACGTTCCAACAATACGCAACGAAATTTATTGAATTGTCGCGTTTTACCCCATATATTGTCCCAGACGAGGCTAAGAAGGCGAGGAAGTTCGAGAGGGGTTGAGGCAAGAAATCTATGAACATGTGGCAGTTCTGAAGGAGTAGGACTTCTAAGAATTAGTCGACAGAGCCGTTGTAGCAGAGGCGAGCAAGTAGAGGGGTATTGGGATATAGAACCAGAGAAAGGGGCCAACACCTCCTGGGTTTCAGGCAAGTATTAGCTGGGGCCCATGGAAGGGAGATCGGTACGGCAGAGGTCAGAGGCAAGTGACGAGAAACCGTGGATATCAGGGCGAGCAGACTAGTCCTATTTGCCTTAGATGTGGCAGGAGGCATATGGGAGAATATCGTGTGGGAGAAAATAACTGGTATTGGTGTGGGAGATTGGGACACATCGCAGGGCATATTATAGGCCGTTGATCAATGCACCAGCTCCGAGACCATTTCGGGGAAATAACCAGGCACCCTGAGGAGACTAGTAGAGGAACACAGCCCCGACGAGGGTCTATGCGATGACACTAGAAGATGTTGAGGTTGCAGGCGATGTGGTGATAGGTACCATTAATATGCTTTCAATTAAAGCCATTGCTTTATTTGACTCAGGGGCGATATATTCTTTCGTGTCTAAAGGGTACGCCAAACTATCTAGGGTAGAAACTCAGTTGTTAGACACCGACTTGTTAGTAGCTACACCGACAGGGTGAGTAGTGAGGCGTCGAAGGGTGCTTAGAGGCTATCTAGTAGATATTCAGGAGAGAGTATTACCAGTTAATCTTGTGGTATTAGATATGTAGGGGTTTGATATGATTTTGGGTATGAACTAACTAGCAGCTAACTATGCCAGTATTGATTGTCATAAAAAAGAGGTGATATTTAGGCCTCCTAGAGAGTAGGAATTCAGATTCGTAGGGTCTTGTGTGCCCTCCTTACCACAATTGGTGTCAGCTATTCAAGCAAGAAGACTACTCTGGGACGGTTGCCAAGGGTACATAGTTTGTATAAAGGAAATGTCAGAGGGAGAATTGAAACTTGTTGATATTCCAGTAGTCAGGGAATTTTGAGATGTTTTTCCAGAGGAGTTACCTGGTTTACCACTGAATCGTGAAATTTAGTTTTCCATTGATTTATTTCTAGGGACGACACTGATTTCTAAAGTACCCTACAGAATGGCTCCAACCAAATTGAAAGAACTGAAAGACTAGTTGCAAGAATTATTAGACAAAGGGTTTATCGGGCCTAGTGTGTCACCTTGGGGGGCGCCAGTTTTATTTGTAAAGAAGAAAGACGGGATGATAAGGATGTGTATCGACTGCAGAGAAATAAATAAAGTGACAGTTAAGAACAAGTATCCTCTTCCCCTTATTGATGACTTATTTGATCAGCTCCAGGGAACCCGGGTCTACTCTAAGATTAATCTTCGGTCAGGATATCATCAGGTACAAATTAAAGCAGAAGATGTTCTGAAGACAGCTTTTCGAACCAGGTATGACCATTACGAGTTTTTGGTTATTCCTTACGGATTGACCAATGCACCGGCAGCGTTTATGGATCTAATGAACATGGTATTCCACCAGTTTTGGACTAGTTTGTTGTTTTCATTGACAATATTCTGGTTTACTCAAAGAGTTTTGAGGAGCATGAAGATCATCTGAGGATGGTGCTATAGGTGTTGAGAGAAAAGAAGCTATACGCTAAGTTTAAGAAATGTGAATTCCGGCTAAGGGAAGTTACGTTCCTTGGACATGTGATCTCCGGGGATGGTATTTCGGTAGATCTGAGTAAGAAAGAAGCTGTGGTGAATTGGACGAGATCGAGGAATGTTCAGGAGATCCGAAGTTTCTTGGGTCTGACGGGATACTACCAACGGTTTGTAGAGGGTTTTTATAGATTATCAGGTCCTCTGACTTGGCTCACGAGGAAAAGTATGAAGTTCGAGTGGACCGACGAATGTGAGCAGAGCTTTCAGAAGTTGAAGAAGCGAGTTGTCATTGCACTAGTTTCGTAACGTCCCGACCTACCACGTGGGCACAAGGTGCTACTTTAGTGACGTATGTGTACCTGATACCATAGTAATTATAACATTGTAACGAAAATAAATAAAATAATCTCCAGAATCCATTACCAGAGTTCTATGATACTAACATATATCAGCTATGATACTAACATATATCAGAGTTTCCCAATGCTCACAATACAAACCATAGGACAATACTAAAATTAACTCAGTCCATACATCTATATTACATACTCAGGGGCTTCAAACCCAACTTAAATACAGTAGAGTTCTTACTGACACTCACAAAAATCTAACTGGCTATCAACCCATCCCGGAGTTCGTTAACCTCGACCTCGAGATGGTCTTGAAAAGATAATTTGTATATTAGAGTGAGACACTTCTGAGTAAGACAGATTAAATTAATATCAGTGTGTGGTCAGCATGTATTTAGTGTTTACAGAAAACATTCATCCTTCATTTAACCGAAAATAACTATTTTACATTATACTCACTTTATATAGTTAAAAATATTCATCTCGTTTCCATGGTATAAACAACTCAGTAAATAAATAGTATCATTTACATAAATCTATAGATATGCATAAAATACATTCCCTAGGACTAAACACCATTTACTTCCCTCATGGCACAAGTTGTGCGGCCTGAAGGCTAGACTAAGTCTTGGGGTGATCAACCCAAACAAAGTCAAATCATACATCTACATCTAACTCCGACTATGCAGGCATCTGCAACTTGCTTGCGAGATTCCAAATGCCCTACCACATCCTCAAAGTCCAGACTTCCAGGGAAGGTACACCCTTTTACTGAGGCTAATCGGCCGAGACCACCCTACACTTTCATCTTGAACAGTGTGGGCGCACATGGCCAAATACTGAATCTTTAGCAACGGTACCGTGCTTGTAACATAACTGGTCCTTAGGATTCCTAAAGCATATCATGCAATTTAAGTAATAAAAATTGTATTTCCACTCATTTCATATAAAATCTATCATGTTATAAAACTCGATCCCTGACTTTCATATACCTCTCGGCTCACGACTACTATATCAAATCCCAACCGTCATATAAAACTCGGCTCATAGCCTCTATATCAAATCTTGGCCCTCACGGTTGTCATATAAAACTCCTTGTGTTTTCACAAACAGTTCCAGTATTTCACAAGTAGTTCCAGTATTTCACAAACATTTCCAGTATTTTACAAACATTTCTAGTATTTCACAAATAGTTCCATAAACTCAGTTATACAATAACCCCGAAATATTATCCATCTACCACACGATTTTAGTATACAGTATATCCCATTTATAACGTTAAACCAAACTTTCTACCGTTCATTTTTAGTCAAAATACCATATCATATGTCCTAAGTTTGAAAAGTCCATTTTGAACAGTTGGTTTTTGAAATAACAGTTAAAAACCATAAATATACATATATAGCATTTTAATCGGCTTAATTTTAGTAAAATTCTAACTTAACTTAATCCCTTTACCTGGCTTACTGGAAAGCCTTCTGGAAACCTAAATGCACACCCTACGACGTTCAAAGTTCAAAATCCTTAAATGCATTTCCCCTAAATTAATCATCCCAACCCACAAAATACTTATCATTAAGTATTCCCTAGGCCCCCTATACTCCAAATCAACAATAAAATTCCAAAATACATACATACCCTGGTTTTGGAGTGGTGCCTGGAAAGACCCCGTTCAAAAATCTACTCCACTAGACTTGTAGAGAATTTTTCCTAGATCCTCGTGGTAACTTCCGATCGTCGAATTTGGCGACGAACGGCAAAGAATCGTAGAGAGAAAGTGGGGGCGCCGGTTTAGAGAGAGAGATAAAGAGAAATTAAGTTTCTTAACCATTAAGCAACTAAAATATCTATTTTGTAGGCTGTTGACTTGGCCAACTTCGTTGACGAACTATAGAAGGATGTTTGTCGACGAAAGATTGGGTTCGTCGACGAACGCAAAGCCTAAAATTTCTCTCAGCATTTCCTCATCAACGACGCCTAAACTTCGTCGATGAAATGTAGAGGGATTTTGTCGATGAAAACAGGGAGTTCGTCGATGAATCCTACTACTTGCCCTTTAAAAATTTCCTTTCATCTTCTCTAATTTATTTCCTTTATTTTTTCAGGTTCTGGTTTCTACAATCTCCCCCCTATTATAAGAATTTTATCCTTGAAATTTGTTAAATGTTACTGTTAACCTCTTGAACTCACAAACCATCTCTACCGAAGAGTCGGTAGCCACCCACATAGTGGCCTCGTCCCAAGTTTATTAGATACCCTCACTTATGGAGGGGGAATACTATGGTTACATATATTTTCTCAGGAAATTACAATGTCATACCAAACTCTCCCAAAGACCATTCATATACGGAATCATAAACAACTAACAACTACACACACCTACTTACCTGACCTGCAAATAAACTAACACTTACCTGAGCAACTGTACTGGTCTAACTACCACTGATCCTCATTGAAAAGCTGTGGGTATTTTTGACATATCTCTATCTCTAACTCTTAGGAAGCCTCCTCAATTGCATGATTTCGCCACAACACCTTGACTAATGATATATCCTCTGTACGCAGTTTTTGTATTTTCTGATCTAGAATCTGAACTGGTACCTCCTCGTATACCAGAACATCCTTGATCTCCAAAGGCTCATAACTTATCCCGTGCGAAGGATCTGATACGTACTTCCTCAGTACTAATACATGGAAAACATTATGAACCCTAAATAACGCTGGGGGTAATGCCACTCGATAGGCAATTGGACCAATCCTTTCCAGGGTCTCAAATGGCCCAATATACCAAAGGCTCAACTTGCCTTTTTTTCCAAAGTTCATCAGCCCCTTCATCGGAGCAATTCTCAAGAATATCATATCACCGATCTCAAATTCTAGCTCCCGTCGGCATAGCTCTTCTGCCGACTCTGTGCTGCTTTAATTCCCCCTGATAAGCTCAACCTTTGCAGAGGTTTGCTGAACTAACTTTGGCCACAAAATTTGCCGCTCGCCTACCTCATCCTTGTATAATGGAGATCGGCACCGCCGACCATACAAAGTTTCTTATGGTGCCATATCGATACTGATCAGATAACTGTTATTATATGCAAACTCTATGGGAGGTAGATACCAAATCTAACTATCTCCAAAATCTAACACACACGCCTGCAGCATATCCTCTAAAATCTGAATGGTCCTCTAGGACTGTCCATCCATCTGCAGGTTAAACGCGGTACTAAATGTGAGTTGAGATCCCAAGGTATCCTGCAAACTCTTCCAGAATTGAGAAGTGAACCGTGGATCTCGATCTGAAACAATGGAAACCGAGACGCCATGAAATCGTACAATTTCCTACACATAAAACTCTGCCAGCCTATTCATAGAGTAACTAACTCTAATCAGGACGAAGTGTGTAGTCTTCATTAGTCAATCCACAATAACCCAGTTAGCATTCTGCCCATGCACCGCCAAAGGTAACCCTGATACAAAGTCCATCGAGATATGCTCTCACTTCCACTTAGGAATATCAAGTGGTTGCAACAGTCCCGTTGGCCTCTGGTGCTTGGCCTTCACCTGCTGACACGTCAGGTACTGCTAGAACAAAATGACGATCTCTCTTTTCATATTAGACCACCAGAAAGATTCCCGCAGATCCTTGTATATCTTTGTGCTCCCCGGATGCACTGTATATAGAGAGTGATGTGCCTCTTCCAAGATGGTTCATTTAATCTTAGCATCATTTGGTACGCATATTCTGGTGTGAAATCTCAACACCCCATCATCCGAGACATTGAAATCTACATTCAACCCATCCTGTATTCCATTCACAATCTCTGCCAGCTCTGTATCTTTCATCTGAGCTGTTCTAATCCTTTCCCGTAAGATCGGTTGCATTACCAGGCTAGCAATGAACGCCTGGTGATTTGCTTCCACTAACTCCACACCCAACCTTTCTAGGTCCATCCCAATCTCATGTTAACCCCAACTACTGAAACTGACACACTCACTCACTTCCGACTCAAAGCATCAGCTACTACATTAGCTTTTCCCAGGTGGTAACTAATGGTACATTCGTAGTTCTTAATCAGCTCAAGCCATTTTTGTTGCCTCATATTCAACTTATTTTGGGTGAAGAAGTATTTGAGACTCTTATGATTAGTAATGATCTCGCACTTTTCACCGTATAGGTAGTGCCGCCAAATCTTTAGTGCAAACACCACTGCTGCTAGTTCTAAGTCGTGCGTAGGGTAGTTCTTCTTGTACTCCTTGAGTTGGCGAGAAGCATATGCAATAACCTTTCCCTGCTGCATCAAGACACACCCAAGTCCTTTCAGAGATGCGTCACTGTAAATTACAAAACCACCATCCCCTGATGGAATGGTCAATACTGGGGCTGTGACTAGTCGTTGCTTCAATTCCTGGAAGCTCTGCTTGCACTCACTAGTCCAATCAAATCATGTTCTTTCTCGTAAGTTGTTTCAAAGGACCTGACAGGCTGGAGAAACCCTAGACAAATCGGCGATAGTACCCTGCCAGACCCAAGAAACTTCTAATCTCATGCACATTCTTCGGTCTCGCCTAATCAACTACCGCCTCTATTTTGCTCAGGTCCACTGAGATTCTTCCCCTAGACACTACATGTCCCAGAAATACAACATATTCCAGTCAGAATTCGCATTTCTTGAATTTAGCAAATAACCTCTTCTCTCTGAGTACCTGAAGTACCAGCCTCAAATGAGCTTTATGCTCCGCAAGACTTTTCGAATAAACCAGAATGTCATCAATGAACACCACCAAAAACTGATCCAAGTACTCGCAGAACACCCTGTTCATTAGGTCCATGAATATTGCAGGCTCATTTGTCAAACCGAATGACATAACTAGAAATTTGTAATGGCCATACCATGTTCGAAAAACTGTCTTCGATACATCCTTTGATTTCACCTTCAACTAATGATACCAGGATCGCAGATCGATCTTAGAGAAAACCTTGGTATCCTTCAGTTGGTCAAACAGATTGTTTATACGGGGTAATGGGTACTTATTTTTTACCGTCACCTTATTAATCTCCCTGTAGTCGATGCATATCCTCATCACCTATCCTTCTTCTTTACGAACAACACCGGTGCTCCCTAGGGTGATACGCTCGGTCTGATGAACCCTTTGTCAAGAAGTTCCTGTAGCTGCTCCTTTAGCTTCTTTAATTCAGTCGGAGCCATTCAGTATGGAGCCTTGGAAGTTAGCACTGTCCTTGGAGTTAACTCAATGGCGAAATCCACTTCACAATCCGAAGGCAATCCCTGTAAGTTCTCAGGAAACACATATGAGAAATCCTTTATCACCGGGATATCCTCCAACTTAAGTTCCTCCTTCGGTGCTTCTTTCACAAATGCAAAATACCCCTAGCAGCCATCTCGAAGTAACTTTTTTGCCTAAATTGCTAAAAGGATCTATGGTGCAGAGCGCACACACGACCCGATGAATTTAAACTCCAACTCCTCTAGTGATCTGAACACTACCTCCTGTCTATGACAGTCTATACTCGCATAGCTGGATGCTAGCCAATTCATCCCTAGAATAATGTTGAATCCATGCATATCAAAGACGATTAGACTAGCAGGAAGCCTTCTCCCCTGAATCTCCACTAGGTAGTCTCTAATTACCTTGTTACACACTACCACTGACCCTATCGATGTGACCACTGCTAAATCAGGATCTAACAACTGTATTTCTATCCCGCACAGTTTAATACATCCCCAAGACACAAAAAACTGTGTCGCACCTAAATCAAAGAGCACAACAACTTTAGTTGAAAGCATGTAAATGTTACTTGTAACTACATCTCCTATGTGCTCGGTGTCACCCAGAGTCATAGAATACACCAGCGCCTGGGTGGTGCCCCTCTGGTGACCACCTTGGGGTGCCTGGTTACCTCTCCCATACTGATGCTGTGGAGGTGCATAATTCAATATCGTGTGGCAGTCCCGCGCCTGATGTCCTGCCCTACTGCATCCGTAACAGCCAGCCGATCCAGCCTTACACTCGCCCCAATGCTTCTTATGGCACTTGGGACAGGTAGACTACTGAGAATTCCCCTGAGGGGCTCGAAATCCCATCTCCTGTCATTGGCCTATAAAATTACCAGGTTGCCTCCATGAACTTTGGCTGGTGCTAGACTGAAAACCCTGAGGCAAGGGCCTCTTCTTCTGGTTTGCTGCTCTCTTCCCCTTCTGAATACTAGCCTTAACTGCCATGACCCTATTCACCAGCTCAATAAAACTCTACGTCAATAACACCACCACCTGTAAGTGTATTCCCTGCCTCAGGCCTCTCTCAAACATCCGAGCCTTCTTTGGCTCATTCGGGACCATGTGCGGAGCGAAACGAGATAGCTCCACAAACCTAGCCGCATATTGTTGCACAGTCATGGGCCCCTGAGTCAGATGCAAGAAGGCAACAGGGGAGTATCTGCTAAAGAAAACCTCTCTGAAGCAGCTCCAGGTAATAGATACATACCCTGGGCGCTGTTCCTCCACCAACTTGGCTGACCTCCACCACCTTTTTGCTTCCCCCACCAACTTAAAGGTGGCAAATCTCACCTTCTGTTCCTATGTGCACTCTAGCATGCCTAATAGCTTCTCCATCTCCTGAACCCAATCTTCAGCTGCAATCAGGTTCGCTCCTCCTAAAAATACCGGCGGATTCGTTTGGGTAAACTGCTGGAACGTGCAGCCCCTATCCGCCAATAGCTGATCCTGCTCTCGGGAATCCTTCCGAGCTTCCTTCCTAGCCTGACGTGCTACACTGCGCAGCATTGCCGAGACATCGACATCATCTTCACTGGAGGTATTTACATAATTATCTCCTCCAGCTACGATGTCCTTCCCCCTAGAATCCATCCTAAAGATAGGATAGAAACCGACTTAGAAATTCCACATTTATCATGATTGATGCAAGTATGGAATGACCAGCAATTAAAACATATGAGTTTGTAGTTAAAGGAATCATTTATAAACTTCTACTGCAAAACTGCCAAGGTACTGGCCCTTTAATCATAACGTTGACACTACGTACGTACTCCTCCAACCTAAAGTTCCCAACCTAAATTTCCGAGCTCCACTCTCTCAACCCAGAAGCGAAACTATCGATGGATTTACCATGGTTTTCCTAAAATCGTCATTCCAAAAAAAAAAAAAAAAAAACACACAGAAGACTATCGAATGATCACCATCTCTAGACTTCCAGACTAAAACCCAACCTAACCCACCCGTTCTTATCCTTAACTTATCTTAACCTATGCTCTAGTAGTTATCAATCGTCAAAGTCTGTAGAACTTAGCAAACCCTTTCTCTGATACCACCTGTAACGCCTCAACCCGCTACGTGGGTCTGAGATGCTACTTTAGTGACGTCTGTGTACTTGATACCATAGTCATTATGATATTGTAGCATAATTAAATAAAATAGTCTTTATAATCCATTACCAGAGTTCTATGATACTAACATATATTAGAGTATCCCAATGCTCATAATACAAACCATAGGACAATACTAAAACTAACTCAGCCCATACACCCATATTACTGACTTAGGGGCTTCAAACCCAACTTAAATATAGTAGAGTTCTTACTGACACTCACAAAATCTAACTGGTTATCAACCCGCCCCGGAGTTCGCTAACCTCGACTCATTCCCATGGTATAAACAATTTAGTAAATAAATAATATCATTTACATAAATCTATAGATATGCATAAAAGACATTCCCTGGGACTAAACACCATTTACTTTCCCCATGGTACGAGTTGTGCGGCCTGAAGGCTAAACTAAGCCTTGGGGGTGATCAATCCAGATAAAGTCAAATCATACGTTTGCATCTAATTTCGACTACGCAGGCATCTGCAACTTGCTTGCGGGATTCTAATTACCCAACCACATCCTGAAAGCTTGGACTTCCAGGGAAGGTACACCCTTAACTGAGGCTAATCAGTTGAGACCACCGTACACTTTCATCTAAAACAGTGTGGGTGCATATGGCCAAATACTGAATCTTTAGTAACAGTACCGTGCTCATAACATAACTGGTCCTCAGGCTTCCTAAAGCATATAATGCAATTTAAGTAATAAATACTGTATTTCCATTCATTTCATATAAAATCTGTCATGTTATAAACTTGGCCCCCGACCATCGTATACCTCTTGGCTCACAGCCGCTATATCAAATATTGGCCCTCGCGGCCATCATATAAAATTCGGCTCATAGCCGCTATATCAAATCCTGGCCCTTGCGGCCGTCATATAAAACTCCCTGTGTTTTCACAAACACTTCCAGCATTTCACAAGCAATTCAAGTATTTCACAAACATTTCCAGTATTTCACAAACAGTTCCATAAACCCGGTTATACAATAACCCCAAAATATTATCCATCTGCCACACGATTTCAGTATGCAGTATACCCCATTTATAACATCAAACCAAACTTTTGACCGTTAATTTTTACTCAAAATACCATATCATATATCTTTGGTTTGAAAAGTCCATTTTGAACAGTTGGTTTTTGAAATAACAGTTAAAAATCATAAATATACATATATAGCATTTTAATCGCTTCAATTTTAGTAAAATTCCGACTTAACTTAATCCCCTTACCTTACTTACTAGAAAGCCTTCTAGAACCCTAAATCCACGCCCTACGGCGTTCAAAACTCAAAACCCCGAAATGCATTTTCCTCCAAATTAGTCATTCGAACCCACATAATACTTATCATTAAACATTCCCTAGGCCCCTCTATACTCCAAATCAACAATAAAACTCCAAAATACCTACTTACACTGATTTTGGAGTGGTGCCTAGAAAGACCCCATTCAAAAATCTACTCCGCTAGACTTGTAGAGAATTTCCCCTAGATCCTCGTGGTAACTTCCGATCGTCGAATTTGTCGACGAACGAAGAAGAATCGTAGAAAGAAAGTGAGGGGTGTCAGTTTAAAGAGAGAGATAGAGAGAAATTAAGTTTCTTAACCATTAAGCAACTAAAGGTTGCTGACTCGACCAACTTCGTCAAAGAAATGGTGCCTTCATCGACCAACTGTAGAAGGATGATCGTTGACGAAAGATTGGGTTTGTTGATGAAAGTGAAGCCTGAAATTTCTCTCGGCATTTCCTCATCGACGACGCCTGAACTTTGTTGATGAAATGCAGAGGGACTTCGTCGACGAAAACAGGGAGTTCGTCAACGAATCCTGCTGCTTGCCCTTTAAAAATTTCCTTACTTCTTCTTTTATTTATTTTCTTTTATTTTTTCAGGTTCGGGTTTCTACAAGTTTTGACCATTCCATTAGGAGATGAAGATTATGTGATCTATAGTGACGCGTCTCTAAGAGGACTTAGGTGTGTATTGATGCAATAAGGAAAGGTTGTGGTATACGCTTCTCGGCAACTCAAGGAATATGAAAAGAATTATCCGACGCATGATTTAGAGTCGACTGCAGTGGTATACGCCTTAAAGATCTAGAGGCATTATCTATATGATGGGAAATGTGAGACCTTTACAAATCATAAGAGTTTGAAATCTTTTTTCACACAAAAAGTGTTGAATATGAGACAGAGGAGATGGTTGAAGTTAATTAAAGATTACGATTGTACCATCAGTTACCTCTTAAGGAAAGCAAATGTGGTAGCTGATGCCTTGAGTCGGAATTCAGGGAATGCCTCTATGTCAGTAGTGGTGAAGCAACATTAAATTGGAATGGATTTAGAAAGGCTTGGGGTAAAGCTCGTAGAGGGAGATCATTAGACATTTATTGCTAGTATGGTACTTCAGCTGACCTTGCTGGAGAAAATTAAAATTGCTCAGATGCAAAATACAAAATTAGTAAAGATCTGAGATAAAGTACATAGTAGATAGGGAGACGATTTTACTATTTCAGATGATGGTGCTCTGAGGTTTTGTACCAGACTGTGCGTTCCTACAGATACTGAAATTAAAAGAACCATCTTGGAGAAGGCACATCATCCTTGTATACAGTGCACCCAGGAAGCACTAAAATGTACAGGAATCTTCAAAAATCCTTTTGGTGGAGTAATATAAAGAAAAAGATAGCTGAGTACATAGAGCAGTGTTTGATGTGCCAACAGGTAAAAGTTGAGCACCAGAGACTGGGACAATTATAGCCATTCCACATTCCTGAGTGAAAGTGAGAACATATTTCTATGGATTTCGTTACAGGGTTGCCACCAGCACTTAATGGTCAGGATGCTATCTAGGTAGTCGTAGACCGGTTAACGAAGACTACCCAGTTTCTTCCCATTAGAGTTGGCAACTCCATGAGTAGGTTGGCAGAGATATATATACAGAAGATAGTGAGACTACATGGAGTGCCTGTGTCCATCGTCTCTGATCGAGACCCACGGTTCACATCGCAGTTTTGGAAAAGTTAGCAGAGAGCCATGGGTACACAGCTAACATTCAGTACAACCTTTCATCCTCAGATCCATGGACAGACAGAGAGGACGATTCAAATACTAAAAGATATGTTACGAGCTTGTGTATTAGATTTTGGTGGTAGGTGGATCCAGTATATGCCACTAGTCGAATTTGCCTATAATAATAGCTACTAAGCTACCATTGGGATAACACCATATGAGGCCTTATATGGCAGAAGATGCCGATCCCCATTATATTGGGATGAAACTGGTGAGAGACAGATTTTGGGGTCGGAGTTAGTTCAGTAAACTTTAGAGAAAATCAAACTCATCAGAGATAGAATCTGAACAACTTTGAGTTGGTAGAAAAGTTACGTAGATACTCGCCGGTGAGAGTTGAAATTTGGTGTAGGAGATCATGTATTTTTGAAAATTGCACCGATGAAAGGGGTGATGAGGTTCAAGAGGAAGGGTAAGCTGAGCCCTAGGTACATTGGACCATTCGAGATACTTAAAAGAGTGGGTCTGGTTGCTTACAGGTTAACCTTACCACCAATTTTATCCAGAATTCATGATGTATTCCATGTATCGATGTTGAGAAAATACGTCCCAGATTCCTCCCATGTGATTAGTTATGTATTGACTTTTTGGGCAGATCCCAGTTTTGATTATGACAAACCACAGTATCTCATTTATATGCTTTGATTATTTGAGCAAGTTGTATTATGTTTCTATATTTATCATTTGGGTCTGCAATCTTATATGGTCTGTAATAATTAATGCATTTCATACATGATAGGACAGATAAACTTAATGACCATAGCTGGACCTTAGGAATCGATCGATAGACGCCAAAATTTTGGGGTTAATTTTCAAATGCCTTAAACTGACTATAGGACCCCCTATACTACATAAAAGTATACGCTATCTTCTGAAATTTAATCATCGTATGAATAGGGTTTATATACAAAGGGATTAGGACTGAAACGTACCTAAAATGCATGTTCGGTCGACCGAACCAGAATGCATGAGGAGCATTCGGTTGACCGAATTGGTCTGTGGTCAACAGTTTGACCACACTACAGTCGGCTGAACCTGGCCAAGACAATATTGCTTGGTTGATTGAACCTCCTTGGGTCAAAAGTTGACCCTTCAGTCGACTGACCCAAAATAAGCTTCAATGCTCTGGTCGACTGAACATCCTCGGGAGTAGCCCTAACCGCCTAGTCGACCGAACCTCTTGGTTCAAATTGACGTGGTAGACCAAACACGCGGATTTGGGAAATCGCCTTCAAAATCTCAAGATGGTCGACCATCTTCTTAGGTTAATTTTACCTGGTCGACCGAACTGGGACACTTGGTTAATCGAACCTCAAGTCTGGTCGACCGAACCTCTTGGGTTGACGAATTTTTTAATGAGTTTAAATTGGGTTAATTTTAATTAAACTCACATACTCTTTTTCAACAATACCCAGCGTGTCCCCAACGACTATAATTTTTCCAAAATCTATATTTAGCCCTTCATTTGCAAAAATTAGGTATGGATTAGGATTTGAGATTAGGAAAAATTCTACGAAAATAATTTTATCCAAAATATTTATATTTTTATATCTCTTCAATCCTATTGCAAAAATCTACCTCCTATACTCATCTAACTATTTATCTTGAAAGAAGGTAGTATTCTTTATACTCTTTGCAAAGGCTAAACTCTCCCTAGTTTTTATTTGATTACGTGTTGATTTTTGGAGAGCTAGCTAATTTTTTCCCATAATAATTCTTTCATAAATATTTGACTGGGAAAAACCCTTGTGTGGCTTAAGATCTTGCATCCTCATTGCAAGTATCATAAGCTTAATTTGTGCTTTGACGACAACATTTTTATCAAGCTTAAAAACCTTATTATCTACTGTGCTTCATATTTGAAAAATATTTATGTGATATTTGTTTAGGGTTATAGAGACTATTTGATTGTGCACACAAGAAGCATATTAGCTTGATATCAAAAGTCTCACTCTCATATACGCACATTGATATACATCCTACTGTGAGTTAACACTTGGTTAACCAAATCTCACTTGAGCTTAATATCCTATCATATGTGAGTGCATTATTTGTTCGAGCGCATTGGTACACATCTGCTTAGTTTAAGAAGCATATTTGGTTGTATACAAAAATTTGTATTACATTTGTTGTATTCCAAGCACAGGCCTGAAGAGGGAGACTATTCCTGGTAAATAGTCCTAGATTGGCTTAGACTCGGTTAGGAAAGTTAGGTGCACCATCTTGATAAGGTGTAGGTTGAGGTCAGTTCCGTGAATTGACCTGATTGTAACCGATGCCGCTCCACCTGTTAAGTGAGCATTAGTGGAATCCTCAGGATTGCAAGCTAGAGGCGGGGACGTAGGCAGTATTGGCCGAGCCCTAATAAAATATCGTGTGTGCATTTTATTTTTTCATAATTTATTTATCGCACGTGTATGTTATATTTTGAATGTCGCGCATGATTTTATTTCTCCATGTTTTATTTATTTGCGCATTTGGAATTGTATAGACATACCCTAGATTGCGAATATACTGCTGTTAGATTAGCTAAAACTAGGAATAAATTTTAAAATTCTAATTTACCCCCCCTCTTGGGAATACACCAAAGCCAACATTATGAGACACTGGAGCTTGGTGATGTCTTATCTTATGAAGAAGTGCCTGTATAGATTCTAGATTGAAAGGAACAAGAGTTACACACAAAGAGAAATCCACTGGTAAAAGTATTATGGTGTAACCATGCAGTCGAGGAGGCTTCATGGGAATTAGAGGAACAGATGCGCCAACGATATCCACATCTGTTTAGTGGAGATTAGAGATGAGATATTAAGAGTAGAATAAATAATAGTGTATGTATTTTTGACTTGTATAGTATACGGTAAGATAATTAGTGTTTTGATTTTAGGTTATAAATGGTTTTGGGAGAGTTTTCTCTTCTTTAAATGAGTGTAATCTCTCAAAACTCTTTATTGTAACCACGATATTCCTCTGTCATAAGTGAAGGTTAGTAATAAAATTACAATGTTTTTCTTTAAGGTTGGAAAAGTGATAGATAGCAAATTTCGAGGACGAAATTTTTATAAGGAGGGGAGAATGTAGAGACCCGGAAAATAGAAATGATAAGAAAAATAGAAGAAAAGAGGAAAATGGTTTGGTGAGGAGAAAACCGATGATGGTTTTCTGAAGTGCTAAGAAAACCGTTGATAGTTATATAGTTACCGCAGCCAGGTAAAAGGGTAAACAATGAAACTAGTTTGGTTAAAGACAAAACCAACGACGGTTTTCTAGGAGCCTAAGAAGACCATCGATGGTTTTTGCTAGAGACAGAACACTATAAAAGGGCTGCAAGTCATTTTTCTTGTAGAAAATTCAAAACTCCCACTCTCTCTCCTATAGCTACGAAAACCCTCTCTCTCTCTCTCTCTCTCTCTCTCTCTCTCTCTCTCTCTCTCTCTCTCTCTCTCCTCATTTTCTCACTCTAAAATTGCCCCATTGACGATCAAGCTTCGTATTTAAGGCCTAGCAACGATCCTCGTCAATGTGACCGGAGTAGAATTATGTTTTGAGGATCCTAGACACCACTTCAAAGTTGAGGTAAGGATGTTAAATGTTGGTATTTGATTTATTAAATGAAGGAATATGGATTTAGAGATAATTAAATGAGTATAATTGTGGGGTTAAAGTTGATTGAACTGAAAAAATGTAAATTTCAGGGTTTTGGTGTGAACACCGCGGGCATGGGTTTAGGGTCCCTGCAGGCATTTCCTTAGGGAATGATGTAAGAGTAATAAATAATTAATTGTTTGATGTTTCATTGATTAAATAGAGTATGCGGGTCCAGGAAAATATGAATGTGATATTATTATGGGGAAATACATGATTTCAAGATTTTTTAAGTTTTGAACGTTGCAGGCTTGAGTATAGAATTTTAGCAGGCCTCTTGATAATCAAGTAAGGGGAATAAGTTAAGCCAGTTAATTTTTGGGAATTTTATGAATTAAAGTATAACATACGTTTATGGGATTTGAATTTTACATCTATTATATGCTTGTGAAAATTCATAAATTTAGGTTACATGAGAGTTTTACAAATGATATATATTATTTTTATATAGTAGAAAAATACAGTTTTTTTCGGACAGATTATAGTATAAGAATTTCATTTAAAATTGTGTGGCATGAGAAATATCTGATATAGTATAGAGATTTAATACAGAGTTTTATACAACTGTTATTGAACCATGATATTATAGCTTTTACAGAACCATGATTATATACAACTTTTACAGAACCATGGTTTACAATTATTACAGAACCATGATTATATACAACTTTTACAGAACCATGATATATAGTTTTTACAGAACCATGATATACAGTTATTATAGAGCTATGATTTACAATTATTACAGAATCATGGTATTACGTTTTATACAAAATCATGGTAAAACAGTAATATACAAAAATAGTATTATATAGTGTCAGAACCCTGATGGACCAGAGCATATCACAGAGCACGGTACCGTAGCTATACAGTACAGATAGTGCAACCACACATTTCTAATAGAGTGTGGATTATTTAGTCGATTGTGCCTAGAGGAGAGACAAAGGCTCCCTGGCAGTAAGGTCCAAGTTGAGGAGGCCAATCGTACTACACAGGTTTACAATTTGACTTAGCCTGGTAGGTTAGTCAGAGTTAAGTCCCGCCCACGGGCCACAAAACCCGAGTATGCGGGGTTGATTCATGCATACAATTATCTATCTAGGGAAGCTTTCACAGTTATATAGATAAGTGTATATAGTTTTACAAAGAACAAGAACTATCTATTAACGTTAAAAGTATGTTCAAATAGAAAACTTATTTTAAAAGGCACAGGTGTGAGTTATGATATGTTTTACATTGAAATGTTATCAAAGTTATAGTTGAATTAATAATTATGTTATTCAAGTAAAACTCATTTGACACACACTAGTTGTAATTTATTCTATCTTACTGAGAGGTGTCTCACCCTAGAATTCCAAACATTTCAGGTGATCTAGATAGACGTGCGAAGCGAGGTCCAAGATAGAGGGGACTTTAGTACTGCCCTTGCTACAGGGTAAGTTTTTGAGTTGGGAGTTGTATTTTTGGGTATGCCTTAGGACATTGGGTTTGTTTTGGGAGATGTATATGTATATTTTGGGAAATGCTGAAACTTTGGTATTGTTAAATAAGGTTAAAGTATTTTTATGTTTTTCGCTGCATAGATGGTATGTTTTATAACAGGTATCCTCAGTACCACTCTGGGTTTGAGATATTATAGTGAATAGTATTATGGGTATAAGAGTAATTATATTTATTAAGTATAATAAGAAAGAGAGAAAATGGTAATAATTTTGGGGTCATTACAATATGTCCTAGCAATGAAGCAAAGAGGATGGAAATGTCTCAAGTACCGTATGCATCATTAGTAGGAAGCCTAATGTACACTATGATTTGTACGAGACCAAATATTGCTCAGGCAATTGGTACGGTCAGTCGATTCATGGCGAATCCTAGTAAAGAGTATTGGAATGTTGTGGAAAGTGTCCTAAGATACATCAAAGGGACCTCAGATGCTGTATTATGTTACGAAGGATCAAAATTCATTGTCAAGGGATATGTTGATTCAGATTTTGCAGGTGACCCTGACAAAATAAAATTCATTACAAGTTATGTGTTTACTCTTGCAGGAGGAGCAGTAAGTTGGGTATCAAAGTTGCAGATTGTTGTGGCATTGTCTACGACTGAAGCTGAATGCATGGTAGCTACGGAGGCTTGTAAGGAGGCAATTTGGATTAAAAGGTTAATGGAAGAACTTGGACACACACAAGAGAGGATTCTTTTGTATTGTGACAGTTAGAGACCCTTGCATATTGCAAGGAATCTGACACTTTTCATTCTAGGACAAAACACATCAAAGTACAGTATCACTTCGTTCGAGAAGTTGTAGTGGAAGAAAGTGTAAACATGCAGAAGATTCACACCAAAGACAACCTAGCAGATGTCATGACAAAATTAATCAACGCTGACAATTTCATATGGCGTAGATCCTCTTATGGCCTAACAAAAACGTAAGTGACATGGAACTGACAAGACTAGAAAGGATGAAAAGATGTTTGGAAATGACCTTAAGTGGGAGAATGTTGAATTGTAAAGTCATTTCCAGCATTCTAGTGTGGTGGGATATCAACCAAAGTGGGCATTCAAAGTCCAACATGGGTTGCACTATTCATATGACGACTACCTACCATGATACAAATTCAAAAGTTGGTGAGTTACCCAACCTACTTGTTGAAAAAGGAGGCTTAAAAACCCCTAAAAATAGGAAAGTGGTGGAGAAGGTAGAGATCATCCCAAGCATCTCCAACTCCACTTCAAAGAAAGAGAAATCAAATACTCTCATGCAAAGTGCCTTGGTTGTAGCATGTTTTTCTAGTTTCTCCTATTTTTTCTCCTATTTTTGAGAGTTTTGTATACTCATTATTCAAGAGAGAGTCATCATTGTTCTTCTCTTGTAATTAGAAAGAAATTGTAACTTTTTTTTATATTGAGGATTCCTTATACTCTTGTCTGTGATTTTTCTCTCGATTTATTTGAAGAATATCCACGTAAATCTTGATATCAATTCCTATTTTCTCATTTCTTATTTTAATTGTACGATACTGTTCCTACACATTCAATTTCTTAACATAAAGTGATAAATGAATGGTTGAAATTACATTTTCCCTCTTTGCCTATGTGGTTTGCTCTCTACACTAATGAATCCCAAATTCTAAGGAATTTTCCACTGATGAATTCAAACTCAATTTCGGGAGCACGGATGCATATTGGTGATTTTTTTTTGCTAGGTTTGCATGATTTGGGCATATGTGAAATGGGTTTGCTCGCCCTTTGAGCTGGAGATGTGTTGAACATGGAGAAGTTTGAGGGGAGCCAATAGTAGTGGGCGAGGATCATGATGTAGTGCTTCTGTGTTCTGTGGAGCTTGGCACAAATAGTGGAAGGGATGTTGTGGGCAGAGAGAGAGAGAGAGAGAGAGAGAGAGAGAGAGAGAGAGAGAGAGAGAAGTAAATGTTATGATCAAACACCAGAGCATTTGCAGCAGCTGCAGCTCTCCCCAAAAGGAAAATTAACAAACCCTTTCTCTTTTCATTTCCTCCATTATGATATCCAGCTAGTTTTAAAAAATATTTTGATTTGTGCCCTGCGGTTGTACTGCCTGAAACAGGGGAGGGGAACTATGATCATCGTGGCAGTGGCAGAGTGGTATAGAAGTAAGAAAAGTTTCATTTGGTACGTGGCCCCTCCTGTTGATCGATGCGTCTGTGTCATTGTGGGCAGTTCTTTCATGAGGTGTTTGGGCGTTTCTTTTCCGAGTTGCTACCCCCGGCCCCCGCCCCCGCCCCCACGCCCACTACCTCCTGGCTTCCGTGGTCATGACGATTTGGCCGCGTCATTTTTTGGATTCAAAAATATGAGAGTCATGTATCATTTAAGTGTTGTTAGGTAAAGTATGAATTTTAAACTTTAAATTTAAATTTAAGTTTATTTATGAGATTTTATGAAAAAAATAAAAGAGTTGGCGAAATAATTCAAAAATTCTTTGAAAATTTAAAAATTTTAGGGACTTTTCTTAAGGCTTTCTTACAAAACTCTCTTGAAACTTGTTAGAAAAATATAATTTTTTTTTAATAATTAGCAAAATGACAAACTCAAGTAGGTGTATTAGTATCCAAAACTTAAATATTAGTGGATGTATGTGAGATTTTTGTATTAGGAGTGGGGGAATATTTGTGTGTGAAGAGTTCTTATAGCAGATTTAATATATATGGGTGAGTACTAACTTGACCCAAAAATTTAAGTCATTAGGTCTCGACTCTAACCATGCATTTAACTACCTATCATAAATCAATTTTTCCAATGTAGGAAAAATTCAAAAATAAAATTTTCAACAATCTCAACTAGAGTTACGAACCATCGGCTCTAATACTTCTTGTTGGGAACAGGGGAATCTTCATGTTTGAGGAGTTCTCATGAGTGAGCTTGATATATATAGTTCAGTACTAACTTGATCAAAAAACATAATCCATTAGGTTTTGGTCTCAACTATATATATAAACACCCTTCATTCACTTTATTTTTTCAAGATGGGACAAACTCACAAATGAAATTTTCAAATATTGCTCCCTCATTTGCAAATTCTAACCATCCCTTGAACAAACTTGAACCGTCTTCGCCTTCAGCAGAAATTGCCTCCCTCACGAGAGTAAATCAAATTCATTAACAACTGCTTAATTGGATTTATTAGTCTACGCCTTACATGCCTTATATCTATCTAACTTGGAAGAAGTTCCAAAAGTTGAAGTCTAGGTCTTGGGTTCAACCATGTATATAAGCACCTATTGTCCACTCAATTTTCGAATATTGGAATAAAGTCACAAGTGAAATTCTCAACGATTTGAAACCCCAAAGTAAAGTTTGCATTCCCACACCCCCCCCCCCCAAACTTCGTCCATCTATATATATATATAAAACAAATCTTACCTCGTGTTGGGTTAGGCCTCGGATTAGGATTTGTGTGAATTTGGATAAAATGTAATACAAATTGTATTGAATTCTATCCAAATTCATACAAATTCAAAGTGTGAAATACATGCTTCCAAACACAACTTTAGTGAACATCCATGTTTTTGCTTAAAACAAAATGATTTGTAACAATCATCTTGAATGGACATCATCAACCAACAAAGAAAAAAATTCTCTCTAAACATTACTATAGAGCAGGACTTTCACATACTAAAAAACCCAATTTAAAATTATTGAATTACATTTTTTTACATTTATTTTCAAAATCTATATTGATATTATCTAATTCCACAATCTTTTTACACTATCATATACACAATTTTATTATTGTTGATTTTAAAATTCATACAAATGACAATAGAACGTGTAACATCAATTTATTTTTTTAGGACAAAAGACACTAACCTCACCTGAGATTTAATAAAAAGACAAATATCTCTCTTAAGATTTCAAAATTTTCATAAATTTCTCGTGAGATTTCAAAAATATCATATACCTTCCTTAATATTTGATTTTGGAACACTTATTTATACCTCTCAAAAGACTTTTTTTTTTTTTTTGTAACATTGGGAAAAATTAGTGTCTTTTTGCCAAACATCAAGGGAGGTCAGCGTCTTTTAATTTATCTTTTATTATTTTTTAAATTCTATTTAGCTGATTATGCATTTTTGTATTTTTGCATGATGCACTTGCATAATTACACACATAAAAAGCACATAACATCAAGATCATTGTTCAAAACAACCCTCAACTTTTCTAAATTATTAATACATCTCAATTGGTCAAGCAACCATTGCTCCTAAAAAATAAATTAACCCCACTCTCTATCTTAACCCATCTTCGAATATTTCGGTGCTATACTTTCATGAGAAACACTACTGTTGTGAGTTGTAATCGATCATAAACTTAATTTCTCTATATTCATTTATCATAGTCTTTTATGTATTTTCATTTTCCTTAAATGTCATTGATTTGAGATCAAAGTGATATGAAACAAATAGAATTAATTTTTCAGTTAAGGAAATTAAGTAGTTCTTAACTACTTTGGGGTTGTTTGATATCACAGTCAAAAATAAAAACCAAAAAACTAGAAACAAAACCTAAAAAATAGAAACCAGCAACTTGTTTGGTTAATATTTATAAAATTAATGCAAATTAAAATTTTAATTAAAAAATATACATTTTCATCTTTAAATCAAAATATTATAAAAATATGATTAAACTAATTAATAAAATTACAAATAATACGCATTAAAACAAGTACTATAATAAAAATAAAATTTATTTTAATTATTTTACTTAATTGTTCTACCTTCAAAATTTACTTTATAATATTATTGGACATGACAATTGAAAAAAATAGTTAAAGTATTTTTTTTAATTGACTTTATTATTATTTTTTAAAATTTATATATATATATATACATATATATATATTAAATATATTTAAATTCAGATTTCTTTTTCTTTTTTTTTACCAAAATCTCAATTTTATTGATAGTCATCACTTATGGGATGAATACTGTAATTACAAGTAGTATACATGAGATTTACAAATAAACTAACAAAACCATCCTAGATATCAAAACCAATACTAAAAAAAATCAAAACCATTACCCAACTAAAACAATCTAAACATACCTACATGTAATCAAAACCAACCTAAAACAAACATAAACAAATTGTCTGCAAACTGATGTCAATAACCTGCAAACATAATAAGAGGAAAATAGAGGAAAAATCAAATGATGACAATTAATGACGAAGGCTTGGAATACTCATTTTACATGGCAGCACATCACCTACAAAATATCTTCTCGTATTGCCTTTCTCTCCTTGGTGAGCCAAGAAATCCGCCATCTGTATAGAATGAATAATTTAATCCAAAAAAATATTTCTGGATATTGACATTTATGATAACAGAGTACTAAAATAACTGAAAACTATAAAATCTGGTTTTCAGTTTTTTAGCAAAAAATTAAAAATTAATAATAGAAACAGAAAATTATAACAGAAATAAATTCATTTTTATAATTTATTTTTTCATTAGAGAAACAGAAACAACAAACAAAAATCAATATCAAACATAGCCTTAAATATTTATATTTTTTTTGGGGGGGGGGGCGCTGGGGGGAGGAACATTTTCTCAAGTAGATAACCCTAGCTAGGAGCTAGTGTAGGGCCTCTCCAACACCATGGACACAGGAAAAAGTGATTAAACTGAGAAGATTACGGAAAGTAAAGGAAAAGTGGAAAAAGAGAGAATGGGTGGGTGGGAAAGCAATCTGCAGCTTTGCAATTAACGGCCTAATCATGTCTCCACACCCCTCCTTATCAAAATTGACCAAAACCCCTACGTGGACTAAGGTCCACTCCATCAATCATCATGTGTGCAGCTTCCTGGCTAGCTAGCTAGCTCGATCATGGGCTACGTTCATTTTCTCTAAAATGGCGCAGGGCAATATATAGGTCCCATTCTGCATGCCTTCATGAGCTAGGAACATTTTTCAACACATAATTACATCTTTAATCTCAATCTTAATCTCCATCTCGTAATTAATTAGTGTTTACATATATATGGTAATGGAAGATTATATAATGATGTGTGTGAATATGTATTTCTTTAAATTAAGCTATGATTAAACAAAATCTAGGTACCTACCAGCTGCTAATTAGCTGGTGTGATCCACAGAACCAGTACTTAAAATTGCTATGCAAAACAAAATTTATATTGTGTCGGGGTTCATTAATTTTGTGGGTATTTATTTATTATTACAATATATAAATGATGGGGACCCTAACAAAGATTAAGACTGCAGGACCCACGAATCCACTAAACATCCCCTAATTTAAGGCTCACAAGTCTTGTCTAATTATGATTTTAGGTTATATTAAATATAGATGGGCGACTCATGATCATGCGTAGTCTTGCTCTCTGCAGTGGATTTGGTACTCCTAATTGGGAATATTTCTTCAGATAATTCTTGTAGATGGAGGTACCAAACTGCCCTTCTCCTAAGCAATGGATGGGCACTGTCGGTGCTGGGTTTAATTGGCTGGAGAGGACCCTCTCCCCCCTGTTCCATTGATAAAAAATGATGATGACTCCCGTGAATGAATACCAATAAATATCAAGAAGTGTAACACCCACTTCTCCAGTAGGGACAAAAGGCTTCAAACTTGAAATTTCCTATGAAAAAATCGTAATGAGACTAAACTAGAGTTTGCACAACAACAATTAACCACTACCACTGGGCCTGAAGCTTGAAGAAATATATAATGCAGTGTTAGAGCTCAAAAGCCATGTGGATAACAGCATTGATTGAAAATATTTTTAGTGATGAGTCGATATCTTGACTATATAATTAAGGTGTTTAATTGGGGCTTGAAGATTTAAAAGGACTAGGCGAGAAGGAATATGAAATGAGAGAATAACTCAAAATTTGGTAAAATTTTTCACCCAAAAAGAAGAAAAGAATAAGAGGATACATAAAAGGAATATTATTTATGTATATGTGTTGGAGATCACACCCACATACAGATCAACCAGATGTAAAATTTTAGTAGTGGGTCGACAAGGGAGCTAGAGAAAGATGAAGCTGATCGACAAGAAGTTAAAGTTGAGGAGATAGACGAGCATGTTTGTGGGTTTAGGTACAACAGACGAACAAAGCTTGGACAGGAAAGATGAAAGTGAAAGGGAGAGAGCCAAATGGGTGTCTGGTGTTTTTTTGTGGGGTGGGGGGGGGGGGGGGGGTGGTTCTCATGAAATTGGGAAGAGGGCTATAGCAGCTGGCTAGGCCATGGATAGGGCTGGAGAGGGGTTTAGGCTAGGGCAGTGATGAGTGTGTTTATAAGCCATCATGTGGGTGTGGGGAGAAAAGTGAAGAGCATGCCCTAGATTTTGGAGAATGGGTGGGGGTGGATTTTAGCATTAGGACACAAACATTATTATATGGTATATATTTTAGGCATGGGTTTATGAAGTTAGTATAGGAAAGGAAAAAAGTTGGGAGGAATTTTGGCAGGGTTTGGAGAGAGATTGGGAGGCAAGGAATGTGAATAGGATGTGTTGGGGTGGTGGTGGTGGTGGGTTTGATGATGATGATGCACGCCCGCAGCTTTTCAGACCTCTCTCTCTCTCTCTCTAAAATCAAATTGGCACGCCTGCTCCCACTCAAACTCATGAGCTAGCTAGCTAGGACATCTCTCTCTCTCTCTCTCTCTCTCTCTCTCTCTCTCTCTCTCTAATGAAAAGCTAATCCACTAACCCATCTACTGATCTCGACTTGTTTATCTTTTCTCACTCTTTTTAACTTTTTGTCAGACAATTCTATTTCTAAACACACACCAGCTAGTTAGTCCATTCCACCTCCCCCCAAAGTTTAACAGAAAAATTGATACCAGTCAATTTCATCATAAATTCAAAAAGAGCCCACAAGGAATATTAATTAGAAAAGAAATTAAGAAATCATCCCAGTACCCTTCCTACCAATTACACCAAAAGGAAAAGCATATTTACTCACTAGCTCAGATTCCCCAACCCTTCTCTCTCTCTCTCTCTCTAGTTATGTCTTCAGAACTAAAACCCAGCTAAAATCCAACCCCAAGATCCTCCTTTAATCATTCCCTTTCACAATTCCAAGTTAAAACCACAAACACGCATACCCTCTTCTGCTCCATACTTAAATCACTCGCATTCACACGCACACGCTCACTCTCTGCAGCGGAGACAATTAGCTTTGTTTATTGATATATTGATGTGGGTCTCTTCCGCTTGCAGCTGGGTAAAATTAAAATTAAATGGATACCTTGTTTAGACTTGTCAATCTCCAATCCGATCAGTCCTTCAACTCAACCAGCAGAACCTCCAGCAGCTCCAGATCTTCCACACAAAACCCTACTACCACTCACCACCGCCACCACCACCACCCTCAATATCAACAAGACGAAGAATGCTTCAACTTTTTCATGGATGATGAAGACCCCTCTTCCTCTTCCTCTAAACCCTACTACCCCTTTCACCAATACCCTCCCGCCACCACCGCCACCACCACTGCCACCCACGGCGGCTTCGACTCCTCCGACCTCTCCTTCTCCCCCGCCCGCGATTTCACCCTCGAATTCACCTCTTCCGGCAAGTGGGCGACCGACCTCCTCCTCGACACCGCCCGTGCCGTCGCCGACAAGAACACCGCGCGCCTCCAACACCTCACCTGGATGCTCAACGAGCTCTCCTCCCCCTACGGCGACACCGAGCAGAAGCTTGCCGCCTACTTCCTCCAAGCCTTGTTCGCCCGCGTCACCGACTCCGGACTCCGCTGCTACCGCTCTCTCTCTGCCGCCTCCGACAAGACCACCTCCTTCGACTCCACCAGGAAAACAGTCCTCAAGTTCCAAGAACTGAGCCCTTGGACTACGTTCGGTCACGTTGCATGCAACGGTGCAATCATGGAGGCATTCGCGGGCGAGACCAAATTACACATTGTCGACATCAGCAACACTTACTGCACCCAGTGGCCCACCTTGCTCGAAGCCCTGGCCACCCGCTCCAACGACACCCCCCACCTCCGCCTCACCGCCGTAGTGGGGGGAGCATCCGCCGCCGCCGGGCAAAGGGTGATGAGAGAAATCGGAAGCAGAATGGAAAAATTCGCCCGACTCATGGGTGTGCCGTTCAAGTTCCGTGCAGTGCACCATGCAGGCGATTTATCAGCCTTGAATTTTGACGAACTGGGTGTCGACGACGACGAAGCGCTCGCCGTCAACTTTGTTAACACGTTGCACTCAATTTCTCCGGCGGGAGACAGCCGCGACGCGTTGATGTCGGCGTTTAGGAGGTTGGGGCCGAGGATCATGACCGTGGTGGAAGAAGAAGCGGATCTCGACGTGGGGGTTGACGGGTTGGATTTTTTTAGAGGGTTTAAGGAGTGTCTGAGGTGGTTTAGGGTTTACTTCGAGTCGCTGGACGAGAGCTTTCCGCGGACGAGCAACGAGCGGTTGATGCTGGAGCGTGCGGCGGGGAGGGCTGTCGTCAACCTGGTGGCTTGCCCCGGGTCGGAGGCGGTGGAGCGGAGGGAGACAGGGGAGAGGTGG
Source organism: Malania oleifera (assembly GCF_029873635.1). Taxonomy (NCBI): domain Eukaryota; kingdom Viridiplantae; phylum Streptophyta; class Magnoliopsida; order Santalales; family Ximeniaceae; genus Malania; species Malania oleifera. The sequence continues at coordinate 6,061,389 of NC_080417.1, forward strand.
TCACGGCGGCTGCGCGCGGCGGGGTTTGGGCCGGCATCGTTTAGCGATGAGGTGTGCGATGACGTGATGGCTCTGTTGAGGAGGTACAGGGAAGGTTGGTCAATGGCACAGTGCTCCGACGTAGACACCGGAATACTCCTGTCGTGGAAAGAGCAGCCGGTTGTGTGGGCTAGTGCGTGGAGGCCGTGAGTTACTTGGTAACTAGGCTTCCATCTCACGTGCGGGAGTGAATTGAGTGATTCGCACGTGTATGGATTTTTTGTGGCACGTGCGTGGAATTGAATTTGGTCAATTTGTGGGTTTGGAGGAATTGAAGAGGGAAATGGAATAGAGTGGTGGAGATTGAAGGGAAATTGTTTTCATTGTTTTGTTTGGTTATTGTTTTTGTTTTTTTCACTTTGATCGGAAATTTAAAGCAGGGAAATTGTTGCTGATGGATTGAATAGGGATGAAATGATAACTTAAAAATCTCTCTAGTAGTTTTGTTAAACTTTTGTGGCTATCCTTTTTCTTGATTTGTTCTTGGGGCCAACTGTGATATAATATTGTTAATTAATCTTCATGTTATGAAAAAAAAAAGTAGATTATGGTTTTGGTCATCATATAGAGCTTGCTAGATGGAGGGTCTTCGGGACTTTAGGGTCTTTGTCTTTTATGTAGATGATGATTTACCTACTTATATGTATTCACACACACACACACACACATATATATATATATATATATATATATATATATTTGTAAGTCCAAACATGCATCTATTTGAGATGGAAGTATGACCAATAACAGAAGTGGGAAAGGACCACCTTTGATTTAAACAATCCCATTCTTTGTCTACACGCGTGATGTGTAATAAGGACAATTGTCCCCTCCACCTTAATTAGAACTAATACTAAAATACTACTACATTTTCTTCTTCTTCTTCTTCTTCCTCTTCTTCTTCTTTCAAATAGGGGTGGTTCCAAACCTATTTTTAAAGTTATTCATGGGTCCAGATTGACAAAATTCAAATGGGTTTGGTGTAGTAAGGGGTACAAAGATGATATCAGCTCTAGTATGATACTAATTTGCTAGGGCTAGGTGGTGCAATTTTTAATTAGTGAAAAATTTTGAATTCTCATTTGAAATTTCTTTTGGGAGCGATTGAACCTAAAACTAGATAGCTTTAAAGGAGTCATTATCGAGTTGGGGCCATAGGATCTTAGGACGGCCACTGAGTTGGGTTATGTTCTGAGAATCTTTGAAATAAAAATAAAAATAAAAAAATTTACTCATTCGTGGTTTGAGGGTTTTAGTGGCCAGCACGCTGTGTGTGTGTGTGTGTGAGAGAGAGAGAGAGAGAGAGAGACAGAAGGCCATTCATGGGTCAAGAAACCCCACCACCAGCTCTTCCATGCAGTGCAGACCAGAAACTCTCTTCTATAATTATAGTAGTGTGGGTAGAGGTGTCATGTGTACTTTTGGTCCAGGGAAATTAAAAGAGAAAAAGAGAACACACCATTAATTAAATAAGTTCTATTAATAGTGGGAACTTCTTTTAATGGTTTCTTTCTTGACATCCTAATCGATCCCTTGATGAGACTTGCCCCCATTCCCCTTTTTGACGTCTTCTTTATTACTTCTTTACTCGCGTTTCCATTTGGTCTTGTAATTCATGAGATTTAAAGCTAGCTAGGGGGTTTAATTAACCCATGTCCCTTGGCCCCATCAATCCCCCTTTTGCTTAATTTGCATAAGCTTCATTATAATGTTTATATCTATCTTTCGAAGTTTTGACGATGACCGACCTGCATGCATATGCCCCGGCCGGCCTTCTCTCGAAATTTCTGCGGGCCATTGCTTGCATAAGCTTCCCCAGGCACAGCTTGTCATCGCAATCTTCTCCAGAGTATCAATGGCAAAGCAGCATCTTGTGCCCAATACACAAGTGTCTCCTGTTGGATATGACCTGCTCTACTTTATTTATGCTTCTACAGTGTAAACTAACCAAATTCACATCAATTTTAGGTCATATTTAATTTTATTAATTTATATTATATATAAATTAATGATCGGAAAAAAAAAAAAAAAAAAAACTTTTTTAGTCCTTTTTGTTGAGGAGGTTCGTGTGACCTGAGCTATATATCAATCTCTCTCCTTTTTTTTTAATTATTTATTTTTTAGAAGGAAAGAAAAACATTTTATTTTTTCTCTTTGACCAATACCATAAGTAACTTTTTGACATGTTCATTGCATAACACTACTTATAAAAGAATAGATTTTTAGTGTATGATGATGATATGCACTTATTAGACATTGTTTAAAATTGTATTTTTTTTGCAAAATAAATCAATAAATGTTGCTAAATGTTATAATTTGAGTCTTGCTAATGTTCAATTCCCTCTTCATTTTTCATGATATTACCATTTCCTTCAATAGCTAAAACAAACCCCTAAATTTGAGATTATTTCATCTGTGATGGCAATGATGCGAGAGCCTTAAATTAGAGACAATTATCTCATTTTTGGACCAAACATCCCCTAGAAAAGCTTGTAATTGTATAATTTTCTTAGGATTTTAATTGGTTTTAAATTTTCAATTTGCTTCTTTGGAACTCCCTAACACTGTGATCACTTAATTTGTAAGTTGTACATACAACACCCACATCTTCTCAGTTAACATTAATGAAATTTAAATATTGTTGTATTCTTTTTCTGCTAGGCATACTGATTTATCTGCAAAATAGGAAATACGTTTAGGAAGCTCTAAGTGCCTTATAGGGGATGTCTCCAATGTTAAGCTAGAATTAAGATATGGAAGCAATAAGGGAGTTAGGAATATATGCTAGGCAATGTTGAGAATATCTTACATTTTTTCCTCATGCTCTTCCTTTTTATAAGCTTCCTTAAAGAGTAATACTCTGCATTATGGGAGAAGGTACCACTACATTATAAAGTAGTTACATCAATTACATCTCCACAATGAACTTGCTTAATTTCCCAGTTTGACTTTGTAACCTTATTATGAGGAACTTTGCTCAATAGATGATACAAATCAATTAATTGGGAACTTTGGAAGTTAAACGCTTTTTATTAATTAGAAATAGGCTAATTTTATACTCTGATGTCCTTTATTTGTGAGCTTGGAAGAGAGGCTTATAAGGTTTATAAGTAGTTTCCATGCTCTATCTCTTTTAGCTTGGTCCATTAAAATGAATATAAGCTTACTCTTATTTGGACAATTTTGCCAAGATTATTAGCTTGGTCATTCAAGTTGAGCAGTCATTCTCCCAAGGTTATCATCGTAGTCATTTGAGCAACTAAGCTGACCTGTTGTGTCTTGATCATTTTACAATGGTTATTAGATTAGTCTTTTAAGATAAAACATGCTCTAATATTAGCCATTTTGCTAAGGTTATTTAATTTGATAGTTTACTCTGAGCTAACTTGCTTTATCTTGGCTTTTCTACTAAGGTTGTCAATTGTACTGAGTTGGCTTACTCTGTCATGGTTGTTTGTCCAAGGTTATTAGCTCAATCATTTAGGTTAAAGTGACCTACTTTGGTCTTGATTGTTTTACCAAAGTTATCAATTCATTCATTCAAATAGAGCTGATTAGTTTAATATTTGGCTAGTTTTTGAAGGTTATCAACTCAATCATTCGGGCCAAGCTTATCTACACTACCTTGACCATTTTGTAGTAAGGGTTATCAGTTTGGTCATTCAATCTAAACTAATTGTTTGGTATGATCTTGGCCATTTTGCTAAGGTTATCTAATTGGTTATTCTAGCTAGTAGAGCAAACATGCTCTGTCTTGGTCGTTTGGCCAAGGTTATCAAATCGATCATTCAAATGGAGCAGATTGTTCTAATCTTGGTAATTTTTCTAATGTTATCAACTCGGTCATTCAAAAAAAGCTTACCTACTTGGGCCTTAGCTGTATTGCAAATATTATTAACTCAATCAATCATATTAAAGTAAACATGTTCTAGTGTTGGCTATTTTGTAAAGGTTGTCACAATCAATTAGGAAAAGCTAACCTGCTCTGGTTTTGGTCGTCATGCAAAGGTTATCAAGTCGATCAATCAGGTCAAAATTAACTACTTTGTTATTGGTCATATCACAAAGGTAGTTAACCTAGTCAATTTGGTCAAGCTAACTTGCTCAATCTTGTTGTTCTGTAAAGGTTATCAACTTTGTCATTCAAGTCGAGTTGACCTACTCTGTCTTATCCATTCTATCAAGAATGATCGAGCATATTGGCCTTTAATATTCGTGACAGGTTGAAACATACAAAGGACAACTTCAAGGTGTTTTTTTTTTTTCTTTCATGCATCTCTTTGGACTTGGTGCCCTTTGTTCCTTCCATAGGAATCTCTTGGGACTTGGTACCCCTTATTCCTTCCCTAGGCATCTCTTGGGACTTGGCACCCCCCAACATGCACATTGTAGAGACCTGGAAAAACAATGATGATGACGATAATAATAATAATAATAATAATAATAATAATAATAATAATAATAATTGTCGATGATTTCAAGGAAATGCAGAAGAAGAAGAAGAAGAAGAAGAAGAAGAAGAAGAAGAAGAAATGCAGTAAAACGATTTGGTTAAAGGCCAAACCGTCGATGATTTCAAGGAAACTGTCGATGGTTTCCCCTGGAATAACAGCTTATAAATAGGGTTCTAAGCTCATTTTTTTTGTTGGAAATTATAACTCTCTCTCTCTCTCTCTCTCTCTCTCTCTCTCTCTCTCTCTCTCTCTCTCTCTCTCTCTCTCTCTCTCTCTCTCCCTTTCTTCGATTTCTCGTTCGTTTTAAAACCCAATTGAAGGATAAATGCTATTTAGGGTCCCAATGACGAATCTTAGCAGTTTAACCGGAGCAGATTTGCTGTTTAGGCATCCTAGGCACCACTCCAAGAAAAAAGTAAGGGGAATAGATTATGTCAGGTATTTATAGAAATCTCACCGATGAAATTGTAGTATACGATTATAGAAATGATAAATATGGTTTTTTAGAATAATCAAGCATATGGAAATTGTAATATGAATTATTATATGCATATCTTTGGGAAACCATGTATTTTGAGATGAGTAAACCCTAGAAGATGATTTAATGTTAATCCTCAGCAAAATATATTTTTCTCAAGCAATTGTTATATTATAGTTTATCACTCAAACTGTGTGGCATGAGTACGAGTATTTTATTGTATAAATCAGGATGTAGAATATTTTATGATGACACAGAACAAGTAAGATTTTATACAGAATTATTACAAGATATGATTCAGACAGATATATGATATAACAATTCTGTCGGCTTTATGTCGTGACAGTTTAGCCGACTTTATGTTGTGATAGTTTAGTCGGTTTTATGTTGTGATAGTTCAGATGACTTTATGCTATGATCATTTATGAAATGACAATTTATACATAAATTATGATATGACAAATTTTATGCAGAAATATGATAATGGGATTATGTTACGGTTATATTATATAAAATGTACTATATGGTAGCAGAAGCCTAATGGATTAGTTCAGAATTTTGAGCACGGTATTGTAGCTATTATGTTAGATCAGTGCCACCTCACTTCTCAGATAGAGTGTCGGTGATTGGATAGTTGATTGTGCCCAGAGAAGAGTAGAGTACCCCTCTGGCAGTCCAGACCAGGTTGGGTAGGCCAATCGTACTTACAGACATGTTATGTTTGACTTAGCGTGGTAGGCCAGCCATAGCTAAGTCTCGCCAACGGATTGCACAACCCAATCATGTGGGGGTAATACATGATATCAGTTTGCTATCCATCCAGGGAAAAATTTCAGTATTATACAGATATATATATCAGATGATTTACATATAGAGAAAAACTTATTGTGATAAAGTATGCTTATGTTAAAAAGTATGTATTTATCAAACTTATATATGTATGAGTACAGATTTACATGATTAACTAGTTAAAGTTAATTATTTATAGAATATGTTTATGATACACTAGAACTCATGTTGCCACACACTAATAATAACTTATTCCTTCTTACTGAGAGGTGTCTCACACCAAGAATTTTAACATTTCAAGAAATACGAGAAATCAAGTCTAGAGTGCTCCGAGAGGGATCTAGATAGTTCTGTTTAAAGTAAGTACCTGTAAGTACTGATATGTATATAGTGATGTTTTTGTGCACCATGGGTTGTAATTATGTTTATGGGAGATACTTATGTGATGATTGATGGTATTAGAACTCTGGTATTGTATCTAGGATTGTATGTATATGCTTCCACTATTTGGATTAGATGAATTTTGGATAGGTATACCCGTTATCCCACTTCAGGTCGGGTCACTATAGTTTGGTATTAGAGCATTTTTATATTTATAGCAGTATAAAATTTTAGGGTCGCTACAGTTTGGCATCAGAGCCCAGGTTACTAGGTTCTGTAGATTTCAGCGAATGACAATACCAGAGTATAGGAAGAAATCTTAATGAGGGTAGGATATGGGGTAGATCAGGATTTTAGTAAGTCATTATTGGAGGTTAAAGAGGAGTTTAGGGTTTAGTCTCATAGCCTGGAGGCAAGAATTCCATGACGATTTCTATGACTTTCCTAAAACGACGGTTTTCGGGAAAGCCATGGTAAACTAGCGTCGATTCTTGTTTCTGAGTGGTAAGACTGAATCTTAAATTTGGAATAAGGATGTTAAGTTGATTGGTTGTATTAGGATATCTGATGGTTTCTTAGTTAGTTAGATAAATGCATTGATCGTATTAAGGTAGTAGGATTCCAAGACTATTTTAATCTATTTTCAGGATGGACCCTGTGAGTAGCAATGCAAATGCTAGTGGTGGTAACGATGCAGGGCCTTCCAGCATGGGTGATAGTGATTCTAATACAGTGTTGCATAGTATCACTTAGCAAGTTATGGCAGAGATAGTGAGAAACTTATAGGAACAGGGCTGCCCATCAGCTTATTAGGGTTGCACGATAAAGTAGTTCACTCGTATGAATCCCCCCTTATTTTCAGGGGGAGCCGACTCATTTACTACAGAAAACTGGGTCTAGGAAATTGAAGAAATACTAGCAGTCCTCCCTTGCATTGAGGAACATAAAGTTTTATTTGCCATATTCAAGATGACCAGGGAGGCTAAACGCTGGTGGAGATCAGTGAGGTTATTAGAGGAGCAGGGACCAACATCCGTAGCTTTGACCTGGAGCCGCTTCAAGGAAATCTTCTTGGATTTGTATTTTCCCACTACTACTAGGAATTCTAAAGTAGAGGAATTTCTTAACCTGACCTAGGGGCACCTGACAGTTCGGTAGTATGCAGCTAGATTCGTTAAGCTGCCCCGTTTTGCCCCATATATGGTGTCAGATGAGAAGAAGAAGGTAAGGAGATTTGAGAGAGGTCTGAGACAGGGGCTTTATGAACAAGTAGTGGCATTTCAAGTCCATACCTTCTCAAAGTTAGTGGATAAGGCCACGGTTATAGAAACGAGCCTCCAGAGGAGCATAGGGGTGCAGAATTAGAGAAAGATGCCCATGCTTTCTAGTTTTCCAGTAAGTACAAGTTGGGGCTCATGGAAGAGAGATAGAAATAGTGGGGGCCAGAGATAGGAGATGAGGAGCCGAGGGTATCAGAGTGATCAGTCCTATCCTACTTGCCCTAGATGTAACAGGAGGCACGTGGGAGAGTGCCGGGCTAGAATGAATGTGTGTTATCGATGTGGTAGACCTGGTCACATGGCACGAGACTATCGTGTGCAGTCGAGCAATGCGCCTGCTCCTAGAAAATTTCGGGGGGGACAACCAGGCATGCCGAGGCGGCCATCAGAGGAATACTGCCCAGGCACGAGTCTACTCTCTCACACTAGGGGACGAAGAGACTGTCGGTGACGTGGTGACAAGTATTATTATTATTATTATTATTATTTTATTATTATTATTATTATTATTATTATCATTATCATTATTATCATTATTATTATTATTATTATTATCATTATTATTATTATCATTATTATCATTATTATCATCATCATCATCATCATCATCATTATTATTCTTATTATTATTATTATTATTATGATCATCATCATCATCATCATCATCATCATCATCATTATTATTATTATTATTATTATTATTATTATTATTATTATTATTTTGTTTTCAATTAAAGCTGTTATTTTGTTTGATTCAAGGGCAACGCACTCGTTTATATCTCAAGAATATATAAAACTGTATGGGATAGAAACTTAGTTATTGGATGCCAAATTATCTGTGGCCACACCGACAGAAGCAGTATTGGTATGTAGAAAAGTGCTTAAAGGCTATCCAGTGAATATTTAGGGGAGAATGGTGCCAGTCGATCTCATAGAGTTTGACATGCATGGATTTGACGTGATTTTGAGGATGGACTGGCTAGCCGCCAATTATGGCAGTATCGATTTTCATAAGAAAGAGATAGTATTCAAACCTCCTGGAGAACATGAGTATAGGTTTTCAGAGTCATGAGTTCACTTCTCACCACAGATAATGTCATTTATACAAGCGAGGAAACTACTTCTAGATGGATGCTAGGGATACTTAGCTTGTGTGAAGGAAGCGTTAGGGAGAGAATTAAAGTTTGAAGATATTCTAGTAGTAAGGAAATTCTTAGATGTATTTTCAAAGGATTTACCTGGGTTGCCTCCCGACTGTGAAATTGAATTCGTTGTTGACTTACTGCCAAGGATGCCACTTATTTCTAAGGTTCCTTATAGAATGACTCCAACTGAATTAAAAGAATTAAAGGAGCAGTTACGAGAATTACTGGATAAGGAATTTATCAGACCTAGTGTGTCATCCTGGGGAGCACCAATTTTGTTTGTAAAGAAGAAAGACAAGTCAATGAGGATGTGTATTGACTACAAGGAGATGAATAAAGTGATAGTTAAGAATAAGTATCCTTTTTCCCATTTTGATGATTTGTTTGACCAGCTTTAGGGAACATGGGTTTACTCTAAGATTGATCTTTGGTCTGGGTATCATCAGGTGAAAATTAAATTAGAAGATGTTTCAAAGATGACTTTCTGAACTAGATATGGCCATTATGAGTTCTTGGTTATGCCTTTCAGACTGACTAATGATCCTGCAACATTTATGGACCTGATGAATAGGGTTTTCCATGAATATCTGGACCAAGTTGTGGTAGTTTTCATTGACGATATACTGGTTTATTCGAAGAGTCTCGAGAAGCACGAAAAACATTTGAGGATGGTGCTTCAGGTATTGAGAGAAAAGAAGCTTTATGCTAAATTCAAAATAAATGTGAATTCTGACTAGAGAAAGTTACATTCCTTGGACATGTGATATTCGGGAACAGTATCTCTGCAGATCCAAGCAAGATAGAGGCAGTAGTGAATTGGGCGAGACCAAAGAATGTTCAAGAGATCAGAAGTTTCTTGGGTCTGGTAGGATACTACCTGTAACGACTCGAAAATTCTACTATTAATTTATATATATATATATATATATATATATATATATATATATATATAATATGTCTGCCCTAATACCAAACTGTGATGCCTTGTGCAATACTCCATACACAATCTTTATATAAAATACACTATAGTACCCTGTGATGCCCAAAGTGGCACCAGATACAACAGTCCTCATGTGGAGACCCGAAAATTATAATTATTAAATAATAGAGAGAAAAAAATTTTAAAGAAAAAAAAAAAAACAAAGCAGGGTTCATCGACGAACACCTTGGTTTCGTTGATGAACTCCCTGTGGGATTCATCGACGAAATTCAGTGTTTCGTAGACGAAGAGATACCAAGAGGGGGGTAATTCAAACTCATTGGTTCGTCGATGAGTTCTTTACCTTTGTCGATGAACTCCCTTCTTTTTTATCGATGAGTACACATGGCTCGTCGACGAAGCCACGTGTCAAGCCACCTATAAATACATGGAAATCGGGTTTTCAGCAAAGAATTCAGCCTCTTTCTCATTTTCTCTCTCTAGAAACGGATTCTCTGACTTCTCTCTAAGATTCCAGCCCCGTTTCTCTTTAGTTCAACGATAAGAAGCTGCAATGATGATCATAGGGAGATTCTCTACAACTTAACCGGAGCAGAATTTTGGTTTGAGAAGTTTGGGTATCATCTCTAAATCAAGGTAAGTAGGTTATTTTAGGGTTTTCATAGTTATTAGGTCTTTCTGAACCCAGATTTAGTATTAGATGTTGATATACTGGTGTTTAGAATGATTAAACTAGGGTATTATGATTTCAGGGTTTGAGTTTCCAAACACCGCAAGCATGGGTTAAGGATCCCAGCGGGTGTTATCTCAGGAACTTAGGTAAAATGATAAATAGTTTATAGTTTAGAAATGTGAGTATGATAATTATTCTGGATATTTAGTTGATTGACAGGGGGAAATATATATATATATATATATATATATATATATGTGTGTGTGTGTGTGTGTGTGTGTGTGTGTGTGTGTGTGTGTGTGTGTGTGTGTATGTGTAATTTCTGGGCGTTGAAATTGCGAATGCTGCAAGCGTGAAATAGGGCAATAATAAACAGTTTTCAGAAAGTTTAGTAAGGGAAATATGCTATGCTAATAAATTCAAAAATTTTATCAGTAAATTATAGTATTTGATTATGAGATACAGAGTATAAATTATACAATTATACAAATTTTAGTAAATGAGTTCTATTTATTAATTGTGTGGCTTGAGTCAATATTTGTTTAGTATAGTATTTATACAGTTTTCGGAATATCATGATCTACAGTATTTATGCACAGAAATATATTTTACCAGAATTATAAAATTATGATTTACAGTATATACACAGACATATATTTTATGGTATCCACAAAATACCATGATTACAAAATCATAACACTCAAACATTATAATTTATTCAGTTCAGATATTACAGATCATACAGATCAGATATTACAGATATTTTAGCTCAGATAACACAATTTATTCATATCAGTTTTACGGTGTCATGGTTATACAAAATCATGATGAAACAATAAGATATATATATACACACATAGAATAGTATTATACAGTATCAGACCCTGATGAATCAGATTAGTTATCAGAGCATGGTATCGTAGCTATTTCAGTTCAGAGTGCAACCATACATCTCAGATAGAGTATGGAACAACCGATTGTGCCACAAGTAGTGTGGAGTGCTCCCTGGCATCCAGACCAGGTGGAGTGGGCCTTTCGTGCTACAGCCATGTTTATGCGTACAGTTAGACTAGCACTGGTAGGCCAACCAGTGTTTAGTACCACCTACGAGTTGCACAACCAATCATGAGGGGTTAAATCATGACATACAGTTTTCCAAGGAAGTTTTCACAGTTATTTATATGTATACAAATTTACAAAATAATAACAGATGTATTATAATACTAGAAGTATGAATAATAGAAAGTTTAGATATTACAATTGTATTTTAAGCCACATAGGTGTGGGTTATACTGTATGTTATTTTACTTGTTATCTTGGTTTCAGTTATTTATCAGTATATTATTCATGTAAACTCATTTTCCACACACTGGTAATAACATATTTCATCTTAATGAATGTTGTCTCATCCCAGTAATTTAACATTTTTCAAGTGAACTAGTTAGACGAGCAGATCAAGCTTAGAGATAGAGAGGATATTTATAGTACCTTGTCTTTAGGGTAAGTGTTTTAGGGGAGATGTATTTTTGAGTAGATATTAGGAGGTTTGGTGGATGTTTCTGGAGTGATGTGTATATATATTTTGGGGAAAATACTGAAACTCTGGTATTGTATTTATAGTATTATAATCTTATGTTTTCCGTTGCATAAGTGTGTTATCTTATGAACAGGTTTTCCTCGGTGCCCACTTTGGGACTGAGATGTTATAGTAAATTTTTATTAAGGGTATCAGATTAATATGATTTTATAGTGTATATATATATATATATATATATATATATATATATATATATATATATAATGATTTGAATTTTCAAATCATTACAATTTGGTATCAGAGCCTAGGTTGTTAGGTTCTGTAGACTCTAGAGTACAGCGGGAAATAATACCAAAATATAGGAATGAATTTTTGAGGAAGATAGAAATTTTGATAGAACAGAATTTCAGTGAGTTAATGTTGGGAATTAGGATGAAAATTTAGAGTTTCGTTCTGCAGTCTGGAAATAGGAAATGATTTTCTTAGGGTGACGATTTTAGGAAAATCATAGTAAACTATCATCGGTTCTTATTTCCATACGGTAGGACCATACCTTAAATTAGTAATAGGAGGTATGAGGGTATCTTAGTTAGATTGATGTAAGAATAGCATTGTGAGGTTCGGATTCTTAGAATAATTTGGTGTTATTGCAGGATGGACCCTAGAGGTAGTAGTGCTCATGCTAGCGGCGATGATGGAGCAAGGCCTTCTAGCATAGGAGGCGGGGATTCTGATGCTATATTACACAGCGTAGCTCAGCAAGTTATGGCTGAGATTGCACGGAGCTCCAGGGAACAGGGAGGCCCGTCTGCAGTTCAGGGGTGTACGATAGAAAAGTTCACGAAGATGAATCCTCCAGCGTTTTCAGGAGGAGCTGACCCCGCAGTTGCGGATAACTGGATGCAAAAGATTGAGAAAATACTGACGATGCTCCACTGCACCAATGAGTAGAGGGTCCTCTATGCCACGTACAAGTTAACAGATGAGGCCGAGAGATGGTGGATGGTTACGAGATTGTTGGAGGAGCAGAGGCCCATACTAGTGGCTATGACTTGGAGCCGGTTCAGGGAGGTATTTTTTGACAGATATTTTCCTGCCACTGTCAGAGAGGCTAAGGTAGTGGAGTTTTTGAATTTGTCCTAGGAAAATCTTACAGCTCAGTAGTATGCAGTGAAGTTCATTGAGTTGTCACGCTTTGCCCCCTATGTCGTTCCAGATGAAGTTAAGAAGGTGAGGATGTTTGAGAGGGGTTTGAGGCGAGAAATATATAAACAAGCGGCAGTTCTAAAGGTGCATAATTTCTTTGAACTAGTTGACAGAGCCATAGTAGCAGAGGAGAGTGAACAGAAAGATGTGGGAGTACCGAACCAGAAGAAAAGGCCCACGCCTCTGGGTTTTTAGGCTGGTTCCAGTCGGGGCTTATGGAGAATAGATCAATACGGAGGAGGCTAGAGGCTAATGATGGGATACAGTGGTTTTCAGGGTGGGCAGACTTATCCTATTTGCCTTAGATGTGGCCAGAGGCATTTGGGAGAATGTAGAGTGGGAGAGAAAGTCTGCTATTGGTGTGGGAGATTCGTCCATATGGCACGATCATGTCGGGGACCGCTAACCCATGCACTAGCTCACAGACCATTCTGGGGTGGTTATCAGGCATCCCATGGAGGCCAGCAGAGGAACACAACTCTGGTGAGGGTTTATGCACTGATGCCAGGAGACGCCGAGGTTGTTGGAGACATTGTTACAGGTATATTTACTGCTTTACCATACAAGTTGTTGTTTTGTTTGACTCAGGTGCCAACCATTCCTTTGTATTGTTGGGATATGTTGAAATATCTGGGGTAGAGGCGCAGTTGTTAGATATTGAATTGTCAGTTGTCAAGCCGATTGGGTTAGTAGTGATGTGTAGGAGAGTATTTAAAAATTATCCAATAAGTATTCAAGAAAAAGTGTTACCAACCGACCTGGTAGTATTAGATATGCAGGGGTTTGATATGATATTGGGTATGAACTGGCTGACAGCTAACTATGCCAGCATTGACTACCATAAAAAAGAAGTGATCTTTAGAACCCCGGGTGAGTAAGAATTCAAATTTGTGGGATCACGTGTGCACAACTCACCACAATTAGTATCGGCTATTCAAGCAAGGAGGCTGCTTCAGGGTGGTTGTCAGGGGTATGTTGCGTATATAAAGGAGATGCCAAAAGAAGAATTGAAATCGACTGATATTCTAGTAGTTAGGGAATTTCTAGATGTTTTTCCAAAGGAGTTACCTGGTTTACCACCAGACCGAGAGATTGAACTTGCTATCGATTTACTAGCAGGGTTAGCACTAATATCTAAAGCACCCTACAGAATGGCTCCAGCTGAACTAAAAGAACTGAAATACTAGTTGCAGAAGTTGTTGGATAAATGATTTATTAGACGTAGCGTGTCGCCTTAGGGAGCACCAGATTGTTTGTAAAGAAGAAATACGGGACTATGAGGAGGTGCATTGATTATAGAGAAATAAATAAAGTAACAATTAAGAATAAATATCATTTTCCCAGAATTGATCATTTATTTGATCAGATATATATATATATATATATATATATATCAAATGATTTACATATACAAAGAAACTTATTATGAGAAAGTATGTTTATGTTGAAAAGTATGTATTTATCAGACTTATATATGTATGATTACAGATTTACATGATTTACCAGTTAAAGTTAATTATTTATAGAATATGTTTATGATAAACTGGAACTCATGTTGCTACACTGATAATAACATATTCCTCTTTACTAAGAGGTGTCTCACCCCAAGAATTTTAACATTTCAGGAAATACGAGAAATCAAGTCTAGAGTGCTCCGGGAAAGATCTAGATAGTTTTGTTTAAAGTAAGTACCTATGAGTACTGATATGTATACAGTGATGGTTTTGTGCACCATGGGTTGTAATTATGTTTATGGGAGATACTTATGTGATGATTGATGGTATTAGAACTCTAGTATTGTATTTGTGATTGTATGTATATGTTTCCGTTATTTGGATTTGATGAATTTTAGACAGGTATACCTGTTATCCCACTTTAGGTCGGGTCACTACAGTTTGATATCAGAGCATTTTTATATTTATAGCAATATAAAATTTTAGGGTCGCTACACACATTGATGCATGGTGCTTGCAAACTTTTCTAGATGATCCTCATTATTTATCTACATTTATTCTTGGGTTTTGCTCTTGTTTATAAAATATCCTTCTCCTTTCCCATTTCTCCTCAGTTTTCCCATTCTTTACTATTCTTCATTTTATTATTCTCTTGAATGCTATTTGATCCAAACTAGTGTCCATAAAATATTTTGTAGTTTTTGTGGTATGAGTCTCATTTGATCCTTTTCCCTTTATTATATAAATTTGTTAGTTCATGGAGGGCCTATTGTAACGCCCCAAAAAATAATATGCATGGAAGTGATAAAAAAATTAATATTATAATAAATTAATTAATTGAATAAACAAATAATTAAATAATTATTTAATCCCCCCATTTCTCTCTCTCTCTCTCTCTCTCTCTCTCTCTCTCTCTCTCTCTCTCTCCTCGATTTTCTTGGCAAAACGTGCGCCGATTGAAGAATGGAAAATATCCCTAGGTTCTATTTTCAGTCACCAACATTTTAATCGGGAAAATTTCATAGTTTAGACGCCGTAGGCACCACTCATGGAATAAGGTAAGAGGAATAGATTATGTCAATTATTTTCAGAAAAATTAAACAATTAAATTGTAGTATTTAATTATTAAATTGTCGTATTTGATTAAATTAGATTTTTTTTTGGAAATATTTTGGAATTAAGTCAAAATGTAGGGATTTGATTAAATTAGATTTTTTAGGATATAATGGAATTAAATTAATAGGTGAATAAAATATGTTTTTCCCAGACAGTTGTATATTATAGTTTATTACCCAAACTATGTGGCATGAGTATGATTATCTTTATTGTATAAATCAGCATGTTAGATTATTTTCTGAATAAACAGAATGGGTATGATTTGATGATGATTTTCAGGAAATGTGGTAAAAAATTATGGAATTATGATATATATATATATATATATATATATATATATATATATATATATATATATATATATATATGGCTGTGTGCCGATTCTAAATGGTTGTGTGCCGATGATAAATGGTTGTGTGACGATTATGAAAATTATGAAATGACAGATTTTATACAAATTGATGAAAATGAGATCAAGTTATTGATTTATTACTTAAAATGTAATATATGGATTAAGTATCATGTAGGCCAGATATAATGAAAGCACGGTACTATAGCTATAGAGAAGAAGTATAGTGCAACCACACTAGTATGATAGTGTTGGTATGGAATGGTCGATTAGGCCTGAGTAGAGCTCCTTCTGAAGGGCATTCCAAGAGACCCCTCCCAAAGGATTTTTCGAGATAGGGTAGGCAAATTGTACTGACAAACATGACTATATTGACTTAGCACTGGTCAGTCGGCCTAATACTAAGTCCAACCTTTGGGCCGCACAACCCGTCATGGGGGTGAAACATATCGATAGCCCAATAAGGAAGGTACTTCTATGCATATATGTGAATTAATATATAAAATGAACTACATTGAAACAGATTTATGAAATAAAGGAAAGTTAAGTATTTTTAAATATAGGTGTGAGTTACAGTTTATTTATGTAGTTTTCTTTAAAGTGAAATTAACGGTTATATTATGTCTACACTAAAAACTCATGCTAGCCACACACTAATGATATCTATTCCATCTTACTAAGAGGTGTCTCACCCCATCATTATTTAATATTTTTCAGATACCATGAGAAGATTAGCCAAAGTCAGAGTAGCGCAGTGGAAGCGTGGCTGGGATAAAAGGTCTTGTTTAGAATTTTTATTATCTTAATTGTGTTGTGATGAGTTCAGAACTTTATTGTGATATTGGGATGAATATTTTTATAATTTTTGGGGAATTTAGTACTCTGGTAATGTCTATTGGAGATCTTCTGTTGTATGATAGTTGTGGTATCAGAAATTTATTTAATATAACCCCTCCGAACCCCTTTCCAGGTTCGAGTCGTTACACCTACAATCTATAATCTTTATGGAATTTCCACATACTATCATCAATTGAATTACCCAAGAAGAATCCCGTACCTTCACCTTCATGGGAACAAACAAGGAGGTATAACCCCTCTCATGGGAAAACTTGGCCTTTTGTGGCCCACAGTCCACTAATTTTATCACACTCTTGTTGATGTTAGTGTTAGGCTTTTTGATCTTGAAGACCAAGCTCAAACCATGAGTTAAGGAAATTTTTTGGTATGAAGACTTTTTCAAACCAAGTCTTTGTCTTCATTTTTACCCCTTCTTTTTTGCAATCTTAAATTACTATAATATCTATACCTATTAGCATGCCTCCAACAATTATTGGCTAACCTTAGTTTGTTTTGCATCACTTCTCCACCTCTAAGGCCACACCTTAATTTTCAAATTATTTAAGGCTTGCTTTTAATTGAAGACCTATTCTATGAGGTGGGCTAGTGGTACTTCATGTCTAGTCCGCCTCGACTATAAGTTTTTCTCCATTGGCCCCTTTCTCACACATGGATTGAAGAGAAATTTCTTCTTTGCTTTAGGTCAGCTAAGCTTGAAGGCCCGGCCATGATGTGATTCTAACTTAAAAAGGTAACTTAACCATTTTTTTTCTTTGACTCTTAAATTTTCAACAAATTTATTCTAATTTTATATGTCTACAACTCAGCAAGGAGCTTGCCCCTCTCTATCTCCTCAAGATTTATAGGTGATAGGAACAAAAATACATAACCAACCATAGCATCATCCACTACCAAGAGGTCTTAAAGGAAGCTCACATCATACATTGCAGACTTAGACCCATTCTTGAAGGTTTTCAAACTCACTTGATATGTTTTATTTCTTTTCTAATTTTCTCTTGTGATTGTTCAGAATGGTTGACAATAAGGATTTTGAAGAGAACGGAGAGGGGGTGTCAGTACTTTCCTCTCACATACCACACTCCCCCTAACATGATTGTGCAAATCATGACCTACTTGTTCTTTGAACCTTAGTGTAGCTAGAAGACCAAGTAATTAGTGGTACTCATTAATAGGTGGTCTAATTGTGCCTATAGTAGAACAGGATAGTGGCGATTATATTGATTCATAATTGACTCATTTCTTACTCTTACCACTCATTAGCTCAAGCTCACCATCCGATTTGAAGCATTTCAGGTCACCTCTAGGCATGATAACTGTTCCTAAGAACATTGTAGTAAGGTTTGTGATACGTGAAACATAGTAAAAATGGAAAGTCAACAAACATTCTAGTTAATCTCCCTATCTATGCTACTTTTTCTTACAAATAGAATTATAAATTAATAATCCACTAACTATATTGAATGTTTATCTTTATTTTGTTAAAATCAATTAGTCAAGAAAAAAAATTTCAAGCCAAATCATTTAAGTGTTTAATCTAAGATATGTATGTAAAAGGTTGACCAATTGGTCTTTATAGAAATTTTTGTGGAACTTATTTACAACTAGTCATTGGACTTGAATCTATGTTATTTAACATAATCCTTGTATAAATTCCAATATACCTTAGAGGCAATCTATTTTCTACTTTATTCTTAATCAGATTTCTACAACGAGAGAAACTTAATCCCATCGCCAACCATAATAAATTAGTTTCTCATACGATTGTATAGAGTACATGGAAGAATACTATTTGGAAATTATATTGAATAAGAACCACTTGAAAATATTAGTTCCAAACCAAAATTAATTAAGCCAAATCTAATTTCTTATAATATAGTAGTGATTTTTTTTAGATAATTCTACGATAAGATGAAAAATCCACCTCCTATTGTCCCTAATTATCACCTAGAAACCATTTGTCCCTGCCATTCTTTTAGAGAAAGAATAAGAATTTTCATCTACACTAATTTTAACCCAACTAGGGACTAGACAATTCTAAGAAATATGGAATCTCTTATATCTAAGAGAAGGAACATTTTCAAGAGGAATATCTCAACTTGTTTCAAGGGGAATATCTCAACTTGACCTTAAGTCTACTTGACCTTAAATTAGACCCAACCTCAAGTTTCCTTGACCTCAAATCAGACACAAGTTGGTTCGCCCCAACTTTAATTTAGTCCACCTTTTGTCTAACTTCAAGTTACCTTAGTAAGACTTTAACTCAGCTTAGCCTAGCCTTAAAGACAATGGAGCTTGACCTTAAGGGCAACTCTATCTAATGAACCAACTCATCACACAAGCATGTAACAAGTTACTAACTCTAGCATTTTAGCCTAGCACAAGAGAAAAAAGAGTTGGGGGAGTTTTATTTTCATCTCTTACTTTCAACCTTGTGTCCCGACTTCAAGTAAAGAAAAGCTAGTAAAAGTATAAAATGAGTTAGTAAAGAATATTTATTCACAATTCCTACTTGCTCCCAACCTAAGACCAAAGAGTAGGGAAAAACATATTTCCAGTAGCTTTTTCTGATTTAAACATTGATGGAGAGCTAGTGAGGAACAAACAAACTTGATGTTATTCTACTAGTCTACTTCCATATATAACCTTCAATTCAAACGTGAAAGAATGGGAGGCAATTGATAAGATGTAGTTTAGTTAGTTTTGCCCACCAAGACTAAGACTTGATTGGAGATTTTCCATTGCTACATTCTCAAATAATACGCTAACAAGTACAAATTTGTCTCTCTTTTTTTTTTTTTTTTTGGGTCAACTAGGTTGGGGTTGGACTATGTAATGAGAGGTAGTTTATTTCTCTCATCCTATACTCCTTCCTAATCCTCTCAAGGTTCAAACTAAAGACTCCAATATAAAAGTCCCTAACATAAACCATTTAGATGTCCCCAAAACTGTTCGCACACAAACGAATATAATTTAATAAAATTCAAGGATGTCCTTATAACGGACGAAGTCATCAACCTGTTTAAGCTTAAGGTATTATTGTTTTAGACGTTTAAATTTATGCACTCGCAACATTTAGTCCTCAATTTAGATTAGGCACAAAAAAGGGTCTCGCGAAAGCTAGTTATCCCAAAATTTCTCAAGTGACCTCCATTTTTATTATTTTTTTGCTCCATTTTTCAAGTTATACAATGTATAAGAAAAGTAGCTAATCTCCTACCTCATACCCTTTCTTGTCCCTTCCAAGATCGGAATGTAAAATCTTAGCCACGAAAGTCACAAACTTCAATTTAGCCACTAAAATATTCTTTTATAACCCTCTCTTCTATCATGATAGACAAAACAAAGCAATTTTATAGTTGCTGATGATACCAAGATTAGGTTCCAAACCAAACCAAACCATTTTCTTGCATCAAGGCAGTGTGTGTGCGTGTGTGAGAGGGTTGGGGTTTAGCATATTCTTGTCATAATCTTTCCAAGTTCGATTGACTTTGGCCGGTGCATAATCCATGCTATGATGGGACATGGTTGTGTTGAATTTTGGGTATCCACCCGTTCCAATGATTTGATTGTTTTCATATATAACTAATTAAGCTATCCATCAACTATATAATAAACACAAATTGCAACCCTATCCATTAAACTATCTATCTATATATATTTTATGCAAATACTAGTACTTTACTAATTGAGCTATCCACCAACTATATAATAAACACAAATTGCAAACCTATCCATTAAACTATCCATACTTATATTTTATGCAAGTAATAATACTTAAGTGACCAGTTAAACCAATCAAGTTGACATGACTTCCGTCAACCCCCACCCACACATTAAAGGTGAGTGAGACCCCTGCCCCTGCTCTAGGTAGCTCACATGCATATATAGAATAAGTTCAGCTTTACACTTTCAGGGTGGATTGAAATTTCAAATTGCATTTCATCCCCTGCCCCCGCTGGCCTGCCAGCCCCATGCCAGCAACAAAATAGGATTTTGAAAAAAAATAAATCTTATGTGACTTGACTGCTAAAAAATAAAAGTTAACTTCTGAGTTTTCTTTATGAAAAATAAAAAAGATATACATTATTGCAATAATTTAATTACATGAGACCTTATTTGTAGACGAGGTTGAAGTCGCCTTTACACACAATAAAGGTCATATGGAAGATGTCCGATGAAATTTTTTAGAGCAACTCATGTCACAAGGAGGGCAAGAGAGTTAACATCTCTATTGATGCAAGTAAGATGATTTTCAAAATGAAGAGAATTTTTTATTCGTGTCCTCAATTACACCTCTAGCATTAGATACAAAATTTTAATCACGTTTTTCTTCCATGTGGATAAATATATCGGTGATAAACTAAAATATCAAAAAATAAAAATAATTTAAAATATTTATTGGTTGGATTAATATTCACATACACTACCACATTTCAACTGCATCCTCGTCATCCTAAAGTAAACCATCAACTATCCCCACTCCATTCAAAATTGAACCACCAGCACCCTCTTTACTATCCCTACTCCTTTGGCAACTGAAATCAAATATTTCTTGATGTAGCACCCAAAAAAAAAATTAAATATAATAAAAATTTTAGCTAATGAATTGATATATAATAAATAAATGAACAATAATTGAAAAAAAATGCCACTTATCATGCAAGGAAGGAACCTTGATATCCCCTACCAACTTGTTCGTCCAACAACTTCACTGTCACAAATCACCCACAAGTTTTTATGCAACCTACATAAATTTTCTTGTTGGGTATGAGCTCATGAGAGTTGAAGCAGGGAAGTAAAAGAGTTACTAATGAAAAGGATCCATTCTCCTAGCAGGTAGAAATTCTAAAAGACGCCACAACATGGGAACCTACAAGACCCATAAAAAAAATACTAAGATTAGGATCAGATGGTTAAATCTTGTTTCTGCATCCCCATCAACATTTAGCAGCTAATGAGATTTTAGATCATTTACACAACTGCCTCTCTCTCTCTCTCTCTCTCTCTCTCTCTCTCTCTCTCTCTCTCTCATACCAATGTTTCAGCAGAAATATACAGTATAGAAGTAAAATCTCCACTAGATGGATAATCATTCCTTGAAACTGACCTTTAAAACTACTATGAACAACCTAAACAGAGCTGCAAAATCACCAGCAGCACTCAAGACTAAAATTCTACATGATTATTGAGCTGTGCACAATAAGAGAATGCTTCTGAATTGCAACAACACGCAATAAAAAGCCGTGAAAGATTTACCGAGAGCCCTCTCATATGGTACACTAAACTCTCATACAAACATGAAAACCCCATATCATTGTTTGGCACTCCACCCAGAAGGTAGTCTCCACCTTCTATGCCAATAGATTGAAACTCTGGACCATAATGGGAACCCAAAATTGTATTCGAGAGGCCAGTCAGACACTCCACCCACCATTAAGGGCAACCATACATATCTTGAATCCCTCAAATCAGCTGGATTCCACCGATCTGCCATAAAAATGAACCAACCTGGGAACCCTGGCATGGGAACAACAAAAGTGCTCTGAGCAAAAAACGTTGCCAGTCGAAAAATTTTGTTTCCTCCTATGCAAGGGTTTCCCATTGTCTCCCATGGCCCCATGATAGACTCAGCAGCATGAGCCAGCGCCTCATTTGGAGCCCACCCTGTGCAGCCCGATGTGATCATATAATAAGTCCCCTGGTGCTTGAACAGAGCAGGGGCTTCCCGATGTTGTCCCGTCAGAATCCTTCTCGCGATCTGTGTCACATCCAGATAATCTTCAGTCAGCGGCCCTATGTGCAGTTCGCTATTGTCCTCAGAAGAGTAAATGAGATATGCTACACCATTGTCATCCTTGAAGACTGTCATGTCCCTACTGTCACATCCATGAGGCCGTTTGCTGTATAGGTAATCAAAGGGACCAGCAGGATAATCGCTGATGGCAACACCAACGGCAGCTCTCGTATAGTTGGCATCATCAATGTGCATCCACATTACATATTTTCTGGTCTTCTCATTGTAAATTACCTTTGGCCTTTCAAGCACATTGGACTTGTGGAGATCATGAGTTTCGTTTGTTTCCTCCGCTGCCAGCACAATGCCCTCATTTTTCCAAGTCCACAAGTCCTTGGAAGAGTAGCAACCCACTCCAATTATGTCAACCTACAGATAGAAGGGAGAACAAAAAACACACCAATTAGAAAGGAATTCATATAAAACAGTTACATGTCTAGTTAATGTAAAAATATTATACACTATATCTCACCCTTTCTAAGTAATCAGCTATATGCACAGTTAATGGTAATATATTACATATATATAGAAGTCTTGAACCCTCAAGCATCAGTGCTGGATCGAGTTTTGAAAGCAGTCACTTCATAAATCTTGGACAACATCCAGACCTCCCCCTTCCAGGAACCTACCTAGTCAGACCAGCGGTTGACCACAATAATGGCTTTCAATCTTATCACAGTTAGAAACCACGGCAAGAGTGTAACATAGGCTCGTGTCTATTTAACACAGGTATATAGGAGACAGCAAGGTAACATCAAAGAAAACATGAACTGTGAAGCGCATCCTAGTTCCAGAAATTTTCTGATGCAAAAATATCATATATGTCAGTACAGTCATAATGGTGCCCCTCAAAACATGAAAATAGAAAGTGCCCTTTTACACAGGTTAGTCACCCTCGTGTCACAAGATTGTTTCAACAACAGGAGTGCTTTTCATCAGATTTTCAGTCTTCAATTGCAATACTGAGCTTGTATGGTATTTTGGATTATTTCAAAATCATCAAAAAAGAATCCTCTCTTATTGGAGATTGTAACAATGGGACCACACAACTCAAAGGTAATTTCCAGATCTAAATTACTCAGAGACAGGCTTACTGATCATAAGTTCATAACAGCTGCTCAAAGTTTGAAGCGAACTCCCTCGCTAGATGAATGGATGAGGGACCAGTGTTTAGAAAATTCATACCCCTCGCATCAGGTCATGAATTTTATGACTTCAACTTCCATACAGAGTTTAGAATTTAGATGTTACTCCTCCATTAATCAATGCATCATAATCATGGAGTAGTACAACTGCAAACTATAAGCGCATGTCCTCATGCTCCCATTACCCCTGAAACTAGGATTTTTCCTA
Organism: Malania oleifera; assembly: GCF_029873635.1. Taxonomy (NCBI): domain Eukaryota; kingdom Viridiplantae; phylum Streptophyta; class Magnoliopsida; order Santalales; family Ximeniaceae; genus Malania; species Malania oleifera. The sequence goes on from NC_080417.1 coordinate 6,085,235, forward strand.
GTTCATGAATACTTCTGCACCCATAATTAGTATCAGTCAAGAAACGTAATTCAATCTCCCGACTCCCTACAACTTCCTCAGAAAATGATACAGTTGGAGGCTACTCTCCCCTCTAAAAAATATAAAAACAACTTGTTGTACCTTAGAGTTCAACAGTTCCTAACTAGCAAAAACAAATATCCCAGATCCCTCCCACTCTTGCATATCATAATTTGCATCTCTCAGGAGAAAAACGCCCATTCCCTGTCACAATGCTCACAAGCTCATCATAAAAACTATCCATGCACATTGCCCATACTCCCTATACATCACCAGCATTTTCGCAACCACAAGCAGAGCTAAGCCTAAACATTTCATAACCTTTCTGTTCTCAATTATAGTCAGTAGACCTTAACTCACATGTTGTATGTATGGAATGGCATTTGAACAGAATCGTCACTTCAATAGCAAATGTGACGTTGAACTATGAGCATGGTTAGATTGATCAGATTTTGGAAGTCTGGAGTCAGAAATTGCAGTTCGTATGTCCAAGAAAGCACAATTTGATCATAAAAAAACTGGCCATTGTAGTTTAGGAAGAATAATTGGTTATTTATTTTGCCTCATGATATTTATTCTTGTTGAGAACTGCACTTGAGTTTGTCCCACATAGGAAAAGTTGAGTGGGTGATGGGTGCTTATTATATACATCCTTGGGGCCAAGACCTAATAGCTTAAGCTTTTGGGTCAAGTTGGTACTCACCAATGTATATCAAACCCCTCAGCCCCATATAAATGTTCTCATTTTCCCTTTTTATGCCTTCGCCAATGCCCTTATGCTTCATAATAAAATCTGTCATTCAAGAGAGGAATTATTTGCAATAAATAGAGGATTTATTCTGTATTCAAGAGATGAGTTATTTGCATTAAAGAGAATTTTGACTTTTGAAGGGAATTAATTTGCCTCCCTGATTGAGGGAGAGGTTTTTTCCCTTGATAGTTATTTTTTAGGAGATTTATTTATAGGTGCCTCTCTGAGTCTTCCCGGTGTGCGAGAAAACATATCTTAGACGCTCTTATATTTTGTCTCTTCCCAATAGTGAAATTATTATACCATCTGCACCCATGGATCTAGGGTATAAGCCAAACCACGTAAATTCTGTGTCTATTTTTTGCATTTCTATTCAGTGTCTACTTATTTTCTCAATTATAGTACTTAGCTCCGCATAATTCTGTTTAGGATTGTCTTAAGATTTTGTTTTCTAAGTAGACAACCTCACTAATAAAGCCTATATTAATGTACAGCACTATTTTTAAAAAGGGACTATGGAGATATCTCTCCCTCCTGTTCCCACTCCCACTTCCTCCACCCCCTTTCTCACGCGCACACACAACATGGGCGTCAAATTGATAGTATGAAAATGAATTATTACATGCCCACAACAAAAAATTCTTGTTGCAGGTCTCGGGGGAGAGAGAAGGGATGATCAAGAGAACAGAAAGCACACCTCACTCATGCATATATTTATATCAAAGAGATCAATAAATTACAAAAGTACACTTAAAAGCCCAATCACTTATTCAAAACACTCCCCATCAGGCTGGAGTGTTGGAGGGTGTGTTTGTTTCATGGCCTAAGAGTGACTAGGCTTGGCTAGTCTACACTTAGCCCAAGAGGGGGTGAGCTTCTTCACCCGTGCAACTGAGCTAGAGCTGGCCTGTAACCCCCCCCCCCCCCCCCTTTTTTTTTCCCCCAAAACTGACCAACTGAAACAGCAAATTGAAGGCACAAAAATCAAAAAATACAAAAGAAATTTTTACATGTTAGTTTCCCTTATAGATGGCAACCCAAACATGTGATAGGATAAGAATCATAGATAATCCAGTTGAATACTATTCAACCAAGTCCAGTCCTATAAAATTTTAGCCTACAAAATACACCCAACCCTAAATCAAATAGTCCACGCTTGTCCCATAAAAACTGAATGAGACCAGCAACTGTTCCCTAGGTAAATAAATCAGCATGCTGCATCTCAGATGAGATGTGTTAAAGTGTAAATATCTCCACCCACAAGTTTCTCATGTGCAAAATGACAATCAACAGAAATATACTCAATACCCTTATGAAGCACCGGTTTTGAAGCCATATGCACTGCATCTTTTACAATATATCTTCATCAGAAAAGGAGGAGAAAAATCAAGTTCCAGCAGCAAATGCTTTAACCACATCAACTCACAAGTGGCAAGAGCCATGGCTTTATATTCTGCTTCTGCACTAGGTATAGCCCAATCTACTTCTTACTTCCCTAAGAAATTATATTACCACTAGAAAAGTGTAATGCCCAGTAGGAGGTCTTCCATCAGATGCTAAAGCTTCCCAGTAAGAATCTGAAAACCAGCAAGTTGCATATCACCATGAGGCTTATATAACAAGCCAACACTAGAGCTTTCTTAAATATCATAATATGCAAATCACTGCATTCTGGTGTAGCATCCTAGGCTGATCCATAAATTGAAGCACAATACCAACAACAAAAGAGATATTTGGGTTGAGTAACTCTTAAATAATTCGATTTACCTAATAAGCTCATGTAATGCTTCAGATCTTCCATCAAAACTCCTTTATTAACTAATAACTTTGCATTATGATCCTACATGAATCAACTGGTTCACATCTCAATAATCTAGTTTCTTCGACGTGATCAAGCACAAATTCCTCTGAAACAAACTGATTCCTTCAGTAAAGTGAGCCACTTCAATGCCAAAAAAACTTCCAATTCTCCATATCTTTTGGGTGAAACTAAGGCGATAAAAACTCCTTTAAATCTAGAATGCCTGTTGAATCATCTTCTGGAACAGCTATATCATCTAGATAAACAACTTAAATAGTTCTTCCAACAACAGTGCTCATGTAAAGCATTGAATGACCAGATCGACATTGTCTTATCCCAAAAATCAACATAGATTCACTTTAATCCCCAAACCACCCAAGAGGTGACTGCTTCAAGCCATAGATAGCCATAGTTAACCTATGCACATAACCACCTCCAATGGACTTCCCTCGAGCAATGAACCTCGGAGGTTACTCCATACATATTTCCTCGTGCAGATCACAACGTAGGGAAATAATTTTTAACAAGAAGTTGAAATATGGACATGATCAATTACCAAATCATACTCAGCAATAACTTCGTGTCTCCAGTAAGCATAGACATAATATAGTGTCATTATGACTATCTAGGGTCTTATGATTCAAATATTTTACAATTATGTGGTGGTTTAATCTTAGATTTGATATTTAGGATTTGATACTAAAATCCTAGAGACTGTTTACATATTTAGAATTACTAGAAAGCCCATATAAAGGCTTGAGTATAACCAAAAGGGATAGATCTAGATATTGAGAATTAAGCCGACATTGATCCTTTGCTTTGACTATCCCTTTCTCTTTATTTTCCCATTTATTTTCTGTTATATACTGTTAATTTTCTCTTAATTTTAAATCATTCTCTCTTGCTGAATCTCTATTGTCATTAAGATCTGCATCAATTTGGTGTCAGAACCTCCTCTTGATCTTTCCTTGCTACCATCACAAACCACCATCCACCACGGCCAGCCCAGACATCAGACAGTCACCGGTCCAATCTTACCAGCCAAAGCTGAAACCTCAGTCCATCGTATTCATCACAAACACAGCCATCACCTACAGCACCCAACCCTAAAATACATTAACATGTTTTCCCTTTTGTCTGCTTAATCACTGCTGCAAGAGAACCCCAACCCTTCATCAATCTCATGGCACAAGAAAAAGAGAAAGAGACCTTGTTGCTGTTGGCAACCTAGGAGAAGCAACAGCAGCAAACAGGAGGGAAAAAACAACTGCTGCTGATGCTGCTGCTGCTGTGTCAGAACTCAGAACTTACACCGCGTCATCACCATCGTTACCATGGTAAGAAGCCCAATCAGCAACACCATCCTCATCAGAGCTTCTCCAGCAATAAGCAACTGCATGCTGCCTGTTGAACATCTCCACCATTGCAGATTTGTGGCTGTGTCATCTCGGCCTGCATGTGCTATTGAACGTGAAGACATCTCAAATTTCTAACCCATGCAATGAGTCTCATATTGCTAACACTAGTCTATTTGTCTACATTTCCTCCTAACACAACCATTGGAAACTTAAAAGAGATCATGCTACGGTTGCAAACATGGAAAAAGAAATCGAGACAATTAAAGCTAACCATTCCCACTTCAAGAAACCATAACCCAAATAAAAAACTCAGTTAACCAACTCCAGCGGACCATCACAGATTCCTGCAGAAGAAAAGCTACTTTCCACATTCAACAAATAGAAAATCAACTTACCTTGCGTGAAAAGTGCCTAGGGAAACAATCTATCGAGGAGGCCCAGGTAGAACCACAGAATACCTAGAACTTTGAGTCAACCCAGGATACTGAGCACTCTAGTTCAGTCCCAATGACTGCTAGGTTTAGTCCAGTCTTTACTGCAAATCATATGCAGATGAAACACCTCCAGGAGCATGCTCTAGGCAACCTCCGCAGCCAAGTAATGGAACGTAGGCAACCTTCACCTGGTCCTTTGCCTAGGGTCTACACCTACAGCCTCTCCTAAGCATATGGTAGTAGAGTCCATAAGGGATGAGCTTCCTTATGATGCTATAGATGCTGGTGAGGTCCTTTTGATCCCCAGCATAGGTGCCAGAACTGTCGATGCCTTGGTAGGACAGTAGATCTCAACCAACTGTTTATGCTCAGTTTCAATCTAGGCACAAGTGATGACATTACAAAGAAGGTTAAAGTTGATGCACCTTCCTGCAATGGTCAGTTTGCATATTCTTAAATCGTCTATGAGAGTTAGAGGAATGCTTTTTGAGTGGTACAGTAAGACAAGTGCATACCACCTCCTGTTTGCAGAGATGGAACTTCCAAGCTTTGCTAAACAATATTGGCAGACAATTCAGTGTGACTTTGCACAGTAAGGCAACCCATAGTTTAGAGGGAAGAGATGAGAGTAGATTGCAAGAAAAATATGTCCCAGGACCAACAGTATAACCGTAGGAAGGTCACCATGTGACTCATTTTGAGGACATGATGTTGCGTTGCTTATGATTCTATAAACCTTGTGTCTAAATTTGTAAGAAGGTTAAAAAATGAGTTGAAGAAAGAGGTTTCATTAAACTTTCTGATTCTTTAGAGGGGTCTATCATAAGACTTTCGAGTTAGGAAGATATCACAGGACTTGCACGCAAAGGAAAGTCACTCCCCAAACTAGAATCACTAATCAATCGGTGACCTTTGATGGGGTTGTAGAACCATAGGCACCACTTTGCTCCCAGAGGCCCAAAGAAATCTTACAACCCTAATCCTTCAGCAACGCTAAGTAGTCATAGTAATGCCGCTCCACTTCTATGGATAGAGGACCAGCTCCTTTCACATCCTAGCCACTTAACCCCTCCATTGAGTGTCATTATTGCCATGATAAGGGACGCATAGCAGTCGGTCACGGTTTCACATCGGAGGTGTACTAGGGAGATCTTGGGCTTCTAAGAAGGGTTTGGGCTCCAATTATGTGGCGCCTTTTATAGGACAAACCCATGAGGCTAGTGGGCCAAAACGGGCAATATCTCACCGGAGTTGGGCCCAAGACCGTTACATTTGGTACTTAGAGCCACCCTGGGGGTACTATCATGTGAGTGGATCCTACACAGAGATGTAACACACTTTGACAAGGACTTCAGAGAGCGGACAAGAGAGCCTTTCAAGGTCTCACGTCAAATGCATATTAGGGAAATCACTCTGACAAGGACGTCAGAGATTGGACAAGAGAGTGTCTCACGGTCCCACATCGGATGTGTGCTAGGGAGATTTTGGGCTTATAAGTAGGGTTTGGGCTCCAACTATGTGAGGAACCTTTTATAGGAGAAACCCGTGATGCCAGTGGATCAAAGTGGACAATACCCCACCAGAGTTGGGTCCAAGATTGTTACAAGGCACACCAGTATCTTCTATACTTAAAAGGTGCGGAGATAAAGCCAGCAAGCTTGTCATCAATGAGGTAGTTCCATGAATGTAGTGTTAAAGGTATCCTTAAAGAGATTGATTCTCAAGCCCACCTTCACCCTTGTCCATATGGAGCTACTCATGTAGATAACACTTCCTTGCCTCCTCCACGAGATATTCAACATGCTATTGACTTTGTTTCAAAGGAAATATCCAATACGAAGATTGTAACCAAGAAGAGAGATCACCTCCAAAGTTTGCCATGTGGGGAAAGTTTCTTATTCATGTGAGCGCTGCAGGAGATAGTTATTGACCCTACAGTGTAGCGGTTTTCGACTACTCCAAAGAAAGAAATATGGCAAGAATATACAATATTGAGTGATTCCTTTAGGATAGAGGTGAAGAAAATAAGGGATATACCCTAACATGGCAAGAGCTAATGCTATACATTTTCATATCCAAACCAAAGCCTAACCTTAATCATACATTTTAGATAGTTCAATTTCAGGATGGAGAAAGAAAAGCTTCCTCTCTTTACCACCAAGTTTGACGTGCCAAGGACCATGTATAATAGTTGGAAAGATTGGGTACACTGCATTACTCAAGATCGCAATTGCAAGGGTCAAGGAAGGATAGAGGCTAGTGGGGATGCTGGATACCAAGCATATTTTTTATGTAAAAGAAAATCTAATTAACAAAACCAGAATGATATTACAAGGGATAGAAAACGAGATAACCTTCAAAAAAACAATATGAAATGTGCAAACAATACAAACAAACTAAGCTAGAGTTGCCTTCCAATCTATTTGAAGGTCATACAAAGACAAACCCCAAAAAACTAGAAGAAAAAAAAAAGGCCCACAAAGAGGCCAGAAACACCATTCTATCCCATAATAAGATTGGAGAGTTAGATCGATCCTTGAACATTCTAGCATTCCTCCCAAGCCAAAGAATAACTACACATAGGCATAAAGTTCTTGCATTACTGCTATTCCCAAAACCCCTATACCTCAATAGTAAGAAATCCCCCAAAATCCTATAGGCCACCCCAAGCTTGACCTGATTTATCATACCTTGGGCACAATTTCAAGCTTTTCCATACCTTTCTCAAGTGTGGATGAAATGTATGCAAATTCATCATTGATGGAAGATGTCCTATGAATGCAGTTTCTAGAAATGGAGTCACTCGTATGCAACTTCATCCAGAACCTCACCCAGAGCCTTATGAGAAATCTTGGATTGATAACACTACCAAACATGTTTCTGAAAGATGTTTGGTTACAATCCAAATGGATGACTATTTTGATGATTCTTGGAGTGATACCATACCTATGAAGATTGGCCATGTACTCCTCGGTTCTCATTGGTTGTATGATTTGTGTGTGACTCAAGGGCATGAGAACACATGTCTTCTACTATACAGGTAAGAAGATCACCTTAAAGCCCATACTACCAACCAAACAAGACAAAGAACCTATTTGAGATACTCAACTTTAAGACACTACGAGCAAGGAAATGAATGTTTTTAAAGACATCCAAAGTCTTTCAAACATTCCCTAGTAGAGTTTGTCATCCCCAATGAGTTCATTGATGCCAACTCTCAATTCAAGTCTATGATGCTGCTAAAGGATTGTTGTTTCCTGTATCACTCAAGTGCTGGTTTTCGAAGAATCCAAGTTTGCTTCTTAATTTTGATCCTCCAACACTTCAAAATTTGAGGCCGAATTTTTTCTACTAAGGAGAGTTGATGTAGGACAAGAAGCAAGACATTGGGAAGATTCTTGCTAGAGAATAATTAAGAGTTGGGTCAAGGAATGGTTGGGCTTAAATAGTTGTTTATCATGTGCTTAGTTTAATTAAGATATTATTATGTATATTTTGGGGGCTTCTTTGTAATGTTTGTGTATTCTAAGGGCTTGTTTGTAATTCACGTTGTTTTAGGGGTATATGCATAATTTCATGTGTTTAGAGGTTTTCTTATAAATAGTGTGTGAAAGCCACTAGTAAGCAAATATTGTTGAGCCTAAATTGGAATTGAATGTGAATTCTCCCTAGCATCTCCTTTCTCCTCTCTTCCTTTTCCTTCCTCTCTTTTATTTCTTTTAATCTCTCCCATGATTGTAGAATCTTAATGCTACCCTTGCATCAATCCTGAGTCATGGGATGTTGTAGAGAGATTTGGCTTGGTGGACTCGAGCCAGGGTCTGTTAAGGGTGGCCCAACCCACTTAACCCTTCTTTAACTAGCTCGACAGTCACCCACAACATGTGGCATTTGTTTATTGTTTTCTTTCTAGGTATACCATTAGATTACTCAAATTGTCTTTCTCCCATTGATCGAACCTTATACAACCATAATCCTCCCTCATTGAACAATAGTCTCACTCCTAATTAGCACTAAAAATACCACCCTTTCACCCCATTTGAGAAATCTTGTCCTTCATTTCTCACTAAAAACTTACTTTCTCGAACACAAAGATTCTCTCTCTAGAACCTCTTATTCCCTACGTCATCCTCCCGCCACTTGACACTTGAACTCCCAAGGATTGCCCGATTCTCCTCTATTGGCAACCTCCACTACATCCTATTACTTGTACGCAACACTACCTTCCATTCGCATATAGGAACCCACACTTACATTTGGCAACTCGGCTAAGGAGGAGAGATTGCATAAGGTAATGCCTCCAATGAAGAAGCCAAGTAATCTCCAAGAAACTTCCCATGCACAACTCCTTGCTCGAGAAGGAGGAAACATGGGGGATTCATAACCATCCTATGGAGCAACAAGATTATGATGATTTTTCCTCTTACACAACTCAGATGGTACAAATATTTCAATCCTCACAAGAAAAGTTGTTTGGTATCATCCATGAAAATACAAAGTTGCTTGATCCCACTAGTCATATCCTTCCTACATCAACACCCGCCATCCAATCCCAAGGCAATAACCCAACCCCTCCCCTCCCCTCCCTATCATCCATGAAAATACAAAGTTGCTTGATCCCACTAGTCAATCCTTCCTACATCAACACCCACAATTCAATCCCAAGGCAATAACCCAACCCCTCCCCCCCCCCCCCACCCCAAATAACGAATTTGATGGAATATTAGATCTTTTATTTATATTATTATACTGGGATAACTCAATGTCAAACAAGAACGAGGATGTTACCCTCACCCCTACTGAATTTGGAGACCAAAACCTTACTACTACTCTAGTTCAAGAGGCACCCTCTAATCGAAACCCTCCTTCGATTCCCCAAATTTCTAATCCTAAAAAGGCCATTCCTCCAACATCCTTAGTACCCACCTTACTCCCACAAAGACAATCCGCTAGAATCATCCCACAAACTCCATTAAACCTCACACCTTCCCTTCTTACATCACCAAGGAGGGAACAAAATCCCGGAGCAAACCAAGAAAAATCCCTCCTTTCGGACTAGATGTCAAATTTCCTTAAACAACCCAAGTGGCTAACAAATTCTACCCCAAAGACTATGTAGTCTTAAGTTTGAACTCTTCAATGGCAAGACTAGCAATGCTAAGGAACATCTATGAAATTCTTGGAGATATGGATGGGCTAGATGATGAATTGAAACTCAAAGAATTCTCCAAGTCATTGACGGAGAAGGCATGCACTTGGTATATCAATATCAAACATGAATCTGTGGAATCTTGAGGGCAACTGTGCCACCTCTTGCGCAAAAAATTCTTTTCTACTCGAGAGAAAGTGACACTAGTGGATTTGAGAAAGGAGCATCAAAGATCAAACAAGGACCTTATGGATTATATTGAATACTTTAGAAAATGAGTGCCTAGAAATCCAAGATAGTATTAAGGAAAAGGAGTTGGCGAAAGTCTGCATCCAAGGGATGTTTATTCAATACAAACTCCATCTAGAAAATCCAGCTCTGTCATCATTTGCCACTTTGCCACAAGGAGTAACATTTCTCTTCAGAAACAAAAAAAAAAAATGACAACTCTTATTTTGGGAGAAGTGTAAAAAAAAAATTCCATCTAACATAAGAATTCCTAGTTCAACAAGGGGCTAAAAAAATAATAGTCTGAATAACAGATCCAACCCTATCCCCTTTTCTGTGTTATAAGCAAGGTGATTTTCTAATTGATGATGGATTAGTGATGGGGATGTTCATCTTCATTATTTCTAATGACGTCAAAGATAAAACGAATCCAAGATACTACCACTTTTATAGAGTGGTCAGACACCAACAAAGGATATTGTAGAACTCTACATATAATCTTCTAAAGGAAAATATCATATGGCGAGCTTCTAATTAAACGGAATGTTGTGGAATTCTATTTAAGGAGGTCAATCCTTGCTCTAGGGCCCATATCTTCAATATTTAGTGAAAATAATGTTTCCTCTAAGTAGGGTGAGGAACAAGAAAAAGCTTTTAACGATATTCCCACAAGATTTCTCTCTGTTACCAATAATTAAGTGGGCACTTTGCTTGCATAAGTATTGGATGAGCAAGAAATCTAACCTATTGTGTGAATCCATCTCTACACAGAAGTGAATTTAATTACTCAGTTATTGAGAAGCATAGCCTAGAACCTATGTTTGCCACTCAAAAACTTCAACATCACCTCCTTGCCCACAAGTCGTTGCTAATTGCTATGCCCGATCCAATATCTTCTCCATCAACCAAAAGAATATCTAAGTGATCATTGTTGATTACATAATAGAGCATTACCATCATCCCCTAGGGCAATCAAGTCTCAAACTCTCTCTGATCAAGTTAATTTATCTCTCGTCGCGATGAAGTCATACAAGTCATTATTCCTAATGATTGAGCTCCATAATGAAAATCTCATATCAGCTACAAGTGAATCGTAGGGATCAAACTTTGATTGCTCGACAACATCCTCGGAAGGAGATGCCAAAATAGAATTTATACTCAAAGGCCTACAAGATATCTCCCTAAGGTTGAGTCGAGAACTTATCTCCCCAATTCCAAGTCGAGAAACTCGAGCCGTGGAGCTTGGTTGAGAACATACCTTCCAGGTTCTAGGTCGAGGATCATCCTCCATAGCATACAAAATTTTAACTTTGATGGCTTTTTAGCATCCTCGAAAAAAGGTGTTGAAATAGTACTTACTCTCCAAGATCCAAAGGATGTCACCTAAGGTCAAGTTGAGAACTTATTTTCCCTGATCTCAAGTGAATAAAAACACTCCCTAGAGCTAGGTTGAGAATGAATTCTAATTCTAAACTTTGATGGCTCTTTAACATCCTCCGAAGGAGGTGCCATAATAGTACTTCTACTCCACGGTCTAGAGGCTGTCTTCGTAAGGTCGGATCAAGAACTTATCCCTAATCTCAGGTCAAGAAACACACTCCCTAGAGGCCAGAGCTAGGTTGCGTACCTCCTTGGTTCTAGGTCGAGGATAATCCTCCTTGGCATACATGATCTAAACTTTGATGGCTCTTTAACATCCTTTGAAGGAGGTACCAGAATAGTCTGGAGGTTGTCTCCCTAAGGTCGAGTCAAGAAGTTATCTCCCTAATCCCCGGTCGAGAAACACACTCCCTTGAGCTAGGTTAACAACATATTTCCTTTGTTCTAGGTCAAGGATCATCCTCCTAGCATACATGATCTAAACTTTAATGGCTCTTTAACATCTTCAAAAGGAGGTGTCGGAATAGTATTTATACTCCAAGGTCTAGAGGATATCTCCTTAAGGCCAATCGAGAACCTATCTCCCTGATCCCAGTTAGAGAGTCACACTCCGTAGAGCCATCTTAAGAACTTACCTTGCTAGTTCTAGGTTGAGGATCATCCTTCCTAACATACACAACTTATACCTCAATGACACTTCAACACCCTTGGAAGGAGGTTCCAAATAGTACTTATAACCCTAAGTCCAAAGGATGTTTCCCTAGGATCCGGTCAAGAATTGATCTCCTTGATCTCAAGTTGAGAAAACTACTACCTAGAGACAAGTCAAGAAGCTAACTCCCTAATTCGCAGTTTAGGGCCAACCTCCTCAGCACCTATGCAAGAGCTTTCACCTTCAGAATTCAATAATAACTTGCTTTATCCATGTTCTCCAAGTCAAGAATCCTTCATTCGAGTAGCAAGCAAAAAGCCTTTCTAATGGTCACTCAACAACACGTAGAGATTTTGTCTCCCCAACAACACATACAGATTTTGTCTCCCCAGTGCTAGGTCAAGATCCAATCT